>NC_090266.1:799875776-800622443 GCF_040414725.1 Anabrus simplex
GCTCGGCAGCCCGGTGTATTTAAGTGTATTAAGTAGGTCTTCGACGTCTGTATAACTGTGCATACTTGAACCGCATGTAACACTACTTTTGTGTCAATCAATCAATCAATCAATCAATCAATCAATCAATCAATCAATCAATCAATCAATCAATCAATCAATCATGATAGTTCTGCATTTAGGACTGTCGCCCAGGTGGCAGGCTCCCAGTAAATAGTTTACCTAGTCTTTTCTTAATTGATGTCAAGGGACTTGGAAATGTATCGATGACTAATGAGTTTCTCATTCGTAGTGAAATAGAATTTGTGATAAACAGTTCGATTTTTTAATTTCAATACCTTCTTTAAAAATTGGAGTAACATTTATGTTGATTAACAGGTAAAAATATTGGTGATGCCTTGAGGGATTGCGCACACTCTCAACTAAAAGTGTACGTTAGTTATGAGATTTTTTTTAAATGACCAAAAACCATTTTTGTTTTATTGGTTATAAATAATGCATTAATGTATTTTTAAAGTACAAAGTCCGACTCGTTGGCTGAATGGTCAGCGTACTGGCCTTCGGTTCACAGGGTCCCGGGTTCAATTCCAGGCCGATTCGGGGATTTTAATCGCTTTTGATTAATTCTTCTGGCTCGGGGATTGGGTGTATGTGTCCGTCCCAACACTCTCCTCATCATATTCAGACACAACAGAAACACGCAATAGTGATTACATCCCTCCATATAGTTTGTTAAAAATGAAGCCATGTTTTCCAGTGTTGACTTAGTGTGTGTTTTACAGATATGTTTATAGTGTTTTAATTTACATTGTATTTGCTGTGTGTTTGACAGACTGAAAAGCCTTTGTTACATTTCCCTCCATATAGGGTTGGCGTCAGGAAGGGCATCCGCCGTAAAACAGGGCCAAATCTACATACGTGTGACGCAGTCTGCACCCACGACCTCACAGGTGTGGGAAAAAGTGGTAGAAAAAGAAGAAGAAGTATTTCTAATTTACTAAGTGTTAAGATCTAATTCTGAAATGTATATTTGTTTTAGTGTTTTAGCCAGTCTAGACAGCCAAAAATAACGGCCGAGAGGATTCGTCGTGCTGACTACACGACACCTCGTAATTTTGAGGTGTTCGGGTTGAGCAGCGGTCGCTTGGTAGGCCAAGTCCCTGTAGTTCAATGGGGTTAGGTTATGTTATATGTGCTTCAGCGCATGTGTTTTAGCGCCGGGAGTGCTGAGGGTATATTCGGCTCGCCATGTATAGATCTTTTTATATGACACCCATTGGCAACCTGTTCATCTGGGTGTGAGATGATGATGATGATGTAAGTAGGTAGTGAAGTCAGGTTTTGGCATGTAGGCTACTCCTTTAGAAGGGGTCTGCTCAAGGTTTAACGTCTCCATCGGGCGGACGAATCAACCTTTTTCTTTTGCTAGGGGCTTTACGTCGCACCGACACAGATAGGTCTTATGGCGACGATGGGATAGGAAAGGCCTAGGAGTTGGAAGGAAGTGGCCGTGGCCTTAATTAAGGCACAGCCTCAGCATTTGCCTGGTGTGAAAATGGGAAACCACGGAAAACAATTTTCAGGGCCGCCGATAGTGGGATTCGAACCTACTATCTCCCGGATGCAAGCTCACAGCCGCGCGCCTCTACGCGCACGGCCAACTCGCCCGGTGGACGAATCACTATCAACGGCGGCATATGCTTTCACTCCACATGAGCACAAGAGTGTTTGAATTGAATCTATTTTTCTTTTTTTGCACGCAATCTAGTGATTAGAAATTGTATACAATCACCTCTCCTACCCAGGCGGCCAGCATTCGGATAGTGATAATTTTTTCTTCCGATGGGACTCGAACTGGCTATCCACAGTGTCATACCATGCACAGTAGACTTCACGCCTTAATGATCTTGACCGGACGAGTTGGCCATGCGGTTAGGGCCGCGCAGCTGTGAGCTTGCATCTGGGGGATAGTGGGTTCGAACCACACTGTCGGCAAACCTGAAGATGGTTTTCCGTGGTTTCCCCATTTTCACACCAGTCAAATGCTGGGGTTGTACCATAATTAAGGCCACGGCCGCTTACTTCCCACTCCTAGGCCTTTCCTATCCCATCGTCGCCATAAAACCTATGTGTGTCGATGCGACGTAAAACAAATTGTGGAAAAAAAGAGATCATGACCACCAGGCGGAATCTGGGAACATATTTAAATCCTGATGTTAAGAATTCCTGGTCAAAAAATCAAATCTAGACTAAACTCTGTTGATCACTCCTTCTTTCATGTATTTCAAACTCTCAAAGATACACGAACGATTGATCTAGATAAACCAATCCCCAACAACAAGAACAACAACAGCATCACCAACACCAGGAATAACAAATACATTTTTAGTTGCAATTTAATTATAGGAAGTGCGGTAAGTACCTTGCGACTAACTGCCGCGCAAACTAAAATGGTACCGGTGACGTAGGTATTGTCTTGTTTTTATTGAGTTTATTTATTGTCGCTTTAACTTAGAAAGTCGTATCGCGACATTCATAATTATACATAAAGGATAATTACATTGATTACATAGAGTTACAACTGCAAAAAAGCAGTACATATTGATCAGATAGTGATTGCATGTCATTGAATAGATTTGTTTGTCTAAAAAACTTAATGATGTTTTTACACTGAGTACCTTTGTTCAATATGTCACATACACCATTATTCTGGTTTAAATTACACAGTTGTCTTTGTTGATCGTATAGATGGCATTCCAGTAAAATGTGGTCAACAGTTTTACTTTTTTGGGCATTGTCTTATAACTTATGTTATTGTAATCATCACTATAGGATGGAATTAATACTGCGACCAGCATATACCAAAGTGAGCACGTTAAACTCAAGGGAAAACTACATCCAGAATGCCTGCCGAAATCTTCTGTAACCGGAACTGCATAGCTCTCTAGTCCTTGAGAACGTTTCGGGTGTCCGAGGCGATACAGTGGATTGGTAATTGAGCATTGCTCTAAGAAGAGAGACGGAGGAAAACTGACATCATGGAGAAACGATTTCCTGAATTCTTTTAGTCCAGTATTTGTTTCACAAGGAGTCACCAAACTTTTTAACATGTAAGGGGTAATGTAGTGAAGAAGATCGTGAAAGGTACGCTATTTAAATTACACAGCGTCATCGCTACCGTTATAAGCGACGACGGAAGGGAGATTCTTCTACAAAAGAAGCGACTGTTAATATCTCAAGCATAGCCATAGGATATCCAGTTTTACGTAGAATTCGAAACGACTTTAAATTTCGAAAATCACACATGCATTAGCGGGATTAAGTAAGGCGGCTATCACGACACTATTTCGTGGAAAATCATAATAATATAGTTCTTAGATTCTCTGAATAAAGGACTGAAACGGAAGCCAATGTTCTGAGGCATGAAGCCCGTCAATCACCAGGAACTGCAGGACCATGGATATAATTAGAAATACTCTTATTCAAAATAAACACTGTACGACATATAGTACTATACAGCCCATTAAAGACCTTGGCCTGCCAAGATAACTGCTTCTCAGCTAGATGGCCAAGAGATATTAGTGTGTCACGTTATCAGCGTGCGAATATCACAGTCATATGGCTTGGCTTTCTTGATCTGGTCTGCTGCGTCTCATATCGCAAAGCTCATCAATTTAACTCATGAGACTGTTCTAACCCTCAATCCTCGGAGGATTCGATCCCAGACGTTCCACACAAGAGACAGATACGCTGTCCTTAAATCACAAGACTAGCGGCAGCAGCCTTAATGATGCATAAACTATGAACTACACTGTCACAAACGAATTCCAGAAGTTAAATAAATAAGGTTTATTTGATATATTTCTAAGTTGTGGCTGAGCATATGTATTGATACATCGATAATTTATTTTCTTCAGAATTACACTGCATCTAATTATATCGAATGTACTGTATTTCATTGGGAATAGGTTATGCAATGAAGAATCAGAGCCAGTAAATGCCAACTCGAATTGCAAACAGAATAGCTCCATCGTCATAACACGCTGTACAGGTAAGGATACTACACAGTTTTAAAAAACGTTAATTTGGTAGGTGGGGTTCCAATGGTCGTACAGCATACGTTGAGACCTTAGCTACTCAGGGTATGTCAAATGGAAGTTACACTCCATCTATAGGCGTAGCCATGCATTAAACTGTCAGGTGACCCCTCAAAACAAAGTGAATAGCGGTGCGTCCGTGTGCCGTTATGAGATCATTTGAGCGCGTTGTACGTAAACCAGCATATCCCATGAGACATCTTAACGCACGGGCCGTCACTTTGATCCAGGAAGGATGGACTTTTCGTCGTGCTGCTGTGGATCTCAATGTACTGTATCTCCATCAGTTATTCAACGCTTGTGGAATCGCTACAATGAGACAGGCCAGCTCACAAGGAGGGTTGGACAAGGTCGTGGGCGCATGACAACCCCACATGATGACCGACTTCTGGCCATCTGTGTGTTGCGGCGTCGTTCAGCAACTGCCAGAGAACTGCAACAAGACCTCATGAGGGTCACTGGAGTCAAGGTGTCTGATCAGACAGTAAGGAACAGATTAAGAGAAGTGTCCTTACGACCCAGACGTCCTGTTCGAGTGCCCCGTTTAACGCAGCAACATCGCGCAGCTCGCCTTCTGTTTGCCCGCACCCACGTCAACTGGCATCTTCGCCAATGGAGACCTGTGTTGTTCACAGTCGAGTCCAGATTTCCCCTGAAACAGCGTGATGGACGTCAACGTGTATGGAGACGCCGTGGTGAGCAGTACATGCCAAATGGGTTCCAGGAATGTGTCCGATTTGGACAAGGTTCTGTGATGTGGGGTGGCATCAGTATTGATGGCCGTACGGATCTTGTCGTCCGTGGTAATCGTGGTAATCTTACCGCTGCGAGGTGCATCGAGCAGGTACTGCTACAGCATGTGTTGGTTGCTGCATACGGTGTTGGCCCTGAATTCGTACTCATGCACGGCAATGCCAGGGTTCATGTAGTGCGCATCACCAGAGCTGTCTTGCGAAAACTGGACATTCAAGAGATGGAATGGCCAGCAGTGAGTTCCGAACTTAATCCCAACGAGGATGTGTAGTATAGGCTTCACAGAAGTTTTCGCGGGCGTCCTGTTCCACCACAGACTCTCCAAGACCTGAAACAGTCTCCCGCTGAAGAATGGGACCTGATAACGTAACGTGACCTCTGTCGACTTATACGGAGCATGCCACGTAGGTGCCAAGCTGTGATTAATGCTCGCGGGGGACATACATCATACTGAAGCTCTCCAACTGAGATAAAAATCCGCTCTGGAGGACTGTTATCACTTAGTTTTCGCCCCTAATCGGACATTTCCGTTTGTGTTCTGGAAATGAACGCAAATCCATCGATGTTCTTTTGTATACTACACCGGTAAAGAATAAAGGTTTAGTTGGTAATACACCTGGGTGTGAGGTATTGTTTTGTGGAGCCTGTATACGTTCAAAAAATGTTCCCCTGAGTTTTTTGAACTGTGTATATTTCCAATTTCATTAGCTTAGCGAGTTGCTTCGTGATTTTAGAAACTTTGAGATGATAAAGCAAATATATTATTTCAAGAATGATGTGAAAAATGTGAAAAAATATCGTAACATTTTTGTCAAATTACACTATGTTAATAGTAGTTACAGCACATGTATATGGCAGCTACTACAGTAAATACAATGTGAGAGAAGGAATCTCTTTGGCTTATGGTTTTGTATTTTCGGATATTATATCGCGCTGAATTAATCAATAGAACAGTTATTCACCTGATTCTACGGTAGGTATTATCAGATTTAATGGAGTCAACAAACGCAGTCTATGACTCCGTAAACACAGGATTCCGTGTACGACAAGAAAATAAAATGATATACCACTTATTGTCAGTCTTTTCACTGTCTTTTCATTCCATAAATTTACCCAGTAAGATTTACAGTATAAGCGGGTTGCGGACGTAAGAAATGTGTCATTCTGAGGTTACATAGTTCCTTAAATCGCGCTCCGCACGTGAGCATTTCCAGTTGACACTCGTGTGAAAGCGAGCTTACACCATTGTGGAGAAATCGTGTACCGGACAGCTAGATAACTTGCCACAATATACAGGGTTAAATGTAGTTATACAAATATGTTTTATCACCATGGATCAAAAATGCTTAATTTCTGAGTTATGCGACTTTCGAGTATAATCTTTATGTTTTCCAATACGGCCGTTTGTTGTTATTTACTGAAAATAAATGTTAATAATAATAATAATAATAAGAAGAAGAAGAAGAATTTGCTTTACGTCCCACTGACTACTTTTACGGTTTTCGGAGACGCAGATGTGCCGGAATTTTGCCCGGCAGTTCTTTTATGTGCCAGTAAATCTACCGATATGAGGCTGACGTTTTTGAGCACTTTCAACTACCCCAGGACTGATTCAGGATCGAATCTGCCAACCTGTAATCAGAAGGTCGGCGCCTCAATCGACTGAGCCACTCAGCCCGGCGAAAATAAATGTTCAAATGCTCGAATGCAGGCCTCAGTTCGTCACACCATTGTGTTCTGAACATACTTCAACATTCCTGTTCTACTGCATATTGTCTGACAGGCTCAACTATTCGCTCATGTAGGGTCAGTTCGGCCAAGATAGCGTCTCGGATTTAATTCCACGTACGGAAGGAAGTGTGCGCATCTAGCCATGTGGCCTTGCCCGGAGAGAAGGAACTGATATCCCATTCTTCGTTTCCTATGCAAGCGGAGTTGAGTCCAAGCGCTTTTAAGAGAATTCCCTGTATTTATTCACATTCAGTAAATATGAACAGATTTTCTCACGTAGATAATAAAATGTAGAAATAATCTAGCAAGCTTCTTAATCCCTCGCACTGCAAAGGGAGTGCTATAAACCGTACGATACTTCCTCTTATGTGCAGTGAATGATATTCTTCCTCCCCAACAAGGTCCATTGGTACTCCTGCAGTACATTTGTCAAGACTGTTAAAGCCACTGTCTATCAGTCAACCAATGACAAAGAATGACTTGTAACATACTTTAAATGTTGTAAATGGGGTCCACTAGACCCCAGTGTGTAGTCCATGAATTAAAATACGCATGCTCTAGGAGGGTGAAAATAACATAAACTTTCGATTGCCGGGCTTGGTAGTTCAGACGGTTGAGGCGCTGGCGTTCTGACCCCAATTTGACAGGTTCGATCCTGAATCAGTCCGGTGGCATTTGAAGGTGCTCAAATACGTCAGCTGCGTGTCGATAGATTTACTCTCACGTAAAAGAACTCCTGCGGGACAAATTCCGGCACCTCGGCGTAGTTAGTGGGACATAAAGCAAATAACATTATTAACTACTTACACGGTTTACAGAGACGCTGAGGTGCCGGAATATTGTCTTGCAAGAGTTCATTTACGTGCCGATAAATCTACAGACACGAGGCTGATATATGTGAGTACCTTGAAAAACCACCGGACTGAGCCGGAATCAAACCCGTAAATTTGAGCTCAGAAGGCCAGTGCAGAAATAAATACCACGGAAACTTTTAGGGAGAAAGTAGTCAAGCAGAGTTAAGTGTTCTGTCACACTTGATGCAGAAGTTAGGAATAGTGGTACATAGCCCTTAGCTTTCATTTATCCAGGGACCTGCATGGTCTAGAGTGGGATGATTTAGCTACTCTTATTATTATAATAATAGGCCTACCGCTTGAAAAATCAGTAGTTTTTATTTATTTATTTATTTATTTATTTATTTATTTATTTATTTATTTATTTATTTATTTATTTATTTATTTATTTATTTATTTATTTATTTATTTTTATTTATTCCCATTCAGTAACCAAATTCAAGTCGAGTGAAAGTTAACAACAATAACATATCAGCAGCAGTAAAACAAGGGCACTGTTGAGGCGTTCACCTTGAGAATAGAGTGCACTGGTGGGTTGATGAAATCAACTCCGTAACAGGATCTACGTAGAGCCACCAGCCTCTAGCTGAACCGGGCATAACTTCGTCTTACTTGTGCCACGTTCCTCATACAAAGTATTATTACGCCAATGGAAAAAAAAATCTTTAGCAATTTCAGATTGATTTCAAACCACCCAGGTAGGTTTGACTTCAAGGAAACTACTGAATACAACGTATAAACTCCTTGCTTTGAAGGCAAAGGTTCATTTTCCAGTTCGAAATTTCTTCGAAAATTCTTCATTTTTGGAACCCCACTTGAAACTTTTGGTTACCAAGTATTTCGCATCTTTGCGGTTAGGAGGTACCCGTCCGCATACTTACAGTACAGCTTCTAAAGTCTTCTATTCTTTAAGATATTTCTATCTGGAGAGAGGACAGAGAAAGTGGCTATTCCTACGTTATATGAGATTATTATTATCTAATTGTATGCTTCGAAAGCCCAATAGACAGTCCACAGTAATTAAGAGATGTAGAAATAAAGAAAATGTATGGAATTATTTAATCCATACTGGGCCCTTCTACCGTAGTTCTCTGTTCATCACGTTTAGAATCATTTTCAAAATATTGGCGTTCCTAATGAAAACAACAAAGTGTCGAGAATGATTGTGTGGCACGTTAACATATGTCACAGAAACTTGAAATTCGAATTATTTTTCTGTCGCCTGTTTTTACTTGAATTTCTTAGAAAGAAAACGTAAAAACTGAACAGGGGAATGTGTGTGCCGACAACAGAGAATTGTAACACACGCGTTTAAGCGAACAATGCAGCCGAAACTCGTACGCATATTGAGCGTCAGACCTGGCTGAAAAACATGCAATTTGCATATAAATCCACTCTCTAATGATGAGAATTGCGTAGCGTCAAAAACTGATCATTGCTGGCACACTCGCCTCGCTCCGTGTATGTGTGTGTGTGTAGGGTGGGATGAGGACTAGGGAGGGGGAAGGGGCTGAGGGGAAGCCGCGGGCATCAACAGGCGGATAGTAACGCCATCCTCATTGTGGACAATAAGGTATCAAATCTGAGAATCACCTTTAGTCGCAATGTCTCATCCGTAATTTGGAGGATGACGGCTACAGCTTGGAAATCAGAACTAATGATGAAGCTTTGTTCGTCAACTATGAAACCCAACGGAATGGAAGAGACAAACGGGCGGCGTCAGCTCGTCACTTACCCTTGGTCAGGTGTATACATAGTGTGGCCTTCTTGTCTTGTACTCAAGGTTATGCATGGAGATGCCCGGCATTTAACGGTGCTTACATATGTAAAAGTCGCATAGAAAGATATTCTGCCATGTTAAAGAACCTCTTTCTGATTATTATAATACCCAATAATAATAATAATAATAATAATAATAATAATAATAATAATAATAATAATAATAATAATAATAATACCGAGCTCGATAGCTGCAGTCGCTTAAGTGCGGCTAGTATCCAGTATTCGGGAGATAGTAGGTTCGAACCCCACTATCGGCAGCCTTGAAAATTGTTTTCTGTGGTTTCCCATTTTCACACCAGGCAAATGCTGGGGCTGTACCCTAATTAAGGCCACGGCCGCTTCCTTCACACTCCTAGCCCTTTCCTGTCCCATCGTCGCCATAAGACCTATCTGTATCGGTGCGACGTAAAGCAACTAGCAAATAATAATAATAATAATAATAATAATAATAATAATAATAATAATAATAACGGTGCATGGCCTCCGAAGTGGCCTGGTGCATGTGTTTCGAACTGACGCCTATAGGTAACCTACGCGTCTGCTCTGACGGATCCCTACCTATGATGACTTTTTTTTGCTATTTGCTTTACGTCGCACCGACACAGATATATCTTATGGCGACGATGGGATACGAAAGGCCTAGGAATGGGAAGGAAGCGGCCATGGCCTTAATTAAAGTACATCCCCAGCATTTGGCTGGTGTGAAAATGGGAAACCACGGAAAACCATCTTCAGGGCTGCCGACAGTGGGGTTCGAACCCACTTTCTCCCGATTACTGGACACTGGCCGCACTTAAGCGACTGCAGCTATCGAGTTCGGTATGATGAATTCTAATAATGGAAACGTGATAACTCACAGCCCCCGAGCCAGAGGAATTAATCTTAGCAGTATGGGTTAAACTTCCCCGACCTGACCGGGGATCGAACCAGGAAAACCTTGGAGTTTTTTTTATAATGTGCTTTACGTCGTACCGACACATACAGGTCTTATGGCGACAATGGGACAAGGAAGGGCTAGGAGTGGGAAGAAAGCGGCCGTGGCCTTACTTAAGCTATAGCCCCTGCATTTGCCTGGTGTGAAAATGGGAAACCACGGAAAACCATTTGCAGGACTGCCGACACTGGGCTTCGAACCCACTATCTCACGAATGCAAGCTTACAGCTACGCGACCCTAACCGCACGGCCAACTCGCTCGGTCCTTGCACCAAAGGCCAAGACGCTAATCAGAAACTGAAGTGCGTCCCAGAACCATTTTATTCCTACTTTCTTCCTTCGTTATGCCCATTCAAAGAGCACGTTTGAACTTGTTCGTTGGCCTGATGATTTTCGCCTTCTTACCCTCCCAAAATCTCTTCATGAATGCACTGTGTTGCATCTTGCGTTCAGTGGACCACTTCCTACCAGTTTCCTTTTTAGATTTCTCCACGAATTTGTGCTTGGCTACTATTGTGCTATAAGCTCCACGATCTTCTATGATGTCGCCCATGATGTTCATTTCTTGGAGGTCGGCCTTAGTTTCTCTCAGCGGCGTCTCTTGCGTACGGCATCAGTGTACCTGTCAGTTAATGAGTAGAGGTCCGCTGTTTTCTTAATCCACATTGCATGTTCTCTCGTGGGATCATACATTTTCCGGAGAATTTTATTTCCTTGTTTTTCAATTTCTATAATTTTAGGGTGACCTCCAAGGGATCCGGTTTCTGAGGCGTATAAACTTTCCGGCAACACAAACTCTCTTGTAATGTTAAAATTTTGCATTACGCGATATGACTCTCGTGTTGTAGCAATTCCACGTTAGTATGTACGCCTTATGAAGTTTAGTGGCTTTTTCAATGTTTGCCCTACTGTCTAGTCCCGATGGTAGTATGATTTCTCCAAGGTATTTTGAGAGGAACAGCTGTGAAATTGTGCCATTTTCCATCTCTAGCGGAGTTTTATTGCTATGTTGAAGTAGATTTTCTGTGAACTGGGTTTTTTCGTACGATATCTGGAGGCCTGCCTTTGATGCTATATTATTATTATTATTATTATTATTATTATTATTATTATTATTATTATTATTATTATTATTATTATTATTATTACCCGACTCCTTGGCAGAACGGTCAGCACTGACGCCTTCGGTTCGGACGGTCCCGGGTTTGATTCCCGGCCAGGACGGGAATTTAACCGCGTGTGATTAATTCTTCTGGCTCGGGGACTGCTTGTTTTTTTTCTGTCCGAACACACTACTATTTATATTCACATTGCACTACCAACCATCACAGAAACACGCTGTAGTGATTACATCCCTCCAGAGAGGCTGGCGTCAGGAAGGGCATCCGGCCGTAAAACAGGGACAAACTCACATGTGTGTCACAGTTCGCAACCGCGTCTCTACACGGTGTGGCTAAAGTAGTAGTAGGATTTGGTTATTATTATTATTATTATTATTATTATTATTATTATTATTATTATTATTATTATTACTATTATTATTATTATTATTACTTACATGCCCGGATCCGGCTAAAGTAGGATAGAGTGTGCACAGTGCACTCTACCTCCTGATATTGGTAGAAAATATCTTTAAATTTAATCTATTTGTCCCACTCTAATCTCTGACAGTATGAACGCGACTGAAGTATGAGCGATGCAGGTAATGCAATAATAAGTCCGTGTGATGAGTGGTGTGAAAGTATGACCTATGGTGTCGGTTTGTGTATACGTTTAAGAAAGCTTGGTAGACTAATACGTAACTTCTTTAGCGTTGCACTTCTGGGTTTTTCATGACAGCTGATAGTGGAACTCTTGGAGAATTCAAACTATCTTCAGGCCAAGAACACAATACACTATTATTATTATTATTATTATTATTATTATTATTATTATTATTATTATTATTATTATTATTATTATTATCTAAGGTTAGCGCACCTACTTCTCACCCAGAGGCCCTGGATTTGATTCCCGGCCAGGTCAAGGATTTATACATACAATTGGGTGCTGGTCTGAGGCCTGAGGCCTACAAGAGAACAATAGAGAAGCTATTGGACAGTGAAATAGAGATCCCGGTCTAGAAATCCAAGAATAACGGCTAAGAAGATTCTTCATCTGCTTCGGACTGAGGCGCAGTCGCTTGGTAAGCCAAGGCCCATCAGAGCTGAAGCATCATATGGTATTATTATTATTATTATTATTCGCGGCACCAGGGCTACATGGTTAGCGTGCTGGCCTTTGGTCAGAGGGATCTCGGGTTCGATTCCCAGCAGGGTCGGGAATTTTAACCATAATTGGTTAATTTCACTGGCACGGGAGCTGGGTGTATGTGTCGTCTTCATCATCATTTCATCCTCATTACGACGCGCAGGTCGCGTACGGGTGTCAAAGGAAAAGACCTGCAACTGGCGAGCCGAACTTGTCCTCGGACACTCCCGGCAAAAGCCATACGGCATTTCATTATTATTACTATTATTATTGTTATTATTATGATTATTATTATTATTATTATTAGTAGTAGTAGTAGTAACTTAGTAATTAATTAATTTCATATGTCTTTTCCCAACATGGTGCAGCCTTTGTAAGGCGGACCCTTCAAAGAAGGTGGGCGGTTTCTGCCGTGTATGGGAACTGCGTGTTTTCGTAGTGGAGAATAGTGTTGTATGTGTGTAAGTTGCAGGAATGTTGGGGACAGTACAAATACCCAGTCTCCGAGCCAGGGGAAATAAAAATTTCAGGTTAAAATCTCCAGCCTGGCCGGGAATCAAACCCGGTGTCCACTGAACCGAAAGCGACTACGCTGACTATTAATCCAAGGAATAATAATAATAATAATAATAATAATAATAATAATAATAATTTTTTATTTCAATATATTACAATTTACATATCAGGCATAATAAAGTAATACATACGGGTTACAGCTGGTATGTTTTGAATGGAGTTTTTCATTTGTTTTTTAGAGTCTATGTGACTCGTATTGCTAATTAGAACATTGCATAGATAATACAAGAATAAATAAGGTCTTAGCCTTGAACTAGTGGATACGCAATTACTGTCATTCAGAGGACCATTCGTTCAGAGGCGGTGCAGTGCTGTGAGTAGGTAACTGAATACAAGTTGTTAGAAGGCATGTGGAAGAGGTCCAACGTTCTCCCACCCATTCGCCCCGTGACCCCTTAAAGACCTAAGTGGGAGAGGGGGATAGGAGGAGGAGCCCACCCTCTTGTCCAAACTATCAGCAAATATTAGTTGGACACTTCCATAGCACTATATAGCCTGTGTTAACCTCTATAAGGTGAGTCACAGCACTGCCGCCAACGTGCATTCACTCACCCATTCTTAATTATATTACACAGTAATCCAGTATATATAAAATAAATACAATATGTAGTAACACTAGTGGTGTGTTACCATTTTTTACTCTTTCACTACTAAATTCATGCCACATTCCGACACATTCTCGCTAAGACGCTCACTCGTTTACTCATCCATTCGCCAGCTATCATAACCCATTCATCCGTGACTCATCCTCACTCATTCATGCAGCATACATTCACAGTCGTACACTCTATTATAAAGTACAATAATACACTAATACACTCAATAAGTATAGGGGCACAACACAGAGAGACAGTTGTGCTTTGCGCTCGCACAGACACTAGTTGCGCTTATGCGCTCACTCTACACTCACCGGCACTCCAGTACACTGACCACGCTACACTGCGCCACAGCCGTCTAAATGTATTGACGGTGACCGGTGACATGTTCCACGTAGATATCACGTGATCATCTGATTGTGTCCGAGGCATAATCCGAGAATAACTCTTGGAGTGGAGGGTTCTCGCGATGGCACTGACCCAGGAGCCGAGCGAGCCCAAGACGAAGGATTCTTTCAGTCGGCTCTTACTTTGTTAGCTTCAAGTGGCGAGCCTTCTCTAAGGATCCTCGAAGGGAATGGTCACGTCAACGATGACTAAATTCTTCTTGGTCTTGTCGAGGAGAACGAGGTCCGGCCGTAAAGTCCCACGTCCGCAGTGCACAGTTCTTCTTCTTGACTTGGCAGCCGAGCAGTTAAAAACATGAACAAAATCTTGTGAAGCCGCATCATTCACAGATATGAGTTACACGCCCGGTACTGATGATAGCTAAGTGCGATTTTTCCGCATTTACTCCCGAAAAATTCTGAGACAGGACCTCATTTAATTCCTGGCTGCAACTACCCTAAAAAGAAAAGCCACCTCCGTACAGGCCACGAATACCCTTGGGCTCGTAATCTCGGCACTAAATGGGATGGAGTGGTTAGCACTATACCCGGCTGCCTTTCACTTCTGTAGTAGGCTGAGTGAATGCCAGGCCAATGTGACTCTCCAGAATTTTTTGACTTCCTGTCAGGGAAGCGACTTCACATCCTTCCGGGTGAACCAAGTACGCTTTTGCCGCCGCAGCTTGGCAGCCCCTTAAACCTTGTCCACCTTTGATAAAAATTACGGACGCAACAATACATATTACCAGACAACCTTTACACTCATGATACGTGACATAAAACCAAAATGTGTCCCTGACCACAGATTATTTTCTTTTTCACATGTGACCTTCGTAGACGCCTAGTTCAAGTCTTTCGAGCTGACGAGCCAACAGGCGGCCTGCGCGTCTGAGGACGGGGCCCTACTTAAAATTAATTCTAATGCTGAAGACGGAACAAACCCAGACCCGGAGCCAGAGGAATTAACCAATGAATGTTAAAATCCCCGATGTGGTCGGAAATTGACTCGGTACCTCTTGGATCAAAGACTGGCATGCTAACCATTTAGCCGTAGAATTGGACGTCTTAAAATGAATCTGAAACAAGCTCTCAGAGTAAGAAAATAGCATGATTAGAGTTAACTAAACCGTCTTCTTGTTTAATTTTTACATTGTCGTATATATGAAGATTCTATTCGTGCTGCTTCTTCTTTCGTTTCACGTCTATTACTCCGCCGTTCGGTTATCTTGAACGTTCATCCTGTCACAATAGCCTGAATGTTGTAGATGTTGCTAATCGCTGAAGCGCGCAATCCGTGTATAATGCAGAGTCGGATCAGGAACCACTTGTTTCTCATTTGAGGCGCTTGCAAATCGAGGCTACTCATGAATTCTAAACCAATCGAAGGTTTCACAGTATACGACTTCGAATTTAGGGCGAGTTTCTTCGTATGAACAGCTTCCAGCTGAACTTAACGTGAGCAGGCTCGAAGTGTGAGTAGATGACTAAAGAATTTATTTTGACCTTACTATGTAACGAGGAGCGTTAAAGCTGGGAAGCTTAAGAGTTCGGATGCTCGCCGTTCAAATTCTGACGTAGCCGACCAATACTACTCAAGTGGCTCGTAGTTTACCCGGCGTCTGGCTACTGGTTCAATTCGCTTCCTGGGTGTGACTGTATATGTGTAGTTCTAACCATCGAAATACCATTTTACCTCCTACATAATAAAAAATGGTCCACGACATACGTTATAGGCCTATTTGAATCTTTCAATATTAGTTAAGATGGGATTCTTCAATTAAAAATCGATGTGACCACATCCCGCTATTCTTCCTATTCTTCACCCTCTCCCAGGCATTTAGGATTGGCATTGCATTTAGGTTTGACCAAGTTTTACGGGAGGATGCCCTTCTTAAAACCAACCTTTTGTTGAGGGATGTATTCAATATTGTGTGTGTGTGTGTGCGTGTGTGTGTGTGTGTGTGTGTGTGAAGTGGTGAATGTTAAGTAGAAAATAAATACTCAGTTCCCCAGACGGAGGAATTAATCAGACGCGTTTAAAAATCCCAGCCAGGCACGGAATCGAAGCCTGGATCCTCTGAACCGTATCATGTAGCCAATTCATTCGTTTCGAAGAGTTTTTCTACATAAAAAGGCATGGGACTGATGTCTAAAGACACCGCACTCTCTAAATATATCCTCAGTCTTACTCGGAGAACCCAATAGCCTCCATGAATACTCACGAACTCGAACGAATCTTGAAATGGCTTTATTCGCTTCGATCCCACTTTGTCATATGCTAACTGCCGTCAGTTTTTGCTCATCATACTTGTCTGAGTTCCAGTCCAACTCTTTGGGCTTGCTTGTGAAGGCGGCAATTATAAGGTGCTAAAAATATCCAGCGCATTCACGCTCCATGCAATTAGCATATTGGCGGCAGGCGCCCCGACGCCACACGCCGCTTTAACGTGGCCCACCCATTCCCAGCAAAACTTTAGGCTAGTTTAGAACAGTTAAATTTTACAAAGTTCACGTATTACAAATAAATAGACTTCCATGGGCCTTTATGATTTTATAAGGAGTAAAATGCTGCACTGATACGAGATTTGTAATGTTTCAAACATTTGAGTACCTGCGTAAGAGAAGGGGCTAACCCACAAAAACAAAGTTTCGAAATAAATAGGGTTGTATTAGATTATACAAAACACACAACAAAATTGAAAATTTAAATATGAATTTATAGTCTTTAAATGAATTACATATCGGCGTAACTCAGAAAATTAAGAGTAGAATAATATTTTAAGTTTAATTGTTAATAAAACTAAATTAGTTACAAAATAATGCTGTATGCACAGAAGATAATACCTACTGCAAATTAGGATTTCCCCTTTTTGGTTTTCAGTGTCAAGATCTTCATTCACTTTCTTAATAGTTGGTTCGAGGCTCAAATGTACTGTGATGTACTGCTGGAATGTACGGCAATAGGCGCAGCAAATCATTCTCTTTTAATCCCTTGCTGATGGGTGCAGGGTAGTCAGGTTTTCCAGTGCTTGTTTCAACACTTCGTTTGTAAGCAACACTTTCAACCTTTTTGTTCTTTTTTGGCCTCCCAGGTTGTTTCCGGAAAATATGAACTTTTTTACATGACTCAGAAAATGAGTATGAGAACTTAAGGAAGATGAAACCTGGCTTCTCTTTCGTCATTTTTCTCTTTCATTACGACATCACTATCACTTGGCAAAAATGTGTGGCCAGGCACCAGAAACGAATGTTTATTTCATCAAACTTCCCAGTATGTACCAACATGTAATACAGAATGAAGATAACCCTTTTCTTGTTTTGGCCGCTATAAGAATCTGAGAAGAACCAGAGTTTAGTTTACTTTAGTTTAGTTTTTTTTGTGTTAACTGGTTGTCAGCCAATATTTTTTGCAGGCATGAACCTATTTCACAGGATCCCCGAGAAGCAATGTTTTCTGTCAACACATACATTATATCAGATTCGTCCTTGCAGACATGAACACCAGCTGCCTGAGATAGAACACTTTTTCCGGAGGTATTTTAGGTAAAACGTCGTACGTCATAATTAAGTATTCATAAGTAGGATCTTTAGAGTCTTTTCTGACATCAGTTTTGTATCCCTGTTCTGCTTTTATTTGATGAAGCCTAACTCCATAAGAGACATCATCCTCATCCGTAGGCCTCCACTCATCGCATACTGCGCAGGTGTCACTTAAAGGTGCCTTAGATCCAATTTTAAAGTTTTCAGTAAAAACATGTAAGTATTTCTCATATGAAATGGGAGGGTCTACGTCACTCTGTTCCTCGCGTTCTTTGAGATAGAGTTTGCCCAATTCAGAAACTGATGCCAGCGACGTTATGTAGCGCTTGTGTGGATTCTTTTATTTCTACTAGAATGGCTAACGTACCTATGAAACACATTAGCATGTTTACACGCAAACTTAAATCGACAGTCAGTTACATTTTTTCAACACTTTCCATGTCTTCCTCTCTTGTCCTCACATGGTACTGATGGAACGGAAGGTGAGCCAGAAAATGAAGTACTTCCATTAAGACTTGCATCATTATCACTAAAATCATCATCATCTCTTCCACATGATTGTTCTTCTTTCATCCCACGTCTAGCAACTGAAGCACGCTTTCCAGATACAGAAAAATGTCGCAGAAGTTTTTAAACACACTCTAAATTCATTTGTTAGGTAATAGTAGTATGTCACCTTTCTCTTAGACTCACCTTCCTCTTTTTTTGCATAGGCTCTCGTACATGACTGTTGTTTAATCAGACCGAATAAAAAAGCATTTTCTAAGTTGTAATTTGCAAGTTTGTCAAACCCCACAAAACAGTTTTCTTTTCCAATATCAGATAGTTTGTAATACTCACACCACTTAACATTAGCCTTTTCATTCTTCACTGCGCACTGACATGCTTCACCACTATTTCTCGAGCGACTCGTTGGCTGAACGGTCAGCGTACTGGCCTTTGGTTCAGAGGGCCCCGGGTTCGATTCCCGGCCGGGTCGGGGATTTTAACCTTAATTGGTTAATTCCAATGGCACGGGAGCTGGGTGTATGTGTTGTCTTCATCATCACTTCATCCTCATCACGACGCGCAGGTCGCCTACGGACGTCAAATAGAAAGACCTGTACCTGGCGAGACGAGCCCGTCCCGGGATATCCCGACACTAAAAGCCGTACGACATTTAATTTTTTTCAGCTACGGACCTCTTCTAGTTGTCTTCGTTTCGTTCACGTTTTTCTACATTTACTCACATTAAAATTGCTGTTTATGTCACCACAAGACATTTTACTCACACTAACACTACAATTTGTACGAACACGAGATATTTTCTGGTTAGAAAAGTAACTGCATGTCACTCTCGCCCCTCCGCTCCAGTTGCCTGAGGCATGTACAGTAGGTTAGCTCCTTCTCTTACTAACTATACAGCTGATTCCCAAGGTCCTCAGATTTCTGTGTGTATTTGGGCAGACAGGGAACTATCCCACAACCACAAGTAGTGCACAGGATTGCTAGGAGATACCAGCACTATGCAAAAACATGATAAAAATAATTTCTGAATTTTTGTTGGTTAGCCCCTTCTCTTATTCCGGCACTCATTTGTTGTGATTGCAGTTCCATTAAGTATTGCATAGAATATGGATGTAGGAGACTTCATATAAGAGGCCAATCATCCAAGCCTAATTGAGACTGGGAAGTGGCTGTGATTGTTGCAGTTGTATCATAATTCATCGCCCACTTCATTTGTTACATAATAGAGATTTTTGACTTTGTGCTCAGCAAGCTATCTGCATGGGGTACTAAATGAACGAATTCCGATAAACCATCTTACTCTGGCATCTTGGTGGTCATAGCTACGGGATATCTGGTTTTACGTGGAATTTGGACTGGAGCTAATTGTAAGACTGGAAGGGAACAGTAACATGAAAAGCCGTATCTCAGGAGATCTCTGAAGTTAGGCAATAATTATCAAGGACGAATCTTGTATGGATAACCAAGTATATAGCGTTGCGTTGCTAACTGAAAGAGGGGTAAAGGAAGAAGTAAGAGATACTGACCACTGTACCATTGTTACTATGGATTGATAAAACCTTTAAGTTCTTGTCTGTCGAACACAAGATACAAATTTCTGAGGTCCTGCCAGGCAGTTAACCACTGAATCGATACCGTAATTTTAACAGACGCAACTAAAGCAAATATGCTTTTATTTTAAAGGAAAAGATTAAGGAAAAATAATTTCTGGGAAGGCTAGTGGAAATGCGCTGAAGAAAACCTAGTAAACATCGCTCAATCCCAATTAGCTTTGTTGGTGAGTAGATGGAATTCTGGCTTTACGTAGAAGGGAACTATTCGCCTGCAACCGTCTGCAGTCGTTAGACCAATTGCCTTATCCCGGTCGTCTGATAACACAAGTAGAGTTAGCTGTGCGACTCCATTGCGTGTGTATCACAGGATGTATCTGCAATTCCTGGAACACGACGATGAGCAGAGCTGAACAATTAAGTGACCTGGAGTGTGGCCATACAGTGGGACTCCGAGAGGGTGACTGGACGTTCCGCAGGACTGTCACTCGTTTGGAGAGTGACGTATCAGGGGGTCATCGGTGGTGGAGAAGTTGGTAGACATAGGGTTTCCACAGCCTCCTAGACTCACCAGTGCCCTCTCACTGCGCTGATGAATGCCTGGATTCGAATGATAGTATTGTTGCAAATATGAACACGATGGGCCCTATCGTTCCATTTCATTCCTTTACCGGTTCATTTCATTGAGCTCTAAGTACTTAAATTGGGTAATAATAATAATAATTTCGTGTGGCTATGCCTAGCCGAGTGCTGCCCTTGTAATGCAGACCCTCCGATGAGGGTGGGCGGCATCTGCCATGTGTAGGTAACTGCGTGTTATTGTGGTGGAGGATAGTGTTATGTGTGGTGTGTGAGTTGCAGGGATGTTGGGGACAGCACAAACACCCAGCCCCCGGGCCATTGGAATTAACCAATGAAGGTTAAAATCCCCGACCCGGCCGGGAATCGAACCCGGGACCCTCTGAACCGAAGGCCAGTACGCTGACAATTCAGCCAACGAGTCGGACCTTAAATTGGGTAGGCAGGATTGACTCGGTCAAATACATAGTTCAAGTCTAGAGTGATTGTTTCCTTTTCCTATTGATCGAGGATTGGCTCACTCACACACTGCGTTAATGATGGATCTACTCGGGACACCACATGATTAGTGTTGATATACGGAATCTCCCATGTAGTTAACCTTTATTTTAGATATCTAGTTAACTACTTTTTAAACGAAGTATAGCAAGGATATGGGTATAATATCCTCTATCTTCAGAGATCTTGCTTTCTTTGGTATTAGTATAATCAGTCCATCAATTATGTGTTATATAACTGATTTCCATTCAACTGAACCATTTCAATCAGGATCGGGTTCTTCTTTTAGTATGTGAACTACTAAGACCGTCAGGGCCTGTATTGGGTAACATCTTCCGAATATCTTTTTAAATTTGTTCCTTGCTCAGATGGGCACTCAGACCGTTGAGTTTCCACGCAACACTTCTGTGCGGTGTTCCAAGCGCCGATTGCTGTATTTTACATATTATAAGCACAATGGTTTAATAATTCTACTGGGCATACATCAGCGTCTCGTACATATTCCTGTAAATTCCTGCTCACGTGTATCCTGTCAAGGCGTGACGCGCCAGTAGGACTGATCAAAACATCAAGTCCATGGAGCATCAGTTCCACATACCACCTTCTTCTTCTTGTCAATCACTTTTGTTTCTATTTGCTTTACGTCGCACCGACACAGATAGGTCTTATGGCGACGATGGGACAAGGAAGGGCTAGGAGTGGGAAGGAAGCGGCCGTGGCCTTAATTAAGGTACAGCCCCAGCATTTGCCTGGTGTGAAAATTGGAAACCACGGAAAACCATTTTCAGGGCTGCCGACAGTGGGGTTCGAACCTACTATCTCCCGAATACTGGCTACTGGCCGCACTTAAGCGACAGCAGCTATCGAGCTCGGTGTCAATCAATTTTGGAGCAGATATGTGTATTTCTACGGGGTGTTCTTAAACGCATTTCTATTAGTGTACGGTACTTTACTCTTATTAAAATAGTTTAGAACGAAATAACAGCTTTTGGTTTACAGTAACCGTGAAAATGTTGATGTATTCTGTGGCATGTGTCAAAAATAGAGCCGAAAAGTATTTTGGGTCATATTATTCTCGTTTACACGTGAAGTAACAAACAGAAATGTTAATGATGCATTTTGTTCTTGAAATTGTGCAAAAAATATTCATTCTTCATTTTCATACCTATATAACACACGAAAGTAGTCTTTCTCTTAATAACAGCAAACTAAACTATTCTATTAAAATACAGGTAAAATAAACAATGAATAAGAATTAAAATAAATTTTCATTAGCCACAACTCATAGGCCTAATTATAATTGTTGTCCTAGTAACAACCTAATTCGTTGCTTTACTTATTGTTAATATTCTGTCGAGTAACCCGCCACTGTGAGCTGCTGGTTCCGCCCGCGTGCAATAGTACCCCTGCTCAATCGTGTACAAAACACAACTGCAGGTCAGTTGATGGTGCCTGAGTGGATGGAAGCTAAAAGCTCCTAGAGAACTGAAAAATGAAATGAAATGGCGTATGGCTTTTAGTGCCGGGAGTGTCCGAAGACATGTTCGGCTCGCCAAGTGCAGGTCTTTCGAGTTGACTCCCGTAGGCGACCTGCGCGTCGTGATGAGGATGAAATGATGATGAAGACAACACATACACCCAGCCCCCGTGCCATTGGAATTAACCAATTAAGGTTAAAATCCCCGACCCGGCCGGGAATCGAACCCGGGACCCTCTGAACCGAAGGCCAGTACGATGACCGTTCAGCCAACGAGTCGGACAGAGAATTGAACTAAATTCATGACAGAAATAGATTGTAATCTCATGAATATAGGCTTTATCCTAAATCAAGAAGATGCTCAGGCTTTCTCTAGAAACTAATAGGAATATTTCTATCAAGAAGATCGGGTTCCGGATGACTTATGTTTCCACAATTTAGTTGAAAGCTTTAAATTAGGTTTCCCGCATCAGAATCAAATTCACTCCAAGCAAAGGCTGCGAATATCACTTCTTCTAAGTCCTGTAAGTCCCATTCCCAAGCAAAGCCATATTTCGAGTTTTAAGCCTTTAGACCGACAGCTATTAAATACGAGACTCGAACTCGTAATTTTTCACGCTAATAATCATGTATGCATTTACCGTACTTTGTACAGCACCTGCCTTCGTAAAATGCAAGTGATACAAGCACTGAGCTTTCACCTCGTCACCTCACCTTCAAACATCTTATCGAAAAGCCGACAGCCATACGTATCTGTAAATTCACCACGGCATCCCAGTATATAAATCATTAAATGTAGCTCTTACATCAGATTCCCCACGTGAATGAGTCATGTCCACCTAGTGTGTGAAACATGACAGATGTCTGTCGGCGTCTATGTAATTATATTCTTGTGCTTTACCAACTAACAATGAGATTAGTGCTTGATAAATTAAAAGAGTCTGCTAACATCTATCCCATCCTTACGATACTACCTGCCTACCATTTATTATAACTGAATGTATAAGGTCGCCTTCTCCAAGGGTCTTCTCAATAAGAAATTACATTTTATAATTGGGGTGAGATAGCCGAGTGACATCGTCATTGGTTTATCGCCAAAGCATGTGGCATTTAAAAAATGATAAGTCACATCCCCGTGGTTCGCTTCTCATGTAAAACTACTCGCTTGCTCGCTTCACCTACTACACTTTATTTATGTAAAGGCCTGTGCCTAGCTTAATCTTTAGTATTTGAAATCGTATCACTAGGTATATGGACACTGTTCTGGCCTAATTTCGGTGTGGTTTATCGTCGCATTAACTCAGATAGGTTTTCGGCGATGACGGGATACATGACTAGGACTGAGTAGGTAGCGACACCGACCTTAATTAAGATACTGCCCCAGCATTTACTGTACCTGGTGTGAATGTGGAAAACCGTAGAAAACCACCTTTTAGGCTGTCAATGGCAATATTCGAACCCACCATCTCCCTAATGCGCGACATGGGCCATGCAGCCAGCTCGCTCAATATCAGTATTCCTTTTACCCTGTACGCAGTTCACCGTCCCGGCTGTATAGGGTGAGAGAGTCTGCTTCTTACCCGGAGGATCCAGGTTCGGTTCCCGGACAGGTAAAGGATTTTTCCTTGGATGTGAGGGCTGGTTCGAAGTCCATTCAGCCTACGTGAGAACAATTGGGGAGCTATCTGACGATAACTTAGTGTCCCCAATATAGAAAACCAAGAATAACAGCCGAGAGAATTCGCCAATCTGAAGACTCATCAGGGCTGTAGTGCCATGGTGTAGGTGGTTCGTTGTATGCAGTTTGATTCGCGCAACTATAAGCTTGTATTTGAGAGCTGGTCGCTTCGAACATCACCATCAATAGACCTCTACATGGTGATTTCCCATTTTCACACTACGGCGTAGTCTAACGAAGACCACGACCACTACTTCTCAGTTCTAGACCAGAACAATCCCAACGTCGATTAAAACCTGTAAGTGTTACCGCGAACTTGAAATAAAGTTTAAGATAATACGTACACCTCTATGGTGCCAGAACTGTACTCTTACTGGTGAAATTCATGTTGTGGATTTTGATGAAGAAGCTGAATCCAAGAACCATGTTTCTCTACATGCCTAGAGCAGAAAACTTGGTCCATCATTGGCGCATGTTAATGACAGTGATGGCCAGTGCTTCAGTAGTGAAGTATTTCGTGGTAAAGATAGTAAACCGTCCCCTCCTCATTGCCATTACTTCGTTCTCCAAATGAGAGTCATCAAGTTGATTGAGCGGAAAGTGGGGTGGAGGGAGTGTACTACTGATAGCACCGAGTCCAGCACTGTAATAAGGATCGATTGTGTCAAAACCTGTGACATTGCAACTGCCGCCGGTAAACCTTGTAGTATTCACTAGCTGATACATCCCAGGGCCTTCGTACGTACTGAGTCCACTCCACGATAAGTTAGCGTAGCTGCACTATCCCGAAATTCCGAGTTTCGAAATCCTGGCACTGACAGCTGTTAGTTACTATAGGGTGGTTTTGACGAGATTTTCCCATAGTCACTCCAGAATAAGACCAAGGAGTGTTTATTTCAGACGTCCCGACTAATGTATCCCAATCCCGGGCAAAACTCACCTTAGCTAAAATATACTATTACACTGGCGAGCTCAGTGGCACTGTGGGTTAGTCGTTGTTCTGCAGTTTCCAAGGTAAAGGGACCGATTCAACCGGAGGTTAGTGTCACGGGAGTTGTGATATTCTTTCATGGGTTCCGTTTCATTTTTTTCCAGCTAATAGGCTAAACTTTGAAAAGAAGCTGAACTTCACAAATGATGATTAATTGAAATGAGTTACAATCATGAAGGGCAGCATATTTCCAGTTGGCAACAGTTTTAATTTCTTGGACTAGTTGCACTGATAAATGACTGTGTAATTCTTATGGAATTGATCTCACTATTTCACATTTGTACGACATTGAGAAGTTCTAGTTTCCATTGTCCCTAGACGTGGATTAATGGTCGTAAATGATATAAGACTCAAGTAAAGATATTATTAAGGAACATCACATTCCATCTAACAGTGCTATTAATGAGTGTTATGACACTATTGCTGAGTTATAGCTAATGGGATTTATTACATTCTAAAGTGTTCTTCATTGCGGACACAAGTGTGAACTTTTTATCAGACAATTCCAGAACACTTAAGGACTAACGTGGCAAAGTTTCAGACAGCTGGTACTCACTGCCTTTAGATATATCAATTAAGCTGTTATAATAACATTATTTATGAATTATTTTAGAACATTACGATAAGTCACGCGACAATTTTTCGCAGGACAGTGAAAGGGAAGGCAGTAACGTCATGTCAACAGTCTTACTTAGAATCCACTTTAGAGTCATGGTATCATGATAACATTTCTGTCACACGAAGACTGCGTTTGAAATAGTTTGTGAAATGCAAAACGTTTCCTACCTCTTTCGTTGCAACGCAGTTCAGACTTTTTGCTTATAGCTGAGGACTAGAAACTGAGGTCAAGAATATTCTTCATACTGCAACATATCAAAGGCATCCTGAGAAAATCTAATATATCCAACGCTTTGTATTGATGGAACTGACGAAAACCAAGAGTACATAAATGAGATAACTTCATTAGGCCCTAAATGTTTATTACACAAATCGTACTCCGACATCAAGGAAATAAATGCAAGCTTATAGTTTTACGTGGTTGTTGATATCATAACAATAGTCATAGGACCTCCAGTTGTATGTGGAATCCGAAGCACGAGTACGTGAATTTTAATTTCAAAATACCACAAGCTTTGCAGGGAATTCAATCCTTGGCCGCCTTGGTATGAAAGCCAGCGCAAACCACTCGGGTACCACGTCCCTATGTCATCAAGAGGAGAGAGAATAATATGTAGGCCTATATAATCATTATTATGATAGTAATCATTAGATTTTCCTTGAGGAGAAATCTATTTATTTTTTTGCTAGGGGCTTTACGTCGCACCGACACAGATAGGTCTTATGGCGACGATGGGATAGGAAAGGCCTAGGAGTTGGAAGGAAGCGGCCGTGGCCTTAATTAAGGTACAGCCCCAGCATTTGCCTGGTGTGAAAATGGGAAACCACGGAAAACCATCTTCAGGGCTGCCGATAGTGGGATCCCTGAAGATGGTTTTCCGTGGTTTCCCATTTTCACACCAGGCAAATGCTGGGGCTGTACCTTAATTAAGGCCACGGCCGCTTCCTTCCCATTCCTAAGCCTTTCCTGCCCCATCGTCGCCATAAGACCTATCTGTGTCGGTGCGACGCAAAGCGAATAGCAAAAAAAAATTCCTAGAGGTTGCTCGCTCGTAAACTTCAAATTTATTGAATATGACGTGTTTGCTTCAATATAATTGAAAATACACCCCTTCTCCCAAATAAGTTGTATCGTGAGTATGGCTCCTTCCCGAGATTTTCCAAATTTACCCAAGGAAAATGACAAGATATTAATTTGTTTCGAGTCCTAGAATACAGATCCGATTTCCACAACACTTAATAAAATGAATAACGGCCAAACATTTATAGGTTTCCTCAAAGGTCTTTTCATATTCTACTGTTCAATGCTATGAATTTCAAATTCCAAATTATAAGAATATGACATTGTTGTCAAAAGTACTCAAAGTGAAAACTAAGTAATAATAATAATAATAATAATAATAATAATAATAATAATAATAATAATAATAATAATAATAATAATAATAATAATAACAGACTGCTCTTTTACTGGGTGATCATGAACTGGAATATACTTTTGAAAGGGCTATTTGAGTAGCAATCTCTTGTGGCCATGATTCGAATCCCAGTCAAAGCATGTGGCATTTTGGAAATTGAAATTCACGTCCCTGCTGCTCAAATTCCACGCAAAAGTCATGGTCCCATGGCTATGATAACAATGTCAACAGTGACTTAAAAGTTCAAGCTTACTTGCTTGCTTTTGGGCTATTTGAGACAATGAGGCGGTAAGGTGAGAGTGTGGAGCCCATACAGTGTAGATTGTAGTCCGGCCGAGAGCACAGCATTCATTATAAAGTAATTAACGATCGCCTTCGACGCCGCCCCAGCACTCCTATACTGGGAACCCGACCTGCCAGGACGAGAACACACAAATACAGAACAGCACACACAACGATTCGGAGAAGCAAGAGAAGCCTGCTCTCTGGTATCTGAGTCACACCTACTAAGAACAGTTCAGCACAGGGAACATTTTTCCCGACGTCCTTATACAACTGTATAGAATAAGGAACTACAGATTGTAAAACATCACACGTATTGATTCAGAGAACCAAAGGAAAGCTTGCTCTTTGCTCCGTTACTTCTATCAAGAACGATTCAGGACAGTGACCATTTTCTCTTACTTGCCAATACAGCTCTAAGTACGGCTTTAAAACCGAGGTCACTTTAGCTCTATAGCCGCCGAATCTGAATCAAATATGACGAGAGAACCGGGAACGCAAAGTTAAGTGATTGGATCTGAAGTCGTGACAACGTGCAATATCTCCACGGAATTTCTTATACACATTCCCGAATAAATCTGAGGCAACGCACGGAGTAAAAAAAACACATTTGTAAACGCAATCACGGCCGCTAAGGTGAGAAGCCAGCGACAATGTTACTCGGCTATCATTTCCCAAAGAAATAAACTCCTAACGGGTTTACAGCTGAGGCACTGTTTGAAATTTGTTTACGTGTTATTAGAGAATAGGGTATCACCCTAATATAATAGTCATCATTTCCGTATAAATGGCTTCTGTGAAAATTGGGCCGATAATAAGCCGCTTCCCTGGTGTCTGCAGCAGCGGATATGGTGTGTTCAATGTGGAAGTCGAATAGTGAAACCTCTGGAGAAGAACGAAAGCAATGCTAACCTCAGCTCTGAAGAGGCCGAAATGAAAAGCGAAGGCTTCCACTATTCATGACCTCGGCACTAAATGTGTTCGGGTGGTTAGCTCGATGTCTGACCACATTTGTTCTCAGGAATTTACCTTGAATCCATTTCTATGTAGTGTAAGTCTCCAGGATAATTTGCGCTAGAAATAAGGTAACAGAGTATCATATCGAAATCTGGACTTTGGTGACCTACTCTACGGCTGTGTATGTCGTTACGCTGACCATTTGGCATTCAAAACCCTGAAGGTCACGTGCCTGGGCTGCAGCTGTCTTGACAGACTAGGGCCCTCAACGGGCCACAGTTCTTTTGAGTGAGTGAGTGAGTGAGTGAGTGTGTGTGTGTGTGTGTGTGTGTGTGTGTGTCCACGTCATCCATCACCTTAGCCATGTGATAGGCCTAGATAACCAATCACAAGGATCAGACATTCAAATCAGGGATTTCTTGTGGAAGGGTGGACAGATCCTTTCCATTTTCTTTCGCGTAAGATATTGTGCAAATAAGCAAAACAGTTACTCATGTTTGTTTGGTACTCAGTGGAAATGTTAATATAAGATAGAGTCCCGAAGTTGGGGATGCTACCTGCAGAGGATTATGCCGGATGCATTTTTATTTGACGAGCAACGTGTTATGTCAGAATGCGCGATAGGACTTGGAGGCTGTGTCACCCTTCGATTTAAAATTATAATTCCTATTCTGCCAGCTCTACTCGTACAGGTAACAAGACACCCCAGGCAAATATAGCAAAAATAGAAAGTGCTGTAGATATGACAGAGGACTACAATATTCCTTCTCCTTCGATACAGCAACAGAATACTTGAAAAATGCCATCGTACATCGAGTAAGCCATACTTTCCTGATATTTTCCCAGGTAATTGAAGTCTGCACTACCTGTGTATATAAGCCCAGTTTTACGGTAGAATGTCCTTCCTGATACCGACCCCGTGAGGAGTATGCCTTCACTATTGCGTATGGTGGTTGATGATATGGTGTGGTGAGTTCCGTGTATCTGAAGAGGTGGTCAACAAGACGAACACAAATACCCAGTTATCTAGAAAGAAGAAGTAACCAGACGTGAGTAAAATCCCCAGTCCAGCTGGGAATAGATCTCAGGGCCCTATAAGGTCAGTAATTGACCGCTCAGCCACAGATTCGGTTATACACACTTAACGTTACTTAAACGAGGTATGCTGTTTGTTTTACGATACCCCGACCCAGACAGGTCTTATGGTGACAGTGAGATAGGACAGGGAAAAGAACGGCTTATGGCTTTTAGTACCGGGAGTGTCCGAGGACAAGTTCGGTTCGCCAGATGCAGGTTTTCTGATTTGACTCCCGTAGGCGACCTGCGCGTCGTGATGAGAATGAAATGATGATGAGGACGACACATACACCGAGCCCCCGTGTCAGCAAAATTAACCAATCATGGTTAAAATTCCCGACCCCTCCGGGAACCGAACCCGGGACTCCTGTGACCAAAGGCCATCGCGCTAACCATTTAGCCATGGAGCCGGAGATAAGACAGAGATCGACCGTGACTTTGATGAATGTACATCTCCACGGGAAACCACGGAAAAATTTCTTCAGATCTGCCAACAAAAGGAACGAACGCCCTGTTCCCCGAATACACGTTCACGGTTACGTTAAAAACCTCGTAGCCAGCTCGCTCAGTAACGGAGTTATGCAAATGTGTACATGGTAGCCTACTCCTTTACTTCGAAACATATGGTACGTATAGTGAAACGTCAAGATTTCAGACAGTATTACTTTCTAGATTCACACTGAATAAATTCAAGGAAAACTATGGTATCTAGAAACAACTTTACCACCAGCACTGTAATGAAATGGGGTTCGAATTTTTATTTTTACAATGCTCTTTACGTCGCACCGACACAGATTGGTCTCATGGCGACGGTGGGACAGGAAAGGGCTAGGAGTGGGCAGGGAGGGACCGTGGCCAAAATTAAGCTACAACGCCAGCATTTGCCTGGTTTGAAAATAGGAAGCAACGGAAAACCATCTTCAGGAACCCACTACCTACCGAATGCAAGCCGATAGTTACGTGACCCAAACCGCAGGGCGATTGTCCCTTAATGGAGTTTGAAGAATGTTGTTTGAGTCATGAGTCCATAGACTGGTTTGATGCAGCTCTCCATGCCACCCTATCCAGTGCCAACCCTTTTCATTTCTACGTAACTATTGCATCCTACATCTGCTCTAATCTGCTTGTCATATTCATATCTTGGTCTACCCCTACCGTTCTTACCACCTACACTTCCCTCAAAAACCAACTGAACAAGTCCTGGGTGTCTTAAGTTGTGTCCTATCATTCTATCTCTTCTTCTCGTCAAATTTAGCCAAATCGATCTCCTCTCACCAATTCGATTCAGTATCTCTTCATTTGTGATACGATCTACCCATCTCACCTTCAGCATTCTTCTGTAACACCACATTTCAAAAGCTTGTATTCTCTTTCTTTCTGAGCTAGTTATCGTCCATGTTTCACATCCATACAATGCCACACTCACACGAAAGTCTTCAAAAACATCCTTCTAATTCCTATATCAATGTTTGAAGTGAGCAAATTTCTTTTCTTAAGAAAGCTCTTCCTTGCTTGTGCTAGTCTGCATCTTATATCCTCCTTACTTCTGCCATCGTTAGTTATTTTACTAACCAAGTAACAATATTCGTCCACTTCCTTTAAGACTTCATTTCCTAATATAATATTTCCTGCATCACCTGCCTTCGTTCGACTGCACTCCATTACTTTTGTTTTGGACTTATTTATTTTCATCTTGTACTCCTTACCCAATACTTCGTCCATACCATTCAGCAGCTTCTCGAGGTCCTCTGCAGTCTCAAATAAAATAACAATATCATCGGCAAATCTCAAGGTTTTGATTTCCTCTCCTTGGAATGTGATTCCCTTTCCAAATTCCTCTTTGATTTCCTTTACTGCCTGTTCTACGTAAACACTGAAAAGGAGGGGGACAAACTGCAGCCTTGCCTCACTCCTTTCTGGATTGCTGGTTCTTTTTCAAAGTCCTCGATTCTTATCATTGCAGACTGATTTTTATACAGATTGTAGACAATTCTTCGTTCTCGGTATCTGATACCAATCACCTTCAGAATCTTAAATAGCTTGGTCCAGTCAACATTATCGAATGCATTTTATAAATCTACGAATGCCATGTACGTGGGCTTGTCCTCCTTGATTCGATCCTCTAAGATCAGGAGTAAAGTCAGGATTGCTTCACGGGTTCCTACATTTCTTTTGAAGCCAAATTGATCTTCCCCCAACTCAGCTTCAACTTGTTTTTTCCATTCTTCTGTAAATAATACGTGTTAAAATTTTGCAGGCTTGAGATACTAAACTAATGGTGCGGTAGTTTTCACACCTGTCAGCACCGGCTTCCTTGGGAATAGGTATAACAACATTCTGCCGAAAATTGGATGGGACTTCTCCTGTCTCGTACATCTTACCCACCAAATGGAATAACCTTACCATGCTGGTTTCTCCTATGGCAGTCAGGAATTCAGAGGGAACGTCATCAATTCCAGGTGCCTTGTTCCTATTTAGGTCACTCATAGCTCTGTCAAACTCTGACCTCAAAATTGGGTCTCCCATTTCATCAGCATCAACAGCCTCTTCTTGTTCCAGAACCAAATTATCTACTTCTTTACCTTGATAGAACTGTTGGATATGCTCCTGCCATGTTTCTGCTTTGTCTTCTTTCCCTAGAAGTGGCCTTCTATCTGAGCTCTTAATATTAATACACCTAGATTTCTGTCCTCCAAATGTTTCCTTGATTTTCCTGTATGCAGCATCTACCTTCCCTAGGACCATACAACCTTCGACATCCTTACACTTCTCCTTCAGCCATTCTTCCTTAGCTACCTGGCACTTTCTATCCACTTGATTTTTTAATCGCCTGTATTCTTTTCTGCCCTCTTCATTTCTAGCGTTCTTGCATTTTCGTCGTTCATCAATCAGGTCTAGTATCTCCTGAGTTATTCACTGATACCTAGTTGATCTTTTCTTCCTTCCTAACATTCCTTCAGCAGCCCTACTGACTTCATTTTCCATGACTATCCACTCTTCCTCTATTGTGTTTCCTTCAGCCTTTTCATTTAGTCCTTTTGCAACATGTTCCTTGAAACAATCCCTCATACTCTTTTCTTTCAACTTGTCTAGATTCCATCTTTTTGCATTCTTTCCTTTCTTCAATTTCTTCAACTTCAGATGGCATTTCATGAGCAACAAGTTTTGGTGAGAGTCCACGTCTGCTCCTGGGAAAGTTTTGCAATCCAACACCTGGTTTCTGAATCTCTGCCGAATCATAATGAAGTCTATTTGATACCTTCCCGTGTCTCCAGGTCTCGTTCACGTATACATCCGTCGTTTCTGGTGTTTGAACCAAGTATTGGCAAGGACTAAATTATGATCGGTGCAGAATTCAACCAGCCGACTTCCTCTTTCGTTCCTTTGTCCCAATCCGAATTCTCCTACTGTATTACCTTCTCTTCCTTGGCCTACCACTGCATTCCAGTCTCCCATCACAATTAGATTCTCATCACCTTTTACATATTGTATTAAATCTTCTATCTCTTCGTATATTCGTTTCATTCCCTCATCATCCGCTGAACTAGTAGGCATATAGACCTGCACTATTGTGATGGGCATTGGTTTGGTGTCTATCTTGACGACAATAATTCTTTCACTATGCTGGTCGTAGTAGCTTACCCGCTACCCTATTTTCTTATTCATTATTAAACCAACTCCTGCATTACTCCTGTTTGATTTTTTGTTGATGATTCGGTAGTTGCCTGACAAAAATCCTATTCTTCCTGCCAACGTACTTCACTTACAACAACTACATCTAACTTTAGTCTATCCATCTCTCTTTTCAGATTCTCTAACCTACCACAACGATACAAACTTCTAACATTCCATGCTCCGACTCGAAGAATGTCAGTATCCATTTTCCTGATGATCGCCCCCTCTCGTGTAGTCCCCACCCGGAGACTCTAATGGGGGACTAGTTTACCTCCGGAATATTTTACCCGGGATGAAGCCATCATCAGTACATCATTCATACAGAAAGAGCTGCATGTCCTCGGGAGTCAGTTACGGCTGTAGTTTCCCGTTGCTTTCAGCCGTGTAGCAGTATCAACACAGCTAAGCCAAGTTGAGTGTTATTACAAGGCCATATCAGTCAATCATCTAGACTGCCTCCCTTGCAACTTCTGAAAAGCTGCTACTCCCCTTTCAATGAAGAGCTACTGAAAAGCCGGAACTGTTACTGTGACATATGCAGAATTTGACAATGTAGTACAGTGTATAATTCACCTACAGGAAGTAGCAATAGCCCCAGAGGAGTGCGACATGCTTCGGCAGCCGGCACATTTCCTATCCTCGCCGCTAGATGGGGCTTCATTCATTCCATTCCTGACCCGGTCGAATGACTAGAAACAGGCTGTGGATTTTCAAGTAGCAATAGGAAGATTGTGCAGCAATATTACCAAGGTTGCCGAGATCCAGAAGTTAGCATATTAACTTCCACTAAATTGGTCTGTAGTCCCTTCCCAATCCTGTCCTGGAGATAGAAGCCCTCAAAATGATAAAATCTTGCTCTTCCACTTCGATGAACAATACAGTATACTAAGTCGTCGAATTCTGAAAAGAAAAAGTAACATTGAAGTTCTACGTGTCGGTAAATATGAGGTCGTCCAATTTTACATAGAATGTGAACAACACGGACATGACCTTTTATTTCACTATTCCTGTATGCATTGGTCAGGATTCGAAAGTCGATCAACTCACTCGGCCATCACGCCCCATTCTCCAAATCGGGGGCTGGGGGTGGTCTCAATAAAACTCGGGCTTATGAGTGATGGAACGGTACACACTTAGTCTAGGTACCTCGTACGAGATTTGGGTTCGAATTCTATTTTCGATCATCTTAGAAGTTATTGACTGTGATCGGTGGTCTATTCAGTTAATTTCAAGTAAATGCTAGGATGTTACTAAATAGAGACCGTATCCTTTTGCAACCTTAATATCAATTATTTACAAATACATACACTATATAGACACCAGTCGTCCGACTTCTCGGCTGAATGATCAACATTGAGGCCTTCGTTTCAGAGGGTACCGGCTTCGATTTCCGGCCGGATTGGAGATTTTAATCGCTTCTGATTGATTTTCTGTCTCGGAGACTGGCTGTTTGCGTTTGTCCCAACATTCTCCTCTTCACATTCATAAATCACACCATACTACCAACCACCACAGAAACACGCAATAGTGATTACTTCCCTCCACATAGGGTTGGCTTCAAGAAGGGCATCGGGCCGTAAAACAGAGCCAAATCCACATGTGCGACACAGTTCGCAGCTGCTTCCCCACGGTTGTAGGGAAAGCGGTATAATAATAATAATAATAATAATAATAATAATAATAATAATAATAATAATAATAATAATAATAATAATAATAATAATAATAATAATAATAATAATAATAATAATAATAATAATAATAAGATATACACCAGTTACACAGTTCATAAGACAATTTACGCTTAATACGGGAATATCGACCACAATGCCAAATTAAAAAGAACAACCTATAATATTACAAGGACAGCCATATAAAAGAACTAGTATAGACAAAGAAACAAGCTTGTAATTTTACGTGTTGGTCAATATCTTGTTCATAGTTACGGGTTCTACAACTTCTTCAACAGTGCCATTCAGAAAAATTATGGTCTTGACTTCAATCTGCCAATGCGCGAGTTTCTAACTGAAGTTCATCGCGCCGTTGTATGAAGTCATAAAAATAGAGAAAATTGTAAGATGAAATTCTCTAATATTATGCTTGTACGTAAATTACACCATTTCGTTTGTCATTTTACTTTGTCCTATGTATTTTAACCATATTAATATAAGGCGTTTCGTTTTTAGAGAAATAATTTGATATTTTATATTAATATATAGGTGTTTAGATTAGATGAAATTGTAGAATATAGTTAGATATAATTACCGCCATGTTAACTGTAGTTTATATGACGTAGTTGCCACTGTATTTGGGACACTAAGTCCTGTAGTGTGCAATAAATAAATAAAATAGAATAAATTAAAATAAATACATGTGGATACTGTCGCATGCCCTTTCTAATATCAACTCTATGTGGAGAGATGTATGAACTATTACGTGTCCGTGGTGGTTTGTAGTGTAGTGTCTTGTTTGAATATGGAGAGATATGTATTAAGATGAACACAAATTCCTGTCAAGGAGCCAGGAGAATTAACCAGGCACTGCCAAATCCCCAGCCTAATAGGGAGATTTCCTTACTCGCAGGTCACTACGCCAAAGAACTAGACTGATCATTTACTCTTAGTTAGCAAAGAACATTAGAAGCTTATTATCATTAATTAACTGCACGCACCTTGTGCATATTACCCAAATTCTTGGCTATAGACATCTCATAAAACAATCACCATTACCTTTGTAAATCACATACAGTATGTCCACAATAATGTACAGTCCCTCGAGAAATTAATGAGCGCATGGCATTGTGTAAGCTTCTCACAGATACACTTTTTCTCGGAAACAATTGAACGTACAGATATAATTATAGTAGCGGGTATCCACAATTTGTATCTACTTGGGGGGGGGGGGAAGGGAGGAGAGATTATATTTACAAAATAAATAAACTTATGTCTTATAAAATATTAAATGCGAGGAACATACACAAGACCACGACGGAGCCAGTTCGCCGTGCGGTTAGGGTCGCTTAGCTCTGACCTTGCATTCGGGAGATGGAGGGTTCGAATCCCACCGTCGGTAGCCCTGAAGTTGCTTTTCTGTGGCTTACTATTTCACACATGGCAATTGCTAGAGCTGTACCTTAATTAAGCCCACGGCCGCTACCATCCTAAACCTAGCCCTACCGGGCGAGTTGGCCGTGCGTGTAGAGGCGCGCGGCTGTGAGCTTGCATCCGGGAGATAGTAGGTTCGAATCCCACTATCGGCAGCCCTGAAGATGGTTTTCCGTGGTTTCCCATTTTCACACCAGGCAAATGCTGGGGCTGTACCTTAATTAAGGCCACGGCCGCTTCCTTCCAACTCCTGGGCCTTTCCTATCCCATCGTCGCCATAAGACCTATCTGTGTCGGTGCGACGTAAAGCCCCTAGCAAAAAAAAAAAAAAACCTAGCCCTTTCCCATCCTTGCGTAACCCGAAAACTTTCGATATGTTAGTGTGACGTGAAATCACTAGCAAAAAAAAAAAAATACAATTCCATGCACTCATTTTCTTCAGCAACTATAATGTTTTTTTTGATAGTGGCTTTACGTCGCACCGACACAGATAGGTCTTATGGCGATGATGGGATAGGAAGGGCCTAGGAGTTGGAAGGAAGCGGCCGTGGCCTTAATTAGGGTACAGCCCCAGCATTTGACTGGTGTGAAAATCGGAAACCACGGAAAGCCATCTTCAGGGCTGCCGACAGTGGGATTCGAACCCACTATCTCTCGGATGAAAGCTCACAGCCGTGCGCCTTTTCTTGGTAGTTCTGCGATGCCATGTTATCTGCATACGACACGGCTCAATCTCAGAAACTATGGAGTTCGACAGCTGCAGGCGCTTAAGTGCGGGCAGTATCCAGTATTCGGGAGATAGTGGGCTCGAATCCAACTGTCAGCAGCCATAAAGATGGTTTTCCTAGCCATTTCCTATCCCATTGTCGCCATAAGACCTATCTGTGTCGGTGCGACTTAAGGCGACTTGGAAACTATGCAGTCAATACTAGAAACTTTCAGAAAGAAAAAGAAAGGACGAAAAATTTAATGAAAAGAATTGACATTTAAACAATGTATTGTGTATTTTCATTTGAAATGATAGCATCCTGGAGTTCGTATGGCTCGATAATTTATATTGTTGATTAATAGTTTGAATATAATGTTGATCTAATGAATTGCACTGAGTTAACCCTTAACAGAGGGCGAAACATGTACGCAAAATTTGAAATAAAATTACTGAGTTCTGATTTGCGGATTAACTGTTTAATTTTATTAAAATTAATTGGTCAATGAGGATTAATATGACTATCTTCTTCTGGTTTGTTTGTATTACCTGAGTCATAGCAGTTTAACTGCTGTATTTACGTCCTTGATTAGTAAAAGAGTGATACCGAATAATTTAATTGTAGCAAGGTTACTGCAGAGGATACTACGGTAAACTATTTTTCTGCATTAGCGTCTTATTGACATTCTTGATCTGAAAGTATAAGATACAGTTACAGAAACTGGTGTACCGTCGTCGTAGGGGGTCATGAGGGAAACAAATGAAATAGGAATTACAAAAATAAATCAGTGTTGGCAATGTTGCCCACTAGTTGGTAATCATAGCACGGCGAATGCAATAAACACGAACGGCAGCTGGGGCTGCTACCCAATAACGGCGCGGGTTTTGTCGACATATGTTGGGGCGCACCTCGACTGATTGACACCGCCCCTCTACACCCCGCGACCCCGGATTCATCATCAACAGTCATTACTCGCGCCAGACATATAATTAATTACAGCTACGCCTACAGCGGGCCTAATTCTGGGTTTGATTGGACCTTCTGTGACAGCTAGCACCACTAGCAGCTGGGACTCAAGAAATTGTGAATAAATCTGCAGAATCTATTGTTTTTCTCTCAACTAATATATTCTCCTTACGAGAGGATGACAAATAATACGGAAAAATACAATTCAACATGTGATATCCTTTTATATTGCAAGATATTGGCGTTTCAGTAACACTTCGATGTACAGGCTGATCGGATTCAACCGAGCAAACTCTTCAGGATGTGAATATTTGAGTCAAAACGAACATAATTAATGTAGGGATTTCTACACTATTCCAACATTTTTTGCTACGTTAAAATTGAACATTGGAAGATTTCAGTGTTTAAACAATCAGCAGCAAGAGTTTTTCGTAATTTCTTCCTTCACTGAATATCCTATCTACCTGCCATATTTGTTTACATTAGTTGTGCAAATTTTGGATTGATAACGGGCCAATGTCCCATTTGGCTTAAGTGAAAATGTTGGGATAGGGCAGAAATTCCTGTATAATTATGTTCCTTGTGATACAGTCTTTTACACACTTCCCGATCCATCTCGACCACACTTTATCACATGGGCCGGGGATGTCTGGTGTTGCAATTGTATACTTTAACCTTTAGTCTACTTAGTGTACTACTTCTTCTTCTTCTTCTTCTTCTTTACCTGTTTACCCTCCAGGGTCGGTTTTTTCCTCGGTCTCAGCGAGGGATCCCACCTCTACCGCCTCAAGGGCAGTGTCCTGGAGCCCCTTTAGTGTACACATGACTGAATTCTCTTGCAATCGTCTTACATATATATATTTTTTTAATTCTGGTGAACAAAACAAATTTTTCAAATCTCATAGCTTCATAGAATAAATAATATATTCATCATAATGTGGATTCCATAGAGATTTGACATTAATCACTGAAACGAAGTAGTCATTTTTTGTCTTAATGTGCTGTTTCTTGATTCCTAAAAACATATTTCTGCCTCTTGTGTTGTTTACCTACAGTTTTACAACTTGTCTTAATACTACAAGATATTTGAATGGTGTGGTATGCAAGACACTCTTGAAGTCCCGGTTAAGTCTTTAGGTTTACTCCACTGAAATTAAAGCCAGAATGTAACGAGAGTTCCTGTAAACGTTTGAGTTAATAACAATGAGCTTACAGTACATCTTGCTTTGTTAACACGAAGTAGTACATTTTGAAAATCAGGGCTGTGCTCTAAACTTGAGAGAAATCAGCGTACGTTTTGTGTGCTTATAGTGAATACGAAAGAGTACATCATATAAGTCAGGGAAATGCCCAAATTTTGATTAAAATGAACATATGAAGGCCTATTTTCTTATGAGAAATAAAGAGCTCGTCCTGTTAAGGTACGGCAGTGCCGTAAGTCTGAGGAAATGACCACATAGATTGTGTTGTGAATACAAAATAGCACTTCCAGTAAGTCAGGGCAGTATCCTAATTTTGAGAAGAATGACCACATATCTTCCGTTGTGATAATGAATAGGAAAGAACACATTCTGTAAGTCAGGGCAGTGCTCTAATCATAAGGAAAATGACCATATCTTGTGTAAGAAACGGCAAATTCTAGTGTACTGAACATGATGAATAATGCGTGAATATCCTATCTTAACATAGGTATTAGAAACAATTTATATGGAGGATTGTTTCTGGTACCTGAAATCGATCTGACAATGTGACTTCATCTTCATGACACAAATAGTGACCATATTGTGTTTCCTGTTTCTGACTTCTATAAGTTCGCAAATGGTCGAAAAGTTTTGGAAAGTGTATACTAGCGTAAATTGCAGAAACAACAGAAAAGAAAACAAAAAACAAATCAAAGGTACGTACATTCCACTAATGGTCTTGGCGTGCCAGGACAACTACTGCCCAGCCACATGACCTGCAGGTACTTGAGTGTCATGTGGCTCTGTGTCTTGTTTCCTCAGTTATTTCTTGGTTTCATGACCAGCCAGCCCATTGCGAGCTCCTCAGTTGAACTCACGAGGCTAAATGAACCATCAAATCAATATTAAGAGTCATGGACGAGCCGAGAAACGAACCTGGGGCGTCTGAATTAGAGAAAAATGACGACAAAATGCAATTACAGTGCTGTCATGAAAGCAGCTAGATTTCACTCTTCCCAGGAAGCGGATAACTTACGTGCTAATAGTAAGCTGAGAAAGCCCAAATTCCAAACGAGAAGAAGCAGGCCTATGCATGGCCAGCTAGGAACTATACTCCAGCAATAATAAGGAAAGAAAACCTCCTGCTGTCTAATTCCAATACAATGATACAAAGGGCCATTATATGTATGTGTGAAGCCTATTAACACGATTATTCGTCGGAATGTGAACCCAGAAAATCACCTTCATAAGCTTCATCCTCGTCACATTGTTAATAATAATGCTATTTGCTTTACGTCCCACTAACTACTTTTACGGTCTTCGGAGACGCCGAGGTGCCGGAATTTAGTCCCGCAGGAGTTCTTTTACGTGCCAGTAAATCTACCGACACGGGGCTGTCGTATTTGAGCACCTTCAAATACCACCGGACTGAGCCAGGATCGAACCTGCCAAGTTGGAGTTAGAAGGCCAGCGCCTTAACCGTCTGAGCCACTCAGCCCGGCGTCGTCACATTGTTAAACGAAAAGGCAACATCAGTAAAAAAAGGGTGGTTAAACAGGAAATATGTGGAATTCTGATGAAGTATACATCAAAATCAGTCATTTACGGGGGGAGGGTTGGGGGCTATTTTGTCCTCTTACGGGCTGTAGTAGTTTTCATACATGACAACAATAAAACATTTTGAAATTAATTTAAAACCAAGGAAGGCTTCAAATACAATGATATGTTAAAATACATCGACGAGCTAAACATGATAATATCATCTATGCCTATAACGAAATGATATCCTGGTCCTAATTTACTGATATAAAATTCCTGATCTATACAACACACCAGCAAGCCATGTATGGCTTCATGAGTTCTAAAGCCACACTTCTGTTTCCTTTTCCCGATTTTTGTAGGAAATGGAACTAAAAATGAAACACAGCATTTCCTATCTCCTCCAGCGACATTCCAATGAAATCACCAAATGCTTTACTCATGGATTTCTGTGCTTTTGTCTTCTAGTTGGAGACTAGGACTACTGATAGTGAATAGGAAACCAGTCAAGAGTGGAACACATTTGACGTACATGTGATTTTGTCTTGCTTTCTCCAGTGGAAGTTGAGATGTATGGTTTTGTCCAGAAATCAGGGCACTGAATGGAACATTACCAATGTTGGAGACGCAAATTTTCATAATGAGACGAACGTGAATTCCGTTTCTATACTGGGTATCACTCCGTGTATCAGTGTCATTTCGCTGTGACCTTTTCTTAAATGCTCAGTTTCCCTAGTGTAATTATTCTATTATGCTTGTACAATGACAGTCCACTACTGTTTGTAAGCCGATTCATATGGTCAATTATTGGTCTACAGTAAAAGTAACAAGACTAAATAGTAATTTTCGATGATTACACATTGTTCCCCATAACCTGGTGACAGTCTGATCCCTTCTCGTATAACGCACAAAGATGTCACATTATTAGGTAAAACTGACCAAGTAACATATTGACTCTAGCCTTCAGAACAACATGAATTTGTCAAGTATCAATTCATCAAGATAAAACATACTTGTACGGAAGTAATATCCAATTGTTTTGTTTGTAAAATCAACGATCACCACTACAGTATATAAGAGCGCCGCACAAATCTCATGGCTTAGACCAGGGCCTCTCAAACGCCCAAAATCTCACGCGTGCAGATAGAGGCGCAAGAGCTCCGTGCACTGTGCACCGCTGCCGCTCAGCATGGCTCGGATCAACGCTTCGTCTCTGGGCTACTCGACTAAGCTCGGCTCAACTCGCCTATACTCGGCTCAAGTCAGCCCGGATTTGGAGCGCTACGGCGCAAGTGGGGCAGAGGGAGACAGGCGGAGCGAGCGAGACAGGCGTGAGGAAAGAGAGAGTAAGCGCTATTGCTCCAAATCGAGGAGTGGGGGGTCTGCACTCTGGTCAACCAAGCCAAGTCGTCTTTTGCACCGTGCACAGTGCATGCACCACGCGCATGCACCCTGAGAGGCCCTGGCTTAGACATAGGTGAAGGTTAATGGAGAACAGCTCCTCATCTTAATGGGGCAAGAAAAGTCATGTTTATGTTCTTAAAATGATTGTATAATGACAAAGTGACGGTTTGAAACTGCTAGACAGTGCCTTGGAAGGGCGTGCCAGTCCAACTGACGTTCCCAATGGCACGCTGATGGTGAAACACTGCACACACGCACACTGCCTAATACCTCAAAAGGTTCCCTTTGTCATTGTATAGTGTTCCAATGTTTGCATACCAGTGAATTTTTCTCCAGGAAGGAATAATTCTTCTGTCACCGTAAAGGGATGCATCTTCCAAATATTGATATTTCTGCCCTACTGCACATGGCGCTTTGATGCAAAACTAGACGCGTGCCAGAAAAATATTCTTCAAACCATTTAACTGAGTCCAACAGGTATCACACTTGTCGTCAGTTAGGATGGGTCGACGATTTTAAGTTATTTTCAACATATTCAGCGTCTTTGATCTGTATATTTGTTTCAAGATCTTCGAGTCATCAGATCAAGAAATCTTTTCCTAGTGCTCGGTTATCCAGAGCTACAGTAGAGATGCTGTTTCTACATAAAGTAAACTATCTTGTGGTGTAAACATCGGTTGTACTAACGCATTTGCAATGAGGGGTATCTAAATGGTGCATCTGATTTACTGTATTTTTCCGCTCACAAAACAGCATAGTTGTGACAATATTTTAGGAGATTGCGGCGTATCTATTCCCTTACAGAACACTCTCCTGACCCCTCTCATCAACGGGTGGAATGCTGATGACTTGATATTTGCTGTTCTTAGCTTTAGCCATTAATTGTGAAAAGTAGTGGGACTACACATATGCATCCAAAGCAGGGACTACCTAAGGAGAGACCTTTCAATGTGCATAGGATTTAAATGCAAGAACAGCTTATTTTCTGATGATAAAAATGAAACAAATTTTAAAGCCACCACATAATAATACAAAGTGCAGTATACCCTCAGGGTTACTTTAACAAGTAAAAAGAGGAGAAGTATCGTGAATTTTTGGGGATAATGTTAAAAGAATGCAGTGTATCCTAATAAGGTTAAAACTAACGTTGACGAGACACCGACAGTTGCAAGTTCAACAGTTCTGCTTAGACTCACACCTCGCCGCTGACAATTCAAACAAGGAGCCGGGCTACAACAACAGCAATAATAATAATAATAATAATAATAATAATAATAATAATAATAATAATAATAATAATAATAATAATAATAATCTAAATCAAAACCAATATTCTGGGAATAAAGAGCTCACCGAGCGAGTGGCTGCACGGTTTGAGTCAAGTAGCTGCGAGCTTGCGTTCGAGAAATATTGGGTTCGAACTTTGTCGGGAGCCGTGAAGATGGTTTTCCGTGGCTAATGCTGGGGCTGTACCAAGGTCGATTCCTCCCCAAACCTAGTCCTTTCCAACACCCACGTCAGTATAAGACCCGTGTGTGTCGGTGTGAGGTAATGCAACTTGAAAAAAATGCAGCTCGTCTCACGCATCATCTCCTTCATGCCGCTGGATCAATTTAATAATAATAATAATAATAATAATAATAATAATAATAATAATAATAATAATAATAATAATAATAATAATAATAATAATAATAATAATACGAGAACTGGGGCAAAAGTCATGGCAACTATGTTTTTTCCTGCAGACATGTGAACGGATCACAAACGTAGTGGAAGTTCTGCAGGCATAGTGTGTATGCAGAACAACAGTTGGCACTGTGATAGCTGGTAGTAGCGCAGCGAGGGCTGTGAAATCAGTCAGTTGGTGAGTGCCGTGCGAGACGGAAGTAATCCGTGTTGAGCAGCGCGCATACATCAAAATAGCCGTTCTCCGATGGAGAAACGCGATGGAATGTCACAGTGACTTAGTGGAAGCCCTTGGGAATAATGCGCTATGCCGTCGTCGAGCAGCTCCTGGATGAAGACAGATGATGGACGCTACTGGAGTTAGAGATGGCAAGTGCCATCGAGAAACCCACCGTCCACAGGATATTGCGTAATGCGCTGCAACTGGGCAAAATCGCATCGCGGTGGGTACCGCATGCACTGACGGAAGTTCAAAGGTGGATGCGCTATGCAATATGCTCCGACCACCTTTCACGCTGGCAACAGGACGGCGATCTATTCTTGTCACGAATAATCGCCATCGATGAATTTTGGGCCGGGGTATACGAACCAGAACTGAAACATCAGTCCGCAGAGTGGCGATATGCTGGATCACCAAGGAATCAGAAGGTCCGTCAGAATCCTTCCCCAGTCAAATTGATGTTGGTCGCAGCGTATGACGTCAGGGGTGTCATTGTTTCCACTTTGTTCCACATGGCAGAACAGTGGCCGCACAGTACTACAGGGACTTGTGCGACAGGGACGACGTGGCGTTCGGGAGAAACGTCCAGATCTTGTGGACAGTGCAATAATCCTGAACGACAATGCAAAACCACATAAAGCAGAGTGTGTAGGGCAGCTACTGCGACGTTGGGAATGGGAAGAATTGGAGCACCCACCGTACTCTCCCGACATTTCTCCCTGTGACTTTGATCTCATTCGAAAAATTAAGGAACCACTACGTGGTAGGCGTTTTGGAACACGAGAGGACATTGCTAATGCTGTGCGCCAGCAGGTGACCCGATTCACATATGGTGCGGCAAATGCTGAGGCAGATGGTATTCAACGCATCCCACATCGTTGGTAGAGTGTAAAGCCAGTAGCAAAGGACTACTTTTATGGCCTTTAGGCCCAGGTTTGTGATGTCAACTTTATGTGTACAGTGTTGTTATTCTTTTGCACCGGGATGGCCTATTGCCCTGTATACTACCGTAATAAATTATTGTGTTACGATATTTCAGTCCCATTCATTGTCCACACATGTAGTTAACACATTGTCCTTTCGTCCGTATATGTCACATTTTCCAACCGGACTGATATATTCAAGAAAAAAAATAGTTGCCATGACTTTTGCCCCAACCCTCGTAATAATAATAATAATAATAATAATAATAATAATAATAATAATAATAATAATAATAATTGTTCAACCTACGTCTAATTGCTAATAGATTTTAAAGGAATCCATGCTGTCGAAGTTTTTGCCCACCGGAGTTTTCTTAACGTCCGTACTGGATGCCTATTACACTAAGATGTAACATTCAAATATCATCAAACGAAACTGCTCTGGGTCAGGATCGGCGACTTGAGAACAGCAGAACAACGACTAACCGACTGCACCACTGATGTCAGCAAGTGTAGACAACTCGTTAGTTTGGCTCTAACGGATATTTTGTTTTACTTCAGGTAGCTAACTCTTACATGCACATGCTTAGGTTGTGAATTAATGCATAAATGTATGGTTCCAATGCCCCATTGCCAGTTCTGATCGAACTACATGACGTTCATAAGAGAATGACCGTTCGGAGTACTGGTGAAATGTATACTCAGTTGCTCAGTTTATCGGCTCGATTCCCGGCCTTGGTCATGAATTAAGACAAACAACCGGCTTGAAACACGCTTCATCCTGCATTATAAGGAGAAATCCAATACTGCCTGCCAAGAAATGTAACGTCCGAGGCCGATGTTGACCGATAAGTGTAACTTTACTCTTACTGCAAAATCTCGACGCAGCCACTTGAGATGTGAACGTTTATTATAGTTGTTCTTGTTGTTTTCTTCCTCGTCGGCATTCGAGACCTTGTAAACATCACACTTGTGTATGTTTGAGACAAGAAACTACCCGACAGACTGTGTTACTTTGTTGCTCGATTTTTGTGCTACGTTTATTTGGAATATTTGACTGACTAGTCTTCACTTCTCTGACCATTTCAAGTAATAATCAGAGAATAATTCCAAAACACAAGTTCATGTGAATTGACTGATCTCTCCTCTGTAATTTTATTTAACTAAATATCGTGATATAAAATCAATCAGCTTCGTCATTAATTTGATCAGTTTGCAGAGTTCAATGCAAGGCTCCTTCCCTCCTTTAACACCTTCTAACAGGGGTCATTTTAAGGTGTTGTTATTGCCTAGAAACCACGTAACAATCAGCATGCATTGTTGGATGGCTTTTTAATTGTATTTTTTCTTCAAAATCAAGGTCAATTTAGGGTGGCCATAAAAGACAAAAAATCATAACTCATGAACTATTTGAGTTACAGTCTTCAAATTTTCAACCAAGCATGATATTAGAGTACTTTATATCAGTTGTACTTAAAATAAATCATAAGTATAAAAGTATAGGGACACTCTGTTCAAGTCTGAAATATATGGTTGTCCCTAAACTTTTGGCAACACTGTAAGTCGGAATGACACCCTACCTTAATGAAATACGTGGTTTAGAAAGCTTGTTTTTATGCTGTATAGTGTCACGAATTGTAACTTCTTATAGGAAGACAGAATTAAAGAAGGCAGCTCAAGTGCCTCAAGAGGTTGTAGTGTCTAGTCTCTCACCGAGACCAGGTTCATATGCCATGAAAATATATAAATTTTATAACCCTTTCATTCACCTGTCACTGACATCACTCAAACACCCCAAAACCGACCGACCAAGGTGTGCAAGCAGACATTCATACATATACACACGACTAAGTATGTCTGTCTCTATCTGTCCCTTGCTCTCTCTCCTTCTCCCACCCACACTCTCTCTCTCACCCTCTACACTCGGCTAACACAGATAAAGTTATTATCGATTCGTATGACCACTAGGGTGTTACAGGGAGGAAGGAGGGGGGTATTTTACAGCGACTGTACTTTATATTCAGCTCATCTCGGCCAGTAGCCACCCTCCTAACCTCCCCACTCTTCCCCTACCCTTACTGTGTTTCCAACACGTCAACTGTACGTGCTTGGTTCAAAATTCATTATCATAATTATAATCCTGACTCATTACTCTAGCAGTTCCCCTCGCTCTCCAACACTCTCTCTTTCTCTCTCTCTCTTGTTCTCTCCTAATCAACGATTGCACCATTTCCTCTCACACCCCCACCGCTACACACTGAACGTTTTCTCTTTTAACCACCCCTATTTTTTCTCCCCATCGAACTAACAAAACCTTCCCCACCCTTCAGCTCTCCGCTACTCTTCCCCCTTCCCCGCTCAAACCCTACATATATGCACCCCTTTTGCTTTTTTTTTCAATATAGTGCAAGCGGACGAAAATGAGTACAGAAAGCCCCTTGGTCCAGCCCTATTGTCTGACCGAGAGGAGAATTTTTTTATTATTTTTATTTTTGTATGTATGTGCTCGAAAAATCAGTTACGAGAACAAAAACGAATCAGCCCCCTCCCAACCTCTGCGATGCCCCTTCTCCTCCCCCTCCACATCCCAAGCCTTTCCATCACAATTCTCTCGCCTTACACCCCACAATAACTGCCCCCTTCCCCTCTTCACTTCAGCGTTATCCACCTTCCCCCACTTTTAAATCTAAAATATCTCTCACTCTTCAATTCAATTTTTAGTTTGGTAGTTCTTTATTTATGTCTGTAATAGGGAGCAAAATAGAGTGAGAGAAAAAGAGGGGATGTTTTATTTTTTACGGTTAAAAAGTTTTAAAAGAGTATTTTTGTATGTTAAAAATAAAACTAGGAAGATAGTGAAAGCAGTGCGCGGGGGAAATGGGTGGGGGTGGAATGAATTCGACGCCTTGATGAATCACCGACCTATCACTCAATTAACGCCCCATTCAGTTCAAAATGAGCCTCACACATGGATGCTAGAGTGGACTCTGCTTCCGGTTGCCAGTAGAGACTCCTTCCTACAACTGCCACAATCACCTCCAGACTGTCACAGTGTTCAGGCTGACTTGCACCTAGCTCGCCGTTCATTTCTAAATATAATAGAACGGACTGAGGTGAAAACAATTCAATTCTCAATGCTGTGATGGAATTTCTGAGAACCGCGGATATAAGAATTTGTCTTTGTGCTCATCGTACTGTTGCCACTGTTTTGTTTGTTCCCCCCCTCTCCTCCCGGCTTTATGTACTTGATGAATGTGGACGATTTGGTTTTTATTTCTTAATAAGTACTTTGCGTTAACAATTCATATTTTTGTATGTCTGCTGTGAATGTTCATTGTACATGGAGGATGACCAAATGTTGTTAAAATAGAAAATAAAAAATAGAACGGACTGAGCATTATCGAGGACAGGCGCTATGTAAGAAACTTAAATTGGAAAAGAACAAGATATACAGAATAGAATGATACAAATGTATCGTACTAATTCTCCACGTTACAGGGAGGAACTTACAACATCGCGTATACTATCCAGGCTTCTAGAGCATTGCTATGTTTCAACTACCTGCAATATAAAGTGTGGTCATATCGTCATCCTATAAGGCTATCTGTAAAGTTCCAAAACTTCCTTCTGGTGGATATTAAACGAATAATGCGGGGTTAAACCATATTCATTAAGAAACTACAATAAATGCTAACAATTTACTTACCATGATTTTAATCCATCGGTAGGGAAATTTTAAAATTCCATCCACGCAGAACATGAGGTGAAGTTGTCATCCAAGAGGGTTGTTGACAAAGCTGCTCAAAGAATTCTGTAGTGATGGAAACAAGAAGTTACACTCGTCACCTTTCCATTTGACCAATGTTTATATTTTTCAGTCACAGTAATGACCACCACAACTGTTAACAGCTTGCTAGTATCAAGTTCTATATTTCTTATAATGCCCACGGTTAGTTACCTGATCCTGGAATTAAACGTACGCCATCCCAAATCCCCGACCATCTCATTTTACCATTCGCGCTTAATCGATTTGTTGGCTGTGTATCGTGGCTAGTCATGTGCTTACTTCCTGTCTTACCGAGCTCGATAGCTGCAGTCGCTTAATTGCGGCCAGTATCCAGTATTCGGGAGATAGTAGGTTCGAACCCCACTGTCGGCAGCCCTGAAAATGGTTTTCCGTGGTTTCCCATTTTCACACCAGGCAAATGCTGGGGCTGTACCTTAATTAAGGCCACGGCCGCTTCCTTCCCACTCCTAGCCCTTCCCTGTCCCATCGTCGCCATAAGACCTATCTGTGTCGGTGCGACGTAAAGCAACTTGAAAAAAAAAAAAAAAAAATTCCTGTCTTCAAAGTTGTGGAACTGAATCTGGACCGAGTATTTAAATATGAAAATTCGTGTCAAAACATTTAATCCTTATCAAAGGAAAATTTCAGTACTTCAGCGTCTCAGTCTTTAATAATAATAATAATAATGTTGTTTTAACGTCTCACTAAGTACATTTGTATTGCTTTCGGAGACAACGAGGCGCCGAAATTTTGTCCCCCAGAAGTTACTTTACGTGCCAGTAAGTCTAGTGACACGACGCTGACGTATTTGAGCGTCTTCAAATACCACCGGACTGAGCTAGGATCGAACCTGCCAAGCTGGGCTCAGAAGGCCAGCATTTGCCTGATGTGAATATGGGAAACCACGGAAAACTATCTTAACGGCTGTCGACAGTGGGGTTCGAACCCACTGTCTCCGGATACAAGCTCATAGCTGCGCACCCCTAACCGCACGACCAACTCGCCCGGTAAAATGATAATTTAAACTATGTTTACTGTTTTACTTCGTACCTCAGATTTGGAAAGAAATTTATCGCAGGCAAGTTTCCCTTAAGTGCAGCAAAATGATAAATTATATACATCGTTCGATTGATCCAACGACTACTGCGAATGACATCATAGCCAGTGCTGCGAAAGTCTCCAGTCTTCTTATTGTATAACATTAGGATTGCTGAAACTGTGCGCACTACACGAGTGGCAGCGTGCTTCTGGGAAGCGCACACTACATTTACAGTTCCTTCATTGAAGCGTACATGGGGAATTCTTTTCTAGTTATTGTGTTTCGTGTTGGTTGATAACGTGAAGTTTACTTCCCCTATGACTAGAAGAAGCAACAGATAGTTTTGAACAAGAACTCCTGGATTTATAGTTTTAACGTGGCAATGGGACATATTCCGTGCAGAGCGGTGTTTACCTGAACTTCATGACTTCTCCAAGATATACTTTCCTTAACTTCATTTTGTCCATGTATTATGGCTCACTTACATAAAGGAACAGTATTCCTTTATGTTTAAGAAATGTAAGGTAAGGGTGTATTCTGCCCGAAGGCAGGTCCGAACCTCCGCAGAGTTATGCCTGAGGCGGAGTTTACGTACGGTACGGTGGCCAGTTCCTTTCCGCTCCTCCATTCCCTTACCCCCCACCAACAGCACGTGGCAACCCATCCAAATCTTGACCACGCCCAATGTTGCTTAACTTCGGAGATCTCACGGGATCCAGTGTTTCAACACGGATACGGCCGTTGGCTTATGCTTAAGAGAACGAAATTAATACTGTGGATGGGTCTGACGAATGCAAATCTGAGAGTTAGTTTAAAGCTTTCTGCTAATAAAAAAAAATGCTCCCAACGTTATTGGCACTATTTCAAGATCGTACGAACGTGTATAATTTATGATGATGATGATGATGATGATGATGATGATTATTATTATTATTATTATTATTATTATTATTATTATTATTATTATTATTATTATTATTATTATTATTTAGTGGTTACTTTGATACCTGCCATCTACGGAGGCTAGGGTTCGATTACAAGCTCTGCCACGAAATTCGGAAAGTGGTACGAGGACTGGAACGGGGTCCATCCTCGGGAGGCCAACTGAATAGAAGTAAGTTCGATTCCCAACTCAGCCATCCTCGAAGTGTTTCCCATGATTTCTCGACTTCTCCTGAAAGCAAATGCCGGGATGATACAGAACATAAGGTCACAGCCGCTTCCCTTCCTCCTCCTAGCCCATCCCTTCCTATTATCTCACCCTTCCCCCTAGAAGGCCCCTGTTCAACAAAGTAGGGAAGGCCACCTGGGCGAGATACTGGTCTTCCTTCCCAGTTGTATCACCGACCCAAAGTCTCACGCCCCAAGACACTGCCCTTGTGGTGGTAGAGGTGGGATCCTTCGCTGAGTCCGGGGGAAGACCAACCCTGAAAATTAAACGGATAATGAAATGAAAATGAAATTATTATTATTATTATTATTATTATTATTATTATTATTATTATTATTTCGTGTGGATATTGCTAGCCTCGTAAGGCAGACCTCCTAAGAAGATGGGCTGCATCTGCTGTGTATGAGAAACTGCGTATTATTATGGTGGACGATGGCACTCTGTGTGCTGTATCAGTTGCGGAAATGTTGGGGTCATCACATACCCAGTCCCCAAGTCAAAGCAATTAACCGTTTAAGATTGAAATCTCTCGACCAGGCTGAGAATCGAACCGGGGCCACGTAGACCGAAGAGTTGATCACTCAGGCATGGAAGCGGAAAACATGAATAAATAACAGCAGGAGCTATCATATGTTGTAAAGTTGTCTTATCCAAGAAACACATACAGACGAACAGATAGCGTGTTACTACAGAAAAGTGGGAGAGAGAGAGAGAGTGGGCAGCGGTGTTGGGAGGAGCACACGCAGATTGCACAGCGCACAGTGCCCAGCACTTGTAGACCATCACTCCTTCAATTTTTCAAATACGACCTCTATAACTTTCACTATCCCACTCATATGTACGTACTTGAAAACTGACGTTCTCCTTAGTAGACCCTGTAAGATATACAGTAGTATTCTCCTTTTTTTACTCGTATATTCTTTGTTGAAGTTGGATTATACAGCAACAAGGAATGTCGAAGAAGATTTGCTCGTCAGTGGCCAAACTTGTACACAAGTATACGAAGTTTTATCAAAGGAAAATATATTCAGTTGTAGTGTGATACTCATCATAAGTGGAGATATTTCGTCCCTAGTAATAATGCAGAATGATTTATTATGGGACCAAAGATACGTGATTCAAACTCAGTCCGCTGTGATACGGTGTGATTATTCTTTGCATGTGTTTCTCTTGGGTATCTCCGCAATAACTAAGCCTGCAGGAAGAATGGAAGCCGGAAGTAACGTAAATTAATAACAGACCAGATCATGAAAGTCAATAGAGGAGCAGGAGGTAAGGGTTTTCACTTTCCGTGTCCTAAGTTGGCTGCCAGTAACCTGGTACTCATTCCTGTTGTAAAGTGTAGTTGTTCTTGTGTATGCCAAGACCAAGTACTTCTCAAGCTACTTTCAAAAAATAAATAGAAACATATTTGAATTACTGAATGCCCTCGCGGGGAATTAAACTCACGTCCTTCTGTATGAACTGTGTTGGGTAGGCCTATATAGTATTTTTATTGCCTCGGTCAGCACTACAAAGAAATCGTAAGAAACAGCAAGCGTAACACAGAACTGGGGCGTACATTAGTAGAAAGAGAAGTAGGTGTGGTAATAGTGAAGTTCGGGTTATTTTTTTATATTCTTTTTACAATTTGCTTCACGTCGCGGCGACAAAGATAGGTCTTACGGCGACGATGGGACAGGAAAGGACTACGAATGGGAAGAAAACAGTCGTGGCCTTAATCAAGGTACAGCCCCAGCAATTGCCTGGTGTGAAAATGGGAAACCACAGAAAACCATCTTCAGGGGTGCCGACAGTGGGGTTTGAACCCACTATCTCCCGGATGCAAGCTCACAGCTGCGCGCCCCTAACCTCACAGCCAACTCGCCCAGTTTTTCCGTTGTGGGAACAACTGAAGCACATGTGAAGAATGATGAATACAGAGATTGATACCTATTTGTAGTTTAGAGTACAGTACGGAAAGTGGATTGTCTAGGCCGTCCAGTCGGTGGAAAGAAATACCCAGTAGTCAATCATCAAAACAAAGAGACAGGGAAAGAAGGAATGTAGTGCGCCATATGCAGTGCCTTTCCTTGTATTACAGACCGTCTGGAACGTATAGGATAGTTAAAATAGTGCTAAACGGACCACTAGTAGGATTGGAAGGTTTCCATTTAAGGACTTTTTTGCTTCCGTTTCCGTGTTCGGCAGCTTCCACTTAATCCAGAGTGTTTGCATTATATATTACGCCCAAGTCAAGGGACTGAGGTAATTTTCCGTTAAATGCAAGGCCCGTTTAAAGCAGGTATCATTGTATAATAATAACAACATGCACTTAATGTTTGGGTCGATGACCTAGATGGTAGGCCCCTTAAACAACAAGCATCGTATACTTAATTTTTAAGTGTAAAGAATGTTCACTACGCTATGGAATCGGCAAACAATATGATCTGCAGCGTTTCTTCCTTCGAAGACACGAGTAGATCCCAAACCTTCCCAACAATCACCCCTTCAGTGTCACAGTCATTCCTCTTTTATAGCCCCCCCCCCAGTCCTTCTGCATACAGGAGTACTCACCTCGAACTGCATGAACTATGAGGGGTGAGACTCTCCTCTATGGCAAACAGCATGGAGGTGACTCAGGAGGTGATAAAGAGCATAGCAAAGCCAAGATATACTGTGTAGTCCAATTCACTACCATTTTTATACTACAAATATTTAAAGCTAAGACAACAGTTGAGCATCCAAGCCTGCATTTGATGACGCTAGAGCAACATCAGACCCCAGTTACACTAATCACATACGCATTTTAAGTGTAAGTGTGACTAGTGAGTGTGTGCGAGGCCTTTTCGTTCTGCAATCTGCAGGCGGACTGTCAGTGGGTAAGCCTCGTGTGACAGAGGCTACGCTGTGCCGGGCGAGAAACAACATTGTAACAGTTGCTCGAAGTGACTTATGTCGGCACGATAGAGGCAACGCAACACAATGCACGTTCTCTTACAACTTAGATGAACTGCAGTTAACAAGCAGTAATAGTGTACTGGACCATACATCTTGGCTTACTATCACCCGTATCATCGCCTCAGTCACCTCCTTGCGTTTTATCATAAGGTAGAGATTCTCCCTGTATATTTACTGGAAAAAATAGAAATATACACAGACAACTTTACTTTTAAACAGCCGGGCTGAGTGGCTCAGACGGTTGAGGCGCTGGCCTTCTGACCCCAACTTGGCAGGTTCGATCCTGGCTCAGTCCGGTGGTATTTGAAGGTGCTCAAATACGTCAGCCTCGTGTCGGTAGATTTACTGGCACGTAAAAAGAACTCCTGTAGGACCAAATTCCGGCACCTCGGCGTCCTCAAAAACCGTAAAAGAGTAGTTAGTGGGACGTAAAGCAAATAACATTATTATATTTAATATTATTATTACTTTTAAACAAAAAAACTTCAGGTTAAATCACGGTTAAAGATGTGATCATTTCGTCGTCGTATGATATCCAGAAAGGTACAATAATTTTTAGGTTCGAAAGCACGACGGCAGTTGGGCAGTAAACAGAGAAATATATTGATATTCATCTTGTTTAACAGATGACTACTTATGAACAAGTTGGGGGAGTATTTAGACAAGAATTAGAATAAGAAATTAACTGCGATCTTGGGACTCGTGCTACTTATTTTTTTCCTTTTCGATTTACTATTTGTTTTTAGTCAAACCGGCTCAGACAGATTTCATGGTGACGATGCGATAGAAAAGGCTGGGAATGGGAAGAAAAGGACCATGGCCTTAATTAAAGTACGGCCCCAGTATATACCTGGGGTGAAAATGGGAAAACACGGTAAACCACCTTCAGGGCTGCCGACAGCGTGGCTCGAACCTACTACCCCCCGAACGTCAGCTCCACACCTACGTGACGCAAAACGCGTAACCACTTACTAGGTTTATTATTATTTGTTACTGCTTCGTTTTATAAGAGCTGAAGTCACTGTGATGAACAGACCCGTGCTCATGGAGAGTGAGAGGATTTTCTATGATTATGGGTTGTACTAATGTGTCTGTTCATAACTATCTGAGGCTAGGATTGGGAATTAGGAGGTCGGACCAACAAACTAGATATGTTTCTGGCATTCATCTAGAGTTGACGCTGAGAAGGCATAGAACACCACTTCTATATAAGAGGGATTGGGGGGGGGGGTTCGAATCCCACTGTCGGCAGCCCTGAAGATGGTTTTCCGTGGTTTCCCATTTTCACACCAGGGAAATGCTGGGGCTGTACCTTAATTAAAGCCACGGCCGCTTCCTTCCAACTCCTAGGCCTTTCCTATCCCATCGTCGCCATAAGACCTATCTGTGTCGGTGCGACGTAAAGCCGATAGCAAAAAAAAAAAAAAAAAAAAAAAACTATATAAGAGGATGGCAGAGAGTGGAATTTGAATTTAGTTCTTTTCCTTAGTTGTCCTTACGAGGGAATATTATTAGGGAGTTGGTACATCATCTTATAACATCTGTCACTGTGAGAATAATAATAATAATAATAATAATAATAATAATAATAATAATAATAATAATAATAATAATAATAATAATAATGCAATTCGTTCGACATCCTTTAAACTGCTATCTATTTTACGGGACGTCAGAGTGCCAGAATTCCGTCCTGTAAAAGGCGTTCCTTATCGTACCAGTGGATGTCTTCAGCACCTTATTAACTACGCTCTATTGCCGGTCTGTTACTGTATGCAAGTATCTGTGATCCCGTTTTCCATTATTACCGTGGAGTTAAAGTAGGTTTCGAACCCACCCTCTCCCGAATGCCAGCTCACCGCTGCATTACTGGAATAGCGCATCCAACTCGCTCGGTAACAATATTATTCATTTATCACCGAGCTCGATAGCTGCAGTCGCTTAAGTGTGGCCAGTATGCAGTATTCGGGAGATAGTGTGTTCGAGCCCCACTGTCGGCAGCCCTGAAGATGGTTTTCCGTGGTTTCCCATTTTCACACCAGGGAAATGCTGGGGGTGTACCTTAATTAAAGCCACGGCCGCTTCATTCCCACTCCTAGCCCTTTCCTGTTCCATCGTCGCCAAAAGACCTATCTGTGTCGGTGCGACGTAAAGCAACTTGTAAAAAAAATCCTATATCGTTACTTGTTAAAATGTCCCTTTGTGTGCTATACATTTTATGAAACACCTAGGGGTGTGTAATTCTTGTCCTGCAAGAGTACTTTAACATACCAAAGCCAAAGTCAGGTACGGCATCGAAATTTGAAGCAGTCCAGAAATTAAATGTAAACTTATGTCTTTCATATCCTTGCGTCACACGTGCATTCTATCTTCATTTCATACCCTTCCTTTCTAAGGAATAATGATGAAACTAAAGACACTCACAGGGGTGAAACGAAAAGACAAGACAATCATTCACGTCAGTCGGCCTCTCCGTAAGACCTGAACGGTCCCTTTGAAGTGCAGGGAGTGGCATACTTTCATTGTTTTTTGACATTTTTAGAAATTTCACACAACATCTTGCTACGTTCTAACTACGAGCGAAACAGAATATTCGACTAGTATATCATTTCGTGATCTGGATATGTTACCAAAATCTTAGTCAGATGTGTATGCATGATACGATTGGTTAGTCGTTGCCCTAGTTTGAAGAAAGCGGATCCTTCCTGATTAAGGCCGACAGCATTTGAGGGTGAAATATGACAACTCCGTGTCGATGGCTTTCAGCACGTTAAAGAACTGTCACGGAAATTTCTGACAACCTTAGCGTCTCTTAAATTCTGTAACATCGGAAGAGACGCTGAACAAATAACATTACTGAATTGTTAAAGAAAATACTAATAATAATAATACACCTGATATGGAATTTTGGGCTTATGCTGTGTCAAGAAAACATGTTGAAATTCTGTACATTTTGCAGAGAACTTTGTTCCGCGTCTTCAGAAGAAAATCTCGACTGTTCACGAGGAAGTCTTCTGCAATAATATTGTTTTCTTGGCACGATATAAGCCCAAGTACAAGTACGGGCCGTGAACACATCAATGTAAATAATAATAATAATAATAATAATAATAATAATAATAATAATAATAATAATAATAATAATAATAATAATAATTATAACTTTTCGTCCCATTAAATACTTATACAAATTTCAGAGTCACCGAGGGGCAGGAATTTGGTCCCGCAGGATTCATTTTTCTTGTTGGCAAATCTACCGACATGAGGCTAGCGTACTTGAACACCTTCAAATACCACCAGACTGAGCCGGATTGAAACCGCCAACTGTCTGAGCCACACATCCCGGCAAAAATCACTTATAAATTTAATGACAGATACCATGATTTCTCTTTACCTCGCATTAATGTATTTGCAATTCCGACGGCAGCAAATAGCCAACATAATTATATTTGCACGTAATGGAACTCCCGAGGTGCAAACTATTGACTGGCTGCTGATTCTTAAAGTCCAGTGCATTTGAAAGGATGGTAAACAAGTAACATTAATATTCAAGTGAGGAGAGTATTAGACGTGGCAAAACCCAGCATTTCCGGGTACCTGTGTTCCTTTCTGGAGAGTGACGGCTGTATTGGTGGCGACGTGCGAGAGCGTATAATCGCAACCTGAATGAGGATGGAGAGAAATTACGGTAACATGATACTGAAAGATGGCTGTGTGTTTGAAATCTACGATATACCAAAGTGACATCCGTCCAGTGGCGCTGTACTGTAAGGGACACAGTGTTGGCCTACAGCTTCTCCTTTTTCTACCGCTTTTCGCACACCTGTGGGGTCACGGGTGCGAACTGCGTCGCACACGAGGATTTGGTCCTGTTTTACGGCCGGATGCCCTTCCTGACGCCAACTCTATATGGAGGGATGTAATCACTATTGCGTGCTTCTCTGGTGGTTGGTAGTGTAGTGCAAGCTCGATAGCTGCAGTCGCTTAAGTGCGGCCAGTGTCCAGTATTCGGGAGATAGCGGGTTCGAACCCCACTGTCGGCAGTCCTGAAGATGGTTTTCCATAATTTCCCATTTTCACACCAGGCAAATGCTGGGACTGTACCTAAATTAAGGCCATGGACGCTTCCTTCAAACTCCTAGCCCTTTCCTATCCCATCGTCGCCATAAGACCTATCTGTGTCGGTGCGACGTAAAACAACTTGTAATAATATAAAAGGTAGTGTAGTGTGTTGTGCGAATATGGAAAGGAGAGTGTTGGGACGAACACAAACACCCAGTCCCCGAGCCAGAAGAATTAATCAGAAATGATTAAAATCTCCGACCGGACCGGGTATCGAACCTGGGACCGTTTGAACTAAAGGCCAGTATGCTGCCAACGAGTCGGACCAGTGTTGGCCCACAAGTAAAGCCACCAAACGTCGTCTTCACGTCATGGAAATCCGCATAGTTTGCTGGATAATGGGCTTCTAGCTATTAGATCATATTCGCAGTGACACACAGGGAAGATCGTTGAGTATCGCCCTCATCCCGGAGAAAATTTGGGAAGGGTGCCAAGTATGGTACGGCCTTGTCTTCAGAAGAATGCCTGAACTGTCTCCAACATACTTTACAATCTTAAAATTGAAGGCCAGTGACCCCGAGGAGGACCAAAACAAAGATGGCAGGACACCATCAATGCAGATTTGATAATCTGCGGCTTTCATTCGACTGAAGCCCAGAACAGAGCGAAGTGGCAAGCAAAGATCCAAAGAGCGGGCCCTGCAGCTAGGGGGACAACGGTAGGGAGGTGATATTAGAAACTACACCAATATATTGTAGATGCAGAAGATAATGGTACATACAGCAACATTCCCGAGTGCTGAATGACTTTAAACATTGAACTTACAGCGAACCGATTTATATTAGTTATTTGACTTATTTCCATTTATTCCAGAAGTTAGTGACGAAGTCTGTATCGCTGCACCGGCAAAACCTCGTATTGCACAATGCTCTTCCTATCCATTATTATCCTTAAGACTGCTCACGCCTTCCAGCCACATATGGATACGCAGTTCATTGAAACAATGTTCGTTGTGTTCGTTTTCCTAACCTGTAGGGCAAACGAAAATTAACCTTAATGCATCATACTGTCCGGCTCCATGGCTAAATGGTTAGTGTTTTGGCCTTTGGTCACAGGGGTCCCGGGTTCGATTCCCAGCAGGGTCGGGAATTTTAACCATCATTGGTTAATTTCGTTGGCACGGGAGCTGGGTGTATGTGTTGTCTTCATAATCATTTCTTCCTCATCACGACGCGCAGGTCGCCTACGGGCATCAAATCAAAAGATCTGCATCTGGCGAGCCGAACATGTCCTCGGACACTCCCAGCACTAAAAGCCATACGCCATTTCATTTCCATTTCAATGCATTATACTGCAGGGGAGCGTAAATGCGTCATGCAAACATACGTTCCTACAGTACGGTACAGTAAGGTTCATTTTCCTTTACACGTTGACATACGAAAATGAACACAACAAAAATTGTTGTGATGGACTGCATATCCATACGTGGCTGGGAGGCGTGACCAGTCTTAAGGAGAATAATGAATAGGAAGGGCAAGGTGGGATACGAGGTATTGCCGGTGCAGCGACGATATGTAGGGCCTACAGTGATTTCAATATGTTTCCGCACACTCCATGCTGTGGGTTTGGTAAATATGTTTCAGTGAGAGAAATGAAGACCATTAAGCACATTTGTTCAGCTAATGGTAACCTAGTACTTGTTTGTAAGTTAGATTTGTGTCGTGAGATCTCCTAGTTCACTTGTAGTTCTCCTACCAGAAACCGCACAGTATTTATCACAATAATTGTACATGTTTACAATCCCTTCATTTGCCATTGATTTTCAGACATACGTCTTCATCTTCCTAGATTTATCCAGATTACTTGGTGTCGACACTACATATGGACTAAGCCCAATTTTATGGTCAGACGCCTTTCCTGACGCCAATTCTATGTCGAAGGATGTATTCGTTATTGCGTGTATCTGTAGTGGTTGGCAGTGTGATCTCTTCTTCTTCCTGCCTTTTCCCATTTTCTTGGGGACAGCACTTTTTATGGAGTTAATCCAGTTTTAAGACCGGGTGTCCTTTCTGACGCCAACCATTGTATAACAAAGTACTCACTACTGTAAGCTTTTACGGTGGTTCATAGTATGGTGTGCTGTACGTAAATGAATATATGTGTTAAGGCGAATACAAACAGAGAAATTAATCAGACTTACGCTAAAATCGCCGGCTCGATCGAGAATCGAATCAGAGCCTCTTGAACCGAATACCACTGCAATGACCATTCAGCCAAGGAGCCGGACAGATTTCAAGAGGCAATGGAGTGTCGAAATTTTGTCCTGAAAATGGAATCGTCGACGTTCCAGTAAATGTAAATAATGGCCCCTCGCACTTGAGCATCTTGAATATCAACGAAAGGCACCGGGATGTGGTCCAACAACATTGAGCATAGAAGAAGGGCGCCCAAACTAACTGTTTTACGCTACTGGTCACGAGGAAAAAATTAATGAAGTCTGAATATTACTTTTTGAATGATAATTCTTCTCAACAAAACTTGCATTATTTTTTTGACAGGGAGAATCCCTTTAGAATTAGCTGGTTACATTTCAGCGCTCCAGTTTACTTTATGATTTATGAATGTGTACGCTGTAATAACATCTAACATCTTCGTCGAAGGCATTCCAGATCTGCAGGCCTATTTTAAAAATAATTACATCATGATTATTCCCATATAGACAGTCACGGTTTATATGTTCCATCGTTATATGACCCTTGTCGTCCGGCTCCATGGCTAAATGCTTAGCGTGCTGGCGTTTGGTCACAGGGGTCCCGGGTTGGATTCCCGACGGGGTCTGGAATTTTAACCATAATTGGTTAAATTCCCTAGCACGGGGACTGTGTGTATGTGTCGTCTTCATCATCATTTCTTCCTCATCACAACACGCAGGTCGCCTATGGGAGTCAAATCAAAAGACCTGCATCTGGTGAGCCGAAGTCCTCGGACACATCCCTGCACTAAAAGCCATACGCCATTTCATTTTTTTTCATGGCCCTTGGCATCTGGACAATGGTTGTTATGGCATGGCAATGCACAACCAAATATTGTTCTGCCGGTACAGAAATTTATAGCAATGCACGGAGTGAAATATATTCCACTTCTTCCACATTTCTCTGGTATATCAACCGTGTAACTTGTTCCTTCATACCTAGTTGAAAAGAATGCAGAAAGAAAAGTGAATTAAGGACATATCTGTTACCCCGAAGGCTGAAATGGGCGAGCTGAAAAGAATACGAAAAGTAGCTTATTCAGGTTGCTCCGAAAACCTTCGGAAGAGTGACAGCACTGTGTCAATTATGGAAGAACTGCTTTGAGGGGATTTTGGGCAATAAGTCGATTAATTTATTAATTTACTAATGGAACTGCCTGTTCTCCACACGGGTCTTTTGTCATTAGAAACTTCGTTTTTTTGCTTATAAGAAACAAGAAAAGGAAAACTTCCATGGTTCTCAGGATGTCCAAAGAAACACCGCGAAGAGGTGGGAGCCCATGATTTCCTTATCTATAGGAATGTTCTTCTTCCTTACACGCTACCAAACGGCATAAAATATTACAGCAGGCTGCGTACCGTTGATGCTACTACTCGGCACAAAAATGAACTATCGTAGCAGGTCGCAACCTATTGCTCCGAAACAGTGCCAAGTTTTCGTGTTTCTAAGCCCTCTTTTCACCCCTTGGCGTTTGAATTCTTCAAAAATATCCTCAGCTGTTACTTAAGGCCGAAGAGGAACCTCTATGCCAAATTTGTCACTCAACTGTTGGCAGGTTTCTGATGTATCATGACGAGTGGTTAAGAAGCATTTCACGTAAACGGATCATACATGCTGAATATCTGAATTATTGTCAGCTCTTTTGAGCTTTTAATGTGCTCTGTTAATAAACAGAGAAATCAATAGTGGATATACATTAAAGAGGACCAATAGAAGTCAGAGATGAATTATTTGTCGCCATCTACGAAGTTGATCAATTCAAGGCAAGTCTTCTCGCTGCTCTGAATACAAGCAGCTGTGGCTGCATTTCTCTTGGCCAGCACTACAGCCTAGTCTCGCCGTCTCTGTCGCTCCCTTCATTACGAACTGGACAATACCACTATTATGTATGCATGTTATGTTCAGCCTAAGTTGCTGTACGTATTAAACCCTATTTACTTGCGCACGCACACACATAGGGCGGAAGGAGGGCGGGGGAGGGTGGAGGGGGATTCGTTAATTTATACTGGAAATCTGATTAATTTCGTTTTCCCTTCCCACCTCACCTCGCTCTTACGTCCCCAGCGTGCCCCATCTCCCCAACCCAACCGTACCCACCCTCCCCCACATTTGGTCGCGTGCGCCACACAATGACTGAATATCGTAGTTTACTTCCCTGCACGAAAAAAAAATCTGCCAGTTACAAAATACAGTCGCACCTGCTCAACAATGCCAATCGCCTGGGCAAATGGCTGCCAACTTGGTTCCTTACTATTGACATAATATATGCTAGCATGAACCACGCTACAGCGTAATTATGTTTGAATCGATGTATTAAAATGCACTCCTTTAACGTATGATGCGCGATGTAATTATAACTTGCAGCACAATTGTTTTAAATACAAATGAAATGCAATGATAATGTAATAATATTACATGATTAATGCCCCTTCATTGCTATCCATTTTAAATGAAGGATCGAAGTTTTGTACCACAGGAGTTATGTATAAATGAAATGTCGTGTGGCTTTTAGTGCCGGGATATCCCAAGACGGGTTCGGCTCGCCAGGTGCAGGTCTTTCTATTTGACTCCAGTAGGCGACCTGCGCGTCGTGATGAGGATGAAATGATGATGACTACACATACACCCAGTCCCCGTACCGTAGGAATTAACCAATTAAGATTATAATCCCCGACCCAGCCGGGAATCGAGCCCGGGACCCTCTGAACCGAAGACCAGTACGCTGACCGTTCAGCCAACGAATCGGACACAGGAGCTATGTAATGCGCCGTAAGCCGATGGCAGGAGTTCTGACATTTAAACACCCTGAAATGCCAACCGAAGTTTCCGGAATCGAACTCACATTCTCTTGGGAATAGTAGTTCCACGAATGACTGTTTGCGAGTTTTTGACCATCTATAAGGTCTGTAAGGGTGCGCACTCAACCTCAATCTACACAATTAAGTGGATTAAAATGCCACTGTCAGTCATCCTAAAAGTGGCTGTTAGCCGTGGTATCTCACCTGTCACCAAATAAAGAAAACCATTATAACTTCTTTCATAATCCTGGTCTGAATTTATTAACAAACCAAACTGAGTACCTAATCAGTGAACCCAGCTACGCCACAGAGTGTCACTTGCTGCAAGCTAGCTAGCAGCCTTCCTATCCTCGTCCAGTTAGACGATACAGCGCATGTTTTCTGAGCTCAATTTAGCGGGTTCTATACCGACTCTATCCAATAGTATTTGCAGGTTCTCATCTTCTCTGGGGATTTACTGGCAAATGTGGGAATTGGGTGTATCCGAAATCGTAAGAATGAATATTTAGAAAATAACATTTTTAAGTAACCATGCCCCGTGTTGCTTAACTTTAATGATTTTGTCATCATCATCATCATCATCATCATCATCTGTTTACCCTCCAGGGTCGGCTTTCCCCTCGGACACAGCGAGGGATCCCACCTCTACCGCTTCAAGGGCAGTGTCCTGGAGCTTCAGATTCATGGTCGGGGATACAACTGGGGAGAATGACCAGTACCTCGCCCAGGCGGCCTCACCTGCTATGCTGAACAGGGGCCTTGTGGAGGGATGGGAAGATTGGAAGGGATAGGCAAGGAAGAGGGAAGGAAGCGGCCGTGGCCTTATGTTAGGTACGATACCGGCATTCGCCTGGAGGAGAAGTGGGAAACCACGGAAAAACACTTCCAGGATGGCTGAGGTGGGAATCGAACCCACCTCTACTCAGTTGACCTCCCGAGGCTGAGTGGACCCAGTTCCAGCCCTCGTACCACTTTTCAAATTTCGTGGCAGAGCCGGGAATCGAACCCAGGCCTCCGGGGGTGGCAGCTAATCACGCTAACCACTACACCACAGAGGCGGACTAATGATTTTGTAAGATCCGATATTTCAACACGGCTACGCCTAAATTAATGCAAAAACGGAAGGGGCACTACAACGACAACGACAACAACTACAGAGATTATTGGACAGAGTATGCAAGGTTATTGACCGTCCGGTTCCTTGAGTTAATGGTCAGCGCCAAGGCCTCCGGATCAGGGAGTCTGGGGTTCGATTCCCGACCGAGTTTGGTATTTTATCTTCGTGCAGTTCAGACATGGGGACTGGGTGGCCACTTCGCCTTCCCATACACACATAACAGAACCTATCACCTCGGAAACATGTAATCACATTCATGGCTAACGTCAAGGAGGGCATTCGCCCGCAAAACACGGCCAAATCCACATGTGTGGAACAGATTTCAACCGTGACCACACCAGGGTGTGAAAAAAGCTGTGGAAAAGAAGAAGGAGAAGAAGACTATTGACCACGATGTCAAGCAAGAAAGTCTTTTACGCTCTTTAAGCAAACACAAGCTTGTAGTTTTACGTGACTAATGATATCGTGATCACGGTCAGAGGCCCTCCCGTAACGAGGAATCCGAACGGCATAGGAATGACTTGTCATTTCATAACTCCGTGTATTCACCAGTCTTAGTTCTTAAGCAATGAGTTGAAAATTGGTCTACAAAACGTTCAGAATATTTTAGCGACATGCAAACGCTGATCGATGAGACGCCCCGTGCCTGTTAAATACTCACAGTTAGAGAGTGGCTCAGATGGCAGAACTCTGGCTTCTGAGTCCAAAATAGCGGGTTCGATTCTGGTTCAGTCCGATGGTATTAGAAGGTATTCAAATACGCCAACCTCGTGCTGGCATATTTATCGACTTGTAAAAATTCCCGTGGGATAAATTCTGGCTCCTTGTGGTCTCGGAAAACTGGAAAATTGGTTAATGGGACGTAAAAATAGTATTATTATTATTATTAAGTCCGAAAATTCTCGGAAGGATGTAATCTTAGACGTATTCCAGGAGAGATCTTGGAGGTATCTGTGTCGGTGAGACGTACAACAAATCGTAGAAAAAGATCTTGGCCGTATTCAATTAAATTTTCCTTATACGTGCACTGGCACTTTGTTTCCTAACCTTTCCCCTGTAAAATATATTTCTTTATTTCCTTATTTCTTCTTCTTTATCTATTTACCCTCCAGGGTCAGTTTTTCCTTCGGACTGAGCGAGGGATCCCACCTCCACCACCTCAAGGGCAGTGTCCTGGAGCTTCAGACTCTGGGTCGGGGATACAACTGGGGAGGATGACCAGTATCCCGCCCAGGAGGCCTCACCTGCTATGCTGAATAGGGGCCTTGCGGGGGAATGGGAAGATTGGAAGGAATAGACAAGGAAGAGGGAAGGAATAGACAAGGAAGAGGGAAGGAAGCGGCCGTGGCCTTAAGTTAGGTACCATCCCGGCATTTGCCTGGAGGAGAAGTGGGAAACCACGGAAAACCACTTCCAAGATGGCTGAGGTAGGAATCGAACCCACCTCTACTCAGTAGACGTCCCGAGGCTGAGTGGACCCAGTTCCAGCTTTCGTACCACTTTTCAAATTTCGTGGCAGAGCCGGGAATCGAACCCGGGCCTCCGGGGGTGGCAGCAAATCACACTAATCACTACACTACAGAGGCGGACTATTTTATTATTTACTTTCAACATTATGTCAATTTTCTCAGTTTTTTGTGATTGGTACAACGCTATAAATGTGTATGCACTTTTCTTTAATCGTTAAGTCTTTTGCACGATTGATGGAACAACTTCCATGACAATGCACGTAATGAACGATAGAATATGCGGCTCCTTGGCTGAATGGTCAGCGTAGTGACCTTTGGTTCAGAGGGTCCCGGGTTTGATTCCCGACTGGATCGGGAATTTTAAATTATTAACTCCCTTGACTCAGAGACTGGATGTTTATGCTGTCTCCAACAGCACTGCAATGCATACACAGCACACAAGCTACATTATTGTCCACCACAATAACTGGCAATTTCCTATTAACAGCAGATGCCGACCGCCCTCGTCGAAGGTTTTGCCTTACCAGGCTACGAAGAGCCACACGAAATTGTTGTTTATGACAGATGTTCAGTCACCCCTCACGTGTAATACGTCATAGAACTCCCATATACCTGCAATGGTCACAATTCTGCAAGATCTGGTTTACTTTTGTATTACACAGTTGGGTTGAGTGGCTCAGACGGTTGAGGCGCTTGCCTTCTAACCCCAACTTGGCAGGTTCGATCCTAGCTCAGTCCGGTGGTATTTGAAGGTCCTCAAATACGTCAGCCTCGTGTCGGTAGATTTACTGGCAGGTAAAAGAACTCCTGCGGGACTTAATTCCGGCAATTCTGCGTCTCCGAAAACCGTGAAGGTTGTTAGTGGGACGTAAAGCAAATAACATTATTATTATTATTATTATTATTATTTTGCTAGTTGCTTTACGTCGCACCGACACAGATAGATCTTATGGCGACGATGGGACAGGGAAGGGCTAGGAGTGGGAAGGAAGTGGCCGTGGCCTTAATTAAGGTCCAGCCCTAGCATTTGCCTGGTGTGAAAATGGGAAACCACGAAAAACCATTTTCAGTGCTGCCGACAGTGGGGTTCGATCCTACTATCTCCCGAATACTGGATACTGGCCGCACTTAAGCGACTGCAGCTATCGATCTCGGTATTATTATTATTATTATTATTATTATTATTATTATTATTATTATTATTATTATATTACACATCTCGCAGTACAAATCATAGCACGATGGTCGGTATAGTGGAGGGGGACTATAGCAGACACGGCCTGTGAGGCAACAAATTAGCGGTAAGGGCAGAGTTTTAGTTATTGTGATACACTTCAAGGTTACAGTTAGTACGGGTGCTATCGTAAGTCAGCGTTTGCCCTACGCTTTTACACCGACTCTCTGGGGGCCCACTCTATGAATATAAACATAAAACTCACTACCATCTGAAATCTTTTTGTTGACTAAAATAACTTGCGACATAAAGCCTATGTTGCTCAAGAACTTTCTGGTAAATTTTCTTAATCACTTTCGTGATTTCCGTAACATCAATTTGTGTTAAATTCGTTGCGTCATTCTTACACTATACTAGCAGCAACAGCAACAATGCTATTTGATGTTACCTCAAAAACTGATTTGCTGTAGGAAGAGTTAATTGCACCACTTCGTATCATTACAAGAATGGTCTTGTGGAGGGAGTGTTCCAAGTCGCCTATTCCAACGAGTCCCTCTTTGGCTCAGAGGGGTACAAGATGGATTCGTTTTGCGTTCTGGAATGTGTGACTTGTCGCCCCGTACTCCATCAAGAAATGTTGTCAAAGCATCCTTAGGTAAGGGTATTTCTGGAATTCCATTACGAAACCAACATCCTAACTAACGAGTTCTATTTCCATTCTCACTGTGAAGGAGATGAAAAGTAACCGATGTACATAGCAGTGCGTGATTTTTTCACGAACTTTGGGAAAACCTAGAAACAGCGACGTGATTTTCTTTTGCTAGTGGTTTAACGCCTCTCTAACACATCGAAAGTTTCGGCAACGCAACGGTAGGAAACGGCTAGGATTGGGAGGGTAGCGGCCGTGGTCTTAATTAAGGTGCAGCCCCAACATTGCCTGGTGCGAAATTGGAAAACCACGTAAAACCATCTCCAGGAATGGCGACGGTGGGTTTCGAACCCTTCATCTCCCGAATGCAAGTTCAAAGCTAAGTGACACTAAATGCATGGCAACTCACTCGATACGTGAAATTTTGAAGGTCAAACGGAGATCATTCATTGTTTCCACTTTTCAAGTACAGTATCATATTTAACGTCCGGGAGCATTGTTTCTCACTCTAGTCCTGTGAAAGAAAAAGTGACTGGTTGAAAATATTAGTCCCCGAGTACAAAAACGACCGAAAGGGAGAACGCCATTTTCATAGAGATTCCTTAGCTAGCTAATACACGGAGGTATAGCTAAACTTTCCAAACAGAAGGGAGCACTTTTATGATTTGGAACAAGTTTAAATCATAACATTCGCTACAAATTGCCCTAAACGTTGTTTGTCACTTTTCTAACATAATAAAACTAGGCAACATTATTGGACATATGTGTATAAAAGTCTACGGCAAGAACAATGTTTCATTAAGAAATACCATATCGCGAGACGAGGTACACACAATTTGACGCTGATGTTCAACTACAAGAGACCACGCAGTCTTTTTGTCAGAACGTCTGCGGAAACATAGAGCGATCTTGATATTTACATGGTTTGTTGTACTGGAATCAGATTCTTTCCAGAGATGAATCGTGTATAATATAGCTCCTTAACACAGTCTAACCCGAACGTATACACGGAGTATCATACTTTAGTTTACTCAGTAGCGGCGATTGGGAATTAAAAGTGCGGGGGCAAAAAAGTATAGAGACAACAAACAGTACCTGGGTTTGTGGGGTATATACATCAAAACTAATAAAGGCCACAAAATGGTAAGCTTTTTATGCTTTCTCGGCGAATTTCGACAGAGAGGTGAAGATTGAGAGTTTACCAAGTTAAATGCGGTAATAATAGCTTTTGAGATTTTGATTCAACACTGTACAATAAAACTTTCGCCAAGGGAACAATATTACACATTTGTTACAATAGAAAAGAAACACGGCATGATTATACAATTAAAACCATTCAGTATTTGACTATACACTATAAGATTATCAGACACTAAAGAGACCACCAGACTGACGCATGCACGCGGCAAGGTGGTGAACCGTACCTCAGTGTCTATGAGCTTAGCAAACAAATAGCCTTGGTACCCTTCCTTATAGCACAGGCAAAGTCTCCACTATTTGCTGTGGCGCTATACAAATCGCTTAGCCGTAACGAAGAACATTCGTGCGTATTTTCACTTATAATTTTGGTAATGATTAAAGAAAATTAAGAAATGATTTATCTGATAAGACAACAGGCTTGTACAAATTCCTATAATTCCTAGTTTCAGCCAGCTAAAATGGAATAAAAATGTAATATTTTCTCCAAAAAGTTGATGATGACGATGATGATGCTGCTTGTTGTTTAAAGGGGCCTAACATCTAAGGTCATCGGTCCTCTCCAAAAAGTGGGGTGGGGGCGACTGCCCCCCTCGCCCCCCCCCCTAGTCGCCGCTACTGAGTTTACTCGTAATAAAGCACACAGGACTGATCACTGCGTTGACTCAGCTTGTAAAACTGTGAAAAAGTAATGACATTACAAATTTAGGGAAAACTTCTTGAAGAAACGTCTTTCGCACTCTAAACGTTTTCCTGAATTGGACGAAAAATCTGTATTCTGCACGTCAGTTAATTCTGAGCTGCAATTAAGTATAGCGAACTGCACTTCAAATGGAGGATCAAATAAACAGCAAACAGACAAGCAAGTCAGCTGGGAGAGTTATGGGACTTTTCATTTGGTGAACATCAGCTATGAGACCTACAACTTTACATGGCATCTGTACCATGGCAATACTGACTTTTTAATTAAAAATCGCACATCCATTGATAGGAATACTATCCCAGATAGTCTTGATGAGAAGGTAACGACGATCGCAGTGAGCTATCACGCCCGGTGCCATATCACCACCACCACCACCACCACAACAACAAAAAACAGAAGCAACAAAGAAGGAGCTAAGGAAGAGAAATGAGAAAAATAACAATTCGCATCTACAGTGATTACAACAGTGACTAGTTCAATTATCATATCGATTAATTTCATAACAAAGGTTTGAACAAAAGGAAACCTTAAGGACTCCATGTGTGCAAGCCTCCTACGGCCTAAGAACAATCCGTGGAAGATGACATGCATTAATCTGAAGCTGGGAGGGAAATACTTGATGAGAGAGGTGATACGTTGTCATCAACTCCCAGAGAGACTCGGAACAACATTGTGAAAGTCGATACCTTCACGTATCCTTTTCCCGCCAATTATAACCATGCCACTGCTGGAGCCACACGTGAGGGGCGGACAGGTGTGCAAGACCGTTACCACTACTTATAACTCACGTCACTTTGCGTCTAATCACTCCTTCGATACTGATCAACACGTCAGCATACACAGGTTTCTACACATACTCTTACAAAGATTCTGTTCAAACTCAAAAATAATTTTCGAGACACCAGTGTTCAAACTTCGTATTTCTAGAACTACTGCTGCAAATCTATCCGTGGTATCAATTTATTATAATGTTTATAACGTAAATACATATTTAATGTGATTTCGTGTGGCTAATGCAAACCTGGTACAGCCCTTGTAAGGCAGATCTTGTGACGACGATGGGTAGCATCTTCTGTGTATGAGAAACTGTGTTTTATTGTGGTGTTGGAGGATAGTGTTGTGTGAGAGTTTCAGGGATGTTAGGAACGGCACAAATACCTAATCCTCGAGCCAAGATAATTAATTATTCAAGATTAAAATCCTCCGACCCGGTTGGGAATTGAATCGAAGGCGCCGAGGATCAAAAGCCAAGCCTGTAACTACTCAGCCATGGGGGCGGAGCACAGAGTAATATGATTATATAAAAGTGAATCCATATTTTGAACTTCAGACTAAGGCGTCGATGCCCCCAGGCGAAGTGGGAGAGGCCTTCATGACATGCATAGAAATATATTTTGCTTTCACAGCATGGTTCTCAAAATAGAAGGACCTAATATTTGGACATACAATTTCCAAATCATTGACAACCAAGAGATTTATCAGTAAGAATAATACTACAGACTCTTCTCTCCTTCCTGCCCTTTTCCCATTTACCTGTGGTCAGCACTTTGTATGGGTTTAGCCCATTCTTAAGGCCGTATTACTTTCCTGACGACAACCTTATGTGGAGGGTCGTATTCACTATTGCCTGTTACTGTGGTGGTTTGTAGCAAATCGTATTGTATATAAACAAACACCCAGCCTTCCAGCTAGAGGAATTAACTTGACAAAGTTAAAATCTCTGACCCGACCGGGAATCAAACCCGGGGTCCTCTCAACCGAACACCGCAACGCTCACCATTCAGCCAAGGAGCCGGAAAACAATACTACAGTAATATGTTTGACTTAATTTCATTAAACGGAAAGACTCAAGTTATTTTATTGCAATAATAATAATAATAATAATAATAATAATAATAATAATAATAATAATAATAATAATAATAATAACTGTGTGTTTACCGTATGTTCAATTACAACAGATCTTAGAAGAATCAGAGTGTTGGGCATTGCCCTGTACACGAGTCTTCCTTTTTAAAAAGTCAGTCTACTGCGCTGGTATTCGATCCCAGAACCAGCGCAGCTGATTGACTTTTCTTCTTTAGGAAGACTCGTCTGTGTAGATATAGAGGCAAGGATGTTAATTCTGAACTGAGTGCAGGAACGGGGTTCAATCTGCCTCGTGAGACCAACTGAAGAGCTGTTTGATATGAGAAGCAGCATATCCGGTCGCGAAAACCAAACAGGATGGCTGAGGATGTCGGCACTCTGATCACATGGTACTCAAGAATCTACAGGCTATCTAGCTTGGCAGGTCATCGCCCTTAATGGGCTGCGGCGCCACGGGTTCGTTTGTTTTTATTTTTGCAACCGGAAGAAAATTCATTGGATTCAATTATTAAGATCTAAGAAATATTTCTTTTTTTGCCATCTTCCTGACGTCTCGCTAACACTCAAAAGTTTTCGATAACGCTGGGAAAGGAAAGAGAAGGGGGCAACCGTGGCCTTAATTTAGGTTCAGCCTACCATTTCTGGTGTAAAAATGGGAAATAGCATGATGGGATTCAAACCCACTATCTCTTGTAAGCAAGTAGGCAGATACACGACACGTACCGTGCAGCCAACACGCTCGGATCAGTATTACTATTTGTGTTCATCTATGCTGGGATTCAGAATGTGTTTAACATCGGGTGTCGCTCTTACGTAGGTCTACGGAGTATAAATCAAGAAATGAGGTTAACTCATTTATACATCGTTCAGTGTCATTTGCCTCAATTAGGATCAAACCCAAGTATTCTTGGTTTTCAAGACTGGTTTTTATCAGACTGAATCCTGAAATGGACGGTAGAGAAAAATCAAGATATATTGTATAGATCAGAAAGGCAAAATTGTAAATTTTTCGCCTCTGCCAGTAGACACAATTCAATATTTGAAAGCTGCTCTTCATACGAAACTGTTTCGTTTGAATGAAACTTCGAAGCAGCAGGTTTTAAAGATTACTTAGGATATTCAATGCATTAAGTAAAATTAAATGTATACCCATCTAGTCATTATCACAATTCACGACTGATTACGTAGATTCATGTAAGCTCCATTGTGTTGCACTAACGACGCTATTCAGTCTGGGAATACACATGCACGCAAGGAGACAAAGAACAACACTAAACAGTTGGACAGCTGGTAACAAGTAGAGTGTGCTTGAACTTTAGGATACCACTTCATTCTTACAATTTAGCACGTAAAGTGCTGATGTTCACTGAATTATACTTCAATGATATCACTACTTCATTGAAATAAACAATTTAAATTCATTGCTGTCAGTTTAATAGGTGGATGTGCTTGCAAAATGGCCGTGGTACATAGATCAGTTTAGGACGATAAAACTAGGCGGATATATTATAAATAAACTACTTTAACCGATGAAAATGATATGAAGTGTGAAATATATTGCATTTGAATCAACGTGTTAGCAATTATAGAATAACAGATAATGTGGTCATCGTCGTGAACTAAGGATTAGAGGGCACGAAATACATCCACAATATCCCTTGCGTGCCGTAACAGGCGACTAAAAGAGGTAAGTCGCCAGAGGCTCTCTTTGGGAGAGTTAGTTGGTGACCAAAGGGGCCCTAGCAGAGTCTAGCAATGCTATCACTTACTTGTGTCTGGCTCATCGCATTCACCTTCTCCATCTGACATCCCTTAGTCAATTCTTATTCTCTTTCGACATCATTTCATTTTAGTGGTCTAACGTCGCACTAACATATCGAAGGGTTTCGGTGACGCAAGGATGGAAAAGGGCTAGGATTGGGAAGGTAGAGACCGTGGCCTTAATTAAGCTACAGCCCCAACATTTTACCTGATGTGAAAATGGGAAACCACGGGAAACCGTCTTCAGGGCTGCTGACGATGGGATCTCTTGACCTGGACTGTACTAGGCTTGCAAGGCCTACAGAGTCTAATTTTCACCCAATGAGCTGCCTGCGAGGTTCCGGCTGTGTAGCTGTTTGTTTGCATCCAGGAGATTAATTAAGGCCACGGCCGCTACCTTTTCAATCATAGCCCTTTCCCATCCTTGTGTTGCCGAAAACCTTCGATGTGTTAGTACGACCTTAAACCAATAGCAAAACAGACAAACATTCTTTAAGGAGATTATGGATTAGAACACTACTATCTGCAGCCCCAAAAATGGTTTTACCCGGCGAGTTGACCGTGCGGCCAGGGGCGAGCAGCTGTGAGCTTGCATCCGAGAGATAGTGGGTTCGAATCCCAATGTCGGCAGCCCTGAAGATGGTTTTCCGTGGTTTCCCATTTTCAAACCAGGCAAATGCTGGGGCTGTACCTTAATTAAGGCCACGGCCGCTTCCTTCCCACTCCTAGCCCTTTCCTCCCCCATCGTCGCCATAAGACCTATCTGTGCCGGTGCAACGTAAAGCCTCTAGCAAAAAAAAGATGGTTTTCCATGATTTCCAATTTCCATGTCAGAAAAATGCAGGGTTTGTACCATAAATGAGATCAATATCATTTTTTTCCTAGTCCTGCCCTTTCTTATCCTAACATCGACAGGAATGTAATAATAATAATAATAATAATAATAATAATAATAATAGGCCCCTGTTCAGCATAGCAGGTGAGGCCGCCTGGGCGAGGTACTGGTCATACTCCCCAGTTGTATCCCCCGACCAAGAGTCTGAAGCTCCAGGACACTGCCCTTGAGGCGGTAGAGGTGGGATCCCTCGCTAGGTCCGAGGGAAAAACCGAACCTGGAGGGTAAACAGATGATGATGATGATGATGAATAATAATAATAATAATAATAATAATAATAATAATAATAATAATAATAATAATAATCATTTAGATTGAAGTCACGTCAAATAACTAAGATGCCGAGGTGCCTGAAGTTTGTCCGGCAGGAGTTCTTTTACTTGCCAGTAAATCTACCAACAAGAGGATGGCATGTTTGAGCACCTTCTGAGTCGGGATCGTACCCGCGAACTTAAGCTCAGAAGGCCAACGATTTACCACCGGGATCAATCAGTCAATACTGATTTGCATTTAGGGCAGTCGCCCAGGTGGCAAATTTCCTATCTCTTGTTCTCCTAGCCTTTTCTTCAATGGTTTCAAAGAAATTGGAAATGTATTGAACATCCCCCTTGTTAAGTTATTCCAATCCCTAACTCCCCATAATATAAGAGAATATTTGCCCCAATTTGTCCTCTTGAATTCCAACTTTATCTTCATATTGTGATCTTTCCTACTTTTAAAGACACCGCTCAGACTTATTCGTCTACAACTGTCATTTCAGGCCATCTCTCCACTGACAACTCGGAACATACCACTTAGTCGAGCAGCTCGTCTTCTTTTTCCCAAGTCTGCCCAGTCCAAAGTTTGCAACATTTTTGTAACGCTACTCTTTTGTCGGAAATCACCCAGCACAAATCGAGCTGCTTTTGTTGGAATTTTTTACAGTTCTTGAATAAAGTAATCCTGGTAAATGTCCCATACCCTGGAAACATACTCTAGTTGGGGTCTTACCAGAGACTTATATGCCCTCTCCTTTACATCTTTACTACAACCCCTGAACACCCTCATAACCATGTGCAGAGATCTGTACCCTTTATTTACAATCCCATTTATGTGATTACTCCAATGAAGATCTTTCCTTATATTTACACCTAGGTACTTACAGTTATCCCCATAAGGACCTTGCACCCCTAGAACGCAGTAATTCAAACGGAGAGGACTTTTCACAACTCACAACTCGATTTTAACCCCTTTTTGCCGTACATCTCACAACATTATCGAGTTCATTTTGCAGTTGCTCACAATCTTGCAACTTATATATTACTCCACATACAGAATAACATCATCCGCAAAAAGCCTCGTCTCTGATTCCACTTCTTTAATCATATCATTTATATTGAACCCATGACCAATATATATAAGAAACGATAAAGGTCCAATAATGCTACCTTTAGGAATTCCCCTCTTAATTATTACAGGTTCAGATAAAGCTTCGCCTACTCTAATTTACTGAGATCTATTTTCTAGAAATATAGCAACCCATTCAGTCACTATTTTGTCTACTCCAATTGCACATATTTTTGTCAGTAGCCTCCCATGATCCATCCTATTAAATGCAACTTAGACAGGTCAATCGCGATACAGTCCATTTGACCTCCTGAATCCATGATACCTGCTATATCTTGCTGGAATCCTACATGTTGAGCTTCAGTGGAAAAACCTTTCCTAAACCCGAACGGCCTTCTATCGAATCAGTCATTAATTTCGTAAACACGTCTAATATAATCAGAAAGAATGCTTTCCCAAAGCTTACATGAAATGCATGTCAACCTGACTGGCCTCTAATTTTCAGCTTTATGTCTATCACCCTTTCCCTTATACACAGGGGCTACTATAGCAACTCTCCATTCATTTGGTATAGATCCTTCATGCAAACAATAATCAAATAAGTACTTCAAATATGGTACTAAATACCAACCCACTGTCTTTGATATATCCCCACCGAGCTCGATAGCTGCAGTCGCTTAAGTGCGGCCAGTATCCAGTAATCGGGAGATAGTGGGTTCGAGCCCCACTGTCGGCAGCTCTGAAGATGGTTTTCCGTGGTTTCCCATTTTCGCACCAGGAAAATGCCGGGGCTGTACCTTAATTAAGGCCACGGCCGCTTCCTTCCATTCCTAGGCCTTTCCTATCCCATTGTCGCCGTAAGACATATCTGTGTCGGTGCGACGTAAAGCAAAGGTAACAAATATATATCCCCGGAAATCTTATCAATTCCAGCCACTTTTCTAGTGTTCAACTTTTGTATCATACTGTAAATGGCATTGCTATCATAGGAAAAATTTTAATATTTCTTGAGTGTTAGTCGCCTCCTCTATCTGGACATTATCCTTGTAACCAACAATCTTTATATACTGCTGACTGAATACTTCTGCCTTTTGAAGATCCTCACATGCAGACACCCCTAGTTTATTAATGATTCCTGGAATATCCTTCTTGGAACCTGTTTCTGCCTTAAAGTACCTATAAATACCCTTCCAATTTTCACTAAAATTTTATGACTGCCATTTATGATTGCCATCATGTTATCCTTAGCTGACATCTTTGCTAGATTCAATTTCCTAGTAAGTTCCTTCAATTTTTCCTTACTTACACAGACATTTCTAACTCTACTTCTTTCCACTCTGCACCTCCTTCTTAGACTCTTTTAATTTCGCTGTTATAATAAAGTGGTTCTTTACCAATCCTTACCACCTCTAAAGGTGTTTTCACATTCCTCAACAATTGCATTAAACCCATCCCGGAGTCTATTTAAATCTTTATTGAACTTTTTCCATCGATCATACTTACTTTTTTTAAACTCCCTCATTCCGTCTTTATCAGCCGTATGGTACTGCCTAACAGTCCTACTTTAAGACCTTCCTTTCTATCACATTTACTTTTATCTACGACAAAGACAGCTTCGTGATCACTAATACCACCTGTTACTTCGGTTTCTCTATAGAGCTCATCATATGGTTTTACCAGTACCAGGTCCAGAATATTCTTCCCTCTAGTTGGTTCCATCACTTTCTGAATGAGCTGTTCGTTCCATACGAACTTATTTGCCATTTGTTGGCCATGCTTCTTGTCGTTCGCAATACCTCCCAATTGGCATTTGGTAAAATGAGATCTCCCGCTACAATCATATTCCTTTCCATGTCGTTTCCCGCATAGCTGATTATCTTATCAAATAATTCTGAATCAGCGTCAGTGCTACCCATTGCCGGTCTGAACACTCCAAAGAGTTATCTTTAGAAATGAGCCTTTCACCTATAATTTCATGATTGTCACCTTTAACGTTTTCGTAGCTTACAAATTCATCTTTCACAAGAATGAATACCCCCCCTCCTACCATTGCTATCCTATCTCTACGATACACACTCCAGTTCCATGAGAAAATTTCTTCACCCATTATATCATTTCTAGGCCATGATTCAACTCTTATTACAATATCTGGGAAGCACACCCATGTATATAAAAACCAGAACACCTTGAAAGACTAAGGATTGGAAGTTCATATTCACCGGACATGTGCGTTAGCATGTTCTGAAGAAATGATTAGAATTTGAACCATGTCGGCCCTCAGGTTCGAGGTCCACATCGATATCTCGGCGCACCACCACAGACTGGTAAGCCCGCGGCTCTCGTTTCACATTACTGGCCTACCTTTTACTAATATGAATAAACTTGTTAGACAGCAATGGTGTATGGAATCTGTCACTTTGGACAGGAATGGCAGCAGATAATGTTTTCGGACGAATCCAGGTTCTGTTTGTTTGTAAATGATGGCCGCATTTTGGTTCGCAGCATACTGGGGGAGAGGCATCACATTGACTTCATTCGCACAAGACATACAGCGACAAATCAGGGCCTTATGGTGTGGGGCGCTATTGGGTACAACCACAAATCACAGTTGGTGCATGTCCAGGGTACTGTGACCAATTTGACCTACGTGAATGACATTCTGCGACCCGTAGCCATATACTTTCTGCACGACACCCCAGACGCCATATTTCAGCAGGATAATTCGCGACCACATATTGCTGCACGAACAGGTTATCAGACTTTTGCTCTGGCCCACCTGATCACCGGACTTGTCGTCAATCAAAAATGTGTGGGATACGGTGAAATGACGGGTGCGGCGCTGTGACCCAATGCCAACCACGAAAGATGAACTGTGGAACCAGGTGAATGCAGCATGGATGGCTACACCCCAGGACGCCATTCGCGCCGTATACGCGTCGATGCCAACACGCATGGGACAAGTTATCTGTGTCCACCGAGGACGCAGTGCCTACTAGGCAACAGGACACATGCTGAACCTAGGAGACTGAAATGCTAATCCTTTCTGCAGGACATACTAACGTCCTGTGAATATGAATTTCCTATTTCTAGTCTTTCAAGGTGTTCTGTTTCTTACGAACATGAGTGTATATATATCTATTAAATTACTTAATTCTATCCCTTTCTTTACAATACTTCTACATTTCTACACTAAAATTCTTATGTCATCCCTACTTGACTTCCAGATCCCTGTACCCTTATCACCGCTCCCTAGACCACCCCGTTTCCCTGAATGTACCTCCCTATAACCCATCTAAACATATTTCCTAAATAATACGTACCACTGTGGTTTAAGTGAAGGCCATCTGAGCGCAGATCCTTATCTCCTACCCACCCATTAGGATCTAGAAATCTCACTCCCAGAGTCCCAAATACCCACTCCATAGTCTTATTTAAATCCTTAATCACCTTCCAGTAGGTATCCCTCCTATGCATTATTCCACTGATTATAATCGCCGCTGTCCGCCTCTGTGGTGTAGTGGTTAGCGTGATTAGCTGCCACCCCCGGAGGCCCGGGTTCGATTCCCGGCTCTGCCACGAAACTTGAAAAGTGGTACGAGGGCTGGAACGGGGTCCACTCAGCCTCGGGAGGTCAACTGAGTAGAGGTGGGTTCGATTCCCACCTCAGCCATCCTGGAAGTGGTTTTCCGTGGTTTCCCATTTCTCCTCCAGACGAATGCCGGGATGGTACCTAACTTAAGGCCACGGCCGCTTCCTTCCCTCTTCCTTGCCTATCCCTTCCAATCTTCCCATCCCTCCACTAGGCCCCTGTTCAGCAAAGCAGGTGAGGCCGCCTGGGCGAGGTACTGGTCATACTCCCCAGTTGTATCCCCCGACCCAGACTCTGAAGCTCCAGGACACTGCCCTTGAGGCGGTAGAGGAGGGATCCCTCGCTAAGTCCGAGGGAAAAACCGAACCTGGAGGGTAAACAGATGATGATGATGATGATAATCGCCGCTTCCTTAAGCTTCACCCGTTCTGCATTTAGCAGATCCCACACATCCCCAACAATGTTGGTTCTTATGCCCGCTTATACCTACTCAAACCATCAATTCATAAGTATAAATTTTTCTTTGAAATGGGATTCAAGTATGAGAGGAGAAAAGTTTTAAAAATATGGATACTGTTTCATGCAGCACATGGGAAACTAAAAAATGCATCGAGTTAAATTTTTATTCGGCAAATGTGATGTTTAATTTCTCATACATATTTAGCATTTCGGTTGCTAATTTGCACTTACACCGCTACCCTCCATTCACTATTACTTGCACAATCACGGTGGTATGGGATAGATGTGTGCTGGACAAGTGTGTTGCAGCATGTGTGTGAAATAAGCAATAGGTTAGGTACCAACTGAACGCATCATCGAAATACTGTTCTGAAGAGGCAAGAAATTTCTTTCCCTCTGGATGATCACTGGATTTAAACCACACGTTCGTTTTTGATAAGAAGGAATATACCGTTTTCTACTGAAAATAAAATTGGCAATAATATAATTGTTACATTGATGAGCTTAACTTCGAGGGTAACGGTTCTTGATGTTTGTAGAGGTAATTTATACATGACAGGTGTTCAACAGACCTTTAACTAAAATGATTTTCAATAGCAGCGATATTCTTGAATGTCCTTACATGTCGAACTATCTACGAACACAATGTTGCCATTAAAGATATCGGAATGCATCAGTATTGAACCTGTTATCCTGCACCAGTCCGTAAAGAAAATTGGTTTACATGTATCGAAAATTGGTAAAAATTGTGCTCATCAGACCCGTATTTCTTTGCTCCTTGGCTGAATAATCAACGGTCTGGCCTTCGATTCAGAAAGTCTCAGGATCGACTCCCGGCCGGATTAAGGATTTTAACTTCGTACAACACACCATACGACCAACTACCACAGGAATACCCAATAGTGAATACATCCCTCTACGTGTCCGGCTCCTTGGCTGAATGGTCAGCGCAGTGCTCTTCGGTTCAGAGGGCCCTGGGTTCGAATCCCGGGAGGGTCGGAGATTTTAACCTTAAATGGTTAATTCCCTTAGCTCGGGGACTGGGTGTTTGTGCTGTTCCCAACATCCCTGCAACTCACACACTACACATAACACTATCCTCCACCACAATAACACGCAGTTACCTACACACCGTCATCGGAGGGTCTGCCTTACAAGGGCTGCACCCGGCTAGAAATAGCCACAAGAAATTATTATTATTATTATTATTATTATTATTATTATTATTATTATTATTATTATTATTATATCCCTCTACATGGAGATAGCGTAAGAAGGGGCATGTGCCCATAAAACTTGGCCTAACCCACACCAAATGCCGAAGACCAGGATGGAGAGGAAGAAGAGTCCCCTATTTATTTTTAAAGCAAGAGTATGATGGCATATGTTAATGATGCCTAGTTATTGAATCAAAATTACATGAATCTTGTAGTTAATTGGGCACTTCTCAAGCATCATTTTCCGAATTTGAATGTGATCCTTTTCTTTACAACCTGCTTTCCGTCGCGCCGGCACAGATAGGTCTTATGGCGACGATTGGATAGGAAAGGCCTGGGAGTAGGAAGGAAGCGGCCGTGGCCTTAGGTAAGGTACAAGGTGAAAATGGAAAACCACGGAAATCCATCTTCAGGGCTTCCGACAGTGAGGTTAGAGCCCAGTATCTCTCGGATGCGAGCTCACAGCTGCGCGCCCCTAATCGCACGGTCAACTCGCCCCGTGAATGTGATGAGGGCTGGGAGAAATCACGCTTTGAATCGTAGCTCCCACTGTCACGGTTTGGACCTTGGATCTCGAAGGAGTATAGCTTCTCAGGTCTATCGTAGAATAGTAGGTTAACACAATCAACCACATAGGATGTGTCTCTGGACATCAACCACATTCGTATTCAGTTCTATGATCCTTTAACTGCCTGCCGATCTCTCATTCTAGGGTATGTTCTGAGTGATTTACATTTCATCCACCTTGGATTTTAAATGTCTTCTGAGATTTAGAGATTCCAAATGTACCGAAGTTTACTGAATTATGATCTAAAAAGAAATATACCCCTTGCGAGGAAAAATTCATGAACGAGAATTTATCGAGAAAAGTTCAATTTACTACTCCGCTAAGACTGCTTTAGCTACAAAAGTGATATTAGTTAGGAAGCCACACAAATAAAATGAGTATATATCACTGAAGCTCCACCGCTCATTATGAAGATGTTAGAAACTCTACACGAACTGTATAATGAAAGTTAATAAATGTTTAGAAGTTTTTCTATCAACTTATGCCTTTGCCCTGAGTTTACTTTGTATTTAATCGTTTTCCTAAAATGCAAATTATGACCTGTTTCTTTTCAAATATACGTTATATGAAAATTATTGTTAATAGCAAAGTGAAATAAATTGTAATAGATACGTTCCTATTCATATAATGCAAATTTAATTGCCTGTAATTTTTTGGGGTACATTCCTCGCCTGAAAACACACAGTTACTGGTAGTGAATGATGGCATTCTTGAATGTCGATAATCGCAGGTTTATTTTGCCAGTTCAAGTAGGGAACTATTCTACCAGAAGAAATTAAATTTAAATATATAACTGCAACATTTCGGTATGATAAACACTCCTTTATCTCGATGACGTACGGAAGTATTGTTTCGTAGTAAATCCAAAATAATAATGAAGAAATAGCACTCATTGAAACTGCTCGCTGCAAAATAAAGAGTTGCCTACGTGAAATAACGGTATATTTTTATAGTTGCATTGAATTATGAGAGCTGCGTATACTGACGAACAGCATACTCCCACATGACAAGTTCTCACTAAGAATTTATGGCTTAGATGTTAGGCCCTTTAAAACAATAATCATCACAAGCGAGGTGAGAGTGAAATACATTTGAAATACCACATTGGAAGTCGTATCTAGTAAAACTGTAGGTTCTGTAGTCAACCCTGAGCTCGATTCCCGGTCAGTCCAGGGATTTTAATTCTGGAGTGAGGGCTGGAACGGAGTTTCTCGAGAGACTAACTGAGGAGATGCCTGATGCGGGTGGCAGTAAAACCGCTCAAGGAAACCAAGCAATAGGTTGAGAATATCCTCACGCTGTCCGCGTGGAACTCCAATACTGCAGGCCATCTGGATGGGCAGCAGTCGTCTTGCCACTTCAGGGTCACAATGGGCTTTTACACCGCTGTCTGTTTTGTTTTGCTGTGGTCAATGGACAGAAGATTAACAGGAAAACGGGAAACTTACTTTGAAAATTCGTTGTCTGCTTTACAAGAAAACAAAATATTTATTGGAAGATTTATCATCAAAAGTGAGCCGTAATCATGTTCTTAGACCAAAATATGGATAAATATTGGGGAGCTGGTTCAGTAAAGCTAGAAGACATGAATATAGACATCGGGATGAGCACGAAATTAGACATTTTTAGGACTATAGGAAAGTTTTCATCTGTTTGATCGATACTTGTGAGGTTAAGCGCAGGATACTTCCTGGCAAGTGATAATCATTATTACAGTTGAAACTAGTTAGTATGTAACTCAAAGGGATTTTTTTTTACAATTTGCTTTACGTTGCACCGACACAGATAGGTCTTATGGCGATTAAGGGGATTGGTTTTACGTAGTAAATCCAATGTATACGTAGATGTAAACTTTCCTCTTAAGGACTTGTTTTGAACGAATAGTAGAACTTGTGACGATGAGATTTGTATTGAAATGAAAATGAAAAATCCATATCCTGTTTCCATTCGACCGGGTCAGGAATGGAATGAATGAAGCCCCTGTCTAGCGGCAAGGATAGGAAATGTGCCGGCTGCCGAAGCCTGTTGGTCTCCTCTGGGGCGATGGTAAATGACTGACAGATGAAATGAAATGTTAAAGGAGAGTGTTGCTGCCTCCACTTTGTCCAGCACAAATCTCACATGGAGTGACCGAGATTTGAACCACGGTATCCAGCGGTAAGAGGCCGGCGCCCTGCTGCCTGAGCCACGGGGGCTATGAGATAAACTTCCGGTCTGCTATACTACCGTGATCTACACAATTTTTCAAAATACAATGTTTCTCACTGACTTAATTATTTCACAAGTTTCTGAATTATTTTACTAATTTTAACTGACTTGCATATTAAGAAAAATAGACGACTTGTAAGCAAATAAAAGACAAAGATTAATCAGGAACCATTTAAAGGAAGTTATTTAATAGACTATATTACTCATCCTTGTTCTTTCTTTAAAATTTGCTTTACGTCGCACCAACACAGATAGGTGTTATGGCGACGATGGAATAGGAAATGCCTAGGACTGGGAAGGAAGCGGCCGTGGCCTTAATTAAGGTACAGCCCCAGCATTTGCCTGGTGTGGAAATGGGAAACCACGGAAAACCATTTTCAGGGGGTGTCGACAGTGGGGTTCGAACCCACTATCTCCCGGATGCAAGCTCACAGCTGCGCGGCCCTCGCCGCACGGCCAACTCGCCCGGTCACCCTTGTTCACTAAAGGACGTGCATAACATTTCTTGCACAGACAAAAAAAAAACGCATATCCTGCTCTGCTTACATCAAGTGCGTGAAGGGTGTACTCTTCCTTTTGGAAGTCAATTAGTGGCATTAACATACTTATATGAGCGTGATTCACCCCACTAGTCTTATATAGTGGAAAATTAAAACGGGAAAAGAGATAATACGCACAGATCATCAAAATTCTGAAAATTAGTACCTAACATATAAATTAAAATTACTTGTACATCGAGTGCTTATAACTGACTGAGAAATTGTATTTAAATTATGATTTAGGGGACGCGATAGCTGAGTGGCATAGTACTGTTTTCTCACCAAAGTACAGTACATGCAGTTAGAATCCTGGTCGAAGAATCTCCCATTTTATAAGTGAAAAGTCAAGTCCTCGTAGTTTGGATTCCATGTAAAACGGGAAGGCCCATGGCTATAATCACGATATTAATAGTCACGTAAAGCTAAAACTTGCTTTCTTACTTTTTTGTTGGGCTCATGTACGATTCCGCGCAAACCGTAACTACTATCTCCAGAATACTGGATACTGGCAGCACATAAGCTACTGCAGCTATCGAGCTCGGTAACATTATTATTAAAACTGCACATTTTAAAAGTTGCGTAAAATATAATTTCCGATCCTTAATAATAATAATAATAATAATAATAATAATAATAATAATAATAATAATAATAATAATAATAATAATAATAACGAAGATGTTCGCGATTATAACATGTTTCACAAACTTCCAAATATATCCGAAAATAGTGGTTCTGTCTGAAAAATATACATAACAACAATTACATAATACCTATTTTGCCGTTCTTTATCTTATACAATTTCACCGAACAAGGTAAAGTAATGGAGAAATGATGAATTAAGATTTTCAATCCTAAATCCTTCGACGCCAAATATCGCGGGCCTTGAATGCCCTACGACCATAAACACTCATCGACAAAAATATTACAATGACTGTTGTTGACAGACATATGCTCTGCTCTCTCTTTCTCTCTCTCTCTCTCTCTCTCTCTCTCTCTTTGGCTGCCGCTCATTTTCGTCAGATGGCATACCGCTTCAAAATTTGGTATATATAATTACGAGGATACCCGGAGTGTGCACTAGGCCATGTATTATTTGATTAGCATACAGTGGAGTAGCGGTGTTAAAAGGACCCGAAGGGGAAATGTAAAATTTCCTCCGTTAATATTACTTAGGCTCTTAGGGAAACTGTACATCATAAAAGTTGCGTAAAATATCATTTCCGATGTTTTGTTTCGTACCGCTTTATCGTACGAGGAGTTGACTAATAACAGAGATATTCACCATTATTACATTTTTCAAATGTCTTCAAAAAAATAGTTTTATTAATAAATTATAACGGTTAAAGACAATCTCGTCAATGGCGGGCACTGCATTTCTGATTGTTTTACCATCCATTGCCTAGCCCTTTGGCTTAATGGTCACCGTAGTGTCCTTCGGTTCCGAGGGCCCCGGGTTTGACTCCCGGCCTGGTCGAGAATTAGTGTTTGCAATTTGCTTTAAGTCGCATCGACACTTATAGGTCTTATGGGGACGATGGCATAGGAATGGCCTAAGAGTGGGAAGGAAGCGGCCGTGGTCTTAATTAAGGTACAGCCCCAGCATTTGCCTGGTGTGAAAATTGGAAACCTCGGAAATCCATCTTCAGACTGCTCCACAGGAACCCACTATCTCCCGGATGCAAGCTCACACTTGCGCGCCCCTAACCGCACGGCCAACTCGCCCGGTGGTCAAGAATTTTAACCGCAGCTCTAGCTGCTGGGTGTTTGTAGCCATCTTAATACACATCTTCATTTACGCACAACACATCACACTGCAAACGACCACAGAAACACGCAACAGTGAATATTTCCCTCCACATAAGGCTGGCATCCGGCCGTGAAAACGGGCTAAATCCGTACAAAGTGCCGATCCCAGGTAAATTGAAAACAGGGCCTGAAAGACAAGAAGAAGGTTGTTCTTCCATTCCTTCATGGACAATACATGGGCTCGAACCCCACTGTCGGCATTCCTGAAGATGGCTTTCCGTGGCTCCCCATTTTTCACACCAGGCAAATGCTGGGTCTGTACCTGAATTGAGACCGCAGTCATTTTCACCTAGGCTAGTCTCAGACCTGCCCATCCTATCTTCGCTATGACTCTTTTCTGCGTTGGTGCGACGTAGAACAAACAGGAGAAAAAGATACTTAGCTGTAACTTGGTTTTATTCTCCGCGTCTCAGGCGTCAGCACGCCGGCCTCTCACCGCTGCTTCCCGTGGTTCAAATTAGGGTCACTATGTGACATTTGTGCTGGACAGAGCGGAGACGCAACAGGTTTCTCTCCGGATACTCCGGTTTTCCCTGGCATCTTTCATTCCATCAACACTCTCGAATATCCATTCATTTCATCTGTCATTCATTCATCTTTAGGGGCTGCCTGGCCGAGGCGGTACTTAGCTGTAACTTGGTTTTATTCTCCGCGGCTCAGGCGTCAGCGCACCGGCCTCTCACCGCCCGGAAAGACGTGGGTTTGAATCCCCGTCAGGAAGTCATAAAATTTAAGAAACGAGATTTCCACTTCCGGAGGTGCATATGGCCCTGAGGTTCACTCAGCCTACACCAAAAATGAGTACCAGGTTAATTCCTGGTGGCAAAGGCGGGCGGGCGTAGAGCTAACCACTCTACCCCATCACGTGCCGCGGTTAACAATGGTGGAAGCCTTTACCTTTCACTCCTCCAAGGGCCTACATGGCCTGTACGGAGGTGACTTTGTCTTTGTCTAGTCATTAATCATTGCCCCAGAGGAGTGCGACGGGCTTCGACAACAATTCCAGTCCTCGCCGCAAGATAGGGGCTTCATTCATTACATTCCTGACCCCGTCGAATGACTGGAAACATGCTGTGGATTTTCATTTTCAACTTAGTTTTACTGACCTAATCCAATAACTCTCCAATCAGTCAGCTCAATGGTTGAACTAATGAGGATAAGTGAAATTGAACTAGCTGAAAATCGAACCCGGAGCTTCTGAATAACAGGCACACACTCTACTTCAACACCACGAAGCTGACTCAACATAACTAGCATGTACCTAAACGACAATGTGGTCTATAGCAATAGAGTGGTTCTGATTAATTAACCTGTATATACGGCTTCAGCAGTGCAGAAATAACACAATGCTGCTTCTTCGGAGGTGACTCCGAGGATTACAGGAAAGTCAGATGACTTTTGCAAGTTGGAAAACTCATAGTTGTTACAACAGTAAGAAGACCACAGTAATTAAGAAGTTCACGTGTTTTTATTCATCATTCTAGCTCCTTAGATGTATGGCCAGTGACGAGTACTTTAGCTCAGGTGTCCCAGTTTCGATTTCTGTTTGGGCCGGCAATTTACCTGCGTCTAGTTAATTTCTCTGACTCGGGGACTGGGGATTTCTTTTTGGCTTAGTACACTCCTTTCCCTATATATACAACACAATACACTACCAACCACCCTAGAAACACACAGTAAATGAATACATAACTCCCCATATGGTTGGAGTTTGAAAGACATCCGGCCGTAAAAGTCCACATGTTCAACATAGTTCTCACCCACTAGCCCAATAGGAAGTGGGCAAAGAAGAAGAAGAAGAAGAAGAAGAAGAAGAAGAAGAAGAAGAAGAAGAAGAAGCGGAATAAGAAGAAGAAGACGAAGAAGAAGCAGCTTTATATTCCATGCATCTTCTGAAATACTTCACCCTCTGGTGTGTTTTCTTCATTATTATTATTATTATTATTATTATTATTATTATTATTATTATTATTATTATTATTATTAATAATAATAATAATATTACTATTATTTGATTATCTTACCCAACAATTCTTTTAAGTGTTGACTTTGTTGTTCAGTAAGAATTGTTTGGTTGTTAAGCTTGATGATGATGATGATGATGATAATAATGATGATGATGATTTTGATGATGATGATGATGATGATGATGATGATTGATCTTTAGAGGGCCTAACATCTAGATCATCGGCTCCTTTGTAAAGTCTCGAATATAATGAATGTGAGCACGGTACCCCACGAGTAAGATGCTTGAATAGTTGAGGTTTCTTACCTAAACCACAATTATAACATGTAACAAAATTAAAGTAATATATAGTGGTGGAGTCAGTTAGAAGTTTGAAACTTCAGAAACTGACAATTCTGGAAGCATTCCTATGATCTTGGTTCACCAGAGATAACATAGGTGTCAAATACGACACTGCTCTCATATGAATCACACTATTTTCCGCTATGATACTTCACACTTTGGTTTCATGTTTTACCCGGCGGTACTGGTGATAGCGGAGCAATTTGATACTTTTGGCGACGAAGTGTCTGCAAGTATCACGTTCTTAGAGGCTCCTAAACCATAAGCGTTGATATAACACTTAGCATGAAACCACCCTAAAGGAAAAACATATTGGATCAGACAATAGAGTTGTGGCTTTCTGAGGTCAATTTGGTGGATTCGATCGCGGCTCAGTTCCTTGTTATTTGAAGGTGTTCAAATACGCCAGCCTCGCGTCGTTAGATTTAATGGCACGTAAAGGAATTCCAGCGGGAGAAATTTCCGTCGGCTCGGCTTCTCCGAAGATAGTTAATGTAGTTAGTGGGATATTACTAAAACATACTTCTTGAAAATTTATTAAATACTTGAGGCCATTCGGGACATGATACCTGTTGTCCTGTTTTCCGTATAAATTCTTCCTGGTGAAACGCGAAGTGTATATTTTCAATAACACTACGATCGTGCCAATAGAGGAATTTATCTTATGCGACTGAGAAGAAACCAGGAAGTAAGAAGACCTTCGACAGCCTCAAGATAGCGGACAGATTAAAAATATTTTAATTACCGTAATAAAAGCATATTGGAGTAGTCTGGCACGCACAACCTTGCGATGCACTCAGTGGATTAGGTTACACTCTAGGTCAGTATTTATAAATTGGCCGTAACGTTTACAGTGACGGTACTTTGCTTGGCATGCATTCTAGTAGTGTTCTTGACGAAAGAAATACGATGGTTAGATCCACTCTCTTCCGGAATATGAACGTAGGGCGCTTGATTAAGAAGCACAGGGTAGTATAGAATTTGACTGAGCTTATAAGCGTTCTGAACAGATGAAAAATAATAATAATAATAATAATAATAATAATAATAATAATAATACTCCTTAGCCTCATGGTCAGCGCTTATGCCTTAGATTCAGAGGATCCCGGGTTCGATTCCCTGCCGGGTCAGGGATTTTAATCTCGTCTGATTAATTCTTCTGGCTCGAGGATTGGGTCATTGTGTTCATCCCAAATCTCTCCTCTCCATATTCAAACACCACACCACACTACCAACCACCACAGAGAGAAGCATTACTGACTACATCCCTCTCCACAGGGTTCGTGACAGGATGGGCATCCGGCCGTAAAATAGGGCCAAATCCATATGCGGAACACAGATCGCACCCGCAACACCCCAGGTGTGGGGAAAAGGTAAGGTAAGGGTGTATTCTGCCCGAAGGCAGGTCCGAAACTTCGCAGAGGTGTGCCTGAGCCGGAGTTTACGTACGGTAGGGTGGCCAGTACCTTTCCGCTTCTCCATTCCCTTACACCCACAAACAGCGCGTGGCAACCCATCCAAATTTTGACCACGCCCAATGTTGCTAAACTTCGGAGATCTCATTGCATCCGTGGATCCCTTGTTTCAACACGGCTACGGCCGTTGGCAGGTGTGGGTAAGGGCGGTAGAATAATAATAATAATAATAATAATAATAATAATAATAATAATAATAATAATAATAATAATAATAATAATAATAATAATAATAATAATAATAATAATATGACCTCAGCTAGCGTGCGCAGGAATTTCTATTTGATGCCATATAAGCTGCTTGCGCATCAGTTCGACGTTCCGTTTTAGTCCATCAGACGGTAGATTAAGCTGGATCTCTGATGATCCAGCATTAATTACATTTGTCGAGTACCGAGCGAGTCGGCCGTGTGGTTAGGATCGCGTAGCTGTGAGCTTGCATTCTGGAGATGGTGGGTTCAAATCCCACCGACGGTAGCCCTGAAGATGGTTCCCATTTTCACACCAGGCAAATGCTGGGGCTGTACCTCAGTGAATGCCACGGCCGCTGCCTTGCCAATCCTAATCCTTTCCCATCCTTGCGTCGCGGAAAACCTTCAATATTTTAGTATGACTTTAAACCACTGGCAGAAAGTAAATAAAAAATTGTCGAATAAACATCAAATGTGTCACCAGAGATCTTTACACGCCGACATCGCATGATATGGAGTGCCGAATGGACTTTCTTCCGCACTTCAAAAATCCTACTTCCTCTGCTGAATTTGAACCCCACGATCTTGGAATCTGGAGGCCAACACTCTCCCACTGATCCACAGAGGGATATATAATAATAATAATAATAATAATAATAATAATAATAATAATAATAATAATAATAATAATAATAATAATAATTTGGAGTCGCGGTAACTCGAGAGAAATCTCGTACATACTTGACCGTGCGGCAGGGCACCGGAAGTATTTACCGACTTCTAGAACCGAAACCGTGACAACACGTACTGAGCAGATCTGCCTAGCCTTGAGCGATCAATGCTCAGCTGTGCCATCAACAGCACACACTTGCAATATCTCCAATATCTCGGAATGCAAAACTTAGACACTATAATACAGTGATCAAACCTGAAGCGTTATATGCCTCAGAAACCTTAATCATTGGTGGCGGATCTTTAACCGAAGACACTGAGAAACAAGAAAGGAAAATTTTACGAAACTTTTTGGCCCAGTTTGTATAGATGGAATATGGAGAAAAAATCATCCCAAGAGATATATTGTCATTCTGAAAAAAAATTCTCACACTTTTCGGAAAAGTCGATTGAAATTTTATGGACACATTATCAGAATGAACACTAACAGGCTAACTAAAAGAATTCTCAACCTGGCCCTTTCATTAAAAACCAAAAACAGCTGGCTTCGTGAAACTGAAACAGATCTCCAGGAAATCAACATCTCAGAAGACATTGTACAGCACAGATGTAAATTCAGAACCAAAATCGACAATCACCACCTTGAAGACAAACCCAACACCAGAGCTACTATAACTTGGACGGAAGAACGAAGGAAGAAGCTCAGCGAGAGGATGAAGAGATTTTGGAAGGAAAGGAAGGCCAACAGATCAGCTAAGCAAGTTCAACCGTGCTCCTGAGTAGGGCATAACGATGTAAAAAAAAAAAATCGTTTTCTGCCGCTTTTCCCACACATGTGGGGTCGCGGGTGCGAACTGTGTCGCACATGCGGATTTGGTCATGTTTTACGGCCGGATGCCCTTCCTGACGCCAACCCTATATGAAGGGATGTAATCACTATTCGATGTTTCTGCGGTGGTTAGTATTGTAGTGTGTTGTGTGAATATGAAGAGGAAAGTGTTGAGACAAACACAAACACCCAGTCACCGAACCTGAGGAATTAATCAAACAGGATTAAAACCCACGTCCTGGCCGGGAATCGAACTCGGGACTCTCTGAACCGAAGGCCTCAACGCTGACCATTCAGCCAATGAGTCGGACAATAATAATAATAATAATAATAATAATAATAATAATAATAATAATGTTGGTTTTACTACCCAGGAATTATTTTTACAGTTTTCGGAGACGCCAACGTGCCGGAAATTTAGTCCCACAGCAGGGCCTATTTCTTTTACGGTAAATCTATGGACACGAGGTCGACGTATATAAGCACCTTCGAATACCACCGGACTAAGCGGGGATGGAAGCCACCGCTCAGCCCGGCAAATTAGAATGAAAGTGAAGACACTACTTGAAAAATATTTTTTATCATCATCCCTACTTATATTCAGAAGATGGTATGTTTAAATTCAAATACGTTTATTATGAACAAGCCACTTCGTCATACTGTGAGAGTAACACGCATGAAAGAAAAGCCGGTAAGCAGCAGCAGATTATCGAAACGTCCGTTGGTTTACTTTTCACCGAAGAAACACACCATTAGCGTTGGATATTTACAGTGGGACATGAAATTAGCTGTACGTTGGCAGGTGTCTGATCTCTGGTTCCCTGTTACGACACGTCGTGTGTCGAAAAGAAGTACTTCTGTCTAAATTTTTCTCCGTTACAACCGGATTTTGTCCCTTAGGAGAACATTTGCGTACCAGTAAATCTATCATTTGTTGCTATTGGCTTTACGTCGAACCGACATCGTCTTATGGCGACGATGGGACAGGAAAGGGCTAGGACTAGGAAGGAAGCAGCCGTGGCCTTAATTAAGGCACATCCCCAGCATTTTCCTGGTGTGAAAATGGGAAACTACGGAAAACCATCTTAAGGGCTGCCGACAGTGGGGCTCGAACCCACTATCTCCCGAATACTGGACACTGGCCGCACTTAAGAGACTGCAGCTATCGAGCTCGATAGTAAATCTATCGACACGATGCTGGCATATTTGAGCACCTTCAAACACCACCGGCAAGAGCTGGGATCGAACTCACCAACTAAATCTGAAGCTCGTTTCAAAAACCTGTCTCAGTATTTAAGTTACTCTCTTCCAACAGGAATTCAGGCTGCAATTCTCACATGAAGATGTTCATTGGGTGATATTCTGCCAATTAGAACTCCAAACACATTCTATCTCGCACAGTTCTATGGTACGGTATCCAACCTCCAGAAACCCTTTATTCGGTTTGCATTTCGTCCTATAATTCCAACAACGTTCAACACAACTCTGGAGCATTGGACGGCCCTATGAACTACAGACTACTCCCTTCGCAAATGCAAAATTGCTGATACGCCTCAGTAATCTATTCCTGATTATCTAGATAGCAGCACCGGGAATCAAGTCGTAAGTGTCAGAAACGTGCAGGTTTCCTCTCCAGTCGTGGAGCATGACTTAAGGATTGGTTTGTGATCTCCACTTCACCTTAATTTTTGAAATATACTTACAATAAGTGGCAAAACAAACAGTACTGAAATTACCAACACGCTCTGAACATGATGATACGTCATCAGAACATGCAATGTGGCGACGGCAACACGTATCTAACTGCGTCGGTACAGCATGTGTTCAAACTGCCCACCTTCACGGCTCACGTATTCTTCATAACATTGTCGAACATGTTGTTGGACACAAGATGCCGCAAGGACACACTTTCTGTATGTGAGAGGTGCTCACGCTGGGCTTTCTTTTTTTTCTTTGCTATTTGCTTTACGTCGCACCGACACAGATAGGTTTTATGGCGACGATGGGATAGGAAAGGCCTAGGAATTGGAAGGAAGTGGCCGTGGCCTTAATTAAGGTACAGCCCCAGCATTTGCCTGGTGTGAAAATGGAAAACCACGGAAAACCATCTTCAGGGCTGCCGACAGTGGGGCTCGAATGCAGAATGCAGAATGACACTTCCTTATTTATACGCTTGCATTTTGTAAAAGGAACCGTATCTATTTGACAATCAAACCAATTTCATTGCAATTTTCTTTTAAAAAATATCTTAGGTACATTTCTTTACAATTCCACGCAAAAATTAATATTTTCTACAAACATAGTATAATACAAAATGTATAATATAACTAAAGTTGTGTTTTTTCATGTCACGTTGTTATTTATACACATGTCACTGCTTTAAATAAACATAAGAATAAAATGCCCCAAGGCAGCAATCCTAATATTTGTGGAGTGATCCCCGGCTTTAATAACATCTTGACATCTACGCTGAATGGAACTGACAAGCCTCTTAACACTTATCACGGCTGATACTGAACCGGTCTTCGGTCACCACTCTTTTTAACTCCTCGTTGGATCAAACATTTCTACTTGTGGATTTTGCATTTCAAAAATGCTCATAAATGTTCTACAGGCTGGGGAGGCATTTTCAATTGTTTTCGAACGTTCCTAACCAACCACGACTTGTTTAGAGCTGTGGTACGTTTCGGTTCGTTATCATGTTGAAACATGTAGGTCGGTAGCATTCTCAAATTTTCAGCACTTTGTTTAACATTGTTCTTCAGAATATCTTTGTGCACTATTTTGTTCAACGTACCTTCAACAAAATGAATATTCCTTACACCTTTAGCTGACAAACACGCCCAAAATATAATTGAGCCACCTTCATGTTTCACTGTGGGTAATGTAATGGCCACATCGTTATCCGTATTGGCATTTATCCATACCACGTTGGCACCATCTGATCCATAAAGGTTGATTTTAATTTAATTGGACCCGCTAACATTATTTCAAAACTGCTCGCCCATATACTGTATACATCAAGCATCATCATCGTCCTACTGTATAAGTGTTCTTTCGCAAAGAGCAGTCTTGTAGCACGGTTATTCTTACCAACATAGGACTTCTTCTTTGGCACTCTGCCATTGTAACCACGTCTATGTTATACCCCGCGGACCGTTTCAGTACACATTTTCTTCCCATTGGTAACTTCCAATTCTATACGCAGCTTAGGAGCACTTATGCGGGGGTGGATTTTGCTCGCCTCAAAATTAGTCGTTCAACTTGTAGACTTAGCTTTGATTTTGTCTCAGTTACAATGGTACATTCTTCACTGACTTTTCCTACTTAAATTTACTCACGACATATTGACCTGCGGCATGACTTTTCTTCGTAATTAGTCCTACTTTTCTTACGGGTGATCCTCGAAATGCTAGATTGATAATTGTCTGTTTCAATTGGGAACTAAGCCCCTTTCCCTTGGTCATTTCTAAGAGCATTCTCACAATTTGCAGGCGAACACAATTACTAGCTCTACCTATTCTCGTCCACAACTGCTTACGCCGAGCTCATTGTTATCGAACAAATACATATATCTACACAAGTATTTGAATAACAAAATGACTTGTATTTTGGGGCGCAAATAGAGCTTACGTAGACTATTTGCACTAGGAAATAATTTGTGCAGTGGGTGTTTATATCTCGCTGTTACCTCCACTACATACACATATAATTAAAAACTGTCAGCAACTTAATAGAAAAATAGTTTGTTTTATAATGAAATGGGCTGTGTGTGAATAAGAAAGAGGCATACTGTAAGTGGGTGGGTGAGCGCCGGGAAATCAGCGTGTGCTCTTCAGCGACAGCAACGTTTAGGTTACGTCACACACCGTGAAGGTCAATGAACGGTGAACGTCCATTTGAATATTTAGGGAACAGTGTTCTTTTTTATTACCACTGGATAGAAATACGGATAATTTTTAATATAAATGACGTTGTGCGAAATTATTTATTTCTGTTCTGTTTTCGTATACTGACCGGTACAATAAAGAGTTTGCCGGCAACCTCAAAATACTTTTATGCTCTACGCAATGAATTATTAAATTCACTATTATATTTTATGAGGGGGCGTGCTTTAGAAAAATTCTTAATATAATAAGGAGTAAAACAGATAAGCTGTGGCTTCTTGTTGCTTGAGTATAAATGATCTTATCAACAATCCATTCATGTTAACCGGGAATATCATTAGTTACATTATTTATATGAAGACATACAGTACTGTATATCTACTTGTTATTGCATTTACAGTACTCTACTTGGATAGTACCTGTGTCTTCACTATTGATTAAACTTACTCGATATTTAGAGGCTAGCTGTTATTGACGGACACCTGATGATAAGTTTTAAATGCTATTTTTGTAAATTTAATGAACAGGGAAAGCCACATAGCATTACAACACTGTGCAAAATAAAGCCTTAGACTTGTTTAAGTATGTAAATACATTACGTTTTACTGAATGAATAACAGAAATTTTATCCTTAGTGGAAATTTTGTCATTCACATCCAATAAATTGTAAATGATAGCTTGCACAATTCAATCCCGTGTATTTGTACACTCTAACACGAAACTTGTAATGAGTCAGTTTTCTTATTCTAACACGAATCTTGTAACCAGTCAGTTTTCTTTGAATATGTAAATACAGAAAAATTAAACCATGTTTACTAATATCGTTCACAGTATAAATCATACAGGAATATCTTAAAATGTCGGCTTTTCTTGCGATTATATTGTTCATTTTTGTACTATTCTCACAGCTCCTGTGCCGTGCCGAGTGTTTTTTTTATCTCTTTCTTGACTTTGACGTACACTTGGTACGTAAGTTGCCTGCATTTCAGACAAGCGAGTCCAGCCGCACTAGGCTAGCCTCAACGGGCGCCCAGCTGAGCAATTCTGCTGTAACTGCTCTCGTATTTCGGAGCGTGCTAACATAACACGTTTTCCGATCAAGTTACGAAAGAAAGTACTTTTTATGTCCTTGCGGCAACCAATATGTTCGACAATCTGAGACTTGACGGTGCACATTTTGAACACATGCTGTACTGACTCAGTTAGATACGTGTTGCCGTCGTCATCTTGCATTTTATGATGACATATCTTGATGTTCAGAGCATATTTGTAATTTCAGTACTGTTTTGGCCACATATTGTACTTATAGTAGTCAAAGAAATATTAATAGCCTAAGTTACACTCGACCAACTTCTAAGAATTCTCTCAGTGTCAGGGAATTCTTGAATTATTAGTGACCGGCCTCTTGACTGAATAGTCAGCATTGGGGTCTTCGGTTCAGAGGGTCACAGATTCGATTCCCGTCCAGGTTGGTGTCACTAATTTCTCCGGCTCGGGGACTGGGTGTTTGTGTTTGCCTTAATGCATACCTTTTCATTCAAACAATACATAGGAAGGGCGTCCGGGCATAAAACCGGGCCAGATCTACACCAGAGTGTGGAAAAAGTGGCGGGAAAATAGAACTACTGAAGAATGAATAATTTGCAAATATTAGTTTGTTGGACTTGCGAGAAGTATTTGTTGACTGTTAAGCAAGTAAATAAAATTAAATAAGCCCCAAGTTCCACTATAATATCTGTCAAACTCTATGCTGGGTTACACTTCATAACACGTCACTCCACAGCCTTGTAGCACACTGTAACATCCAACCCGTACGAAGTGTGTTACATGATTTATGAACAGCTCCTTGTCATAATTATGACCGCCTTTACGTTCATAATTTGATATAGCTATGGAAATATATTTCTTATTCTTAAACGGATGTCATTTTTATTTTTTGGGGCATTGCAGGATTTATTTGGCCTTCTTCTGTACCGCATGCGAGCGCCGTAAGCAGTATTCAGTTGAGCCACTGTGGGTGGTAGATGAGAACGAGTTTTATGCACCATCATCCTCATCAACACCGCTATGGCCGTTGTCACAGCATTACCAGCGTGAAGTACTTTTGCTGACTAGCTTAATTACTCTGGCCGACTTTAATTGTTCGCTACAGACACCAAGGATGAGTCATCGACACTAATAAGCCAATCAGGTACAAGCCTGCACGGCTGTACATCAACATTATCAAGCCCCACTCACATGTCTAAAGAGAGCATTCATATAAAGGAAAGACTTCTGATGGTAACATGAACTAATATATCAAGCTCTTGACAGTGAAGCCCGTAGGATGCAGAAATGGTAGAATTTCGAGAAGCCGAATATAAAGGATAACAAAATTCGCGTACCTACTGTCTCTACAACTCAGTTTAAAATGTATTTACTCATATCAGGAGCAAGGTAGTAGTATGTACAAATTAATAATAATATAATTACCTTATTAAACTTAAATAATAAAACAACGTATACAAATGGACATATATACAAAATAGTAGAAGTACTTAAAAAATATGATGAACATTTGCTTACATCACAACGAACCAGTATTTAGCGAAGTCTCGGCCGTTGGGTGGTAGCCTTCACTAGGTCTTCCAGTGGCGTATACTTAGGGCTACCAAGGCTATCGGTGCTCAAACCTCAATTGAGAATTATGGAAGTCTAAAGCACATTATAATGTAAGGATCTGACACATTGTTCCATTTACAAAACTTGAAAGCAGTAAGAAAAAATATCGCACGTATTTCTGAGAGCTAGGCATCGGAGACTGAAATCGCAGCCCAGACTCGCGTCCCTTTCCCCTCTACTCGCCCCACGCGGCTTGCTGCTGTATATCGGATAGGAGCGGGGACCGGGGAGGATAGGTGTGCTAGGCTTCGGTCCGTCAGATCGCCACTGCTATCAACCATGAGTTTACTCATCGTATATACTTCCTCACTTCATACTTCTGACTTAATCATATGGATAACGGAGTGCTGGTATTTCACTTCCGTTTACTTCTACATCCTTATAGGAAGGAAGACACTGCATGGCTGCTGTTATAGGAGTAATATAGTTTTATTTTTATAGGAAATCTGCTAAAATAGAATGCAATCTTTCAGATTCTCTTTTATGGTTGGAATCGAATCCGTAACCATGGGTCGGACACCACCACTGATCTCCCGAGGAAGCTAATAAAGCAGTAAGCGATGGATACGACCGCTGTAAAATTCAACATTTTTATTTAATAATAATAATAATAATAATAATAATAATAATAATAATAATAATGGTGCAAGGCATCTATATAGGCTTGGTGGTGACCTAATGAGGATGAAATGAATGGCGAAGACGCCATAAACACCCAGTCCGCAAGCCAGGGAAATTAACAGTACGAGGACTTTGATTCTGAGAATTGAACGGGGGCAATCGGACCAAAGGCAAGCATTCTACTCATTTAGCCACAAAAGGGGACTTTAATTTGCTAAACCTTAGGCTACAATCTCCACTGATCAGATGTTGAGCATTGGCAGTAGCAGAGGCCAGGGCAGTAGCTTGTGAAGCAGCCTGCACAACACAGCAGGCTTCTCCGTTGGCAATTGGCTGTAGCTCAAAACGCTGAAGGCTTGACGTTCACTAAACCAACCATCGAAAAGGGGTCTACTGGTAGCCCACGTCTTGATCCCAGCATACGCCGCTGAGGTCTTCCATAGTACACTGGAGAGGGCATGATCTGCAGCTGAGGAGAATAGCCATGGTTTGTTTCTCTCCACATTCACAGAGGGTCAACTCACAAGCGAAGCCCCACTTCTTGTTAGTCCTGGATCTACCAACCCGAGGATGCAACCTATTCAGACACTTCCACGTGGTTCAAGTGTCTTCAGGGACTGCCAGGAGATTTTCAGATGGATCCACCCACCCAGAAATGTGAGGCTAGTCCTCCATGATATTAACCTTGATGATTGTGGTGAATCCGTAAGGTATTTGGTCGTATGCACGAAACTACTCCTAGAGTTCAGTCGCTGATGAGCAGGTTAGTATTCGTGCAATGGGTGGGCTTGTGATACAACTGCTTTAGATCTTTCATATCATATCATATCATATCATATCATATCATATCATATCATATCATATCATATCATATCATATCATATCATATCATATCATATCATATCATATCATATCATATCATATCATATCATATCATATCATATCATATCATATCATATCATATCATATCATATCATATCATATCATTCCGACTCGTTGGCTGAATGGTCAGCGTACTGGACTTTCGTTCAGAGGGTCCCGGGTTCGATTCCCGACCGGATCGGGGATTTTAACCTTAATTGGTTAATTCCAATGGCCCGGGACTGGGTGTTTGTGCTGTCCCCAACATCCCTGCAACTCACACACCAGGCATAACACTATCCTCCACCACAATAACACGCAGCTACCTACGCATGTCAGATGCCGCCCACCCTCATCGGAGGGTATGCTTTACAATGGCTGCACTCGGCTAGAAATAGCCACACGAAATTATTATTATATCATATCATATCATATCAGATCTTTCATATCTGGCTGCCACGTCAAGACTGTTATCTGGAGGTGCAGTGCTTGCTAGGCAATACACCTTATCACAGGGCGGAGGTCTCAGGCAACCAGCTATTAGAATCGTTACAGTTTCAAATGTCAAAATTATTCCTCTGCGAGGAGGTGATAGCGTTTGTTCGGAAGGACCTCAATTTGGTTCTCCTCGTATATCTGACAGATTGCCTTCCAATTCAGTTGCAAATGTCCGTCTCTATGAATAAATGATTAGCATGGTGGCCTTTGGTCAAAGGGGTCCCAGGTTCGATTCCCGGATGGGTCGGCGATTTTAACTTTCATTAGTTAATTACTTCGGCTCTGGGGCTGGCTGTTTGAACCGTCTTCAGTATTAGATTCATTTCAGGTAGGGCCCCATCCACACTGATGCGTTGGTCACCGCCTATATACAGCGTCAACCCGAAAGATCTGTTCCAGGTCTTTCCGCAGGCCACAATAAAAAGTAGCAGATCTCTTTCGGATCACCCAAAGATAAAAAGTTGCCATCGTTATTCTGTGAACAAGGTTTTCTATTATCAGGTAATATAGTGCGTGTGAACTATTTATATGTTATCAACAACATTGTGCTTTCCCGACCTCGAAGTGGGATGTGTTCCTCATAAGTGCCAATGTACGAAAAGGGAACATCTTTTCTTCTTTCCACTCCTCTAGGTGCTAATGGCTGTATAACGGACTTCGCTTGCAATATGAACCCTAATTGGTATTTACTGTTCCTGTTCGCTTACTTCATTGTTCATTCTCCATTCTGTCCCAAAAACAAATCACCACCACAATTTTTTTTGCTAGTTGTTTTACGTCGCACCGACACAGATAGGTCTTACGGCGACGATGGGACAGGAAAGGGCTAGGAGTGGGAAGGAAGCGGCCGTGGCCTTAATTAAGGTACAGCCCCAGCATTTGCCTGGTGTGAAAATGGGAAACCACGGAAAACCATTTTCGGGGCTGCCGAGGGTGGGGTTCGAACCTACTATCTCCCGAATACTGGATACTGGCCGCACTTAAGCGACTACAGCTATCGAGCTCGGTCCACCACAATTAATCGTAGCTATCAGGTAATAACAACTATGAATATTGTTCTTAAAAAGTTCCCTTATACACCAGCGTTAGAATCTCCTGTGTGACTTACTGTACCTTATTTGTCCAATGGCTTTTGTAAACGGAAGTCCGTTTGATAACGTGTGTTGAAGTAGTGTCTGTGTTGGTCTTCGAAATTATTTGAAGCTAGAATTGCGAAAGAAGGCAGGGGGGCTTATTTATAAGGTAAGGTAACATTTTGCCATTCTTCTGAAGCCGAAGTGGGAAACCACAGAAACCTCTCCTAGGATAGTTGGATACGGGATTTTAGACCGCTACTCTTCTAAACAGTATTCACCGGACTGAGTGCATACCGTTCTAGACACTTTTGAAACCAGTCTTAATTTCGTAGTATAGCTAGGAATCGAAACCGGGCAAATGATAATGATAATGATAATCATAATGATAATAATAATAATAATATTAATAATAATAATACTATGAGTTTAAGGTAAATAATTCAATACGTCATAGTTTTGGAATTTTGCCTTGTACAGATTCCTTAACAAGCTTGAAATTTTCTGGCACGGGTGTCTCATATTTGAGCACTACTCAATGCCGATGGGTTAAATTGAATTTCGGAAAAATTGAGAAGTACTTAGGCTACTACTTAAGCCACCAAGAGTGATTCAGCCTTGGGTTTCGTTGATAATGGGGACGTATTTCTCACGTTTTTCAACAGTCTCGCCGGATCTTCACAGTCCTACATAACATCTCATTTTCATAAACGATCCTTACACACAATAAGAACTCTGCCTTTCTATCCGACGTAATTCAGTCCTGAGGCCGAAGGTTCTTTGGATCTACAGCCGGGTTGAGTGGCTCAGACGGTTGAGGCACTGGCCTTCTGACCCCAACTTAGCAGGTTCGATCCTGGCTCAGTCCGGTGGTATTTGAAGGTGCTCAAATACGTCAGCCTCGTGTCGGTAGATTTACTGGCACGTAAAAGAACTCCTGCCGGACAAAATTGCGGCACCTTGGCATCTCCGAAAACCTTAAAAGTTTTTTTTGCTAGGGGCTTTACGTCGCACCGACACAGATAGGTCTTATGGCGACGATGGGATAGGAAAGGCCTAGGAGTTGGAAGGAAGCGGCCGTGGCCTTAATTAAGGTACAGCCCCAGCATTTGCCTGGTGTGAAAATGGGAAACCACGGAAAACCATTTTCAGGGCTGCCGATAGTGGGATTCGAACCTACTATCTCCCGGATACAAGCTCACAGCCGCGCGCCTCTACGCGCACGGCCAACTCGCCCGGTACCTTAAAAGTTAGTGGGACGTAAACCAAATGGCATTATTATTGTTCTTTGGATCTGGATCTACAAAAGTTCCACCGCCAGATGCCACTTTTTAATTTTTACAAGTTGCTTTACGTCGCACCGACACAGAGAGGTCTTATAGCGATGATGGGACATGAAAGGTCTAGGAGTGGAAAGGAAGCAGCAGTGGTCTTGATTAAGATGCAAATGGGAAACCGCGGAAAACCATCTTCAGGGCTGCCGACAGTGGGGTTCGAACCCACTATCTTCCGAATACTGGATATTGGCCACACTTAAGCAACTGCAGCTATCGAGCTCGGTCAGAGGTCATTTTTAGCCTAGGTGTCACTGAAGATGCGCACTAGATAAATGAGTGAGATAGTTTTCCATTTCTTTCCCCAACGGGCCAGAACATGCGTTACCTACGTCTGCCAAGCCCACCGAAATGCACAGGCCTACGCCAACTGACATCTTCACACCATCCATCTCAGGAACTCGTTGTATATGGAATGGCGTTACTGGCATCGTTCATATATCAGTCAATTTCATATTGTGAAAATAAAAAAAATAGACTGGGACAGATCTATGACGACAACAAACTTGTTCTAGCTCATGCGAAAAGTACAATGTACTGTAAACACAGCATCTCACCAGAGAGGGGCCGGGCCGAGTGGCTCAGACCTTTGAAGAGCTGGCCTTCTGACTCCAGCTTGGCAGGTTCGATCCTGGCTCAGTCCTGTGGTATTTGAAGGTGTTCAAATACGTCAGCCCTGTCTCCGTAGATTTACTGGCACATAAAAGATCTCATGTGGGACTAAATTCCTCCACCTCGGCGTCCCCGAAAACCGTAAAGAACGTAGTTAATGGGACGTAAAATACCAATAACTTTATTATTATTATTTCCACCAGACGATTCACGTGATGCAGTCTCACGAACTTCCTGAATTTGCATTACAATCTATAGCCGCTTACAAAAGTACGAGGGCATGGTATTTTATGTTCCTCGCATTTAATATTTTATCAGACTTAATTTACTTGTTATCAAAACACAATTCACGTGCCATGTACATGCAAACCCTATGGGTACCAACACCACAATCTTTCTGGTGAGACACCGAGCTCGATAGTAGCAGTCGCTTAAGAGCGGCCAGTATTCAGTATTCGAGAGATAGTGGGTTCGAGCCCCACTATCGGCAGCCCTGAAGATGGTTTTCCGTGGTTTCCCATTTTCACACCAGGCAATTGCTGGGGCTGTACCTTAATTAAGGCCACGGCCCCTTCCTTCCAACTCCTAGGCCTTTCCTATCCCATCGTCGCAATAAGACCTATCTGTGTCGGTGCGACGTAAAGCAACTTGCAAAAATATGAGACAACTGCTCCGTCATTCCTGAAGAAACAGCACTAAAGGATCGAGTCTAGAGAGGAAAATAAAACTGATGTTTTCTACGCAGTCTTTCAATGCAATTGACTGGTTGTTATAACAAGGGGATCGTAGTGGGTTGAGTGCTCATCCAACTACCGTGAATCAAATTCTCCGCCAACATCCAGCCAGCTTCCCTCGACGTGTTCTGGATAACAGACAATTTGACTACATTAAACCAAATTCTGCTGTCATATGGGACATGAATTTGGAAACGTTTCAAAAATAAGTTGAAAGTTAGTACAAACGATCTCGCGGGACAGGTCCGAGCTGGACAATGCTGGATTACATTAGAACTGAATAGGATTCATTAGAATATTGCGAATATATACAGGAGAAAGACAATGTTAATTCATGCAAAAATACGCCCAACATACAGCATAGGGAAACTTTCGCAAGATTTAAGAATAAAGGTAAAAATAGAGGCGAAAGCGATGAAGTGCTGCAGATATGACTGAGACGTATACAGGTCTTTTTTTAACAAAATAATTTGACACGGACTAAGCTCTTTCTCCAGCAAGGGAGGGGGGGGGGGGAGTAGCTCGAACGTGATTAGTCAGTGGCTTAACAGCTAGCTTTACTCTCAGACGACCGAGCTTCTAATTCCGGTGGATCTCGGGTTAAAAAGTTTCCGTGAAAAGTCACGAGACGTCTCAAGAAGAGGATGTTGGAGGAGACCTGTGACGTCCTTGTTACAAATTAATAGGTGACCGACTCGAGTTCACTATTGGTAGAAATAATCCTGTTTGGCCAATAAATTGTCTTAGCCAATGAGCATTTCGGTTTCGAATTCACTAATATTTGGCGTACTCGTTCGTACTTCCTTATCCATATCCGCTGATACATTTGTAATAAATGTATGTCCAGTGATAACCTGACATAACATAACCTAACCGAACAAGATTAATTAATCTTAGAAATAAAGGTCTGTAATAGTAGATATTGATTAAAATGACTACACTGATTCTATCAAGGAGGAAAATCATTATAAAACTTGTATATAGAAGTGTAAAATAATTTAAATAGGTAATATTTGTCCTAGAAACAAAAAAATAGCTGACGTTTCCAGACCAAGCGTAAATAACTGGATAAGTTAGAAACACAAGGCTCTCAAAATTGCCACTGCCTTTTGGATAAATTAAATACAAGTGACTGTCGTACTCGTCACTGCCTTCTAAATACTATTTGAAATTATACTTCTGAGGGGAATAATAGCGAGGAAAAATGAGCGTCAAGAAGCCACGGTTTCGAAACCAAGGATTAGCAACAGGTTAATGAGAATACCACGGTAAGAGTTTTACCATGGTTTCATAACGCCTGATAATGGTGCACCCGGCCATAAGATTGGTGCGAAATCTCATCTTTCACGTCACTGAGCGAGTTGGCCGTGCGGTTAGGGGCGTGCGGCTGTGAGGTTGCATCTGGGAGATAGTGATTCGAATCCACTGTCGGCAGCCCTGAAGATGGTTTTCCGTGGTTTCCCATTTTCACACCAGGCCAATGCTGGCGCTGTACTTTAATTAAGACCACGGCCGCTTCCTTCCAAATCCTAGGCCTTTCCTATCCTTTCGTCGCTATAATACCTATCTGTGTCGGTGCGACGTAAAGTCAGTAGCACCTTTCACATCGCAACATATGAAGATGATGGACCACCGCAAGATAGATGCCTGGGAATTGTGGTGTCATAGACGGCTGTTACGAATACCATGGACAGCACATCATCGATCCTGGGACAAGTCAGCGTGAAAATGAGACTGTCTTCACTTGTGAGACAACCGTTTTTGAAACACTTCGAGCACATAGCCAGGAGACCGGAGGTAATAGAAAAAGTGATCATCAAGAGAAAAGTTGACTGTCGAAGACCAGGAGGAAGTTTAGCCTACCATCGCGATGGGCAGACCAACTCAAGAGCCTGACCGGAGAGAGCCTGCGAAATGCGATCCACATTGCTGAGGCTAGGGCGCCCTAAGGAGAACTGTCGAAATGCTTTTGCATCATGATGTCACCATATCTTTACGGAACGTTAGAAAATAGCACAGAGATTTACAGCGATCCCTCCGAGAAGTACTTTCACCCCATCAATACAGTAATCAAAAGTGAGGGGACTTTTCTTCATGGTGAAACGTATAACCTGATATTTCCTCCAAGTTATCCGGCTCCATGGCTAAATGGTTAGCGTGCTGGCCTTTGGTCACAGAGGTCCCGGGTTCGATTCCAGGTAGGGTCAGGAATTTTAACCATAACTGGTGAATTTCGGTGGCACGGGGGCTGGGTGTATGTGACGTCTTTATCATCATTTCAACCTCATCATGACGCGCAGGTCGGCCTACGGGCGTCACATCAAAAGACCTGCACCTGGCGAGCCGAACATGTCCTCGGACACTCCCGGCACTAAAAGCCATACGCCATTTCATTTTTCCTCCAACTTAAAATCACATTCATTTAACACCTTCAATATACATAATACCATAGCAAGAGAAACACTTTTCTTCTTCCTGGCCTTTTCCCATTTACCTGGATTCGGCATTTTGTATGGATTCAGCCAAATTTTAAGGCCGGATGCCTTTCCTGACACCAATTCTATGTGGAGGGGTGTATCTGTAGTGCTTTCTACTGTGTGATGTGTTACGTGTAGATGAAGACGTGTATTGAGAAAAACATAAACCCCAGTACTCGAATCAGAGGAATTAGCTACACGCAGTTGAAATTCCCGTCCCGGCCGGCAAACAAACCCGGGGCCCTTTCATCCGAAGGCCAGCATGCTGACTATTCAGCCAACGAACCGGCACATCAACAAAAACAATAATAGTAATAAAATAAACAATAATTGATTAAACCTGCATCGGTGGCACTGTTCGTGCTCTGTAAATCTACAAGTGGATTACTGTGTAAGAAGGAACTTCAATACCAAACTCATACCATTCTTTTTCTTCACTGAAAGGTAGTGCGAATTACTCACTCCGGAGGTATTTGAAGGCGTTCATCTATGCCAGTCTCAAGTCGGTACATTCACTGGCATGAAAAATAACTCATTCGTAATAAAATTTCAGCACATTGGGCTCTGCGAAATCCATAAAAGTAGTAAGAGGGACGTAAATCCAATAACATATTATTATTATTATTATTATTATTATTATTATTATTATTATTATTATTATTATTATTATTAAGACAAATGGTATGCCCTGGCTGGAAAGAAGAGCAAATTAAGTACCAATCGAGTTAGCTGCAAGGTTGGGATCACATAGCTCTGAGTTTGCATACGGAAGATGGTGGGTTCAAACCCTACCGTTGGAAGTCATGAAGATGGTGTCCATTATCACACCAGGCAAATGCTGGGACTGTATATTAATTAACGCCACGCCCGTTACCTTTCCAGTCCTAGACCTTACCCATTCTTGCATCACCAAAAACCATTCATGAGTTAGTGCGACGTTAATCCAGTAGGGACAAAGGGAAAAAGAAGCCAATTAAATGACTCACTGGCACACAAAAAGATCAGCTGAATACCTCAGGCTCACTTGTACCAAAATCAACAGTACACCTTCAAGTATCCAATTATATAACTAATTTTCGGGAGGTAACAATAATATCAGCGTTATGAATCCGCTAGCTGCTAGTCTGTCGACGACCAGGAACTGATGCTCTCAGGATTAGTATCCATATTCCCTGAACGTAGATTTTTACACTACGAACAGACCAATTTTACAAAATGTAGTCTATTTTTCCAAAGAAGACGGCATTTTAGTAAGATGAAACACAATAATAAAATTAATTTGAATATAAAAGAATTCTAAACTGATCCGTACGTGTGAAATTATTTGGAGTTATTCAAGTATTTAAATTGAGCTCTAGCTACATAATATTTAGTTTCTTTCACCAATCACTGCGAGTTGGTTATACAATCACTTCCAGTGCTCAGGGTGATGGAACTGAATTCATTCAGAGTCGATTAGCTGACATGTAAGATCAATTTTCAAACGATGACTTTTCCCCACTGATCGAAACGGAATTTTGTGGACAAAATAAAATATTTTGGCTTCGACTTGATATGTTGAGTCATCATCCCGAAGGCTGGTTGAGTTCCCAACAGTTCCATCACTAGCTGTCACAGAAAGCCCGGGTGTTAATGAAGAGACATTTTAGGGAAATATGTAGTGACGTAGTTTCTCAATGCTTCCTCATTGACCCAGAACATGTCTGTCAATCCTACTGGAATATATTCACCAAACAACCCTTCAAGCCATACTTTCACATATTTTTTTTTACAGGGACTGGCTATACACGGAATGCTGTTACTAGAATAGTTCGTACCCCGGGCACTTTCATACTGCGGCAGGGCAATGACAGTAACAACCTTGTTCTAAAAAATCTAGTGACTCCAAATCGTATACGTCATCAGAAATGTACCGATCTCTGCTTCGACTGGAAAGAAGAGAAATATAACTTGTTACACCAAACATCAAAATAGGCTAGATTCCTTAAATCCGATATTGCCGAGCTCGATAGCTGCAGTCGCTTAAGTGCGGCCAGTATCCAGTATTCGGGAGATAGTAGGTTCGAACCCTACTGTCGGCAGCCCTGAAAATGGTCTTCCGTGGTTTCCCATTTTCACACCAGGCAAATACTGGGGCTGTACCTTAATTAAGGCCACGGCCACTTCCTTCCCACTCCTAGCCCTTTCCTGTCCCATCGCCGCCGTAAGACCTATCTGTGTCGGTGCGACGTAAAATAACTAGCAAAAAAAATCGATATTGAAGAATGGCTATAAAGTATATTTTAACAAAATGTTTATTTCAAACAACTACCGTCGACTTTTCAACATTTTAAGGATTTTTGAGTAAAAAAAGCTCAATCCATATTATCTGATAAGTTCAAATTTTCTAGGTCATTCCGAAATTAGATACAGTTCTCGGACATTTATAGACCGATAACTAACCAATAATGGGTCATAAATTAAATAGTAAAACTACCAACGCGTTTATAAGAAGGTATCTTGTCCTTAAGACCACTGTCCCTTATGGGCAAATCCATAAGAGTAGGACTGCTGAGACCTCTATCTTACACGACTACCTTGTCCCAAGAGAATGTTATCACGGAGTAATTTTCGAATAGTCTTGAAACTGAAACAATAAATAGAACAACTAACTTTACGGATGATGCATAGACTCCGAGGCGACCGACGCTCGGAGGGGGCGCCGTCGAGGTGTGTATACCGACGCCGAGTGACGTCATGCGTCTCACCCCTCCAATCCTCTTGATTCCCTCTGCCACCCTCATCCAGCCTAGGCATGGATTAACGGGGTTAATCAACTAGCCGTACACATCTACAACCGGCAACAAGTCTTGCTGAGAGCTTGCTGGTCTTGCCATATGGCCCCCAGCCACGTATACGTTATTTTCGTCGAACAGTACTTCGGAGCCCTAACCGAGTTTAACTGCTCGCAGTAACATTGACTTAATTCAACACTTCTGAAGCGAGAGATAAGATCACTTATTTTTGTAGAAAACTGGGACTGGAATTACACTAGAAAAATTCAATTTCAAGCTGTACTGTCTTCCCCATTCATTTACAGCGAAAAGAAAGAAATACACGGAAGTTGTTTTAGGGCTAGTTGGTTATAGACCACACACAAATTGGTTTGGCTAAAATTCTATAAACCCATTAATATGACACAACACATTATGTATGCGTGCGTACTCCGATCATTATAAATAAAGTGATATATGATTCAAACAAAACATAAAAGTATGATGAAAGAGAAAACGAGTCGTGGACGATCATCAGAAGGAAAATCAACTACAAAATCATTTTGAAGGTACCCGGCTAAATAGCTCAAACGAGCTCAATTTGGCGAGTTCCATCCTAGCTCAGTCCAGTGGTATTCGACGGTGCCCAAATACTCTAGCCTCGTGTCAGTAGATCTCCCATTATTCCGTCACCTGGGCATCTTCGAAAACTGCGAAAGTAGGTAATGGGACTTAGGACTATCATCATTATTATTATTGTTATTATTATTATTATTATTATTATTATTATTATTATTATCAAGGTCATGGTTCACTCATTTCGAAGGAAACGATGGAATAATTGAAGGAAATATGGTACTTAACTAAATCTACAAATCTAAATTTTGTACTTTTTCCAGTCCAGGTTCAAGTCGGAGGAATACGCACTAGCTAGCAACAACCTCGAGGAACATGCTACTGACAAGCTCTGTCATACTCTTCCAGACGATGATAAGTCGATGAACAGAAAGCTGCGATAACTGAAAGCAAAGGGTAAGTAAAATATTACAGAGGGAGCATGTTTTGACTTTAGTCTTTTATTAATTTTACATCCCATTATTATTATCACCAACAGAAACGTATGGTGTTCTTGGTTTTAAAAGAAACTAACCCCATGCCCAATAGCTCTAAGGGGCCTTGGCCTACCAAGCGACCGCCGCTCACTACCCTTAGATCCAGAGGCTGGCGTTATTGGTTTTACCGTCGTACTAACTACTTTTATGGTTTTCGGAGAAGCAAAGGTGCTGGAATGATGTTTGCAGGAGTTCCTTCACATCTACCGGCACGAGGTTGGATCACCCGAACACCTTAAAATACCACCAGACTGAGTCTGAACCGAAACCCTCAACTTAGGCTCAGAAGACCAACGGTAAAAGCGCTGCTGCCTGAGCCATTCAGACCGGCGCACTGGCAGGTGGGAAGGTATATCAGGAAAAAGAATAAACGCGAAAGCACTGAAAAAATGAAATGGCGTATGACTTTTAGTGCTGGGAGTGTCCGAGGACATGTTCGGCTCGCCAGGTGTAGGTCTTTTGATTTGACGCCAGTGCTCGACCTGCACGTCGTGATGAGGATGAAATGATGATGAAGACAACATATACACTCAGCTCCTATGCCAGCGAAATTAACCATTGGTGGTTAAAATTCCCGACCCTGTCGGAAATCGAACCCGGGACCCCTGTGACCAAAGGCCAGCACGCTAACCATTTAGTCATGGAGCTGGACACGAAGGCACTAAAGAACTTTTTTATAAAATGTCATCATATAGATTGCTTCTCTCCTCATCAATGCCAGTCTTTCTACATAGGCCTATTAGTCATCCCCGACGAGCTAGGTGCGTTTACGAAATGTAAACTTATTGATGTGTTTGTAAAAGAAAGAGTGGATTAACTTGCAATATGCAACTCTTATCAGCCCGTATACCTCAACTCTCCATTGGTAAAATAAATTGTGTCCGACTAACTCGGAAATTTTCTAGGCACTACATTGCATGACTTCTAACCAACCAGGTACAATGTGTATACGTTATGAATGTAGGCCTATTGCGTTACATACATTGTTAATTACTGAAATTATATTCGCGTTCAACCGAACTGTTCTGACGCTATGGTATTAGTGGACAAGTATGGGCTAAGCCACATGAAGCACTTTACTCTCATGGACCCCAAACCTTATCGATATATAGATTCTTTAATTGTCTTAATGAATACCGAGAACGTTTGGAACCGTTTAGCCACTCGATGGTGCTCTGCCTGTGTTTTTAAGCGTTAAGGAGGCTCATCACCTCAACATTAAGACGATCTTTTAATGACAACTTAAGGGGATGACTTACGAGCTATAATTACTGTCGGGTTTCATAGACAGAACGCTCGCCAATTGCACCACAGGTTTTCTTTCTTTTAACTGTACACAAAAGGATTAATGGCACCAAATTAGGTCATTAGGAATGTTTTCTTCCATTTGACTTCTTATTCTTATGGTATATATATTATAAGAGGAGATTCAACATGACGTTTCGACCTATTTCGGGTATTTTGCCAAGTAATCTGCGATGTGTATTTTGATGAACGTGGCATATAAGCTCTTCAGAAATGCTAAACTAAAGGCAGCAAGAGTTGGTCTCGACTAGGTCCTATGCTGTTCCGATAGAAATTAGTTGGCGGTAGAAACTTGACCAGGACGATTGAGGCCCTATAGAAATGTGTCTTGAACAGGAGTTTGTATTCCGGATTTTCTAAACTCCGACCACAATACCAGTCATCCCCATACAAATAATGAAGGCCCTTGGAGGAGTGGAAGATGAAGGCTTTCACCAATCTTAACCTCGGCACTAAGAAGACATAGTGGTTGCCTCTACATCCGGCTGCCAGTAAGGGAAAAATTGTTAACAAAAAATTGTGGCAATACGAAGGTTGTTCACGTGTTGAAGTCGAGTGCACGACATAGTACAGCAATATTTCAGAAACTTTATGTAATTCCGACACTGGGAATCGTCAGTGACCCATAAGCCATAAGTCGAGTTAATGGATGGCAGCTAGATAAAAAGATACAAGAATTCATTATCTTATTCGTTTCAATAAGTTACGGTAACTAGTTTTCTTCCACACCTATCCGTTATCAAGTTTACGGGATTCTTTTTCAGTTTCATTGTTGATCACTCTTTTTTTAAGCTCTTTTAAGGTATCGCTCATTCTGTATAATCCGCCGATTCAGCCTATCATGATATTCATAACTAGGATGCACATGTCAATGACTGGAATTGAATTCGCGAGAGAGGTTATAATAATTGATAAACACATCAACCCCTCTCTCCATTGGTCTGTGTTTCCCACCTTCACAGAAGGTACTGCTAAATTTGTCCATCGTGAAAGTAAATAATATAGAGCTCACTGCTTCTTCTCTCCTGGCTTCCTTTCAATAGCTCAGAGTTGGCACTAATGTGGGTTATGCACAGACTTGCGGCCAGATGCCCTTCCTGATACCAAATTCATGTGGAGGGATGATGTATGTGTTCGCTATTGCGTGTTTCTGTGGTTGACAGTGTGATGTGTTGTATGGAAAAGAAGATGCGTATTAAGAAAATCACAAACGCCCATTGCCTGAGCTCGAACAATTAACCAAACGGGGCCGGGAATAGAACCTGGGGCCCTTCAAACTTAAGCCACTACGCTGACCATTCATCCAAGCAGCCGGGCACATGTTTGATTATTTATTATTATTATTATCATCATTTCTTGTCTGGTGTGAAAATGGGAAACCACGGAAAACTATCTTCAGGGCTGCCGACAGTGGGATGCGAACCTACTATCTCCCGAGCGGAAGTTGATAGCTACGTGACCCAAGTCCCGCAGACACTCGATTATTATTATTATTATTATTATTATTATTATTATTATTATTATTATTATTATTATTATAGGCAAGTAAATATTCAGCGTCTAGCCTCTAGCGACCCTATGTATCATATACAATACGTCACGTGTTTTATCTTTTCCTGGCTCAGAAAATTAGTGTAACTTGTGATCTTTTGTATCGTACATGATACATTCTATGTTTTATGTGTATAATACTGTAGTTTTGTATTCTTCTATTGCAAGGTACAGGAGGTTGCACGGTGTAAATGTTAGAACTTGGTATAGTTCTGGACGTATCATATATGATATAACCAAAAATAATCCTTGAACCCCTCTACAAAATATTACAAAAATACCGTTTTTACAGGTACGTTGTTTTTTGCCCCTTCAGATCAATATGAACAGAAAAGAAATGAAGCTAATGTCAAAATCTCCCCCCAAAGAACCTCGAAATTTCTCCATGGTCAATGTATTCCCCCACCTAATATATTACAGATTTTTCATATTTTGCTACCTAAGAGCCCAGTTTTTTTAATGTCTAAATTTGGCCTTGGGTTTTTAGAGGCTAGAACATGGAATGATCAGGGGAAATATACTGCAGGCCAAATTTAGATTATTTGTACCATAATTCAAGCCAACTGAAATGTAATTAGGAAGGATAATTGGTTGTAATAATTAATAATAAAAGGAACTTGTAATGATGGATCAAAGGAAATTTCATTAATAAACATGACGCAAAAAGTTGTGAGTTAACGTAAGTTATGGGAGACATTATATAGGTGATGAAAAAACTGAGCAACAGATGGTAAGAGAAGTACAGGAAAGCGAGAATACGGCTGTGTTAGTTGTTAAGGATATTAGATAGTGAAATACAGAGTTAAGTGCAGTCATACTTCTATTTAAAAACAGATATAAGCAGTTAGTTCGATAACAGACACTTCTATACGGACATATTAGCCTAGAATAGAAAGTAGGAAAAGCAGTTCCAAACAAATTCGCAATGTCAGAGGCTTGTTATAATCAATCATATGAGATACTCATTTCTACGTGCTGAACAAACCACAGGCGCCTGAATTTTTATTTCGCATATCACTCTTGCACAGGACTGGAATTCACACAGGGACCATCTTTGGTAAGAAGTTAACGGCAGTAATGCCGACCTACTATATAAGAATATGGGAAGTATTCACTATCCAATAATAATAATAATAATAATAATAATAATAATAATAATAATAATAATAATAATAAGAATAATAATAATATAAGGGGTTGGAGATGAGGTGAGATGAAATTTTATGGCTTGTTCTACGAATGGATGCACTTCCTGATGCCAACCTCAGATGAGGAACTAATGAAGATGACATGAATGATTGTGAATGAAATTGACTGAGGAGGTTGAAGGAATCGACTGTCCCCTATGCGTAGGAAATGTCCCGGCATTATTTTGCCCGGAAGTTAAAATGGCAAGCCACAGGAAACTATTCTTAGGTCAGCCGAATGTTATTATTATTATTATTATTATTATTATTATTATTATTATTATTATTATTATTATTATTATTATTATTATTATTATTATTATTATTATTATTCGTCTCAGCGACGATAAGCGAAGCAGAGGAAGACCAAGGAGATGACGGCAAGGCTATTTAACGATCTCATGGTGAGGGATATACACTGAACGACTGGACGAGGCCACAGTACTAGCTGCAAATAGAGGATTTAGGAAGCGCTTCATTCATTCACAAAGGCCTGAAGACTAAACTCTTAAAGGCACAGTGGTTAATAATAACAATAATAATAGCAGAGGGTGAGTGGCTCAGACGGTAAAACACTGGCTTTCTGAGCCCAAGTCGGAGGGTTCGATCTCAGCTCAGTCCGATGGTATTTGGAGTTGCTCAAATACGCCAGCTACGTGTCGGTAGATTTAACAGCACGTGGAAGAACGTCTGTGGAACAATATTTCGGAACCTCATCACAGGGAGAAGATAATTGATTAATGATGTAGAAAAGCAAGAAAGAAAAATCTTAAGGAAAATATTTGGACCAGTCTGTACAGCCGGAATCTGGATCATAAGGAACTCTCATGACCCGTACCAACACTCAGACAAAATCTCAGACACATTTAGGAAAAGACGTTTGAAATTTTAAGGACATATTCTCAGAATGAGTAATCAGAGATTGGCGAAAAGAATTCTGAACCTTGCCGTATCAATGACAAGTACAAAAACAATTGACTGCTCGAAGTTGGAAAAGACCTTCAGGAAATATGTATCACAGACTGCTTTAGACAGATATAAGTAAGTTCAGAAAATTAGTCGACAGTCACAGCTTTACACACCATCCAATCACTACCACCAATAAAACCTGGTCATAAGATTGCAAGAAAATCCACAGCGAGAAGATGAAGATATTCTGGGATAAAGAAAAGGCAACGACATCAGCTAAATAAGTTCAATCGCACCCCTTATTTGGGAATAATAATAATAATAATAATAATAATAATAATAATAATAATAATAATAATAATAATAATAATAATAATAATAATAATAATAATAATAATAATAATAATAATAATAATAACCGACTGCGCTGGCTGCGCAGATCAACCCATGCAGCTGTTAGATTGCATTCAGGAGATTTTGGGTACTAGCCCCACCATAGCAGATGGCTTTCCATGGCTTACCATTTCCACACAATGTAGATACTGGGTACTTTAAAATGAAGGCTTCCTTCCCATCCCTAGCCCTACCCCTCTCCCATTGATGCCGGAAGATCTGTTAGCGGTGGTTCAACGTTAAAACCACTAGCATACTACTACTACTACTACTACTACTACTACTACTACTACTACTACTACTACTACTACTACTAATAATAATAATAATAATAATAATAATAATAATAATAATACTGTAATCACGGCTTGAGCTACGTGAGTAAAGTAGGCGAGCACCAACTCGGAAGGAAGGAAGGAAGGAAGGAAGGAAGGAAGGAAGGAAGGAAGGAAGGGTGGGTGGGTAGGTGGGTGGGTGGAAGGAAGGAAGGAAGGAAGGAAGGAAGGAAGGAAGGAAGGAAGGAAGGAAGAAATGATGGAAGAAAGGAGGAAGGAAGCAGTCGAAGGGAAGGACTCTTCCCAGTGCACTACTGCGCTTGTAATCCTGCTCGAGAGAGGAGGGAGGGTAAGGGAGGGGAGGCGCCTTTAATCAAAGCCCCCATCCCTCTAGTGCTACGGCCCCACCTCAGAATCCACCCCTCTTTACAGTAGCCAACAGATCCTCATTTTCCCACTGTCCAACTCGTGCTACTTTGCTTGTTTAGCCCACTATAATACTCCATAGAACATGGACAGCCAGACACACACACACACAGACACACACACACAGCCTCACAGAGTGAATATACTAGAAACCAAAATGCAAGACAGCGTGAAATTACATGTGCGGGCAGTTCCAGAATCTCCCAAAGGACTTTTCCCCTTCCTCCCGCCCAGCCGCCTGCCGCCCTCTCTCTGATGTACGACTATTTGCACACCACTAAGTTAAGGAGAATACATTACGTGACCCTACAACTTCACGGGGAATGGTGGTTTAGGAGTGTTTTATCTATTTTTCTCTTGTCCAGTGTACAACCTCAAACAAGAGACAAGACGCACGACAATGATGACTGCTGGAGGTGGGAGCGATGTTGACATAAGCAGTAGATCCTCTTCTCTTATCTGTTTCCACGCCAAAAGGTTGAATAAATTATGAAGAATTAATTACTAACCCTCGCTTCTCTAGTATAAAATCTCCAATTGTCCAATAACAATAGGCGAAGACTCTTAGGTTAAAGTAGAAAAAGTTAAGTTAATTCGAGAATGGCTGAGGGAATACTGAGTCGAAGTCGGTTCCACTAGGCTGGTGGGGATTACTGGATTGAAAAGGAACTGAATATAGACTTCTTCACTTAATATAAGTTGCAGATTGTGATCTAATTTTGATTCGTAACATACTTGCCAACTCTGAGTTAATATCGATAACACATTCGATTAGACAAGTAACAGATTCTGCTAGGGACAGTCTAAAGCTCGCTGAGAATTTCTTTGTCAATAACTGCTAGTAGCCTATTATATTTTAACCAAAAGAAGCCTTTCTCGTGGACAGTTGAGATTTCACCTTATTTCATCTTATTTTCTTGACATGGCATAAGCCCAAAAGCCTATATCATGTCTATAGATATTATTTTCATAACTTGCATGGTTCAGTAACAAATCTCTCTCTCTCTCTCTTTCTCTCTCTCTCTCTCTCTCTCTATATATATATATATATATATATATATCAAATAAGAGTTTTGTCTGTACACCGCTCAGAATTTGAAAAGAATGGTATATCTGTATCGGTCATGTCCACAGTAACAGGGAAATGCACTTTTTACTTTTCCGTAATTTCTGTCTGTCTGTACTGTATGTATGTACGTATGTATGTACGTATGTATGTATGTATGTATGTATGTATGTATGTATGTATGTATGTATGTATGTATGTATGTATGTATGTATGTATGTATGTATGTATGTACACGCATCACGAGAAAACGGCTGAAGAGAATTTAATGAATATCGGTATGTAAAGACGGGGGGATGAGCCACTAAAATCTTGATGATGCTTCATGCTTGTTGTATAAAGGGGCCCGACATCCAGGTCATCGGCTCCAGTTATAGAGTTATAGAGAATATGCCGACTATGATAAGGGTGGTATTTCAGCGTCGGAAGAAAACTAAATGTGACAGCTCTGAGACATAGATACACTCATTTTAAAAATTCACCCCCCTTTCTCCCCCTTAGCGACGGGATATCCCAAAACCCTCCCTTAGCGAGCACCTACATTGTAATATAAATGTATCCTCAAAATTTCATTTCTTTATGTCCAGTAGTTATGGCTCGGCGATGATGAATCAGTCAGTCAGTCAGTCAGTCAGTCAGTCAGTCAGTCAGTCAGTCAGTCAGTCAGTCAGTCAGTCAGTCAGTCAGTCAGTCAGTCAGTCAGTCAGTCAGTCAGGACATGTTCTTTTATATACATATACTGTACAGTTAACCGAAACAATTATTTCAATGTGAACTACTATAATATTCTACCTTGGGACACCAAAATTCACTATTTACGTATTATCCGAAATCGAAATGTTGTTTATCCGAAATTATTTAACTCCCCCTTAATTTCATTAACGTAAGTTTCTACTGTCCATTACGTTCCATCCCTACCTTCATCAGGGCATACGTTTGGAGACCATAGAAAACCACTTCTAGGATGTTTGTGATTGGAAATTTAACCACCTTCTCATCTGAGATGTGTTCCGAAAGTTGAATTCACTTTGCTCCAGTTAGAAGACAGGGCCATAAAGCGAAACTACGACAACTGGGTGGAGAACTACTCCCCTAACCCCTAGACTACGCCAATAGTATATATACAGTAGTTTATATGGTCTTAGCGGCACATCATATGAAACACTAATAAGAAAGACGAAAATACTTTTCATTTCATCCCTATGCCAAAGGGCTAATATGTAGCAGAACTTGGGATATTATAACATCGAAGAAACGAATTCTGTAACAATCCACTAGTTCGAGGGCGTGCCACTAGACCTCCACCAGTGACGTGCTTGAAACTGGTCTCGGATGCTCACTTGTCCTTTCAGGGGAGAAACGGGAAACTCAGGATTGTCTTCGCCATTCTAGTTACTTTGTATTTTTAAAAAAGAGTGAGGTGCAAAATTGCATACGGAATCAAAATAAGACATTTTTTGTTGGACTGACATCAAATAAAATGTAATTAGGAAAGCTGGTGAAACATACACTAGTTACTCGTTTGAAATCTTACAGGGGTGTCTTAACAAAACACATTATAGAACATGCCAACAGAGTTCGTGCAAACCAAACAAGTATTAAAGATATCACCTTTTCCATTTGTACATACGGTACTTGCAATAATGCTGTTTGCACTTTTTTCTTCAGAATACTCACTCGTACATGTAATGTCTCACAAGTATGTTCAAATCGTTTTATACCGGGCGAGTTGGCCATGCGGTTAGGGGCGCACAGCTGTGAGCTCGCATCCGGGATGTAGGGGTTCGAACCCCACTGTCGGCAGCCCTGAAAATGGTTTTCCGTGGTTTCCCATTTTCACACCAGGCAAATGCAGGGGCTGTACTTTAATTAAGGCCACGGCCGCTTCTTTCCCATTCCCAGACCTTTCCTGTCCCATCATCACCATAAGACCTATCTGTGTCGATGCGACGTAAAGCAAATAGCAAAAAGAACCGCTCTTTAAGTTTCAGAACAGTCGGTGCTGTGTCTGCACCGTAAACAGGTGTTTGATGTGTACTAGTGCAGGGCCTCTCAGGGTGCATGCACCTGGTGACTGCAATGTGCACGGTGCAAAATACGACTTCGCTTGGTTGACCAGAGTGCAGACCCCACTCCTCGATTTGAAGCAATAGCGCTGTCTCTCTTTTTCCCCACGCCTGTCTCGCTCGCTCCACCTGTCTCCCTCTTCCCGACTTGCTCCGTAGCGCTCCAAATACGAAACGAGTTGAGCTGAGTTGAGCCGTGCTTAGCCGAGTAGCCCAGAGACGAATCGTTGATCCGAGCCGAGCCGAGCCGAGCCGAATGGGACCGATGCACTGTGCACAGGAACTCTGCGGCACAATTTGCACGCGTGAGATTTTGGGCGTTTAAGAGGCCCTGTACTAGCGGAAAGTAATCACACAGTTTATATTTCTTATGACCTGGGTTGCAACTCAACCAGACCAATATGATCCATGTATTTTTTCGTTACTTTACATTGATGACATGTCTTGCATGTCAGCAAGAAAAATGTTAATGCGTTTATGCGTATGAAGAAGAAAAAGTTTACACCTTTCGAATCGGTGAAAATGTAATGAATACTCCTTGAGAAGTTAAGGACATTCTCAGGGAGATTTCTCCATCCAAGAAATACATTTGCGATATTAAGTGCTTCGAAAACAGTAAAAGTGAATGAATCTGTTAATGAAAGCTAACTGGAAATATTTTATAGATTAAACAAATTATTTCAGTTTTTCTTTAACAATACATCCCGAAAATCATGAAAATTTTGGCTAGATTGTTACTTTCACGGCTGAGAATAATAGACGTGATATGTTTTACGTTAGTGCCGTAGGAAAGACACAAACTGCAAGGAAACTATTTTCCTCGAAAACACTGCTCGACTTCACATCCGGTCAACCGAGCGAGTTGGCTGTGCGGTTAGGGTCGGGCAGCTGTGCTTGTGTTCGGGAGATAGTGGATTCTTGCTCCACTGTCGGTAGCCCTGAAGATGTTTTACCGTGGCTTCCCATTTTTACACCAGGCCATGGCCACTTCCTTCCCACTTCTAGCCCTTTCCTATCACATCTTCACCGTAAGACCTAACTTTGTCAGTGCGACATAAAGAAAATTGTAAAATATATGTGAATTTTCACGGTATATAAATCTATTTAAGTTTTGCAAATTGTACATTTCAAAGCTTTTTTTTTGATTACTTTTTCGACATTTATATTGTTTTCCACGGTAAATTTCAAAAATACCGTTGCTGAGGTTCCTTTATGTGATTATTATATGGAACATTTTTACTTCACAAATTAATTCAATAAGTTCTTAGCTATGAAAAGTATATGATTTTGTACAGAATATATTGAACCCTTGAACTTACCGTTCCATCGTTGGTCATCTGCCTTGGCTGCTTCAGTAAAGCCATATCGTAGAGTTGGATCCTGGGGTTGTTGCGAGTTTTTTCTGTCACTTCATCGACCAAACGATAGGGTTTCAAAGGTAATTTTGCCTTCGTTCACTATTTACCACTTGGTAAAATATTCATTCCTCAAGCCAACTGGCTTTTGAGATTTTACAAGTCTATTTAGCCCACATTAATTCTTCTTCTTGATGTTACCTGACGTACGTAGGTTCACCCTCTCGGAACATAGAATGACGACTGACGCTCTTGGTTGAGGAGGGGATATTTAAGCCTCTTCTAGGGACGATCTGCTTGGTGTTATGTACTGTTGTGCAATCATTCCAACTGATGACCACTGGACTGATTTCTTCGAGACTCACCCCAGAGATTCCACCTATTTTTTCAGTCATGATGGTGGTGTTTGCTGATATTTCCTGTTACTTTAAAGGGCGTAATCGTGAATTAGGGTTTTGACTACATGTCCTTAAAACGTGTGCACTGTTCTTTCAGTGTGCCAAATTTTCTCAGAGCCTAATTGAATACATTTCCACCCTGTGGACTTTAGCTTCATCAGATATTTCCCAAAATTCTTAATTATTTGTTTCTTTGTTAATGACAGTTCCGAAATCCCTCGCAATGAGGGTTATTATCCAGAATTTCATTATTAATTACCCGAGGTCTTCCGAAATGTTCCGACCTCGTTCGAATTGGTGGGCCGATTCCCGCTGGGGTTGTCACGCCACAGAACGCGAGATGAGCTTGCAATAAAAATATGGATGCACTTCATCTTGTAGTTAAAATTTCAGCAAGGTAGTATGATGGGTTCAATACGGCGTAGTAAGTTACTAGTGATCGTTAGCATCGTATTGTCGATAGGAAGTGCCCTCTTTTTTCTCGGTACCGGGCGAGTTGGCCGCGCGTTTAGGGGCGCGCAGCTGTGAGCTTGTATCTGGGAGATAGTGGGTTCGAACTCCACTGTCGGCAGCCTTGTATATGGTTTTACGTGGTTTCCCATATACACACCAGGCAAATGCTGGGGCTGTACCTTAATTAAGGCCACGGCCGCTTCATTACCATTTCATGCCTTTCCTATCCCATCACCGCCATGAGGTCCGGCTCCACGGCTAAATGGTTAGCGTGCTAGACTTTGGCCAGAGGGGTACCGGGTTCGATTCACGGCAGGGTCGGGAATTTTAACCATAATTGGTTAATTACCCTGGCACGGAGACCGGGTGTATGTGCCGTCTTCATCATCATTTTATCCTCATCACGACACGCAGGTCGCTTACGGGTGTCAACTCGAAAGACCTGCATCAGACCTCTCCGAAGACCACACGCCATTATTATTACCGCCATGAGACCTATCTTTGTCGGTGAGAGGTTAAAAAGAAGCTTATATCAATAATAATTTTTCATGGTTGCGTATTGTGAAGCTTCCCTGACAATAACGACCGGCTTATCGTGCACACTGCGAGATAGGAAGTCAGGTCAGTCAGCCCGGCGGGGTGACAGGGAAATAATAGAAATTCAGCATATATTGGCACTGGAAATGGGCTTTACGTGTCATCTCCGCTGTTTATTTCGCCACAACGATCGCCAGTCGCAATATCTACAGGTCAGTAACGTTCAAGATTGTTAACAGTTGTGCGTCCACACTCCATATTTCATTGGGGAAGAGTTAGTAAAAAAATTCACTCATTTATACAACATACACCTTACGTGATGTAACATATTACAGTAACAACCATTGTGCACATCTAACTAAATTTCACATGAAATACCATACAATGTTATCACCAAGTGTCCGGTTCCATGGCTAAATGGTTAGCGTGCTGGCCTTTGCTCCAAGGAGTACCGAGTCGAATTACGGCCGGGTCGGGGATTGTAACAATAATTGGTTAATTCCAATGGCTCGGGAGCTGGGTTTGTGTGCCGTTTTCAGTATTAGAATTCATCACAGCTAGGGCCCTATCCTTACAGAGGCGCAAGTCAGCTATAGACATCATATCAAAGGACATGCACCAAGCTTCGCCGAAAGCCATACGCCATTGTTATTATTATTATTATTATTATTATTATTATTATTATTATTATTATTATTATTATTATCACTAAGTGTGCTTTACTTGATATTTTATGGGGGAAAGGTTGGTGTTAATAATCCTTTGTGACGAGCTGTGAAATATCATCAATTTTAAGAAAAGGCGAGGGGTCGGATTTGTCCCACAGGAGCTCTTTCACGAGCCGGTAGCCAACGACAAGGACGAGAATTTGTCACATTTAAATATCCTCAACTACCAATGAACTTAGCCGGGATCCAACCTGCTATATTGGGTTCAAAGGACGACTAACAAACTGCACCACAGAGTGCGGTTCGTGGAAACAACAACAACAACAACAGCAACAATAATAATAACAACCATAATTATACTGGGTGAATTGGCCGCGTGGTTAGAGGCGCGTAGCTGTGCGCTTGCATTAGGAAGATGGTGAGTTCTAATCCCACCGACAGCAACCCTGAGATGCTTTGCCATGGTTTTTCATTCTTACATCAGGCAAATGCTGGAGTTTTATCTTAATTAAGGCCGCGACCACCATTTTCCCAATCCTATCCCTTTCCCATTCTTGAGTCGCCGGAAACCTCCAATGTGTTAGTGTGACGTTAAACCACAATAATAATAATAATAATAATAATAATAATAATAATAATAATAATAATAATAATAATAATAATAATAATAATAATAATAATAATAATAATAATAATAATAATAATAATAATAATAATAGATGTTCATTCCACTAATTAATTTTACGGTTTATAGAGACATCGATTTTCCATAATGTTGTCCCTCAGGAGTTCTTTTACGGAGCAGTACATCTTGCAACACGAGACTGGCATATTTGAGCGCTTTCAAATGCCATTGAAATGAGCCGGTATTGAACGCACCAAAGGTCTAGAAATGCCTGTGCTCTACCGTTTGAAGTACTCGACCACGTTTGGGGAAATTAATGTTCCCCGAATGCTCAAAATCCTTTGCAAGATTAATACAGTATTCAAAAATGTTTTGCATACTCTGCTTTAGTGCACTTTTTATTTTGCTATGTGTGTTCGTACTTGACGAAGGGTAAATACAAAGCATCAATGCGTTCGTCTGCAAGGAAGGAAAATTTGAATTTTATATATACAAAGAAAAACAACATATAGTCAGTTATGAAAAAACAACATAAACATAACAATGCACAAAGCTGTTAATATAGGATATTGAACACAAATTTATCGTTAATTGTGTGGTAGATCAATATCGTGTATAACCACCTCGGGCCCAGATGTATGCTTGAATACGACGAGGCATACTCAGCATCAAAGCGTCTAAATTTGTTTTAAGGTAGAAATCATCCCACTCTTGAATAGCAGCTTCATTCAGTTGCTGAATGTTCGCTGGAGGATTAGGACAGTGGCCAATTGCGCTCTTCATTTCACGCCATGAATGTTCAGCACAGTTCACGGCCGCACCATTCTCTGTACTGTATGCCACGCGTCTCAAGGAACGGACTGACCACTCTGGCTTAATGGACGCGAGCATTATCTGTAAAGACCTCGTCCATACTGGCAGCAAGTCCTGTAACTACAAGCTGAAGGAGGTTGTCTCTGTGTACCACACCAGGCATTTAACCTGGATAGGAATTACAGGCGTAAATGACTAAGCATGATTCCGCCCCAAAACATGACGGAACCTCCTTGCAGCTGATGGCACTGCAGGATAAACAGCTTGTTCTATCTCTTACCGGATCATTTCCAGACTCTACTGCTCCTGGTTTGCGGGTACGAGCTTAAGGTAACCTGGTCAGAAAAGTGCGTATGCTTCTGCTTTTAGTGGTGACATGGACTAGGACTTGTTATCTACCTCACCACCTCACACGAGCTGCTATATGGTGAGGTAAGAGGAGATTTTGGCACAGGCCTCCTTGACATGAATCTTCCCTCGCGCACCTGATTTCACACTGTCTGATCGGACACATTCACTCCGATGACCCTCCAATGATCCTTGCGGTACAAGGTGGCAGCAGCAGTGAGCCTACAACATGCTCAAAGCAACAAATATCAATCCTTCCTCAGAGTTGTTTTGCGTGGGAATTCCATCCGTTGTCGATTAGCAACCGTGTGTGCTTTCCCAAATTTTCTCCAATTTCTCCATACATCACTCTGACTCACTCTAACACGAGAGGCGACATCCACTTGTCACCAGCTTCCTTGCATCAGTGTCACAATTAGAATACGATCAGTAACAGGAATGGATACACTAACCATGTTTACCTCAGTCCTTCGTACGCTATCTGTACAGTACATCACCGACCTTACAAGTGATGTAAAACTGACCGACAAGACGAATTCCTCCTACCGGGCAAATATCGAACCTGATCTAGGTTTAGCTCCACTATGTGCCTAACCTAAGATATTGGTCTACACTGCATACTGTAAAAATGTTTGACGTACGGTGATATATGTCGCGCGAAATCTTAATATGTAAAAAAAAAGATAAGTAGGCCTACTGTACATTTAAATCATACAATAAGTCGGATATTCATTTGCTCACCAACCTGCCAGTGTTTCTCAGAAGAGAGGACTAGAGATCTGAAATTCGATTCTGAATACATATTCTCAAGTTTCAAAACCCGGTGCTGACAACAGCCATCCAAGGTGTTCACTGTCGCCTTGAGGCGAACCACTCACCTTTGACTCCCGGACACTATCGTGACTCAGAAGTTAACGTGCTTTTCTACAGAAGTTGTTCGATACATCGCATTGCTTATGTATAACCGAAACGACGGTGTATGGTTGATGAAATAGAGTATTTGAAGTCGTTGCCAAACTACTTACAGCATATGTTGATAGTGTAAGGTGCCGGAACTCGTACTGCCGTGGTGCTTGCTTCGTCTTGGTAGCTGGAATGCACGTAACAACTGTAGCGTTAAAAACAAGTGCAAGAGCCCGATAAGGTTCAGTAAGGCGCATCAACAACTGACAGCGTGCAATGATGTGATAGGTACGAGAGTTGGGCGTTCCTTCAACACCACTGAACAGAGGATAGTGCTCCTTATTTAGGACTGTGAACACAATTATTACCAACTGGAATCTTAATCGATACAGTAGGTGCATTTACTTAGATTAAATATTATAAGGCACTTTTAAATAAGCCCATTTGCGACTACGAACAAGCTACGAGTTGAATATTTGCACGCTGTTGGGGTACTATGACATACTGTAGCCGTGCTTTGTAAAACAAGCACCATGACATTGCTTACTGAGTTAAATAGAGCCGACTCGGTATTGTACCTACTTCAACTTTTGACATTTTTCATTCTATGGCTTTTACACACTCCAGACAACCACAGGTCAACTTTTACACATTATTTGTAATTCAGTTTCTCATTCAAGAATTATACGAGAAGGATGAAGATAAGCATAGAGAACAGCAACAGAAGCTAACAATATATATATATAAATAAATAAATAAATAAATAAATAAATAAATAATGGAAAAATGTAAAGTCTAGGTCGTCCTTTCCCGAATAGTCAGCGTCACGGCTTTGGGTTCAGAGGGTACCGGGTTTGCTACAGGCCGGGTCGGGTATTTCATTCGCATCTGGTTAATTCCTCTGGCTCGGGGACTGGGGTTTTTGTTTGACTCATGCATTCCTTTTCATAGACATAAGAAACACACGACATTAGCAATCACCACAGAAACACTCTAATCCACATGTCCGACGGCCTTCGCCCCTGTGACCCTACGAGGGTGTGGGAAAAGTGGCAGAAGAAGAAGAAGAAGAAGAATTAAAATATATTATTATTATTAAACGTGCAATTCAATTTCAGATGAGAATTATTAATATTTTTTGAATGTCTCTTGCTATGGTATTTTGCCTGGATTCTTCCACTCACTCCGGTTAAATGGAACCTAATTTCAAGGTCATCTCTACCAACTGCAATCCTTACTCCTAGTAATTCAATTTCTGAAATACGGTTCGTTTAAGGAGAAGGATAACAACCATACAACACAGCAACATCGGTTAACAGCTACGTAAATATCACACAGTACAAATCAACGAGCTTAAGTCCATACATTGTAAAGGTAAAGTACATATCAACCCTCTCAGATAGTAACTATGAATACGATTTCCTTCTACAGTGTAGAGAAAATCTACTCCTACAAAATAAGAGGTTATACCAGAGAGCATGGGAAACATTGTTTCATAGACAACCAGAAATGTTGCCTATCCCTAGCACTGTGAATTACTGATGTGTTTCTTTTTTTGCTAGTGGCTTTACGTCGCACCGACACAAATAGATCTTATATCGACGATGGGCTAGGAAAGGCCTAGGAGTGGGAAGGAAGCGGCCGCGGCCTTAATTAAGGTACAGCCCCAGCATTCGCTTGGTGTGAAAATGGGAAACCACGAAAAACCATCTTCAGGGCTGCCGACAGTGGGATTCGAACCCGCTATCTCCCGGACGTAAGCTCATAGCCGTGCGCCTCTAACCGCACGGCCAACTCGCCCGGTTAACTGTTGTGTGAATTGATAGCCTAGTTAGTTACCTGGTTAATTAGTAAGGTACCTCATATGGTACCTAATGGCGTAAAACAAGTAACTTAATGTGGTGTCGTTCTCTTGGGTTAAAGTAGTTTCAGTAACGTAATCTATGGTGTGAAAATGTTGCTCATAGGGTCAGTTGGTGCATGCATTTCAGTTGGCTTGGCAGACTGATATGCAATAGCATATTCTGGCTCAGTGAGGAAAACAACGAGAAACTATCTCACTCCTCATTTTCCTCGTAGACCTGTTCAGTGATACCCAGGCCATCTATGACAGCTGATGGAGAAAGCTGTTGAGCATCCATCCAGCCTTAGGGCTGAGGACTGAACACACATACATACATTAGACAATACATTCAACACAATGATCATGCCCGCAATCTATTGGAAAAGTACTATATTTCAAAATCGTACTTCCAATAAGAAGTGTAGGTACACACACTAATTGAAGCTTAAAGAATAAATAAATAAATAAATAAATAAATAAATAAATAAATAAATAAATAAATAAATAAATAAATAAATAAATAAATAAATAAATAAATAAATAAATAAATAACTAAATAAATAAATAACATGGGAAGTAGTATCGGAAACAGGTTATTATTTTGCTATGCTGCTCATCCTTAAGGTCTAACACTGAATAGAAAGGCAAGATTTGCCCGCCAAAGATAACTGGCTATAGGCTAACATAGCCTGGGCATTTGAATTTTAGAGTACTGAAATCCTTCAAAAGATTTAAAAAAATAACTGCGATGTTGAAATAATAATAATAATAATAATAATAATAATAATAAAATATTTATAATAATAATAATAATAATAATAATAATAATAATAATAATAATAATAATAATAATAATAATGTTATTGGGTTTATGCCCCACTAATTTTTTTTACGGTTTTCGGAGATGCCGACGCGCCACAATTTTACCACGCAGTCAACACGCAGCTGGCGAAAGTGAGCACCTTCACGAAAAAGGTGGGATCGAACCCGCCAACTTGAGCTCCCAAGGCCAACGCTCTACCGTCTAAGCTACTCAGCTTGGCGTGAATATTAGGGACCTTCACCGTAAACACCATCTAATTACGGTAGAATTTAAAATCTGCGTGATATAAAGAGAAATAGTTGATAACAACAACAACAACAACAACAACAAGAGGAAAACGTAGTGAACACGCCACCAGAGGCTTGGCCTGCAAGACGACTACCACCAACAGATATACTCAGCAGATACTAGAGTGACACGTTGTCAGCATGTCGACATCCCCTGCCGTGTTGATTGACTTTTTGACCGGGCCCGTTGCCTCTCGTATCAATAGCTCCTCAGTGGGTCAGCAAGGTTTACGTATAGAAACATTCATCTATGACCTAAGGAAGACAAGCAGTAACGATTTCAGTGAAACAAGTCGAAGGAAATACGATGGTCCATGCGCCTTTTTTACTTCCACTGGCTAAACAATTAGAGATATACTGTATCTACTGTATCCTATGTGGATAAGAATTGTCCGGCATGAACAATTCTACAGAAACGTCCATGACAGCGTATATCTATCTTCAACACATAGCCCGCTATAAGGGTTTTAATGTTACAGTTTGAAGAATAAAACCAAGGTCAAATTTAGAAGCAATTTTAAAACTAATCAATCAATCCTTATTTTAAAAAAAATGTTTGTTCACCTGAAGTAAATGATGTAGATTAAAATATCATTTACAGTTTGTAATTTTTATCTATACGTTGGGAGATATCTTCGTTTTAATTTTTCCGCGTGATCTCCATTCTGAAATATAGAAATGGTACGGTTTCAATAAAGCAAGTCGAAGAATGAGCGGTCGTACGTGCGTCTTTTTAGCATATGCTGGCTATACCGTTAAAGCTACATCTACATTCTCATTTAATATTACAAAGAATATGTAAAAAATACCGTGTTGTTTACCATCCCCTTGCGATGTAGTGTTACGCATCCCGCCGCGTTACTTCAACAATGAAATGCATCGGTCCCTCCCCCTAAACCGTGGTTATATAATGAGATGTGTGGTTACGGGCTAAAAACCGGCAGGAATCGTGAGCGCCACTATTAATTCATTGTGAATACCCCGAATTAACCCGTAAAACGAGCACAGATACGAAGAATATGTACCTTACAGCAGGAGGTGCACACACAGACCAGAAACAGGTATTGTATAGGCTGGAAACTGCGTGCCTCAGGTCAAGTCTCGGAATAGTTCACTTGGCAGCGCACGATGCTCGAAGGTTCGAATTCAACGCCAGTATTTTTTTTTTCTTACAGCCATTTGACTCGGATGTGGCAAGGTTGCAAACTTAATAGTTTTCACAGACTGATTTGTTGATTTGGCCCTGAAAAAGGCTGTTGGAATGGCGGCATTTGGTATGGAGCTGGGTTGGAAGAGGCTAGGAAACATGTGACAGGATTTCAGTTACCGAAGTCTTTTAACGCAGCACCTACTCGAACGGACGACCTCCGTAGTGGATAAAGAGCTGCGCGCGATGTTGCAAGGACCGTCTGTCCTGTTGCAACATCTCCGGCAAAACGGATCGGCAGGCCTCGGTGATGAGCTCTCTAAGGTGACCAGGATTGCTTGGCTCCTGGGCATTCGACTATTGTTTTACATGGTCCACAGAAAAAAAAGAATCCAGGGGAATAAGAACGGGTAATCTGACGGGTCAGGGGACAGGTCCTCCACTTCCTATACATTCATCAGAAAACGTCACATGGAGATGGATCCGGACGACAACGCCAAGTGCGGTGGAGCTCTGTGGTGTTCAAACTACATCCTGCAGCCGCCAAGGAGTGACAAACGTTCCATGAACGGTGCTAGGTCATCTTGGAAAAACCACTAATAGTGTTCTCCCGTCAGAGGTCCCTCAAAGAAATGGGGACTAGTGAGGTGATCACGCACGATGTCACACCATACGTTCACGCCCCACTGTATCTGAAAAGCTAATTGTCGTACACAATGGGCATTATCCACACTCCAGTAATGAATATTATGTCGATTAACGGTTCCATTGTTGTGGAACCGCGCTTCGTCCGTAAATAAAATGGTCATTAAAAAGGCATGATCAGTCTCCACATGCTGTAGGATCCATAGACAGAACACCACCAGTGCTTCGAAATCGTGACCAGGGAGCTCCTGGTGTAAACGCAGTGGTACTGTTGAAACTATTGGGTGTGCAATATTCGCATAACAAACGCCCGCCTGATGTTCGTCTCCTGTGCAATGGCCCATGTGCTAGTGTGCTGGACAGGGTCCAATCTCTTCATTGGGAGCAGATGTCACGGGATGATCTCGAATAGGCCGTATCCTTCCCAGAGACGCAGTAGCCCGCAGACGTCTTTCTACACTCCGAAATGTCATGTCCGCCGGTTGTTGTCTATCCGGATAGCGTTCTCGATACAGGCGTTTAGCCTGGTATGCACTTTTTCTAGCTCTGCACAGATGAGTAACATAGACACATACTCATCGCTGGAATACGAGACAGTGAAGCAGCTTTGTGTTGTTTTATGACTTGCCTCGAAGGAGGATAGTTCGCGCCATGGCATGCCATGACATGGTTGTTATCGTTCTAATGAGTCACACGTTGCCCTACTTTTGCTCTGCAAAGCTTGGAACATGTACGACGTAACTAATTAGTTGCCTGTGTCCCAGCCACAGACCACCACCTCTTCATCCTCGTCCAGCCCAGCTCAATACCCGATACCAAGATGTATACGGCCTATTATAGGGACAAATAAATAAATAAAGCTATGTGGAAGCTATCAAGTGTGCAATCTTAACACATCCAAGGCAACTGGCGGCAAAATAAGAAATAAACCAAATATTTGCGTGGAATTTGAACCTTCAAGGAACGTCCACTGTCACATCTCCTACCACGCCCCTGCCAAGTGAGCTATTGCGAGGCTTGACATGCAGTGAGCAGTTTCCAGCCTATATAATACCCGTTCCTGTCTGTTTGTGCACCCCCGTTGTAAGCCACGTGTTATTCGCATCTGTACTCGTTTACGGTTTCATTCGAGGTACCCATAATTAATTAACAGTAGCTCACACGATTCATGCTTCCTTCTGGCACGTAAACACATATATCTTTACATTAGCCCGGTTTAGGGAGAGGGAGCGATGTATTTCAGAACTGTAGTAAAAGTGGCATGATGCATAAAACAAACTCGCTAGGGGCTGGTGAACCACCCAGAATATTGTGAGGGTAAGAATTGTTCAACATAAGAAAAAAGTCCGGGACAGCATGTGAGCAGGGGCCTGGTGGAGGGATGGGAAAATTGGAAGGGACAGGCAATGAAGAGGGAAGGAAGCGGTCGTGGCCTTAAGTTAGGAACCATCTCGGTGCTTGCCTGGAGGAGAAGTGGGAAAGCACCTAAAACCACTTCGAGGATGGCTCAGGTGGGAATCGAGCACCCCTCTACTCAGTTGACCTCCAGAGGCTGAGTCAACCCCGTTCCAGCCCTCGTATCACTTTTCTAATTTCGTGGCACAGCCACCCGGGCCTCCGGGGATGGTAAGTAGTCACGCTAACCATTACACCACAGAGGCGGACCAAATTTTAAAACAACTTTTTAAATGAATCAATTAATCCTTATCAAAATAAATTGTTTAATCACTTCGAGTAACTAATGTACATTAAAATTTAATTTACAGTACGTAATTTTCATTTATACTTTAGGAGCTATCAACGGCTTCGTCCAGCAGCCAACGGTCGAGTGAAGACTTCAGAGAAGAGTGGATGTGTTGCGAGTTCGCTATTAATTCGATTCATCTAGTCTTTTCTGTACTCGTCTGTGAACATTTTATCTTACAGTTTTTGGATATTCCGTAGTAATTTGATGCACCTCACCTTTTCTTCATTCAGTCTGTGAACACTTCATTCCGCATGCTGAAAAGTACAGCTGATATCTGGATTGCGGGCGGGGGGGGGGATCCTGGTAATTAGGTGCACCTCGATTTTCTCTTTTTTTCCGCCTGTGAGCATTTCCTCGCATGAGCCACATAGACGAGTTGAGATTGGGGGTGGGGCCATATGTTTGGAGTTTTGCTGTTAATTTCGTGCACCTCGGCTTTTTTAATTCTGTCTGTGAATATTTTGTCGCACATGCTATGATACAACAATTCATAATTTTCCACAAACTTTGCCTTATCTATTTATAAAATCTGTAACATGTCGTGTGGCCTCCGGAGAGGAGAGTCTTTCGAGTTGAATCCCTACAGGCGACCTGCGCGTCTGTGAGAATGCAGCCCCACCTAAGATGAATTCTAATCATGAAGGTGGCAGGAACACCCAGCCCCCGTGGCAGGGGAATTAACCGAGGAAAATTAAAATTTTCGAGACGTCCGGGAATCGAAAACGGCAATCCTTGGACCTAAGGCCAGCATGCTAACAACTTAGCCATGGAGCTGGGCTAGAAAATCTATGATTAGGGTCAGGATTTAGAAGCACTAAAATCAGTTAAAATAGGGACGCATATAGGCAATCAAATAGCCAAATTAAGCACGTAAATGAGCACCATTGTGTAAAATAGGCAACTAAACAGGCATGAACAAATTACTTGTAATTTAATAGTACACTCAATGACTTGGAAGGAATTCACATATAACAAATTTCATTTTCAATATTTTCAGGTAGCAATTTTGTTCTGTTGCCATGAAGAATATTTCTGTGTTTTGGGAAGGATCTCGCAACACCACACCACATGAAGTGGTACTTTTAACATCGCTTTCCAGCCTGGACTTCGTTTATGGATCTTATCAAACTTTTCCTTGATAGCGGTTACCTCCCCAGATGATTTGTTCAAGACTTCCCTTAACATCTTTCACAATCCTAATGGACTACATAAGCGGCATGCCACTTCTCTCCAACGCTGTGATTGCTCCCGGGAGCCTGCTGAATGCTGAAATTGCCTTCAGAAATGCCAAATCTGACCGAACTGATGGGCAGAACATGACTTTCTTGGCTTCTCTTGACATGGATAGCATCCTCGGCGTCCATGGCCTAAATTATATAGCTTGCTACAAAACACCTTGCCACAATACATAAATGAATAGGCCTATAAATGCTACAACGAAATGCGATTGTAGTTCTCTGTCACAAAAAGGTGTAATGGATCTTCCTACTTCAAACTTGGCAGAAGACTACCCTTCTATTGGTAGGGAAGTTGGGATCTCCAGTGAACAGTGTCAGTGGAGTAAACAGATGTTGAGAAAAGAGAAAATAATTATCTCGACCATATCAGCTAGAATATAATGCATTGAAAGAAAATTGTCTTCTTCAAAAGACTGTCAAAAGGCTTCAAATAGGCACGAACACTTGAAATATTAATTTATAGGTAAAATAAAACCAACGAATTCTTGGTAAAAAAAAGAGCCAAGAACGAATTCATATCTTAAAAGCCTGCGTCTCCGCATATAAGTATAAATTAGACAAATAGGCAATATCTTATCCCTAATAATAACCCATCATGCCGAGATAGAAAGCGAATATATATCGTAGTGCACTGCATTCGAGTAACCTTCTTTTATCACGTAACGATGATTGACCAACAAAGAGATACTCGATTGTCACAGGACAGAGGAATAATGACTTCACAAAGACAAAAGGAGTAATTTTTCTCCAAATTCACTGCTCAGGGTCAAGTATATCACTCAACTGAGATATTAGTCGGTAGTGAAGAAGCTGTAAGAATTTTTAAGTTATTTACTGCCTTCCGACTTGCCACTACATAACCTGATTTTGAAGTTGATTGCACCTATTATATTGTTACGTAATCTAAACCCACAAAAGTTATGCAATGGGACGCGTTTAGTAGTGAAAATTTTGAAAACCGTTTGATTGAAGCTAATATTTGAACTGGCTGTGGCACACGAGAAAGTGTCTTAGGACCGAGAATCCCTATGAATCCTTCAGATTTACTTATTGATTCCAAACAAGTCCAGTTCCGGGTAAGAGTTTGTTTTGGCATAACAATAAATAAAGCACAGGGTCAGACACTTAGCGTGGCTAGAGTTGACCTCATTGGAGTATGTTTTTTCTCCTGGACAGCTTTACGCGCCTCTCTCGCGTGTTACATCAAAAAAGAAATCTTTTCATGTTCACTACCGGAGGAAAAACGACTTATGTCGTATACAAGAACATTTTTAAGTCCTCGGTTGAAAGTAGTCTATCACCTCAAAGAACACAATAATGTAAAATAATATTGCAGTTTTTTCAACTCTCGACTGATTTCTGTAGCAAACCTTCCAGCTGAAGGTAGAAAATGGAATGTTACACAATATAAATTGTAAGGAACTGAGTAAATTTAAGGACACGGATAGGAAAGTGTATCTAATCTATATTCGGAAGATGGTGTATTCTATGTTTATAGTTTAAGAGCGAGGTGTGAAGCATTGAACATACAGCGATCATTGCACCACTACTCGATTTCAGGTGATCTGACTCCTAGGGCAACTAAAATCGGAGAAGGACGTCTTGATAAAGAATACTGTAATAGCGGGAAATGTTGGCAATCTGTACATAGGACAACACAAGGTCCAACCTGGATGAAGGACGAAAACTTATGTGACGTCTTGTACTTTTCCTCGTGATGGCTAGTTTTTGGTGAATCACGTATTTAAAAAAATAATAACTTAAGGTTGGGTCAACTTCTAACTGTTTTGATGATCATTATTTCTGAAATCTCAAAAGTAATCCATTCCATAGACTCAATAAATTCATTTTCATAGCTGATTCGCTGAATAAAAGTTTGAGTCGTCACTGCCACAACTGTTCCAGTACACGGCCGGGGGGTAAGGCTGCCAGCCGCTTAATTGTTTAACACACGACTAGCCGATTAATTTCTATTAATTCGACTCGCAGTCCAATCTGCCAACCGTACGTAACTCAGCCAGTTAATTGATTTCTGCTCTGGATTTCCTATGGTATTCGTGTCTTGTCATCTCAGGCTGCTGACGGGTTTGGAAAGCTGAGACTTCGTGTTTACCAAGATACATTATTCCAAGCTTGCGTTAGAATGTTGCATTTCGTGAACTATCCAGTTTCTCACCCGTAGAGTGAGGGACACGCTTGCGACAACTGTACATCTGCTGGATTAGATTATGCGAAATATAATCTTTAAGACATAAGAAGAGATATGGAGATGTCCACTTCAGTGGCTGAAACATGTCATTTTATGTTTAAATGTGTAACTTTTCGTTGACCAACTAAGATGCCAGCCCGTGGTGTATGGTTAGTACATCTACCCCTTAACCGAAAGCCTCGGGCTCGATTTCGGGTGAAGCCATGAACTTTTATTCTGAACTGATGGCTGGAAAGGTGTTCATGCGGATGTCGTTACGAATGACCGCGTAGAATCCCCAATATCTGCAGATAATCTGGCTGGGTATCAGTCATGTTGATACGCCAAGGCCCTTGATTGGGTGCATGTGCTGCAGGTTTACTTCTTCTTTGACGATTGAAAACATTTTCTTCTTTTTCCCCCCTCCTTCACGTTTTTCCCACACTCTGGTGGGTCATACTTACAGACCTGGCCCATTTTAATGCCGGGATGCTATTCCTGACTCCAACCACATGGGGAGAATATTAACTACTGCATATTTTTGTGGTGCTTCATAGTGTGTCGTGTTGTGTGTAAATGAAGAGGTGTGTATTAAGACGAACACCCAATCCCCGAGGCAGGGGAATTAACCAAATGCGGCTAAAACCCCCGACCTGGCTGGAAATTGACCCGAGATCCTCTTAACCGAAGGCCACTGCGCTGACCACTCAACCAAAATGATGGACGAGTGGAAAATATTTTCACATTCTCAGTATTTGACCACGCTGATAAAGAGAGGTCAGGAGAGAAAGCGATCAGTCTTGCATCTTTAAATCGAATATTCCGCACTTTCAAAGTAGTTCATTGGTGGCTGAGATATTTTGAGCTATTTTTTCGGAAATGCGAGGGAAGTTGTGAGTGGGCGACTGATTCAAGGGTAATAATTCTGAATTCCTTTTCCTATCGTTCCATAAAATGACTGTAACAGGAAACATACGCGTTAGGCTTTCTGCATATTTGGAGACAGAACATGATCAATTGAAATTGAATAACAAGCAGATGTAATCAGAAAATATGACAACTCGCTTCACTGAAGATAACTGCGCCGATTGTTGTGGGAAGCGTCAATCTATAGAGAACCTCAATACCAGACTGTCGTGTATTGTTTTCACTCGTGCAAGATCAGCAAGCGTTCGAAGAGGAAACAATATGATGAATGGCTTTTTATAAATAACACGCTGTGTTCAATAAACAGACAAAAAATGTAGAGAGAATTTGCTTGCATAATATACATAAATAAAAGTAAGAAATATGACGGAAGGACATACAAACATTTTTACATTTTGCGACTCCAGTGAGAGATACGGAGAAGAACTAGGGCTCTGACATTCACCTCTCTGTAGCATGGCCAACATGAAGCGGCTCAGAGCTCGAACTCCTCACAATGTGGATAAGAAGAACTATTTCCTGAATATTTAATTTTCACGACAGAATTGCACATGAAATAGAACTTCAACTTTTCAGCTCCTTGATGTAGTGAAACTGCACAAAATGGCAGTGAATTGACATGTCTGTAACTGGTCCTAATCTGTCACATGTGCAGAAATCGAGGCCTCGTAGCTCAATCGGTAGAATATACTTTTGATTTCAGTTTAATACAAGGTATTTAATGGGCTCTATTTCAGCTAACAGATAGTGCTGAAAGCCGGAAATCACTTTTTTTTTACCGGAATTGTGTTTTCCACTGCGCTTAACATTCCCTCCAAACGACATGTGGCAAGTTTACCTGGATCACAACACATACTGTATACCGGGTGGTACAGCTCGAACATATGCAGCCTGCTAGGAATTAAATGTTCCTTCCTAGTCGCACCTTACGCAACATCTTACAGCAATGTTATGTACAGCTAGCCCTATATAGGCTTCCGTACAAAAGGCAGTAAGTGAGGTAGAGCGGAGACAAATTCTCTACTAATTTTTACGAAAAGTTATTGCACTGTACAAACCATAGAGAATTGCTCACATCACTGGCCCAAAAGACTATTTTATTTTGATAGACAAGGGTAGTCGCAGTATCAAAGAAGACGTGACAGGTTAGGATCAATTACAGACGTGTCAATTCACTGCCATTTTGTGCAGTCTCACTACATGGAAATTGATAGAAACGTGTTTTTCGCAGTATTTTATAATCCAATGCAGGCAAATGCTGTACAACAGATTTGATGGCTTTCTTCCTTACTTTCATCTTTCTTAATCTGTTTACTTTCCAGGGTTGGTGTTCCCTCGAACTCAACGAGGGATCCCACCTCTACCGCAGCGTGCAAGAATGTCTCTCGTCTATCGTGCTCAGATTTGTTTTAACGAAGGAGGGTGTAATTTTAAACATTCGCCTCATTAATCGAATGGCCATACACAAGTCCATTGCACCTCCGTCGGTAATAGCTTACTTTACCACAAACAGTCCTCTTAAGAGCTGCTTAATTGCAAACATAGCACAGTAGTACCTATGAGAACTCATCATGATTTAGCTTCGGCTTCATCAACTCAACTCACACGAGGATTAAGAACGAAATGAAAGTACTCGCCCTATATCGGACTCGAACCTCCACCTAACGAACATTCGGCTTTAAACACGCTCGGCTATTACGAGAAGTCGCGGAGCGTTGTTATATCAATATCACTTATAGTCACTGAGCCTGTCATTCGATCCCTGTACACGACGTTTATGTTTACGTGATAGCCAACGGGTCTCTCACGATTCTGTACCGTCATTCGATATTTTACCTTTACTTCTTATTTGGTTGCCACAAATAAACGAATTGTAGAAAGCGTAATGAGACCAGACATTATTGTGGGTAGCCAAGGTCAATATTTTGAGGTTAGACTATAGTCCGTGGGTTGCATAAAACTGAGTGAATAGGCACAGCTGTACCACACGGTACAGAATGCTTCGCAAACCGACTAACTCACTCATCAACGCCCGGCCAAAACTGTTGTACCAAGAAACATGAAATTTGGATAGTTTACTTCTCTTATGTCGTAGGCAAGAGATAGGAAATAACATTCGGATATTCGAATAAAGGTGTTTAAAGAACACCTTGTATATTTCACGTATCATTTAAGATGGAGAAGTGAATTTCCGCATATAAGCTCGTCATTAAGAAGTAACAGACAAGTATTTGAGCGCTTTTGATAATCAGCGTTAGTAGGGGTAATAAGGGTCTAAGTTATTTTCTCAAAGGTATCCATATGTCATCCTCACTAATATATAAATCTGAATGTTGGTCTCTCTCTCTTAGTATATCTGCCTTACATTCACGTAAGAGCTACTCGACCGATAGAGCTCAAATTTTGTAAGCTTCTAGCTGGCATCTGTGGTTAACATACAGATTACTCACTAACACGCTTTTCCTTAAGGGGGCTACATGAACTGAAAGATGTGAAGCAGGTCAGAGGAAAATATACGCCTTGGACACATACAGGCGAATACGATGCCTAAACGGTTAGTCCTATTCAGAAACTGAGCTACTACGTGTACATAGAGTATTCAGTTTCTGTCAGAGAGTCCATGTTCATTTTCTTTCCAAGTCTAACATTTTTCCACGAAAAAATACTTTTCTCTGTTTTATCGCTTGCTTTAAAAGATTACGATTAAATTAGCGGGTAAATTGTTAGTCATACAAACAAAAGGATGATGATGATGATGATGATGATGATGATGATGATGATGATGATGATGAATATTATTATGATGCTTGCTGTTTAATGTGGCCTAACATCCAGGTCATTGGCCCACAAACAAAAGGAGCATACACGCAGAATTCGGAATTAAATTTCTTGTAAAAAATTTTTCGTAACTATCAATCTGCAAGAAAATTGCACTTTTTGTGTTAAAGAAGCAACTTCAGCATGCGGCTGAGGGCGCTCATACGTTTGGAGCGAGGTGGAGGCCTACTTTTCGTACGCAGCGCTAATAATCCGCCGTTGTCTCACGGGAAAGCACGAGAAAGCTACTCTTGGTCGGAATTCATATCAAACTCGAAAGAATTCCACGCATGCCACTATGTTTAATTTTTATGGCATTAAACTATAATAATAATAATAATAATAATAATAATAATAATAATAATAATAATAATAATAATAATAATAATAATAATAATAATAATAATAATAAATGACGATTGATACATCCCTGAGGAGGATGCAATGTATACATGAAATACAAGTTACTAGTCGTTTCCAGTAGATTATCCAAAATACCGCGGTGTTTGTTCGAATAATTATGCTATAATATCATTGTATTTTCGTCTCGCTAACTTCTTTTACGGTTTTCGCAGACACCGAGGTGCCAGAAGTACAGTAAATCTTGTGCTGAATTTGCACCGCTAGATACATAATGTACGTAGTGAGTAAGTTCTCGCGTTGTTTGAATCTACATCTGTACACACTTCTTTTCCTGACAACTAATTCAGTTTTTCTTCAAAATTTTCCTATTTTCTCTGCAATAATGTTCCGTTGCGCTGACCAAAGACGCTGTACGCTACCTCACGGAACTACTGTACATACCAATGAACTCGTTAATTGGAGTAAGCTTCACGTCTTTGTTTCTGAATAATACAAGTAGGGACAATTATTTACTTTCCGATATGGCATAATCATTAACATCACACAAGTACAAATAATATTGTAATCTACAGTAGAATACTAATAAACACAATTAAATCATAGTTCAGCCAAAATCAATTGGACCACAATAACTTATAACATCAGCCTTAATGGCAAAGGAGTTCGGGCGAAATGGAAGATATCTCAAGACCGGAAGAGGTCATGTAAGAAGGCATAATAATATGAGCAATCCATCTTTATTTTCCTTATTTCGGATCCCGTGGTGTTACGAATTAATAGCGACCGGGTACATCCACAGATTCAGTTCAAAATTGTCTGTCAGAAATGGAGTCATAGAAAACCAGTAGGTCTACTATACTCCAGAAACACAGTGTGAACGATTTCTTTCATATTAATGTTCATTCATACAATAAAATTTTATTTTTTGTGGCTATTTCTAGCCGGATGCAGCACTTGTAAGGCAGACCCTCCGATGAGGGTGGGCGGCATCTGCCATGTGTAGGTAACTGCGTGTTATTGTGGTGGAGGATAGTGTTACGTGTGGTGTGTGAGTTGCAGGGATGTTGGAAACAGCACAAACACCCAGCCCCCGAGTCACTAGAATTAATCAATGAAGGTTAAAATCCCCAACCCGGCCTGGAATTGAACCCGGGACCCTCTGAACCGAAGGCCAGTACCCTGACCATTCAGCCAACGAGTCGGACAATTCATACAATTACAACATAATTTTAACTCAAGCGATACCTTGCGAGGCATCGCCAAAAAGTACAAATCTCTGTGCATATCGCATGTGTAGCTCATTGTACGAATTTATTATATGATTTTATCAGTAGCTGTTGATGCCAGCAATAAAGTAAACTTCTTACCCTAATTCGAACGATCTGAAGAATTTGCACTCAGTATTTCCTTCTCAACAGCAGACACTCTGGCTACTTATTAAATACAAACTTTGTGAATTAATATACTAACCAAATATTGTACTATACTTTAAAAATTGAGTATTACGATGTATAGTTTTCAATTCAAAATACGTATAATAACAATAAATATCCTAACTGATGATCTATGGACAGCTATTTTTGACTGTTTTGGGGGGAGGGGTACTATAGTGGTATTTGTTCAAGGAACTAGGATACATACGAATAAAAAGAAGTGCACGGGTTAATATTGTCAGGTAAGTATTAGAGCTACCTCAATACCGTCTTCCGTTTCATTCGAGCTACAACACACATTGAATTTTTACTTTTAATCTCCAGACCTATAAAGAAGCAGAAATGAACTCATATTGATATGGAAAGTCTTCCCTTTGGGACTCAGTTGGAATAAATATTTCTATAACGTTATTTTTAATTACTGTTCAGGGGGATTTGGGGCCGTGACTCGCACACTGGACGAGCGAGTTGGCTATGCGATTTTAGGCGTGCAGTTGTTACTTTGCATTCGGGCGATGGTGTGTTCGAACCGCACTACTGGCAGTCTTGAATATGGTTTTCCGTTGTTTCCCATTTTCACACCATGCAAATCCTGGAGATGTTCCTTCATTAAATCCACGGTCACTTCCTTCTCAGTCCTAGCCCTCTCGTCGCTATAAGACCTATCTGTGTCGGTTTGACGTAAAGCAGCTTGTAACAAAACTTTGTATTCAGATGTCAAGGAAAAAACAGACGTCATATGAAGAAAATTTACTAAAACGTTCCTGTGCATAAATTGAGGCTCAGTTGAATGCTGCTACAAGTCTATTTTGGTCTATTTGTGCCTAGAACCCAAACGGTACGTATCTTAAGGAGGATCTCCGGTAAAGTAACTTGTTGATGAACTGAGAAATTAATGCCTCAGTTCTGCTGTAGTACAACAGCTATACATTACTGAAATGAAATGAAATGGCGTATGGCTTTTAGTTCCGGGAGTGTCCGAGGACATGTTCGGCTCGCCAGGTGCAGGTCTTTTGATTTAACTCCCGTAGGCGACCTGCGTGTCGTGATGAGGATGAAATGATGAAGACGACACACTCACCCAGTCCCCGTGCCAGAGAAATTAACCAATTAATGTTAAAATTCCCGACCCTGCCGGGAATCGAACCCGAGACCCCTGTGACCAAATGCTAGCACGTTAAACATTTATCCATGGAGCCGGACTATACATTATCAATAAGTACAAACGCGAAAACCTCATTTTATATACAGAGCCTCCGTGGCTCAGGTGGTAGCGCACCGGCCTCTCAACGCTGGGTTCCATGGTTCAAATCCCGGTCATTCCATGTGAGATTTGTGCTGGACAAAGCGGAGTGAGGACAGGTTTTTCTCCGGGTACTCCGGCTTTCCCCTGTCATATTTCATTCCAGCAACACTCTCGAATATCATTTCGTTTAATCTGTCATTCACTAATCATAGCCCTAGAAGAGTGCGTCAGGCTTCGGCAGCAGGCACAATTCCTATCCTCGCCGCTAGATGGGGCTTCCTTCATTCCATTCCTGAGCCGGTCGAATGACTGCAAACATGCTGTGGATTTTCATTTTCATTGTTATTGACTCAGTTTAAATATTAAAAATGTTGTACTGGACAATCCACTGCTTTCAGTTTCAGCAGCCTACTATCGAACACAGCCGTCTATATGCATATTTCGAATCTCCTAATGATGTTGTATATAATAGCTAGTACTATGCGTTTAAATAAATATTCCGTGTCACCAGTGAAGGAATCTTCTTTGTAAAAGTGTAAACTGGTACGATGAGAGAATTCTGCTGCTTTGACAATAAGAAATAGCAGCAGTGATATAAACCACTTGAAACACAATATTGAATGTGTGTCAAACGACGATTAGAACCTTCTTTTCACTCCATTGTTTGAAACGACTCTGTCCGTGTGGGGGCCTTAAGACGCTGAACTAGGGTGGACAGAATACACACACTAGTATTTGCACAGCTAAGCGCCGGGCATTACAGGCAGTCTCACGGGGGACGCTCTCTCGCTTGCACACAACCTTATTATACGTTGGGCAAATAAGTCCGAGGATTATCTTCAATAAAGTAAAACAGTCGGACAAATTACAGACACAAAATGCAACATACTGTCTCACTCTCTCCCTGGACAGTCCTCATTATCTCGCGGCGCCCTCCACCCTTCCAGAGAGCCTACACGGCTTTTAAGTGCCAAGGAAAACACTATCTGTACTGAACAGGGATATACACTCCACAATCCACGTCCCTCAATATACTCTGGGCATGGCTTATTCATTCACAGAAAACAAAAACAAATTAGCCTCATTCTCATGTACTTATCTTACAGAGTGAAATACAATAAAGCTTCCATTTCCTCTATTCTTCAGTACTGGAAACCTGAACGAGAATGTTTATGTTTAATAATTAAATCTACAATACATAGGGTTTATGACATGACAGAATATATGGTAATAGCTACTGCTAAATCGGCGGTTTAGTTCAACAACACTCTAATTTGAAAACATGTATTGCCCTAAAGAAGTATTTCACCAAGTTCAGTCGAAATAAATACTGACACAGTATTTGAGAATGTCCTACCTTACTGTATTAATTCCCTGCATAAAAATCAGATGAAGCAGGTTTCCCGTAGGTTAGTCTTGAATTGAGTTGTATCGCTTGTACTTCGCCATTCGTTTTTCAGTTCATCAACACGTTATCCTCTGTTTATCATATCGTTATTACAGTGAAGCATGCATAGATTTAGTTTTCTAGTGTTATACAAATATAAAAGTTACAACATTTTAGTTCTTATTGAACAGGATCGTTGATATATTAGTACTAACTATATGTAATAAAATAAAAATGATTGCGCATAAGTTCTTTTCCTACAAATACTTCTTCATTGTTAACCTTCCATTCTTCCGCGTATGGTTTTGTAAATAAAGTAAACGAGTGAACAAATCTTCCCGGCGTATCATTTATTTATTGTATAGTTTTCCTAATGTACGGAATTTCTTTCCTCTCTTAATTTCCAGCCTCCATTTTTCCTTCATAAAGTCTGATATTTTAATGCGCAGACTTCTAATGATACGCTTCATTTACCCAGCTTTGTTCTAGCGCGATCACATGATTTATATGTAGGCCACATATTAGCCGAACCAGGATGGAAAACTCATATTATTTATAGTGATATTTAGATAACATTCTTTCCAGATATTTGTTATAATGTCATGATGACATCGTAAGAAACGAATAATTATTGTCTCTTATTTTTGTCTTTTCCTACAGTTAAAATGGTATTGTATTCGACATTACACAGCCAAATATTTGAAAGATAGGTATATTGTAAAATGCTTGATATAAACCATACAATTTTAATGTTTGAGGAGTAGGCCAATTTGCTTCCTAATGTTATGTTTCTATTTACAGTATTTAGACCATATTTAGGCACTCCTAGACACTCAAGGATACTTTTAGAACACGCAGGTAATATGGATATGATTTATCATTATTATTAATAATTTATGCAGCTGAATTATGAATTCTTCGTAGACTTCACAAATATTTTCTTGAATATTCTCATATTTCGCTGTTGCCATTTAGGCGTGTTTACTTCCATAACATCAACATCTTTTTGAAGTTTTATATTCTTATTTCATTTCTTCGCTAACAACGGAAAATGTGACAAATGTGTTTTTCTAAATGTACAGTCCGAGTTCAATATAACAATCTTCTTTCTAGTCTTTCTCGGTCGATTAAATATCGTCTTACGTTTCATTACTGAATAAAATGAAAGGTGCTTCATTACATATATCATGATATAGATTTCAGTATCAATAACAAATAGCCTTTAATACTGTCACAACAAAATACCAGCAGATACCCATTCAAAACACATTCACTCACATCAGTACTAATTACAACATTTAGAAATAATCTGTTACCTCGAAGAGATATCTCAAAGAGTGAGGCGTACTACTGCCTCTTCGTTATATTTTTGCAGACAACAACAATAAAATTACTGAGAAGTACAATTTGTTCATTCCGGAATAATTGCGTTTGTACTTCTTCTTATCCCAACAGCCTGTTTCTGGGCCTTCAAATTCCTATCAGCACGCTATCGTTTGTTTCTTCCACAGTGCGGCTGGGCCATAATGTTACTATCACAGCGCTCTAGGACTCGTAAACGTGCGCCGATAAACAGTTCGACAGAGCGCACCTCCTTCATTTCAGTTTGCCACCTAGCAATTGCTAATGTACTTGAATATACAGCACTGCATTGTTAGAAGAACCCTCTTCAACTGGATCTTATGGCTCAATTACACCGAGTTACTACTGAAATTCTCGTAAGACTACTGACAGTATTCAGTACGTTGGCAGCGAATTAGGGTTATGTAATTCCAATTCTATTCTATTAACTTATACAAATTATAAATTGGCTAAAAATTCGCAATGATAGAAATCCGGATGGAACCTCCTTACCATTCTAATATGTTGCAATTCTAATATTTTGGTGCTTTACTCACTCTACACTAGATGTCCATAAATTTTTCTGGTATACAGTGTCAGTAGGGCGAATAGTATATTCTACCTTTATTTGATCTTCTTACTTCATTCACTGTATTAAGAAATAGATAAGAAATAAGACCAGTGGTTCTTCAAATACACGAAGTAGACTACTGTTAATTTAAAGAGCGAAGAAAGCAAATATGATATTAAGATGTAATATGAAATGTACGTTGAAGCCAATTAGGACTGCTAACAACATGAATACTGTTACAACATAAAATAGTAGGTCTAGTTTAACAATCTACACAGAGATGTCTGCATTTTAGATAGACACTATGGCATTTCTGCAGGTAGTGTACTTAAGAGATGCTGCTGAAATAAATACTAATATGTTAATATATTTGAACATTCCTACTAAATCGTTGTCGATCTACTATATAGAGCCTACTCTAATGAATGCACAAGTGAATCGCCAAGAACTCGAGTGAATTTAGGTCCTTCTGCTGAAATGTTTTCACCGCAGCCTTTGATTCGGCTGTGAAATGGTACGAATGCTCATACAGGACAGCGGGTATCAGGTAATCGGTTCATTCCATATTTATTAAGAAGTCATACAAACTATGTTACAAGCATGTAGTTCTTACCTCAGACTTGATCATGATGGATGCCTCTGGTTCTCGTTTGATGGCAGCACCTGCACTGGCCGTCGCTGTCGCCAGCATGACGTCACCACTATCTTCGTCTTGTCCACCTTCCGCCATGTCAGCCTCGCATCCCGACTCGTCTGTAAAAGTGTCCATACATCATCTTGACGAGTTTTATAACGAAATCCACACAAGCTATAACAATATTTGAGCCTACTACATCACATGGCATCACACTGCAGAAGTTGTGAGGGAAGAATGAATGTCAGAAGATGGACAAATAACTAGTAAATTAACTAATGTTCCAAAGATTGGACGAAGACTAACATTATCCACACGTGTGTTTGACTTTCTGGCTTGAGTTACTGAGTAATTGCATCACTTCAGATAATTTTTAATACCACATTGTTTACCCTATAGAACTGCCACCTGTTTATTGGTTGATGGTAAGAACTAGGTGTATTGAACTCAGCCTGTACTTCTATTGCCCGGCCGTTATGAGACAAATTTCACAATTCACTTGACACTGAAAAAGAAATGAAAATTCACAGCCTGTTTCCAGTCATTCGACCGCGGCAGGAATGGAATGAATGGAGCCCCCTTCTAGCGGCGAGGATGGGAATTGTGCCGGCTGCCGAGGCCTGTCGCACTCTTCTGGGGGAATGATTAATTAATTATTAATGAAATAAAATGATATTGGAGAGAGTTGCTGGAATGAAGGATGACAGAAAACCGGAGTACCCGGAGGAAAACCTGTCCCGCCTCTACTTTGTCCAGCACAAATCTCACATGGAGTGACCGGGATTTGAAGCACGCAACCCAGCGGTGAGAGGTCGGTGCACTGCCGCCTGAACAACGGAGGCTCCTCAATTGACATTATTTACCTTAAATCCTGCTTCCTTCCATTAACAAAGGCGTTAGGTGGTATTTTCCTATTCATCGGCCAGAATTAAACTCAGCCTATTGTATTCATCATCATCATCATCATCATCATCATCATCATCATCATCATCATTTCCATCATTTCATTTCCAAAGGCGTTAGGTGATAATTTCCCATTCATCGGTCAGAATTAAACCCAGCCTATTGTATTCATCATCATCATCATCATCATCATCATCATCTCAGTGAGCAGATTAATGCAACTGATTTTTGTTGTTTCATTTCTGCTCAACCGAGCGGTAGATATATAGATAATTCTTGGTGGTAAAGTTGGTTGGGCGTAGAGATAACCGTTCTACCTGCCTAAAATTCGCAATACTACAGACAGAATTGCGAAGGTCCTCCGCAAGCATAATAAAAAACCGTGTTTGGCACCGTCCTAAAATTGCTGACAGTGTAGGTAAAATCAAAGACAAATTGTCCCCACTATTACACTCTGGGGTGTACAAAATTCCCTGTATTTGCGGCAAGGTATACATTGGCCAAACATATCAGTCCATTTGGACTCGCATCAAGGAACGCCAAGGAAATATCCGTCTCAACCAGCCTGAGAAGTCAGCAACAGTTAAGCACACCTTATCGTCGGATCATGATGTCGTGTTCCAAGATGTTCGAGCTCTTACCCACACTAAACATTACAGGACTAGGATTATACGGGAATCTGTGGAAACACGTAAAAATCCTAAAAATTTCAACTGGGGCTATGGCCTTCAGTTAAGTAAAGCATGATTGCCAGCAATTAAGGATTTACGTAGGTAGTCCTCTTCCCTGTTTTTTCTATATTGTTGTTTCGTTTGAGTGTTTTCCTGATTCGTACGTTCGTCAATACCAGTTGGTTCATTCCAAGCTATGTGTTATGTGTTAATGTCATTCTTTCATAACGTGTGCACACCGGTTATACTTGCCCCCTTCTCACCCCGTCTCATATCATCCTCTGGTTTTCTCCATATACTTTATTTTCATTCTTCAGCTCTGTTCTGTTCTATCTTGGTGTCTTTCGTTTCATTTGATTTTATTAATTTCTATTTATTTCTTCTTCCACATTAGTCCCTGATTCGTCTGATGTCCTCTCTGTTCCTCCTCACGCACACATGGTGTGATGAACACCTCAATTGGAGCTTAATGTTGTAGTCAGCTCCCGCTTAGAGCGCTGTGGCAGCATACAGCGAGTCATCTGGTGACGAACGAGCGTACCACTACAGTTCCAATGGTAAAACAGTCTTAAATTCAAACCCCCATTATTGTAGAAGACTTCCTCGGGAACAGTCGAGGTTTTCTTCTGAAAACGCGGAGCAAATTTCTCTGCGAAACGTAAAGGTTTCACCTTGTTTTCTTGACACGGCATAAGCCCATATCATGTCTACATTCTGTTCCACTTTGTTCCGAGGTTACGGTTAGTCTTCTAAGAGCCTTCGTGACCTATCCGGACATAAACTTTGCTTTTACTTCTGGAGTGGCATATGGTCCTAGGTGTCACTTTGGTAACAACAGAGATGAGTACCGACGATGCTTGATAATGATGATGTTTGTTGTTTAAAGGGGCCTAGCATCTAGATCATTGGCTCAGAGATGAGTACCAGGTTAGTTTCGATAGGCTAAGGCTCACTTAGCGTCAGTTGTGTGTACTGAGAGCCTCCGTCTCACATTCCTTCATATTTGACTGCACATTTTTGAAAGTCCGTATTCCTCATCCTTCAAGATGTTACGTTATAATTTTATATTCATCGGCCGGAGTCATAGCGTTAGTCACAACCCATCTCATTCATCATTACCATAATCTTCCAATTCCATATTGCTGTTTCTTTTTTAGGGCGTTCATAGAACTTACAGAGGTAGCTTCCTTTAACTTTTATGGACTTCAAAGCTCCGATTGACTGAGTGATACAATTTTTACTGCTCTTTCCTCTGATCAGAAAGTTTAATGTTCTGTTGTTATATTATCGACGGTCAGGCTCTGTAGCTAACTCGTAAGCAAACTGTCCTTTCGTCCAGGAGGACCTGGGTTCGATTCACGACCGGGTCGGTTTTTTAACCTTAATTGCTTAATATTTCTCTGTCTCGGAAACTGGGTGTTTGACTTCATTCTAGGCAGGCCCCCATCCTCACAGACGGACAGGTTTCTCATGGGTATACACTCGAAAGGCCTGCACAAATACTTCCCGAAGGCCATATGCCATTAAAAAAATTATACTGATTTTTAAAAATCTGTGCTTAGCATTCCTCTACTACACTGTTAGAACAGTGAAGTTTGATGACTGTCAGCATACTACAGTAGTTCTGGGAGGTGAACAAAATAACGGCAGCGCTGCTTATTTATGCGGTACAACACTGCAGAATTGTTCGCATTGTGGCCTTGTTTCGTTTTCGCCCCGTAGTTTGTACACCGTTCAACTGTTAGCCGGTATCAATTAATCTGTGAACGTCTTGCTATTCTGTGTTGTGTGCATGGGAGATCACCTCCTGTTACACTGAGTGGCCCACCTGACACTTATTGATTGGTTATATGAAAACCAACGGACATTAAATTTTTCCTTAAAGTCGATATTGCTCTGCATCCTGAATGTATGTCAGCACTGTAAATGAACCATGGAACTAGCAAAGGAAACACGACTATGCACACTTTCCCCGTCCAATCCTACGCGCCATTGCATAAACCTGCGATTCTTGCTCCCTGGAATAACACACCTACCCGCAATACGATCGAATTAATAGGTTATTCCACCGAGCTCGATAGCTGCAGTCGCTTAAGTGCGGCCAGTATCCAGTATTCGGGAGATATTAGGTTCGAACCCCACTGTCGGCAGCCCTGAAAATGGGTTTCCGTGGTTTCCCATTTTCACACTAGGCAAATGCTGGGGCTGTACCTTAATTAAGGCCACGGCCGCTTCCTTCCCACTCCTAGTCCTTCCCTGTCCCATCGTCGCCGTAAGACCTATCTATGTCGGTGAGACGTAAAGCAACTAAGGTTATTCCACGTGATCTGCAATGGTAAAGTTAAATGATCGCCGTAAACAATAATTGAAAACTCTGGCACGGATATTAACTTTCGAAGTCGAAGGGCCACAGTGTAAGAAAAACGTATTTTTCCTGTATGGATGAGTTGGTAACGTACCTGTGGAATGTGAGTTTTGACAGTGTACCAGTTCGAATCCAACTTTATGCAATTTATTTTTGAACAGTGTAACGGGGAGACAATATTTATCCACACCTACCAGGTCCTATTACTACTAAAATGTTTTCATTCCTCCCCTGAAGGGGGAGGCGGGCCTCTTATACGGTAACGCCGTCTCTCAGACCGGGAGATTTGTTACGGTGAAGGAGATGCACGGAGAAGGTGAGGAACTCTCCCGGCATTCGCCTTAGTGCAGGATAATGAAAAACCACGGAAAACCATTCTCAGGACAGCCGATGGTTGGGGCCAGCCGTGAGGTGCAGCCCTGACCCGCTCTTGAATGCAGAGACGTAGAGCTCTACGTTTTGAAACCGTGAACAACGATGGCTGTCAACTGGGACACTTGGAAGATTGCGTCGTGTTAGAGATGCGGTCATAACGTCTGGTCCAAATGAATAGGATGTTTTGGAAAAATGAAATGGCGTATGGCTTTTCGTGTCGGGATATCCCAAGACGGGTTCGGCTCGCCAGGTGCAGGTCTTTCTATTTGACGCCCATAGGTGACCTGAGCGTCGTGATGAGGATGAAATGATGATGAAGACAACACATACACCCAGTCCCCGTGCCATTGGAAATAACCAATTAAGTTTAAAATCCCCGACCCGGCCGGGAATCGAACCCGAGACCCTCTGAACCGAAAGCCAGTACGCTGGCCGTTAAGCCAACGAGTCGGACGGATGTTTTGGAAGTTGTCCGGGGATGTTTTGGAAGTTGTCCGGAATAATACTCATAATACTTGCACGACAGACCAACACCAGCCGGTCGTCTTTTATGCGAATATTGCATATCACTACTTTCACCCGTACCATATTCAGTTATACCAGTAGCTCCACGGACATGATTTCGATGCTCAAGTAACATTTTTTCAATGGCCATTACGCAGTGTGACCAATGATGCAGACTTTTTCCAGTAGTCCTGTTTTCAGACGAATCACGATTTCACAAAAATGGCACTGTGAATCGGCGCAATATGCACTATTGTAGCGCAGTGAATCCAAGTGCAGTGGGGGGAAAATGTCTGGTGTAGGATCTTGGGTGACTACCTAACTGGACCATATTTATTCGACTACCACCTGACTGGAGCACGCTACCCTAATGTTCTTCAAAACTGATTTCCACAGTTGCTGAAGAACATGTCACTGCTCGACCGACTACGAATGTGGTTTCAACAGGACAGGGCCCACCTCACGGATCAGTAGTCGTCCGGAACCATCTTCATGCTTCATATCCTTGTAAATGGATAACAAGGGGGTTCCCGTCACCGGGACTGCCACATCATCCGATCCCACGCCATTTGACATGGCGTGTGGCCTCCGAATAGGCCTGGTGCAGGTCTTTCAAGTTGACGCCGTATAGGCGACCTGCGCGTCTGTGAGGATGGGGCCCTACCAATGTTGAATTCTAACGATGAATACGGCACACACGTACAGCCCCCGAGCTATCGGAAGTAACCAATGACGGTTAAAGTCCCCGACCCGGCCGGAAATCGAACTCGGGACCCTCTGGACCAAAGGCCAGCACGCTAACCATTTAGCCATGGAGCCGGGCACTTCTTCCTGTGGGGTCACTTAAAGCAGGTAGTGTACGCACAGGAGCCTGAAAATCTGGTCACCTTTGGCAACTGATCACCGAGGCATGCCAAGGAGTTGAGCCTCACAAGAGGAGCGTCTGTTCAAAAGGTGCTATTTTCACCCTAAGAAATTTGCGATAAAACGAAAAGAAACCTACAATAAAGGGCACACGGAACATACTCATGATCGGGTATGGTATTATTTTTTAAGGAATTACATTTTTCTGGTCTAGATTGCTCATGACATTCGATAGTATTCAAATACAGCAATGCATGCGGACGAAATACAAAAAAATAATTTAAAAATGGAGTGGAAATAACATATTTTGGACAGACACTCCTCACATGTTATAACGAGCAAGAATGCCTTTGCAACGGTTGCTGGAATCTGCATAAGTCAACGTGGTCAACATTTCGAGCACTTTCTGCGCTGAATATGTAGGTAACCCTGCTTACTACCTACAAACCATCATGCCGTAGTCCAACATGACAAGAAAACATCCGAGAAATCGGCATTTTTCAGGACCAAATAAAAATTCACTCGTTGGAACAAGTAGGTACGTGAAAATATCACATCTTCTCTAAACCAGAGTCCTGCAGTGAGGCCCACAACGCAGCACTCGCAAACCATTGGACTCCGGCAGCCCAGCCCGTGCAATGTAGTGACCTCCTGACGGAGCCGCTTACTAGCCCACAACACCGGTCCCACTTAGCCCACCGCAGTCCACCGCACTAGGCGGGCGGAGTAGTCTACCTTGACTACTTTCTCGCAAAAACGCGTTCGCCTTATACAACGACATGTTCATTTCACGCTTCAATTCGGATCGCTCGCTATTCCCGTACGCTAATGACCAATTTTAAAGTACGCTAATCCCAGTTCGAAATAAAACGATAACTATCTCTCCTGCATCGAAATAATAATGATAATAATAATAATTAATAGAACACAAGGTAAGGTAAGGGTTGTTCTGCCCGAAGGAAGGTCCGAACCTCCGCAGAGGTGTTCCTGAGCCGAAGTGTACGTGCGGTAAGGTGGCCAGTTCCTTTCCGCTCCTCCATTCCCTTACCCCCCCGCCAACAGCGCGTGGCAACCCATCCAACTCCTGACCACGCCCAACGTTGCTTAACTTCGGAGATCTCACGCGATCCGGTTTTTCAACACGGCTACGGCCGTTGGCAATAGAACACAAACAGAAACTTAATTATAAACTCTAATACTCGTCTGCAATTGGCATCAAGTTAACTGAAAATGAATCTAAATAACACGAATTATGTTCAAGGAGGTGGTGATTATTGTTTTAAGAGGAGGTACAACTGAGCAGCCATCCTATATTAACGCTAATCAGAGAGAGAAATTGGAAGGGATCCGACACTTCGAGAAACAAAGATATCGGCCAAAGAAAGACAAGGACCACGAAGGGGATGAAAATGAAAGACTCCCGAGGCTTCGGATGTCCTAATACCGTCGGAAAAGAACAAGAGTTGACCAAGGGAGGACGGATAAGATAAAAGAAAGTGACCGGGCGATTTGGCCGTGCGGTTAGGGGCGCGCAACTGTGAGCTTGCATCCGGAAGTTAGTGGGTTCGATCCCCACTATCGGCAGCCCTGAATATGGTTTTCCGTAGATTTCCATTTTCACACCAGGCAAATGCTGGGGCTGTACCTTAATTAAGACCACGGCCGCTTCCTTCTCACGCCTAGGTTTTTACTATCCCATCGGCGCCATAAGACCTATCTGTGTCGATGCGACGTAAAGCAAATTGAAGAAAGAGAAGATGAAAATGAAAAGCCTAGCACAAGTAAGTGGAAGCAATGCCTGGACTCAGCTACTGGTCCCATGGTAGCCAATTCAGATCCCAAGTTAAGAGTCACTCGGGCCCCTTTTAATCGCCTCTTGCGACAGGTAGGGTATACCGTGGGTGTTAGTTTTAACACTCACACCGACAGGGGTGCTTATTCAAGGGGCCTCTCTCACTTTTAACTGAAAATGAACTAAAATATAAACTAAAACGACGTGAAAAATCTGAACACGGCTTTTACATAGTTCATGAGCGTAGTTTATTGGTCCTAGATTAATGGTGGTGAAATTACTGTGAATATAGAAGAGCATCAACATTGTGTGCAGAAGAGACCATCATGTGTTGGGAATGAAGCTCACTGAACTGAAATTTCTCTCTGAAGGTGAACTTGGCGTTTGCATACATAATACTTTCTTGGCGATCTGATGAAGTTTTGGATCGTTTTTTCCATTTGTCCTCCAATAGGATGCTATGTATTCTTCCATTGCACAATTCTGGTTTAAATATCTTTCCAGCTCATACACTGGCACCAAAAGTATCGGCACACCTACTATAAGTTATACATTCCACACAAATAAAGGTGATGCCAAGACACTGTTATACTGTATTTATTGAAATGTACAATAGTAAACATAAGGTTCTTCGAGTACGATTGGTTTCGCACAACAAACATAATAGTTTGCAAAACAAAATCCGTTGCTCTACACATCAAAACAGTATTGGCACTCCTACACACAAATGAATTTAAAGTCTCTGTAATTCACGTAACTCAAGTCTAGTAGCCTATGTGCATACAGTTGGCACTGATGACAGCTTGTAGACGTCTTGGCATGGAGTAAACCAAGTTGCGAGTAACCTCTCGTGAGAACTTCGACCATTCCTCTAGCAACAACGTCCGAAACTCCCGCTTCTCTGTCGAACAACGTTTTCGAACTTTTGTTTCAAAGTGAGCCCAAAGATGCTCTATCGGTCTAAGATCAGGACCCTGTGGTGGCGTGGAAACTCTTCTTTGTGCATTATATATTAACCACTCTTGCGTTCGCAGAGCCATATATTTCGGGTCATTGTCTTGTTGAAAGTAAAAGACGCCATCAAGACCCAGTTTCTGTGCACTCCTACATAAGTGACCTCGCAACACGTCGATATATTTACGATGATCCATGACACCTTCAATAATTTCCAAGTCACCAACACCAGAAGCTGTCATGCATCCCGAAACCATTATGTTTCCTTCCCAATGTTTTACTGTAGGAAGGACATGTTGTGATTGGAGTTCTGTATTGGGTTTGCAGTACACTTTTACATTTCCGTCAGATCCAAACAAGTTAAACTTGGATTCGTCCGAAAATATCACAGAATTCTAAAATTCAATCGATTTATTGACATAATCTTTGGCGAACTGGAAACGTTTTCCTCGGTTAACTTCCGAAATAAATGATTTCTTTCTGAGAGATCTCCCATGAATATCAGCTGCGTTGCAAATATTCCTAACAGTTTGGACACTGACTTGTTTGTTGGACGTTAACTGGATGTCCGATACAATCGACCCTGCATTTTAAAGGGGTCGTTTAGTGCAAGACGAGCTATGCTTCGACGCTCCCTACATGTAAGAACTCTTGGACGTCCAGTTCTGCGTTTACTGTCTGTTGTACCAGTCTCTTGAAACTTCTTTTCTTTGTAAGATGCTCTATGTCGCACCGACACAGATAAATCTTATGGCGACGATGGGTTAGGAATGGGTTAGGAGTGGGAAGGAAGCGGCCGTGGCCTTAAACAAGGTACAGTCCGAGCATTTGCCTGGTGTGAAAATGGGAATCCACGAAAAAACATTCTCAGGGCTGCCGACAATGGGGTTCGAACTAACTATCTCCCGAATACTGGATACTGGCCACAATTGAGCGACTGCAGCTATCGAGCTCTTGATGATGGCCCGTACTATTGTATAATTAACAGAAAGTTCTTTACCAATTTCATGGTAACTTTTACCCCGCAAATGCAAGAAAACTATCTTGTCGAGGAACGACATGGAATGCTCCTTCCCCTTCGGACTCATCGTGACAAGTCAGGCAAGCGACTGAACTGTTTGTCAACTCCGATTGCACAAATCTGGTACGCGCGGCGCTGTCTGTTAAGCTCAATGACTAACGTCGTACAGTGCGCCAATACTTTCTTCAGCAGGACGAACACCTAATTCAATTACATACGTGTGTTTCTGTTGTGTCGGAAAATAGCTTAATATGCAAATTACTTCCTTTATTGCGTAATGGTTAATGGTATAGATATAATGTCGCTAGTATTTATACAATTGAATTACATGGGAAAATGTGTCTGTGCCAATAATTTTTGGTGCCAGTGTACGTTGGAAAGGATCATCTTCAATGTCAGCCCACAAAGCAAACTTCATTCATTTCTTGGGCAGATTATGGCATAGTCGTGGGTTTTCATGACCCAGGAAGATTGGAATGTTCGTCATTCATACATGCCTTTTTCAGATCGTTCATTACACAAATTCAATTTTCTTTCCCATCACTGTCAACTACACGCTTGAATGCAGATCCAAATATGACTTTTGATGTTCGGATCCGATTCAGAAGTCTTGTATTGTCCGGTTTTTAGTTTTCCTTTACTTCACGTTTTTTGCCAAGGTTTCCTTCCTTTTGAAGCCACAGTCCAAATTCATTTCCGAAACAGGACAGGCGGGGAAGGCAAATAGAAAACCATAGCAAACGTTATCGACTCCACTGGACCCCAATGCAACGCATTCCACTGACATGCAGTACGGTAGTCAGCCCATAGCACAACCACAGCGCTGTCCTTGACTCACCTCGTACGAACGACATAGTGCTGCCCAGCCCGACCCATGCCATGACGTCAAGGGCTTCATATGTTCGAGCCTTCTAAAGCCCATTGCCGGCTTTTGCCGAAGCAGCTCATGGGCTGGGCCGCTGTGCAGGACTCTGCTCTAAACGCCACAAAGCGAAAAAAGAAAGAAGCATATCAGCTTGGCTCCGCAACAGCAGCGATTCCTGATTTAGCCACCTTAGCTACACAGAGCCGTGGCGTGTGAATGAGACGTATGGAGTCTGTTTGTTGTCCTAATATACACTTCTTGCTCACACGTATGAAAGTGTTATTTGCAGCTGTGATCGTTTTAAACAATCATTACGGTATAGTTTTCGTCATTGACATAACATCTATATTGTCAAGCATGAACTCAACGGTACATTTGTTCTATAATATAGGATCAGCTACCAGTATGTGTAGGTTGGCTATGCTATACGAGTTCGCAGGGTTACGTATGTCAAAATAATAATAATAATAATAATAATAATAATAATAATAATAATAATAATAATAATAATAATAATCATCATCATCATCATAGGTGGCCTCCGGAGAGGCCTGATGGAGGTCTTTTGAGTTGACGCCGTATAGGCGACCTGCGCGTCTGTGAGAATGGGACCCTACCTAATATGAATTATAATGCTAAAACGGCACAAACACCCAGCCCCCGAGCCGTAGGTTTTAACTAATATAAGTTAAAACCACCTACCCGGCTGGGAATCAAACCCGGGATCACTTGAATCAAAGACCAGCATGCTAACCATTTAGCCATGGACCTAGAAATAATAATACTAATAATACTAGTAATAATAATAATAATAATAATAATAATAATAATAATAATAATATCGGTGAAGTTTTAGTTCCGTCTAACCGGGTCATTTGTAAGCAAAACATGAAATTTATTGAGTGTATCCAGAACTATGATGTCCTCTAATGTATACCGTCTTCATTAAAAGCCATGAAGGAACATGGAGAAGCGGAAGGTAAAGGCTTCGACTTTCCGTAACGTCATCACTAATAAGCACCTACTTAAATGTCATTCTCCGTTTTAAATGAATTTTTGCATACATATAGAACTATGAAAAATATTCGATATGTATTTTGCTTTTTCGGTAATGGTGCGATGTTATGGGCGAAAACTACCCGTCATGCTTTCGAGGTTTCACTTTTGAGCATAACAGGCAAGCATTAATAATTGCAATCATAAGATGATTTATATGGGTGTTTCATATCACTGAAGTCAAAAAGGGGGTTGCATATGTCGGATTCAACATGGTGACTACTTCGATATGATTCTCTCATAAACCGAATAAACATTTTCTGCGAACCATTTGTCATGTTTTCTGAAAATATTAAACATATTATTGAATTGCATGTAAGAAGATACATTAGAAAAAGTAGTTAATATTACTGTTTAATGACATTACTTCAGCAGCATACAATATTGAAATAATCTCAAGTACGTCAGAAATCGAAGTGTGGTAATCTTTCCTGTATGGTGGCATGCGTTATCAGATACTATATAATTAATTTCTTTGATTGGTTAGTTGGGAAGGCAGCGTAGTAGAACACAAGTGCCAGACAAAGGAGGCGGTGAGCTACATTGTCTCGTTATTTGTAATTTCGCCAGTACTTTGGTTTGCACCATGCTTATGTCATTCGACGTTCAACTTTGGATCCCCATGTTAGATCCGTTATTTTGAATTTTGTCCTTTTAATCTTAGATTTGTCTTCAATGACATTAATAAAGACCAGACGACCATATTACCTCTTTAAAGCATCCCATTGATGCTATTGTGCTCGACAGACACTAAGTACATACAATGGGTAGTTTCCACACTCAATAAAGCATCATCGAAAACATAACAATATACGTGTCAATTATAATCATGAATTTACCGATATGCAAAATTTCATTACATTTTTTTTTTTTTACAACTTGCTTTAAGTCGCGCCGACACAGGTAGGTTTTATTGCGACGATGGGATAGGAAAGAGCTAGGAGTGGGAAGAGAGCAACCGTGGACTGAATTAAGGTACAGACCCCGCATTGCTTGGTGTAAAAATGGGAAACCATGGAAAGCCATCTTCAGAGCTGCCGACAGTGGGGTTCGAACCCACTTTCTCCCGAATGCAACCTGATGCATTAAAATTGGAGGATGACAGTTACATACGTTTACTTGTAAGTGGGACAGAATAGTTAGCTCAATGGCTGGCGAAATTCATCCCACGAATACATTTGGAACTTATTTTATTTTCATACTTTTAACAGTCTCCTTTCAAAGTTCCTCTGCTTCCCCACGGGGAATTCATAGAAGTCCTTACGGGAGAACCAAGCGTGTCTTTATTTCCTTGGCTAAGCAGTCACCTGTTCACGACAGGATACCTAGATAAATGTAATCTATACTATGTGGACGAAGGGTTAAGCTGATTTAAAGATACAGACGGTGACGAAGATAGCGCAGTGAACATGTATGGAAAGTATGTATGTATGTATGTATGTATGTATGTATGTATGTATGTATGGAAAGTGTGAAAATAGTTTAAAAAAGTGACTTCGGCTAACTGAATTTTCAGGATCCCTCCTATACTAAACTCATGGTAGAACTGTGACTGAAAAGCCACATGAAAGCAAGGTGAGTGCAAAAGGTATACCATTCTATTACTAGTATTACCATTCACATTGCTCCAGGACGCCTGAATACATGAGGAATACCTGAGGAAGTTTATGATATTCATTGTCTCATTCGAATAATCAAGCAGTGTCAAGGACCCGACAAGATTTAAGCATACGTATCACGGATTTATGTATATTTCAATAACTTTTGGAATGATAAAGCGAATTTAAGAAAAGAAAAATGTGAATAAATCAACACAGTGATAAAAAATACTCCCTAAAATAATGGACGTGTTGATGACGAAAACACTACCTATTCAATTTATTGGGTGAATTTCCAACTTCTGACAGCTATTTCCATTACAGGCCGTTGAGGCCCAAGTGGAGTAGAAAGCAAAGGCTTCCACTATTTTAAACCTCCCTACTAAGTGGGACAGTGTGATTAATGCTTGCCAGGTCGTCTTTGTACCCACGAATTAACATGGTGGTAGGCTGAGCAAATCCCAGGAGAAATGTGGTTTCTTTATAGGTATTCGTTTTACGTAGCAGAGACACGGACAGGTGTAATGGCGTCAATGGGATAGGGCGGGGCTAAGGCTATGATAGAAGTGACCTTGACTTTAATTTAGGTACAGCTTCAGTATTAACCTGATATGAAAATAGGAAACCACGGAGAACCATTCTTAGTCTTGCCGGCAATGCGGTTCGAACCCACTACCTACCAAATGCAAGCTTACAGCTACGGGACCCAAATCTCGTAGCCAAATTGCTAGGTAGGAGAAATATCATGAACAAGAAGAAGTAAATTATCTTCCCTAACCACCAAAGTCACCAATACTAAATATCATCCCGTCATCTAGTCTGCTTTAGGCATCATAGTGAAGAACAAATATACTCTTTTATGCATCTAATGAAACTATAGGGATTAGAATATTTAAAATATGCAGTTTATTACTGCCTGTGGGTTTTAAGTCTTTACCCCAAAAAACAACCAACAACCATGAGGCACGTAAAGTACATTGAGAGCCTTGGCCTGCCAGTCAGTTGGTCTACAGATATTGCAGTGTCACGTGATAAGGGGCACGACTTCCTCGTCCCTATTGTTCGGCTTTCTTGACCGGGATGGATCAATCGCAAACTGTGTTAAATTCCAAAGATGATTTTCATAAAGCATGCTCTTAATTTCACTGTTTTTTCCATTACATTGTTCACGAGATTCCTTCTTTACAAAAGCAATGTTAACTACAAGGAAAAACATTCATGAAAGGAAATGTTTTACTTAATCTAATTAAACACATTTTATCCACAATTTCGTATTCACAGGTGCCGTAATTTATCTAAAGCTACTTCATTAACATTCCAAATATTTCTTTAAATTTCAAGACATTATAAAATGATCTGCAAAAGAAATCTTCATCCTCGTTATCAGCATAATGGCTGACCATTACGGACTACTATATTTCGATCGTGCACCAGGTCAAGAATAAAGCTTACATTTTTCACTACATTACCCAGAGTATTCATTATTGGATTATCTAACTTCTGTCCTTCAAATTCATGCATGGTTGCAGATAAGATGAATTTTGTTCTCAGCTTATTTCCCACTGTCTCACCCAGTTCGTATCCTCGACATTCTTCGATCTCGGTGAGGAGTCTCAATATATGCAGCCTGCATGTAGCTATGTTTCTTCACAATTGTGATTTTCTGTATTGAAAGAAAGCTGATTTGAGCATTTTACTTAGACAAGAACAGGATCTGTTGCGTATAAAGGTAAACGCACAAGGACATATGTACACTTCAACGTGCAATTAATGAACGACCATGAAAGTTTTACAATAAATGAACAGTCAAGAACGTAGGACTGAGCTACGTGCCGGCTGGATTCACGTTGCTAGAGTGAGATAGTAAAACTTTCCCTTCCGATTTATGGCTACGCCGAGTGTCTGCTATTCCTTGGGTTCTGACTTCAGAGTGGAGCTAGAATACAATACGATAGCACTTATCTGTTTAGCATTCTCTTGAAGGGTGGAGAGTGTTATGACAGGGGGTGAGGGTGGTAGAGAGAGAAGAAAAAGAAAAAAAGAAAGAAAGAGTATTGGAAAGATAGCAGTAGTTTATTTCAGTTATTATATTAATATTACTTGTACCGAACTCGATAGCTGCATTCGCTTAAGTGCGGCCAGTATCCAGTATTCGGGAGATAGTGGGTTCGAACCCTACTCTCTGCAGCCCTGAAGATTATTTTCCGTGGTTTCCCATTTTCACGCCAGGCAAAAGCTAGGACTGTACCTTAATTAATCCTACGGCCGCTTCCTTCCCAGTCCTAGCCCTTTCCTGTCCTATCGTCGCCATAAGACCTATCTGTGCCGGTGCGACGTAAAACAACTTGTAAATAAAAAAATACTACTTGCTATTTGAAAATACATTCAGTCGAATGAAGTGAACGGAAGGATCTATTCACAATGTGTTTGCTTTTCCAGTGTAACGTAGAAGTTCAGGTTTTCCGGGACTTAAAATACCGTATCTTCGTAGCATTTTCTCGGAGAATGTGACAAAAATCACCGCAGAGCCACATTTATGACAATTAAGCGGTCTGCGATTAAACAGTTGAATTTCGGCCACCATGATCACCGTTTTCTCAGAAACATACTACAGTTCATCTGCCCTCGAAACAGTACTCCAAGGAATAACCTCTGGCATTGCAGCTAAGACACTATCGGTCTGCGCAGTTTGAGTCACGTAGCTATCAGCTTGCATTAAGGAGATGGTGGGTTTGAGTCCCACTGTCAGCGGCCCTGAAGATGGTTTTCCGTGGTTTCCTTTGTTAACACCAGGCAAATGCTGTGGCTGTACCTTAATTAAGGCCACAGTCGCTTCCTCCCTACTCCTAGCTTTTTCCTGTACCATCGTCGCCATAAGACCTATCTGGGTCGGTGTGACGTAAAGCAAATTGTGTGAGTTAAAACACTAAAGAGAAGTAGCTTACGACCTTTAGCGCAACTGAAATAGGCCGGTTCTGTTCTCCACTAAGTTTCTTTTAAGAATTACTTGAGACAATCTTATCCATCTTTCTCCACGGATCAAGCTGGCTACGTAGTACGGGTCGTGTATATGGAAGCTTTCGTTCGGGAAATTTCGAACCTCATCGTTGGTAGCAAAGAGGATTGTTTACTGTTTTCACGCTAGGCAAATACTGGGGTTATAGGGCCTAACTTTACTAAGGCCACAGTAACCTGTAGCCTATAGCAGGTGAACAGCTTGGCAAAAGGTTCAAGTTTCTGTACTGAATCAATAATAAGATAGTCTCCCTCAGATTAAAAATAAAATAAAATGAAACTGTGAGATTCTTCAGTCTGTCGAAACTAGTTCGTATAATATGTTTTTAAAGAATACTTGGAAAAGAAAAAAACATTTTAACATATTATACCGGGTGTATCTTAATTACACCGACCAAAAATCTTCATGTTATGTGAAGGACAAATGAAAACGAAATATCGTATGGCTTTTAGTGCCGGGATATCCCAGGAAGGGTTCGGCTCGCCAGGTGCAGGTCTTTCTATTTGACTCCCGTAGGCGACCTGCGCGTCGTGATGAGGATGAAATGATGATGAAGACAACACATATACCCAGCCCCCGTGCCATTGGAATTAACCAATTAAGGTTAAAATCCCCGACCCGGCCGGGAATCGAACCCGGGACCCTCTGAACCGGAGGCCGGTACGCTGACCGTTCAGCCAACGAGTCGGACTGTGAAGGACAATTGCATTATGTCCGTTTCCATCTATCATACACGCCACTTCCTCACCCTTTCCTGAAGCATAGCAGTGGACGGCAATTGTGCGCTCTGGAACAGCAAATACGGCGAGTTCATCAGTTTGAGTCGTGCGTCCGGGGGTAACAAAGTAACCTCAAATACCCGAAAAGAAATATTTTCTCCGCCAATTCGATTGCGCCATCGTTCTTTACACAGGGTGGTCAGTAAAAACGTGAACCACGTACTGACTGACTTGCACTCGATTCTCAGCCCTGCGCTCGTACGAAGCACATCAAAGAGAGCCAAGCACCGTCAGCCAAGAGACCAGCTCCCTGACCGCTAGCAGCAACGCCGACAACTACCAGACCATCTGTACATTAGTACGTACTCCGCCGGGCTGAGTGGCTCAGATGGTTGAGGCGCTGGCCTTCTGACCCCAACTTGGCAACTTCGATCCCGGCTCAGTCTGGTGGTATTTGAAGGTGCTCAAATACGTCAGCCTCGTGTCGGTAGATTTACAGGCACGTAAAAGATCTCCTGCGGGACTAAATTCCGGCACGTCGGCGTCTCCGAAAACCGTAAAAGAGTAGTTAGTGGGACGTAAAGCCAATAACATTAGTACGTACTCCAGTCTGCCAACTACCAGCGAGCCCCTAGCTCGCCAAGAACAGGCCACCTGCAACACCGCCCTTCAGATTGTAAGGTGCCACAGGACCAGGCGAAGTGTGCCAACTGCCAAGGCAGGCATGCCTCTTCGTTTCCTGGCTGCCCATTTTTCAAAGGGGAAATTAAGGCACATTACAGACAGTCACGTAACCTCCATCCAAACCCAGCACCACCCCCACTACTCAGCCTTCCAGTCCCACCTCCATCACAACCGAACCACGACCCACCAAAACCCCCTCCGCCCCACTTATCCCAGACACAAACACCCTGCTTCAATTATTATTATTAAACCTGTTCTTGACCCAAACCAGGCCACCACCCCTAACACCCACTGCCATAACCCCCAGACATCCCCAGCCCATCATTCCAACAAAGCAAAAATCCCAGCCAAATGAAACATACATCATAAGAAAGTTCTAACTTCCTTTCAAGAAACGGTCTTCTAGCCCCACTTTCCCAAATCCACACCTAAGCATAGCCTAAATCCTCAACAACCTAACACAAACCTCACAAAACAGTAATCATCACCACCGCTACCGAAGCACTGGAAACCAACCGGACGCCGAGGCGGGACACACACATATGCTGCAATAACACATGCTGTATTTTCTAAATTTCAAATCGTGTCACAAACAACTAACATACATGAATATATGATTATATTCTTGCGAACAACCCAGCGGTATGGGCCGGTTATAGTTAAGCAACACCGAGCGTGGTCAAGGTTTGGATGGGTGACCAACCAAGCCTGTCCCTTGCCGTTGGTACGAAATAATTTAGAAATAAATTATCAAATGCCTAATCACGGTCGAAAGTCAATGCGAAGCTCGACTATCAATCACTCGCCTACAACAGCAAATCACGATACAGATCCAAAATTCACTATTATTTCTCTCTATTTCTGAACAGGCCAGGTGAGGAGCGTACTAATAGAGGCCCCGCTCGGGGGTCTCCTAACAGTAAGATTTGGTGAAACGCGTATATGCTGGTCTCACTGAAGCGATACGTCGATATCTTGCGCCTTTGTCATTTATGAAAAAGGTACCATTAATTACAAAGATAATGGCATGTTTCATTCTTGAAAGAACATCATCAGATTCTATCAAATCACACTTAATTTTTAAAATCACTTTTTCAGTTATGGGCATCCTCGTGGTCGGTGTAGGGATAGCGTGTCTGACTCTTAACCGGAAGACCCGTCCGACTCGTTGGCTGAACGGTCAGCGTGCTGGCCTTCGGTTCAGAGGGTCCCGGGTTCGATTCCCGGCCGGGTCGGGGATTTTAACCTTAATTGGTTAATTCCAATGACACGGGGGCTGGGTGTATGTGTTGTCTTCATCATCATTTCATCTTCATCAAGACGCGCAGGTCGCCTACGGGAGTCAAATAGAAAGACCTAAACCTGGCGAGCCGAACCCGTCCTGGGATCTCCCGGCACTAACAGCCATACGACATTTCATTTCATTACCGGAAGACCCGAGTTCGATTCCCGGACAGGTCACTGATTTCTACCTGGATCTGAGGGCTATTTCGAGGTACACACAGCCTAACGATTACAAATGAGGAGCTATCTGACGGTGAAATAGTGGCCCCGGTCTAGGAAACGAAGATTAACGGCCGAGAGGATTGGTAGCGCCGACAGCACGTCACCATGCAATCTGCAGGCCTTCGGTCTGAGCAGTGGTTGGTTGCTTAGTAAGCCATGGCCCTTCGGGACGGTTTGGCCATGTGGTTTGATTTTTTAGTAGTATCTATTTCAGGTATAATCGGTTAATGAATGTTTTCTTTCCAGTATATTCTAAATTTGTGTTATACTGAATTCGTTTCGGCAGACTGAAGACAGTTATAAATTGACTAAGTCGAAACTGAAGAAAAATTGCTTCCCTTATAAACAAGTTCTCTCTCATATTTCAACGACGACTACTGGCAGTCTTTATTATTAAATACGAACCGCTAGAAATAGGTGTATTAATTACCCAAGAGCAGTGCTGAGTGACTCAGACGGTAGAGCATTGGCTTCCTGAGCTCAAGTTGACGGGTTCGATATTGGCTCAGTGCGCCGGTTCTTTGAAGATGCTCAAATACACCAGTCTTGCTTCAATAAATTTACAGACCATTAAACAACTCATGTGCCTAAAGTGTCCAAAAACCGTGAAAGTAGTTATTGGGTCGTAAAACTAATAACAGTATTTGTTATCTTCTCGCATTATCATTTTTATTACTTCTCCAATACCTCCTGAAGTAAACCATATTTGTAAACTGTGTTCATTTGGGTTTGATATGCGATTTACTCACGTTCTCAGAACGCAGCACGTTATGAAGCCGGTTAACACAGTCCTAGACTGACAGAATTTACTGGAACATTTTAATTCTTCGATGAATAAATTCAAATAATGCTGGTGAATGATACGGCGTTTCTTACACGAAGAAGCACCTGATTGATAGCTGAAAAGTAAGTAGATATCCATATTTTGGTGAAACTTCTGTGTTCATCCTTTGATTTTTCGGAAAATCTTTTCATCAGCTAGTCTCTCGAACTTAATTTCCGTTGCCCTGAAATATCATGTTTGTACATTTTATATGCCTTAGACTTCTTTATTAATCGTATTAGCTTTATTGCACAAAAGAAATGTGCTAGTAACAACGGATTTCTTGAACGTTACTTAATAATGACTAACTTGGGAATACAATTAGATTAATGTCAAATAATAAAAAACAAAAGTTTGTTTGTACTTTTACTCTACTGTTGATGTCCTGATTACAGCCATGTGAACTCCAGTTCATCCTGCAATTCGAATCACAAGGATGCAACATTTCGTTTCGAAAATTGCACATTCATCGGCCAGAATTCGATCCGTGGCCACCTTGGTGTAAACAAAGAGATGATATCACTCAGTTATCCAACCAGTGTCAAATACTACAAAAAGTTCTGTTAATAACAGACTGAAACCCACTCGTTTAGAGTGAAGTATCAGTAGAAGGATATTCCGCATACAGACATCATGTAAACTTACAAACACTTAAACTGAATATCTAAACAGTATACTCAAGCCTTGATTCAGAATATAAACAGCTGCAACATTCTGAAACGGGAGGAGAACCGATATATTGAAGCCACCAGAAACCTAGACGAAGAAATTAACAGATGTTTAACTGAGTTAAACGTAAATGGTAAAACTGAGGATATGAAGAACAAACACTGTGAGTATGACACCAAGAAACTCGGGAACAAATTACGAGAATCTGAATTTGAAAAATGGTGCCAGTTGAGAAGTAAAGGTAAGGGAGTGTGTCTGTACAAGGAGTTCCCTCCCGCAAACCCCTGGGTTAGAAACCATGATGGCCTTTCTAGCACGGAGTGGAGAGATGCGCTGAAAATGGCATGTAACGTTGCACCTGTAAGAGCTGTACCAGGAAGATCCCTTGATGATAACCGCTGCAGAAGATTTTGTGAGACTGAAATATTACCTCACGTCTTGGGTTCCTGTGCCTTCGGTGAAGCTCTTCGAAACACTAGACATCACAACATCAGGTCATCCATAGCACAGCCGCTCCGTAAGAAAGGATATCAAGTGCATGAGGAAGTCCATGGCATCGGAGCAAATGACAGCACGAGGATTGATATGATCGCAATCAAAGGGAAGAAAGGATATATGTTAGACCGCACAGTAAGATTCGAAACACACTCCGACCAACCAGACGAAGTGGACCAAGAGAAGAAGTCTACCTGCCTACAGTGCCGTATTATAAGAACAAATACGAACTGGACGACATAGAAGTGAGGGGTCTCATGATCGGTGCCAGAGGGACAGTCCCTAAGAAGACGATAGAACTGATGAAGACTTTTAACATCAGTACCAAGGAGTTCATTGACTGGGGGCTGAAAGCACTCAGGGGTTCTCTTTCGATACTCAGACACCACTTCTACTCGCCAGACTGAGACTCGCCAGATTGAGCCATAATTTACTTATTTTATATTTGAATGAAATTCTTTGTGTATTCTTTGTCTTTGACAGCCTCCAAGTGGAGGAAGAATTTGAAAATAAAAATAAAATAATCAGCTCTTAAAAAATCCATTCCGATCATAAGCTCCTTGGTGTATTTAATACAAGAAGATAGTCAGACTCAAAATCGCACCATTTTGGAGGTACTGACATAAACTTAGCTAAACTGGCTGTCATGAATAAAGGTTATTTTGGTACCGTATATATTTTCGCATCAACTCCTAACAAACCGAGCTGAAATGGTAAATAAATTCAAGTGCCAGGGCACCTATTCCAAATCATCAATACCATGCTGATTTACGTATTTACATACACTAGAGCAGGGCCCCTCAAACGCGCAAAATCTCACGCGTGCAAACTGAGGCGCAGAGGTCCTGTGCACAGTGCATCGGTCCCACTCGGCTCGGCGCAGACCAGCGCTTCGTCTCGGGGTGACTCGGCTAAGCTCCGCTCAACTCTGCTCCGATTTGGAGCGCTACGGAGCAAGTGAGGAAGAGGGAAACAGGCGGAGCGAGCGAAACAGGCGTGGGGAAAGAGAGTGACAGCACTATTGCTCCAAATCGAGGACTGGGGATCTGCACTCTGGTCAACCAAGCGATGTCGTCTTTTGCACCTTGCACCGTGCAATGCACTGGTGTGTGCACCCTGAGAGGCCCTGCACTAGAGAGAGAGCACTAGGCCTACATTACGTTAAGGTTTAAAGGAGCACTGGCTACATATCACACAAGGAGCCTGGGACTAATAATCGGAATTGTGACTATTGCCTAAAACGCAGCGATAAGGAATATAAGCAATGTACAGAATGATGAAACTGGTAACTTGAATTTCTCGAGCAAGTATTCCACTTATTCAAGCAATTATTAATATCTCACAGTGAATTTGAATCGCACCGTCGGCAGCCCCGGAGGGGTTTTCCGTGGTTTCCCATTTTCACACCAGGAAAGTGCCGGGGCTGTACCTTAATTAAGGCCAGAGCTGTTACCTTCCCAATCCCAGTCCTTTCCCGTCCTTGAGTCGCCGAAAATTTTCAACGTGTTAATGCGACGTTAAACCATTAAGAAAAGCAAATAAACACAATAATTAATGTCTCACAATACAAGTACGCACATGTTTATTTATAGTACCAACAGTTCTAAAGAAATGGCTATATCCTGTATCAGATATTAAATCTACATGAGAGTACACATGGTGTTGTATCGGTACCTCGTTGATAAATCCACGGTGGTACTGGCCAAACAACGGGAGTGAGCTGAGACAAAGTCTGTGCTGATGTCCTCATCCCCAAAATCTTGCTTCTGCTGCAATCTGCAAAAAATCAAGTGACTCATGCACATTCTGAGTGTGCTTTATAACGACATGTCGATCATATGACATGCCCCGTTCGGAAACTTACCATAACACATGAAACCGTCCCTCACACGAGAGAAGTTCTCACATGAAACAAAGGATAAATTATAAGAGCTTACCCGCATATCGATGAATATACAAGAAATTTTCCAGGCCGTGGTCGAATTGGGTTCATAGCTCCCATCGTCTCACCGAAAACTACGCCCGGCATTTTCAAAGGTCCGTTCTCTCCGAAGGTTTGAAGTGGATTGAAACTGCGGCTGTGCGCTCCCATTAAATGTATGGTACTGACCTGCGGAGAGAGAGAGTAGACTCAAAAATGCCGGGTGTAGGTTCCTGTGAAATGTTGGAAGCTATACACTTAATATGACAGCGGACTACATGCCCAAAATTTTTATATCTTCTTTCTGGCCTTTTTCCAATTAACCGGACTCGAAGTTTGGTGTAAACTTGAACAATTTTACGACCGGATGACCTTCCTGATGTCAACCCTCATTAGAGGCATATAGTCACTATTGCGTGTTTTCTGTGTTGGTTGAAATTGCGGTGTATTGTATGTAAGTGAAGATGTGTATTTAGACGAAGACAAACACCCAGTCCCCAAACCAGTGGAATTAACCAAATGCAGTAAAAATCCACGTCCCGGCCGGAAATCGAAGCCGGAGCCCTCTGAACCGAAGGCCAGTGTGCTGACCATTCAGCCAAGTAGCCCGAATCGGAAAATTTCTTATGATATATTCGTAGGATAAAATAATTCACTAAATAGATATGCGGCTCCTTCATTACCATTACTCAATTTTACACACTGTAATTATTATGGAATTGTTTTTTCAATACCGTGAAGTAAATACCTTCCCATATTAACCCCGATATGTACTAAGTGTTCAATACACCATTAATTAAGTAGCATATGCAGGCCCAACATAAGTCTAAGTTGGAGTCACGGAGACTGATATCAACTGATTCTATTTCTAACTTCCACTGAACACATGTGTTTTTGCCGTTAAACAATAGCATATAAACTGTTTTGTAAAATAATGTACTTAGTTCGAGTGGCAATTACTAAAATGCTAGACCTTGAGATTAGTAGTATGTAATCGAACAAATATGAAAATATCTATTAATGATAGTTTCGAGGGCACTATTATTCATACCAGAAGGCACAAATTGTTTTTCTCTATGAAGCAATATATATATGCCAAAATGGAAGGGAAATATAAGAGAATGTCAGAACACTAATTTTGAATATGTAGTGCTGTACGGAACATGCTTAACGGTAATGGGAGGGTATGGGGGTGAGGAGGCGAGCGGTTAGCGGAGTGGCTTAGCTGTTGGCTTTGCACCCGGATTGCCGAGGCTCGAGTCCTGGTCGATTCCGGGTTGGAACATTTCCCTAAAACATCACGTGGCGTCAGAAAGGGCATTACGCCATAAACCCTCGACCAAAACCAAAATGAGCCTGGGTGGCTCCAGAAATACCTGGGAAAAGCTGTATGTTGGGTATTCAGCCCGAAGGCTGGTTTGATCCTCTGCAGCTCCGCCAACAGCTGTCATAAATAGCCTAGGCGTCACAGAAGAGGCGTACTAGGGAACTGAGGAGTGAGGTAGTTTCCCGTTGTTTTCCTCACCGAGCCAGCCGTTGCTATAACATATCAGTCTGCCAAGCCCACTGAAATGCATGCACCAACCGACCCTATGAGCGATATTTTCACACCATTCATAACAGGGACTGGCTGCATAAGGAATGGTATTACTAGCATCACTCATACCCCAGTCACTTTCATATTGTCAAAGCCAAGGATGAGACTGAGACAGGTCAATGAAAGTAACAAATTTGATATAGCCCATACCAGAAGACATAGTGCACTGTAAACACTACATCTCGCCAGCAAATGCATGGGAAAAGCTGATGAAAGTTATTGGGATGTTATAAAAACAGCAACCTGTTGGTAAATTGACGATGAGTGTATTACGAATACCATGCTTGTTCACTGAACACATTTACTACCACAGCTACCACCAACACAATTCGTGATATATGATTTAGTGGTATATCAGGTAACCGATCTTGAAAATTATTTTTAAAACGCAATCAAAAAACTGTCCTCGAAATAGGATTTGGATTTCAATAAGTTAATGACCGTGTGATACATCACTGACTGTACATCACTACACAGGATTTTCCCAAACACGTGAGAAGTAATCGGGGGAAGGCGTGGAAAGTACAGCCCAAAACAACATCAAAAGTCCCGTTGAACATTTGCCCTATGGTCGATCGTGAAGGAGATACTCCAATTTTAGTTATTTGCTGGAATGGGGGGAGAGTTCGTATTTAGGATTAAATATGGAGTCAGGCACTCTGTTACGGACATTACAGTACTTGACCATTGCGTGGAGCAAGGTTGCCAGGAGTATTCGAACGTGTACCGTACGACAATCAATAGGATGGCGTGTTCAGGCACATGGTGGACATTTTGAGCGCTTCTTGTATTAGAATGCAGTATCCCTGCTGGTACACCAACATGGCGACAGTACTCGACATGGGAAATGCCAGGTAAGACTATTACCAACACCTCCTGTACAAAGTTGGAAAGTCTGTAAGTCGCGTTTAAAGCACTCTGTACAAATGAGTTATGATGGGACGCTTAATGAAATACACATTGTTCGCTAGTCTATGCAGTTGCACATTTGTCATGAGACACTCAATGGTGCCACAAGATAAACAGGCAGCTGTCGGACAATGAACCTTACCTCTTCCCGAAATGTACCGAGCCATACTTTTCCTAGAATTGTTAATTACCAAAACTGATTGTGTAACAGAATTCCGATTCCTTGGCTGAGTGGTCGGAGTAGTGGCCAGGTCGGGTATTTTAACTGCGTATGATTAATTCCCCTAGCTCGGCGGCTGGATGTTTGTGAGCGTCTTAATACACATCTTCAACTACATACAACACATCACACTACAAACCACCAAAGAAACACGCAGATGTTAGAACATCACTCCACATAGAGTTTGCGTCATTAAGGTCAACCGGCTGTCAAACAGGACCAAATCCACACATTAATTACCGATCCCAGTAAACTAGGAAAAAGGTCAAAGGAAAAGAAAGAAGGAAAGAGTTATATTACGGAAATTCAATTAAAATATTCTTATTAGAATAAAAAAAAGTCCATGACACAACTTGATCAACTTGCAGTTGATTGACTATTAGGACAACAGGATATGTTCTTAAATTCACATTATCTGGTATGAGGAACTCCACCATTCCCACCATTATGCCTAATCAACAATTTGGAAGTCAACGTCTTCGTCATTTTTTTCTCGTGTGCGATAATTTAAGTCAAATTTTTCGAGGAATGTAGCAGATTCTTACGCTAGTAGAGTTTTAGTATACAATTCCTCCTTATGAAAATTTTATATCCTAAATTAACATCCAGTTCCATGGCTGATTGGTTAGTGTTTTGGGTCTCGGGGTCTTAGATTCTTATCCCTGCTCATTCGTGGGATTTTAATTTTGAACAGCCAATTCTTTTGGCTCAGGGACTGGATGTTTATGTTGACTACAATATTCCTACAACTCACCCACCAAACACAACCCTTCACCACACCATCACGCAGTTTCTTATGGTACAACGAAAGGCTATACGGTTTGTCATAAAGTAGTGAGACAAGAATGATAAAGAAACTTGCGTGGGAGACTCCGGAGGCTAGTAGGGTAAGAGCACGGTTATATAGCGTGTACAATGCTTATACGAGTAAGCCAGGTTGGGAAGAATTGAAAAGTCGAACAGAAAAATCTTGCAGATTATTCGTGTAAAATAAGAGGTAGGCTGCAGAAAATAGACTGATTTGTTTGTAAATCTGCGAATTGATAATTATTGGAATGAAGTATCTGCAGCAGCTTTTCAGGGTTTTCCCAAAAACATAAGATGATTCAAGAAAAGTCTACAGTATAGCCTGCTGTAAATGTTGTTTAAATTTCTATGTGATGTATTTACGAAGTTAAGTTAGTAGTACATCATTGTAAAGTTAGTTATCTGTGAATTTCTATGCAATTGCATTGTAATTATGTTATGCTCTATGTAACGGTACATTTTCATCTTCTTCTTAGTCTGTTTAAAGTCCAGGGTTGGTTTTCCCTCTGACTCAGCGAGGGATCCCACTTCTACCGCCTCAAGGGCAGTGTCCTGGAGCGTGAGACATTTGTTGTCGGGGATACAACTGGGGAAGATGACCGGTGTCTCATCCAGATGGTCTCACCTGCTATGCTGAACAGGGGCCTTCTGGGGATGGGAAGATTTGAAAGTATGCGTAAAGAAGAGGAAGGGAAGTTGCCGTAGGTTTAACTTAGGTACCAGCCCGGCATTTGCCTGAAACGAAGTGGGGAACAACGTAAAATCACTTCGAGGATGACTGAGGTGGGAATCGAAGCAACTCTACTCATTTTACCTCCCAAGGCAGAGTGGACCGCGTTCCAGTCCTCGTACCACTTTTCAAATTTGGTGGCAGAACCGGAAATCGAAGCTGGGCCTCCGGGGGTGGCAACTGATCACACTAACCACTACACCACAGAGACGGACACATTTTAATGTTATTTTCTGTAAATTTGGCATGAATTACTAATCGTTTAATTCTAATTATTATATTCATCGTAAGTAATTTTAATTGTCAAGTACTTCATTGTTTCAGGTTTTCATATAATTTCCTTTTTCCTGATATTCTCCTTTCTCTATGGTGAATTTTTTTGCCTTGATATATTTTCTTCTAATATCTTCTTTTCATGTCACTGTTTGTTATTATGTGCCGTAATTTGTGATCTCATTTAATTTCGTTCCATTATTACTATAAGGTTCAGCTCCATGGCTAAGTGGTTAGTGCGCTGACCTTTCTTCACAGGGGTCCCGGGTTCTATTACCGGCAGGATCGGGAAATCTCTCTCTCTCTATATATATAATAACTTGTCCTGACCGACTGATTCTTCATCGCCAAGCCAAAACTACTGGACATAAAGAAATTAAACTTTGGGGGTAGGCTACATTCATATTAACATGTAGGTGCTCGCTAAGAGAGAATGAGTGTATCTATATCTCAAAACTTTAAAAGTTTACACATGTAAAAATTGTTATTTAGAATCTTCTTTAAAAATAAGGAAACAAGTATTTTTTTTGTTTTCGGAAAATCCCAATAGGAGGGGTGAAAAGGGGGTTGATTGCCATTAATGAGGATACTTATATCTCAGAAACTGAAATATTACAGACCTGAAAATTGGTATTTGGGATCTCATTTAAAAATAAAGAAACCTGTATTTTTTTTGTTTTTGGAAATTCCAATTAATGGGAGGGTGAAAAGGGGGGTTAATTTTTAAAATTAGTGTATCTATATCTCAAAACATTGACATTTTTCTGATGTAAAAATTGGTATTAGGATCTCTTTTAAAAATAAAGAAACACGTATTTTATGTTTTCGGGAAATCCCAATAAGAGGGGAAACACGTATTTTTTGTTTTTGGAAAATCCAATTAATGGGAATTAAACAGGAGTGACAAATTGGGGTGAATTTTTAGAAAGACTATATCTACAATATATCTCAGAAACCTAAAATGTTACACATGTAAAAATTGGTAGTTTTAATCTCCTGTAAAAGTAAAGAAACATGGGCGATTTGTTTTTGGAAATTCCACTTAAGGGGAATTAAAAAGGGGGTGAAATTTTAAAATGAGGACTTCTTCATTATATCTCAAAAACTTAACATGTCGCCGAAGTGAAAAATAGTTTAAAAATAAAGAAACATATATTTTTTGTTTTCTGACAAACCACTTGGGTGGAGGGGTAAAAGTGACTAAAAATGGAGTTGAATTCTCCTAATTAGGATACGGATATCTCAAAGCTGAAGATGTTACAGAGGTGAAAATTGGTACTTAGAATCTCCTTTATAAATAAAGGAATATGTATTTTTGGTTTTCAGAAATCCACCTAAAGGGGGGAGGGAAATTGAAAAATTATTTGAATTATTTGTATGAGGATACTATTATCTCAAAAACGAAAATTTTTCAGACGTGACAATTGGTATTTGGAATCTGCTTTAAAATGAAAGAAACACGTATTCTCGGAAAATCCAATGAAGGGGGAAGAGGTGAAAGAATTGAAAAGTTAACTGAATTAATTGTATGATGATACTTACATCCAATAAAAACTAAAGTTGTTACAGACGTGAACATTGGTATTTAGATCTCCTTTAAAAACAAAGAAAAAGCGTTTTTGGAAGAAATCATCTTTGGTGGCGGAGGTGAAAAGGAGTTGAGTTCCTTTTATGAGGACACATATCTCAAGAACTGAAGTTGTTAGAGTTGTGATAAATAGTATTTAGAAGATCCTTTACTATTAAAGAAACAAGTATTTTAACGAGAAATTCACTTAAGGGTTCGGGTGTGTGTGTGTGTGTGTGTGTGTGTGTGTGTGTGAAAGTAAGTGAAAACACTTGAATTCTTTTTATGGGGATACTTATATCTCAGAACTGAAGGTAACAGACGTGAACACTGGTATTTCAAATCTCCTTTAAACATATCGAAACACGTCCTTTTTTGGGGGAGGGGTAAATCAACTTAACGGCTGCGAGGTGAAAAGGGAGTTGAGACCAATTGATTTTACTGTTCGTAATGTACTTATTCTGATCATAAACTGATCATTTTTTAATATTTCCTGGGTTCGTTTTCAAGAACCATACTTTCCTTTGGAGAACATAATGTTAGATTACAGTAGATTCTCCTGGCATATAAATAATAATTTAAACACATATGAAAAACGATAGGAATGATATTGAGCGTGCAATTGTTCACCTCTATAATAAGGTCAATAATGCAAGGAAGTATATCATTCGTGTCGCCAGAAATCTCGCGCACTTGCCCACGCGCGACGATGGTGCTGGTCACATTGTCATTAATGACAATGGCAGCAAATGTAATTTACCGCCAAGTAGCGGTCTTACATCTTGCTGTGGGTTCCAGACCATTAATAATAATAATAATAATAATAATAATAATAATAATAATAATAATAATAATAATAATAATAATGTTCTGGACCGTTGTCAAAATGTGCGGACCGCGCTTTAAACGGTTCCTGGCCGAATAATGACTACGAATGCAGTCCGGCCGCGGGTTCAGTACCGCCAAGGCACCCAAGACGACACCACGCCAGATCTCCTCAAGGATTTGATCCACATTAAAAATGCTTATAGGAAGAGATGGCAAAGATTTGGGACTCAACTGACCGGGTGGAATACTTGGACCTAGCCCGGGAAGTACGAAATCGATTGTTGGAAAGAAAGATTGAAAAATGGGAGGATCTTTGGCTTAATCCATCTGAAAACCAGTCAGGTCACGAATTTTGGCGGATTCTTTCAGAAAACGAGTTAGATCGCGAATTTCGGCGGATTATATATAAAGCGTTAAGCATTCAATTATAAATTTCATTATAATACCGCAGCGAAGCACGGGTATCTTGCTAGTTTAACCATAATTGGTTAATTCCCCTGGCACGGGGACTGGGTGTATGTGTCGTCCTCATTACCATTTCATCCTCATCACGACGCGCAAGTCGCACACGGAGTCAAATCTAAAGACCTGCACCTGGCGAGCCGAAGTCCTCGGCTCTAAAAGCCAGACGCCAATGCGTTACTATAGGCAGACATCTTCCATGAATATCTCTCAATTTCAATTTAATCGTTGATAATAATAATAATAATAATAATAATAATAATAATAATAATAATAATAATAATAATAATAATAATAATAATAATAATAATAATAATAATAATAATAATACGGAAGACGCTATCCACCTTCGTCGAAGGTTCTGTCCTACGAGGCCTGCACTAAGCTAGTTATAGCCACACGAAATCTAACCTAACATAACGTAACCTAACACTGGAATCTACGTACGTCTGAATTACAACTTAAACTCCTTGAAGTGAATTGCGATCTCATTTCATGCATAAATAATAATGGCGTGTGGCCTCCGAAGAGGCCTTGTGCATGTCGTCGAGTAGACGAAGTATAGTCGACCTGCGCGTCTGTTAGGATGGGGCTCTGCTTAAGTTGAATTCTAATGCTGAAGATGGCACAACCTTCCAGCCCCCGAGCCAAAGGAATTAACTAATGAAAGTTAAAATCCCGACCCGGCCGGAATTCTAACTCAGGAACCCTTGGACCAAAGGCCAACATTGCAACTATTTAGCCATGGAGCCGCAACTTATCATGCATGGCAGAACTATTAGGAATTACTTTAGTTTGTTCTCAAAGGACGAAGTATACATTTCTATCAAATATGATAGCTTAACACAAAACGCGAACTATGATGAACATTAATCATTACCTTATATCTGCCTTTAAACACAAATATCATCTGTGGAAAAATGTAATTGTATGTTTGAGTCTGGTCGTCAGAGGTTTGTCGTTGATGAACTAACCTTCGGAGAAAGGCACTTGGACTGATGTTTACATGTCATTTGATTTACACATTACGTTATTTGTATTAATAATCACAAACATCAACCTAAATGATCCTTTACCACAAAGGTCTTCGACTGACAGAAGTCCCACCTACATCCAGCTATTAGGAGAAATAAAACGAAATTAACTTTTTAAGCGTTCCAGTTATTTTTACTCTTCATTACCGTATAACGTGCGAATGGAAAACTACCCCTAATTATACTAATGACATATGCATTCTATTAACTTAATTAGCATAATGGCACCATTAGTTTCTTTTTTAATTACGTCATTACACGAGTCGTACGCATACATGTATATACACGACTGTGTTGTACGGTCACTGACGGGATTTAATTTTCTGACTTAGGAAGGGAGGCAGTTAGCTTTCAATCCTGGCCAGGATAGCAAGGCCTCAAATTAACACCATATTTAAAAAAATATTTCATAAGAGATTTTACACAATTAATGGCAAGATGTAATTAGAAACAAGTTTCAGTCTGTGTAGAATTACTCTATTCTCTGTAAATGCATAAAATAGCGCGCTTGCAATTAACAAACAGGTGTACGCAAGCAGCAGCCAGCTAGTGATCTACATAGTGGTTGGTTAGAAGATTTGACGCTTTGCCACATACTGGTATTTATTCGTTTATTTTCATTCTCGTCTTCACTGCCTTTCTCTTTTGGTGAAATTTAATTTTAGACTAATGTTGTGCAAAACCGCTAAGTCCGACTCATTGGCTGAATGGTCAGCGTTGGGGCCTTCAGTTTAGAGGGTCCCGGGTTCGATTCCCGGCAGGGTCGGTGATTTTAATAGCCTCGGATTAATTTTTCTGGCTCGGGGACTGGGTGTTTGTGTTTTTCCCAACACTTTCCTCTTCTTATTCATACCACACGCTACACTACCAACCACCACAGACATACGCAATAGTGATTACATCCCTCCATATAGGGTTGGCGTCAGGAAGGGCATTCGGCCGTAAAACAGGTCAAATCCACATGTGCGACACAGTTCGCACGCGCGACCCCACGGATGTGGGAAAAGCGGTAGACAAAGAAGAAGAAGAAGAAGAAGAAGAGGTTGGGAAAATCCTCCTAACAGAATTCCCTTACAAAACATTTCTTGTATATTTACCATTAGATAAAACGTGGTAAGAAAATTTAACCAAGAGTTGTAGTCGACTGAGAATTTTAAAATTTAACGGAAAGTTCATGAAATACAGACGTTATACTCTAGCGGAAAATGAAACCAGATTGAAGCCTTCGCCCCAGGAGATGAAATTTTAATTCACAATCATAATGCAGACATACTTGCGGGTTCAGTGGCGTGATAGCCAAGTGCCATTGCTACTTGCTTATCACCCAGGCGGCCGCAGTTCGAATCTCAGCCAATGCATGCGGGATTTTTGAAAATAAATGTCACTTCCTTCTAATTTGGATTCCATGTTAAAGAGGGTGTTCCGCGGCTATGATCGCAATATCAACAGTCACGTAAAACTAAGAGTTTGCTTCATAACCGTGTGTATAGCGCCTGCAGGGTTTGTCAAAAACTGTTTCAGTACTGCATGTTCTCTCTTTTAGTAGAAATGAAGACCGCAACTCTCGTATGGTAACAATCGTAGAAGTGTCGAATATCATTGTTTCCGCGGAATGGATTTCCATGCACATTAAATCTCCTGGTGCTGCTGTCAAGGATTGTTCCAGTATCGAAGCCCAGGTAGGACGACGTTCAACCAAACGATCTATATTCATTGGGGAACAGATCTGGTGATAGTGATGGCCAGTGGACTTGAATATACTGGAGACCGCCTCGAGTTGCACGAGTGGTATGTGGTTGGGCATTGTCCTGGTAGGACAGAACTTCTCCCCTATTGTTGAAAGAATGATGGCTGCAGGACGGGATGTGTGACTTGTACAAAATAGTAAAGGCGAAGGAGCATTACAGACTTCGGCTTCCAACAAAAAAATTGTAGTTCTGTGTGTTACTGTTTTACTGTATTAGGTACACTGCGGAGTGTGTCGTTCATCTTGTTGAAATCGTAAAAGTAAACAAACATTAGAACGGAGATAAAATCTCATTTTGGCAAATAATCCTTACTCTTATCCGAAAAGTACAGTAAATTAAAACGTTCGAAACCCATAAACCCTATAAATAACAAGGAACAAGTCGGATCGAATGATAGATATTCTGACCTTGAGCTGATCATCACTGAACATTTCTGGTTTTCTTATGCTCGTGTTCTATAGCAATGAGCCCCAAGAAAGGGTTAAGGTGACGAGGTACAGCTCGGAAAAACGTTACTTGGAAGTTTTTAACACCTTCAATCCTATGGAGAAATATTGGTCTACTTTCCCTAACATAGTAGTTTTAGAGAGTCTATTTGAGTCTGTCACGTGACTTTACGATATATTATTGTCCAGTATTGTGGAGAAATGACGGCCAACAAGCAGCATTCGCAAAGTGGATGACAAAATAGGTCCAAATCACATGCTGGCTCATACTGAATGCAGATAGTTGTAGGATAACGCATTGTGCCATATACCGGCACGCCCATAATGTTTCAGCTTTGAACAGGACAAAGCACGTGCACAGTGAGAGTACCGAGAAGATATCAACTACGTTAATGCCGGGCGATTTAGCTGTGCGGTTAAAGACACGCAGCTGTGAGCTGGCATCTGCTGTTCGAACCCCACTATCGCCAGCCCCGAAAATGGCTTTCCGTGATTTCCCATTTTCACACCAGGATGTACCTTAATTAAGGCCACGGTCGCCTCCTTCCCACTCCTAGCCCTTTCCTATCCCATCGTCGTCATAAGATTTATGTGTGTCGGTGCGACGTAAAAGAAACAAATTGTATAAAACTTTAATTAATACCTGATCCTTAAAATGGGACATAATATGATCATATTATGAAACTTCTCGAGAGAAATACAAAATATGGACTGAATCAGGTATGTTTAAAAACGTGTATACCGGGTGTATGCATAAGTCTTTTCCGGTTTCACTAAGAGACGGCGGCGGCGAACAGTACGCAGCGTATGAATTTGACACATACGTCAGTTTGTTCGTCTGATATTAACTTACCAACACACACAAGTTGAGTCCTTATTTAATCAAACGAAAAAGGCTGTGGAAAGTCGTCGCTCGCTGGTAGAAACATATGCTGAACACACTCCATCGTTTAGAAAATGTGAGGCATGGTTTCGACAATTGGTCGGTAGATGCAGAGTGGGTCTCAACCCTCAAAGGCCACGGCTGGTCCATGGTCCAACAGCTCTGCACTCTGACCGGCCAACCGAGCAGAGGAAAGGGGTGGCCACGGCTCTACCGTGGCTCTACGCTTCTGCATTTGGGAGACGGGAAAGGGCAACAGCAATTGGTACAAGCATGAAATGTGTCACACGAAACATTCAGCAGACGTTTACGAGCAATGGGGAAGATCAGTAAACTCGGTAAATGGGTCCAACACGATTTGAATGAACGGCAAATAGAAAATCGTGAAGTCACTTGTGAAATGCTGCTTCAGCGACATGAAAGAAAATAATTTCTGTACCGAATTGTGACGGCTGACGAAAGATGGATTTATTTTGAAAACCCGAAGCGGAAAAATTGTGACTGTCACCTGGCGAAGCCGGTCCTTCAACACCGAGGTCAAATCTCTTCGGCAAGAAGACCATGCTTTCTGTCTGGTGGATCAGTGCGGTATGGTGTTTTATGAACTCTTGAAACCGTTAACGCACAACGCTATCTACAAAAAATGATAAAATTTAAATCACGTATTGATCTAAGGGCGACCAGAATGGGCCAGAGGACATGGCAAAGTGATTTCGTTACACGACAATGCGCCGTCTCACACAGCCAAACCAGTGCAAGACACCTTGAAATCGTTTGGACGGGACATCCTTCCGCACTCGCCGTACTGCCCCGACCTGGCGCCGTCTATCACATCTTCGTATCAATGGGACACGCGCTCGCAGAGTAGCAATTCAGCAATTTCGAGGAAGTTGGAAAATGGCTTGACGAATGGCCTGCCGCAAAAGACAATCAGTTTTCCATGCATGGTATTCATAACGCACCTGAAAGATGGGCGACGTGTGTAGAAGCCGATGGCCAATATTTTGAATTGAAAAGTGAATTTCTCTTGAAAACTACGTGTTTTCTTTACCACAAAAAAAACCGGCAAAAACTTATGCATACACCTGGTAAGTTTCCTCCAACTAGAGCAGAAACGTTTACATATTTTTACTTTTCGTAATGATGAGGCCGTCGACCACGACGACGACGATGATACAACTATATGAATGATTTCAAAGAGGATCATACTGTATTTCACCAAATCTACTTGAACTCTGCTATTTAACTCCAAGACTACTCTGCTGGACCCAGAGATAACTTCATATGTTTACTATATGAACTGAGTTTGAATCAACTCGAAGAGTTCACAGAAGTTCTGAATCTCTACTATAGATGGGGAATAGGAATTCCACTGCCAGGAGTTGGGCATTACATGATTACAGACCTTATGAAACGTCTTCAACAGCGATTATTCGGTGGTAATACCCCGTGTTAGATGTTTAATATTATTTATTTAATCCCTTTTAACCGATTTTGAAGTTTTTATATCGTCTTCAGTGCAAACGTCCGGTAAAACTGAGGGATAAATGTCTCAGATTGATTAAATATACTTTCATCGGATTCAGTCCTCTCTACTTGCTTTCGGCTAGTTGCGTAGCTTAGTTCTAAAATAAAGGTTATAGGATCGACTCCGGGTGCAATCATATGGAACGTAAGAGTGCTCAAGTGCAAGACTCTTGTCAGTAGATTTACTGACACGTTCAAATTCCTACATTCTGGGCGAAATTCCAGCTCTCCACTACCTATTAAGCCTAATTGGAACTGAACATAAATTATTATTATTATTATTATTATTATTATTATTATTATTATTATTATTATTATTATTATTATTATTATTATTTTATGTCCCTAATGCTTCGAACTTGACAATCTCTACTTCATATTCGTCCTTACAATCCAAACTTTCTTCAACATTTCCTATGCATATGTGCAGTCTTTGTCGATTTCCAGGAACACATATGAGGAAAATATTGCATAGCATTCACACAATATATTTGAATTATTTCCTCAGAGTAAACGTATTAGGAAATAATTCAGATTTAAAGGCGTAAACTAGAAAACGAAGAATATAGAATTAATAACTTCGAAAAACCGCGAAAAAAAAGTTTCAACGATTCCTCTATTATGAATTCACTCAAATGGAAATATTGAAAAGCGACGTACAAGTGTTCAATGAATTGAAAATGAAGGTATTCAACCACCGAATACGTGGTTACTTCTCCCGTACTAGACTTCTATAATGTGTACAGTCGCTGCTACAACGAAAATGCTTCCAATTCTACGGGGAGATCGTGTAACTGATGATGTGCTGTGACTCCATTATCCAGAATTAAACTTTGGCCATCCAATAGGGACGAGTCTATGATAATAATAATAATAATAATAATAATAATAATAATAATAATAATAATAATAATAATAATGCCATGCGGTTAGGGGCGCTCAGCTTTGAGATTGCATTCGGGAGATAGTGGGTTCGAACCCCACTATTGGCAGCCCTGAAGATGGTTTTCCGTGGTTTCCCATTTTCATACCCGGCAAATGCTGGAGCAATACCTCAATTAAGGTCACGGCCGCTTCCATCCCACTCCTAGGCCTTTCCCATCCCATCGTCGCCATAAGACCCACCTTTGTCGTTGCAACGTAAAGCCAATTGTAATAATAAAAATGCGATATTTTTAACATGTCCTATAGATTTTTGTCTCGTTAAAAAGATTCTTTAAAATGGGAATAAATATAATTTTGTTTTTACAATTTGCCTAATTGCCTTAATTAATGTACAACGACATTATTATTATTATTATTATTATTATTATTATTATTATTATTATTATTATTATTGTTGTTGTTGTTACGGAATTATCCGTGGTAGTTAGAGGTGAAAGAAGGTGCTGGATGGAATAGGTCTCAACAACGAAATTAAAATTAATTTAAAATTTAACAAAGGTTATATTTTCTTTTCGAGATCAAGAAATAACAAGTATAACAGGAACTCAGTTGTATATCAACAAGTTAAGAAAGTACAATTACAGTTTATTAATGGATTTTGGGCTTCGAGCCCCAGATTCACAATCCCTGAGCAATGAGCCCAACTTTACCTATACACAAGGTTCAACAAAGGGGCAGAAAACCCCAAATCATGCCAAGAAGCATTTGCTCCCAATTACCCAGTTAAGCCTGCTTGAGGCACACAGAAAATACAATTTTTAGAAAGAGCGAACCCGCTCTCAAAGTTCAAGCCAATTCAAAGGCCACACCAAACTCCACCTTCAAGCTGCCTTCCAGGCACACAAGAACAGGGGTAAAAATGCCCAACCTACTGAGGCCTATTCACTAAAGAAACAGGATAATAACATGGCCCCAAAATACCAACTTGAGTGGAGGCGTAACTTGCACTCCTAATACACCTTTTTAAAACCTATTTGGCTCTTAGGGCGCTTATGCAAGGGCTAATCCCATACTACGGAGTTGACACGATAGAAAAATTTATTACAATATGAAGCGAAGGAAAACGGTTATGAAAACGTAGTCACCTCAAAAACAATATGAGAGGGAGCTCGAGAGTGTTAGGCACTCTCTATCCCGATTTGTAGTTAAAGAGACGGAATTTATACCAAGTGTCTTTTACATTTTAAAGGAAGGTTACATGATAAAAGTTTCGAACCTGCCCCGAGGGTTAAACTGCTGAGCTAGCAAGAAATGAAGTTATTAGAAGGCCATTTCCTTATGGAAGAACTGCTGCCCGAAAGAAGAGGCGCTTCCCGCCCCTTGCTACATAATCACACTAGGAAAGATGTTACTGAAGTGGCCCGGAGACCAGAAAATCAGCTGTTTAAATACCCTCGTGGAACATTCGAGATCTTTCAAGAATGAGAACCCACACCCCCCCTCAACTTTATTGGCTAGGATCAAGCAACATATCCATATCGGAGAAGACGTACGTTATTGGTCAAAAATTAATTAGAGAAATTCGGGATTGGCTAAATTCAAAACAAGCGGAAAGAGAAGGGTTATACTGCCAACCCAAAAAATGACTGAAAGAAATTTAACAAAGAACAAACTTATGAACACAAAATTTCTCAAAAAACAGTTCCTTCACTTCGCACTAGGTTGCACAATAGTAGTTCTTCAGTAGTGCCATCTAGAAGAGAATGTTCACACTTCTCACTACAGAGAAAACAAATATAAATCGAAAAAGACACAGTTCAGAACTCTTCAAAATTTACAATAGCGACATCTTCTGAGAAACTTTAGAATTAACATGGTGGTTAAAGTTCAGGCTTCCTCCAGTAGAGGATTTTCAACTGGCGCAATGTTTGAATTAGCGGCGCGGAGGTGTACTGTCCGGTACAATTATTATTATTATTATTATTATTATTATTATTATTATTATTATTATTATTATTATTATTATTATTATTATTATTAACCAGTCTAGAGAGCCACAAATAACGGCTAAGGGGGTTCATCAGGCCGATCAAATCTCATCTCGTATTCTGCAGGCCTTCGGGCTGAGCAGCGGTCGTTTGGTTGGCTAAGGCCCGTGAAGGATATAGGCGCTATAGCGCACGGGGATTTGTTTGTTTATTTGTAACTGAAAAAGACAAATACCACGTTGTTTGAGCACTCAAATACGGTTATTGGTTCGAAAATAAGGCGCACTCGCATTTAAGGCACACCGTCATAATTTGAGCGGAGAAGAAGGGAGAAGGAAGAGGAAGAAGAAAATACCAGCAAAAACTACGAAAAAGACAGAAGGAAAGAAGAGAGATCAAGGAGATGCTAACTAACAATTTTATTTTACGGAACTTGTACAATACCAATACTACAGAAGTACCATTCAACACTTTCATCACTAATTACGATATGTGACCATGGACTTGGCACAGGCCAGAGCAAAGTGTAGCTTCCTCTGAAGTCCCAGTCTCATCCATGGCTGTGACAATATGGAAGTTGCTGGGGTATGTGTTGTGCTGCGTAATGTCATTCGGAACACATCCAGTGCGTCTGAGTGTTGTGAAAGTTGTTGGTCATAGGGTTAGTCGTGCTACAATAGCACTGTCTGGCCCAGTGAGGAAAGCATTGGCAAAGTACCTCACTCCTCGTCTTGCCTAGTACGCCTCATTTTGGTGCTGCCACGGTTTTTGTGGTTTCCCAATAGCTGCATAGCTTTTTGTGGTGCTATTTGAGGATACAACCAGCCTCTGGGCTGATGACCTAACAGATACAGACCATAGACAACACTGACAAGCAAAGCATTCTTGAAGTGACGAGTATACCAAAAGTGTTACTGCAGGTGTCGATAACACTTGATTCATTGAGCTAATCATTGTTATTATCGATAATTTCGCTATTCGCTTTATCACTCTCACTATCACTTTTGTCATCGCTAACTTTACTATTCACTTCATCACTCTCACTGTTTCTTTCACTCTCGTCCCGGAGTACGTCATCTTCCGTCCTGTCCAGGGCAATAGACACACGGTACTTTTTGAACCCATTGATGATAGGTTCTGATACTATTTTACACTACAAAGCGAGAATCTACCCACACAGAAAGCTGACTTACGGCTTCTTAACCTTGCCGGACGTTGGGAGGGCATGGTTTCCTTCCAGAAGCCAATTTGAACAGTGTTTCCGGAGGTGGTCTTTAAACGGCTTGTCCACAATGACATAAAGCATCTGTAGCACCTACATGGTGACGAGGTCTGTCTTCTGTGAAGCAAGTTTATTCTTCATTTCAGGTGTGACATGACCTTTAAAGACATCCAAAACGTGATTGGCCCTCTTAGTGAGCAATGCACCAGGTCGCGGATTCCAAACAACAGCCAGTCAATCAAGCGTGAGCTCGGTTGTCATTCGACTTTTTTTTCTGCCCTTAGACAAGTTCTCTTTGGATAAAGTTTTACGCTTCGGAATAACACAGAGGGGTAGCATTCCTACGTCAGCCCGAACAGTTAACATCGCAATTAGTTTTAGATACTTGTTTGTTCTTAACGTGACACTCTTCGCCCCTCTCTGGTCTACTGTCGTATTGGTCGGCATATCAAAAAAGACTGGTGTTTCATCAGCATTGCCGATCTGGTGCAGTGGGTATAAATGAAGCTTCCGAAGTCGGATGATATACCGCTGGAAGTTAGGCAGTATTTCAGCAAAATATTCTGGCAATCTATCTGCTAATGAAGTTCCTCGTCGGAGCATAAGACCGCTTCTCCGTATAAACCGACGACATCAGCCTATACTACCACGGAATTCTGTCTGCGGTATGTTCAGGGACTTTGAAATTTCCAAAACATTTAAATGGGTTTCTAGAAGGATAGGCTGCCCTTTCTCCCTCTTATCTTGCACAACTTGAAGTTCCGGAAATTTTCCACACTTTAGTCCCCTGAAAGTCTTTCTAGTAGAAACAGAATTGTGCCATTTCAGTTCTGATGTTACCCAACGTCGCATATTCGATTCATCTAACCCATATTTTCTACCAGTTTCTCTGTAACTTGTGCGTTTGACATAACGCACAGCTGCTACTGTTTTAAACTTGCATCGTAACTACGCTGAAATACAAAGTTTGTTGATGCCTTTCGCTCGAGGTAATCGTTCATAGTGGCAAAAATGAATGTTATTACTGTTCTATTATTGTACTAGAAAAAGGCCTACTACAGAAGAACCACGCACTCTTCACAAGATTAACAACAGTCACAATAATGCCGAGTTCAAACATTGCATTTTAATGCAATATATTAACTTTACACTTCTTCCCGTTACTTGCTTCTTGACACTAGCAGGAAGGATGCAGCATTTCCAAATTAGAAACAAGTGCTATGTTTCAACTGTATAATGCTGCAATGTGTCATTTATGTAAGGTCACGCATATAAGACGCAATCAATTTTTCAGGACCGAAATTTGGATAAAAAGTGCGGCTTATTTTCAGACCAGTACGTTACATGTAAGTAACTCGATATAAATTAAATGGCGTATGGCTTTTAGTGCCGGGAGTGTCCGAGAAAAAGTTCAGCTCGCCAGATGCAGGTCTTTTGATTTGATACCCGTAAGCGACCTGCGCGACGATTGCGTTCCGACTCAGTCCGGTGGTATTTGACGGCTCAAATACGCTAGCTTCTGGTGAGTCTACTTACCGACACGTAACCGCACGTTGCGCTCATTTGATAACAGAAACTGTTGTTTGCAATGGTATTCCTAAAGAACAGACATACCACACACTCTCCCCTTTCCTTTCTAACACCTATTACGAACACACTGCAATTTCCTATCTCTTCTTTGTTATTTTCCCTTACCCGAATATCATTAATGCCTAACACATCTAAGCTTTGCCGACTAAGCCAGTTCTACTTACTTTCTTCCATAATGCTCTGATAGATCCCTATCGAATTCCATTTCTTTCGCAAAGTTGTTTCCAAGGAGTCCCACGCCACTCAAATTGAAGTGGGATTCCGTTACTCCCATAGGCGCGAGCTTGCTTAAAACGTTTTGCGCATGTTCGGTAAAGTTACACGTGTCCTCAACCGGAGGTGGTGCAGCTCTTTTCAGGCACACGCCCAATGGAGATGAGCTGCATGTACCATTTCCACCACGTACCAGCCCTCCTGACAGTTTTACATTTCTGTCAGTACCGGGAATCGAACCCGGAGGACGGCAGCTAATAACACTAACCGTTACGCTACGGAGGCGGACTGTTCGGTAAAAATTATGTAAAGCAGGATGCTACCGTACTTACACAGAGTTTCAGTGAGAAATTTCCTCTAACTGGTTAGGGACAACAGGTGGATTGTATAATCCTAGCCGCCTGACCACAAAGAGGGTCATGACTCAACATCCGAGATTCCCACTCCTATTCCACAGCAACTGGTATCCTAACTCTAAGGACCACTTACCAGGCCAGTCAGCCGTTGTCCGTGGTTCACAAACTAGGACGTGGCTACAGTAATCCACACCACGAACCATATAGGAAATTTAGCCCTGTCTATTTTGACATTAAATAAAAAGTGTATTTTTATTGAAATGAGGATGACTACTTGATTGATGAAGCTGTATGCATAAACCGGCTTCGGTGGCGGCGTCATGTGAGGTAAATTGAGGAGGATAGGTTACCTAGAAGGATAATGGACTCTGTCAGGGAGGGTAAGAGAAGTAGAGGGAGACGGAGACGACGATGGATAGACTCAGCTAGTTACAAACAGAGGACCGAGCGAGCTGGACGTGCGGTTAGAGGCGTGCAGCTGTGTGGATTCGAACCTCACTGTCGACAGCGCTGAAGATGGTTTACCGTGGTGTCCTATTTTCACACCAGGCAAATACTGGAGCTGGATCTTAATGGCCACGGCCACTACCTTCCCACTCCTAGCTTTTTCCTATCCCATAGTCACCTTAAGACCTACCTGGGTCGGTGCGACGTAAAGCAGCTTGTACCTTTTAAAAAATACAAGATTAAGGAAGCATTTAGTAAACTCAGAGAGACTTCCGGACTGAACGTTGACAAGCATAACGGTCTATAATGAAGGCATAAATATGTATATTTCTTCTAAATTGTATTTTCAAAAGAGTTTCCAAGCATTTTATTCTGCCTAGGCCATAAAGTATCATATTGGGAGGAAACCATTATTTTCTCTGACTGACCCTTTCTACAGTTTCATTATCCTAATGTACAGTACGCGAACCTTTTCGTGATACCTGAGCTCCCTAGTGCTGAATCGGTAGACCTCGGTTATCTTCGAGATTCGTATTGGCAACCTTTGACACACAAACTATGAATCGCTCATGCATCGCCATGAGACATCTGGCGTACACTTTACGTACTACTACTGCTTTTGCTTACACAGCAAAGCTAAAATTTGAATTCATGCTAGGAACAAGATTCGCATCGATAAATGTTATATAATGTGTGTGTGACACAGTTGTTGGCTTGAGATAATACAAGTTTAAAAAATTCATATCGATCGATCATATTATCGATTCAATTCAGATTTCATTTGCATTCAGTTAGCAGTATAACCGGAACCAGGAGAGCTACCTCCTTTCGCTTTCTGCAATTTGGGAAATAGCTTTTGGTCGGTTACATAGCGAAGTTGGTCTTCCGCTCTTTTCTATGTTCCCGGATGGTGGAATTGAATTTAAGCGTGCTTAATTGCCACAGCCCCTTATCAGTAGATGTTTTGACGCGGTAAATGACCTTTTTTCGAGGCAAAATTCAATAACAGTCACCTTCCAAAATAAATAATTGATGAAGGACTATAACCAAATAGCTTAAGTATTTATATTCCTGGGTAGTTTTAATATTATTATTATTATTATTATTATTACTATTATTATTATTATTATTATTATTATTATTATTATTATAATCGGAATATTCCCAACTGTCAATGGACGGGTGGCTTGGAATGATATTAGTAGACGAATAAGCTTGAGTGTAAGTTTTAAAAGTAGAAAATGGAGATAAAGTCAGAATTCAAGAAGTCTAATTTGGGCAAATACTCGCCTACTAGGAAGAGGAATTAGGGGTTGGAATAATTTACCAAAGAAGATGTTTCATACACTTCCAACTTCTTTGAGATCATTTAAGAAACGACTACGTAAACAGCTGAGCGACAGCAGTAAATGCAGATCAGTGGTGACTGATTGATGTAATGATTGACTGGACTGATTGATTGATTATTTGATTGATTAATTGATTAATTGATTGAATAATTGATTGATTGCTTGATTTATTTATTTATTTATTTATTTATTGATTGATTGATTGATTGATTGATTGATTGATTGATTGATTGATTGATTGATTGATTGATTGATTGATTGATTGATTGATTGATTGATTGATTGATTGATTGATTAACAAATATATTCAAATAGCGTGCATATCAATGTATCGTTCATGAATCATTTTCGTATGAAACATTATAATCTCTGATGTAACACTTGTTTTTAAAAGGAATAGTGATCCTATACATGCACGCATTGCCACCGAAATTATATAGAGTTGTGGATCAAATTTTTACTCAACATATAGCCTGCAAATCCGCGAGCAGCATTATTACAAATCCAACCTAGTCCATACCACTGACCAGTAATACCAGTATACATCCGGCATTATCGGTGCATAAAACAGACAATTAAATATCTTGCGTTCATTGGCGTTAAAATATTTATATACATAACAATATGTCAGTACTGTGATTTTATTTCATTTCAGTACAGAGTGATTCCAAATTATGGAGACAAACATCAGGTGGTGATATCCACCAGAATAAAGGACACCATTTTTCATATATACGTAACTTATGTTGGAAAATGTTCGCAGAAGATGCTCAGAGTGTCTACCATGGATCACAAAGTCAGCACGTACACGTCCTATCGTGGACCGAAGCACCGTTTTGAATGTTCTAGTTGCATCTCACCAGCATTACAGACAGTATTCACACATTATTCTAGAGTAGAAAGCGTGTATGAGGGACCGAGTCAGCGTATGTGACACACACCTCTATGTCCGGTGACGGGATGAGCCAGGTAACAGAACCTTTTCGACTGATTTATAAGCGAGATAATCTTTTGTTTTTCGGGTACAGATGAACGGCAGGGCAATACATGTGGCAGATTTAATATAAATTCAATTTTTTCTCCTCCTTATTCCTGGCCTTTTCCCATGCACCTGTGGTTGGCACTTAATGTGTATTAAGCTCAGTTTATCGGTCGGCTGCCTTCCTGATACCAACCATATAAAGAGGAATGTACTCTCTTCTGCATGTTTCTGCAATGGTAGGCAGTGTGGTGTATTGTATGTAAATAAAGATGCATATAAAGACGAAGACAAACAACCAGCCACCGGGGAACAGGAATTAACCGACGCAGCTAATATCCCCATCCCAGTCGAGATTCGAACCCGGCAACCTCGGAATCGAAGGCCAATGCGCTAAATATTCAGCCAAGCAGTCGCATTTACTGTAAACTGAATTCCTGGTAAAGAATAAACTGAAGGAATAAAATACGATGATGATGATGATGATGCTTGTTGTTTGAAGGGGCCTAACATTTAGCTCATCGGCCCCTAATGGTACGAAATAAGATGAAATGAAATGACAAATTAAAAGTCCAAAATCCTCCACTGATCAGAATTAAAAACGTGAGGACGAAGAATGGATGGATGGATGGATGGATGGATGGATGGATGGATGGATGGATGGATGGATGGATGGATGGATGGATGGATGGATGGATGGATATGATCAGTACAACCGACCCACAGTGCCTCACATGCACAGAAGCTGGCGTAAAACAATAGTATTACTGACCAAGGGACTGCTTATATAGCACGATGCTGAATCGATGATGCTTGTAGTCGAAAGGAGTCCAAAGTCCAAGTCATTGGCCCCTTATAATGGTACTTATCGCTAGAAAAGTAGAACCATGGTATTTGGCATGTTGCGGTACTAATCAAAAGTAGCGTACATTCGCGGTATTCCACACATAATGGTACTACTCACAGGTAATGAAATTCACACTTATTGAACCCATAATTCTACGATGAGGAAAAAAGTGTTTAATTCCAAGAGTTTCTCTGTCTCGTGGGAACAGAGCTCTCTGTGACAAGCGAGCCGCGAGCTCGTGAAATGCCGGGACACTTCGGTGGACCTCGAGTAATGAACAATTTGTCAAATTCAAGAAATCCTTCATAACGAGAGATTTTGGCGACATAGTAAGTCGAGGAATAAAGGACCTAAATTATTCATAAACCGTATGTGAAGATAGAAACGCAGGGTAGCATAAATGCAGTTAAGCCTGGAGAAAAGTGTGCGTCCGGCTCCCGAATTAGCGGCACGTGGCAAGGCCAATGGATGACGAAAAACCTGCGAAACACCAGAGCAGAAATAATTCATTTCGTCCGTTGCAAGTATGGGAAAAATATAAAATTAACACCGTAATGAATCGTAAGTCTGTCCGAAGTTATGGAACAAATTTCATGAAAATTGGCCCGTTGGATGTGGAATTAGCAAATTGTGCAATCAAGCCTCGTGGAGAGGGTGGCGTCTCTCCAAGAGGGTATAAATGAAACCTCCCTCCGTCTATTTTACAAACTCTGTTTGGTTGTCTGAACGGCGAAGCTCACGCCACTCGTCTGGAAGAAAGTGCGGGGTTTTGTTCTCCAAGTAACTTGTTACATGTTCGTGTCAATGGTTCAAATAGAATATTAAGGTAGAAGGTGATAGAAATTTTCCTGAACTACCGCCGATTAAAACTTTGTAGGTTTAGATATTTAGTTAAAATATGTAGCTGAGTTTCTCTCTGTGTTTCATTGTGTGCGATTAAGATTTGCCAAAAAGAAGTCTGGAGGCTGGCCGCGAGTTCTGATTTTCTTATCTGTTTGGAACACCTGGCCAGTGGTAGGGTGAACGAAAGCAGAGTCTTGGGAAAACAGTGGCAGTCGCCATGTGAGGAGAGTACTCGTCGCATGTTAAACGCGAAAAAAGTGCGGTGTTTGCTGTGCTGATCGACACCGAGTGTAAATTTTTGTGTAGTTTAAGTTATGTATATATAAGAAGATGATGTCAAATGTGGCCATGGAAGGCTAGGCACAAGGCCTGCTGGCTAAATGCAGCCAGAAATCCAGGATGACGGCTAAGATCACAGGTTTGTAACTATATTTTGATCAATGTTGTAGATAGAATATTGTTTGTCCCAACAAATTTTCAGTACGTGTGTCAGGTTGATATTTAGTAATGATCAGGCGAATGCATTACATTTCTGGTCGCCGTGTGAAACTCTTCAGGGCTGTAAAATTCACGCCGAGAAAGTATAAAACGCGAAGCTTAAATAATGTGTTAATATTCTTTGAGATATTGTACAAACTGAGTAAAATTGGGAAGGTGATAACGATCAGATAGTCTTGATGAATGTCTTAATTTCGAATATCGTATCAGTTCAGAAAATTGTGTCGAAATAGTAATAGTAATAATAATAATAATAATAATAATAATAATAATAATAATAATATTTACCGCGGGATAGACATTTTATATATTAAAAGTGTATTTAACAGTCATGTTCAATAAGATTTGCGTTCATCTCGAAATCCCGTGAAGTCTGATAAGTTATGTTTTTTGTGGGAAGTTAAATTTTGTGACGTCGTGTATGTCGGCGATATAGGAAATCACGGTGTGTTGTTGTATTCCTGAGGTCCGAAAGTTGTAGTAAAAATAAATGAAAAATATTTTATAAAAGTTGTTTGTCACGAGAGGATTGAGTTTTGAAAAGTCTTGAAACAAAAAAAGTGGATTGGTCTGAAATGATATGTTGAGATAAGAGTTGTATAGATGTTGAAGGCAGAGGAAGCCTGTATTTCATGTAATGCCGCCGTGAGAGGCGACGAGAATGAATTTTTGAGACAGGCTATATTTGTTGATGGCGAAGAATTTTTGAGACAGGCTGTATGTGGCAGGCTGTAGTATATTCCGCTAACAATCCAGAACAGCTGACCGAATGAAGGTTGGTTCGAGATGAGTACTGTGTGATGCATAGTAAGATTTCAAGTTAAAATCCCCTGTGAAAAAACAACTTCTGTTGAAGATTGTAGCTTGTAGCTCGTGGTAGTTAAATCCAAGTGACTAGTTTACGTAAAGTCGGCCTAATGAATATTATATTATACGACCTCAAGGGTAGAAGAGCATTCTGAATACACGGTTGGTTATTTGACTGTAATAACAACTTTCCAATCAGTAAATTTCATAATTACGAGACGATAATTTATCATTAAATCGGAAACATTGTGGGATGAGATATTGGACGTTATTAAAGCGATAATTTGGCTGTGCAGATTCATTGGATTAAGCTTCACTGGATATTCATGGATACGATTTGTTTGAAATAGTAAGATGGTAGGCGATTTGAGGGCCGCACCCTAGAGTTACGTTGTGGATTTTGCGGTGGTGATGATTACTGTTTTGGGCGATATTCACGTAATGTTAGACGTGTGTTGAAAGTCATTTTATTTTTTTAACTTCATTGCGTATGTCGAATTCGTGTTTGAGTTGTGGATTGCTTGCCACGCGTTACTTATTTTCAATTTCTTGTTTTATTAACAAAGTAGGGACTTAGATGCATTTCCCGACTTGCGTTCATTCTGTGGCGAGATTTGTTTCATTGTGTGTTATTAGTTTCGACAAGGTTTACAGCTAAAATATCTTAAGAGTGTGTTTGAAGTTACGATTTCGCCTGACATTCTAGAGGAAGCGTAGACAACCCAATTTCCACTCGACAATAGATAGTATACTGATGATGAGACGTCCTAGTTCACGCTCAACGATAGGTTTAGGAAGGTGTGTATGTACATAGAGGTTAGTGTTAGGGTGCGGACATTAAGTAATAAGATTTTTCAAGTGATTTACCACTTTTTATTTAACTTCAGTGTTTGGCATTTCTTCTTAATGCGTGATGAATAAGTGTTTCCTGCATTTCGCAGTTTTGTTCCTTCAGAACGACGTAACGTAAGATCATCTCGGATCGTGTTGTTGTTGGTTCCTTCTGAACAGCTGTTTGGGTGATGCACGTTTCAGCTTCGGGATTATTTTATAACTTAAGGGTGTTACGTGATGGTGGAATTTTATTTTCAATTGTGAATACTGCTATTAACTTGTAGTGAACACCATGCTTTTCAGTATTATTACGCAACATATCCAAAGCAACTGATAGTCAATTTGGTTCGATTAAGGGTCCATTCGGCGGGTGTTCCCGTATCCGGTAGGTTATTTGACTGGTGGATAACCATAGTTAAGAGTAAATCTGGCATTCTACTTCCTGAAGGTCAGATTTTCCACGGAACGCGTGGATTAATTCTCAGTTATCGTTTGGATCAATAGGTGCCCAATTTTCAGGTTACTTTTCATTTTTCTAGTTTTCACTGTCCACTAATCTGTGATATTTCTACTTTTCTCCGAAGAAAGTTTTTCGATACCGTAATCAATAAAACTAACGCCATGCAATGTTACTGCATTTGAAACATTAAATAATTAAATTTTTCTTGATCAAGGATTTGATACGAATGGTTTTTTTTGTGCAGTTAAATGATTCAATAAAAGTTAGTAAACACATATTTGCTCCTCATTCCAAGTAGTTAGGCTATCTTCTGAACCCCATCGTTTGGTTAAGATCGTGACCAAATTATTCCCGCTACGACCCCAAGATTTAAGAGTTCGATATTGCTCTACTGCAGCAGCTGTGGCCGACCAACGATGGAATGGTAAGTCAAGGGTTCAATATATTATAGACCTACGGTGTTTCACACATTTCGGCGCCATTTATAGGCAACGCAAACCTATGGTGTTCATCACATAAGTATACTAATCACAGGGACTCGTACTATCCCGTGGTATTCCTCATACAGTGGGTACTAATCATAGGCAAGCCAGAACCATGGGTTCCCTCATCCCATGGTGTCGCTCATATAGTGATACTAATCACAGGTACGGTAAAAGCAGTCGCGCTCTCGTTTGCTACTAATCACAAACCTATTTGGTACCTAACATAGTTGTACTACGCGCAAGTAAAAGCGACCCATGGTGTTCCCCGCGTGGTGGTACTAATCACAAGTAGTTTCATGGTTCTAATGTAATCATCCATTGGTCGCCCCTTTTAGTCGGCTCTTACGACAGGCAGGGGTTACCGTGGGTGAATTCTTCGTTTGCGTCCCCCACCCAAAGTGGGTGGAATAAAATACGAGGGTTTCACAGCCATAGTGAACCAAGTCCACATATTTTACTTCGATAAACTCGTGTCAATTTATAGAAAACCCTGTTCTATTCACTGTCATAGTGAACCAAGTCTTTAGTTAATTTACTGACACAAAATTTGCATATTTGTAAATAATAAGTGAAGAGAGTTTTGGTTTATTTCACAGCAATACTGCACTACAACAATAGTGGTTTATTACAATAATTGCAAGCAATCAAATAGACAACGATAACGAATAATGATTTTGAATCTTCTGGTGAAGAATACATTCCACATTCATCAACTGAGTCCTTAGATGCATTTAACCATGATGGGTGATATTGCTTTAACTATTAAGCTATATGTAAAGTAATTAACCTGATTTATGTAGCCGTATTTATGCTTACATGACCACTTTCAACTGAATTTACTGCATTTAACTTCTAGGCTACATTTATTCAAATACTGTACATGGCCTCGGTTTGCTATGTTTCTTTGTTTTAGTTGTTTTTTTTCTGCTATACGTCGCACCGACACAGGTAGGTTTATACCGATGACGGGATATGAAAAGGCTAGTAGTGGGAAGGAAGTGAGCGTGGCCCTAATTAAGGTACAGCCCGAACATTTGCGCGGTATGAGTATGGGACACAACCGAAAACCATCCTTATGGCTGCCGACAGTGGGGTTCCCTATCTCCTGAATGGAAGCTGATAGCTACGTGACTCAAACCACGTCACCACTTGCTCAACACACCATGGTTTTGAAATTCTCATGTTTTAGCAGAATTTACAAATACTGGGATATTTGGGTTGGTCATTGCATGAGGAAGAATTCAAGGGAATAAGTTATCCCAAAAATACGTATTTAGGATACACAGTATTTAGAGTCCACCTCAACCATCCTGGAAGTGGTTTTCCGTGGTTTCCCACTTCTCCTCCAGGCAAATGCCGGGATGGTACCTAACTTAAGGCCACGGCCCCTTCCTTCCCGCTTCCTTGTCTATCCCTTCCAATCTTCCCATCCCCCACAAGGCCCCTGTACAGTATAGCAGGTGAGGCCGCCTGGGCGAGGTACTGGTCCTCCTCCCCAGTTTTATCACCCGACCCAAAGTCAGAAGCTCCAGGACACTGCCCTTAAGGCGGTAGAGGTGGGATTCCTCGCTGAGTCCGAGGGAAAACCGACCCTGGAGGGTAAACAGATTAAGAGAGATAGAGAGTATTTACAGGGGGCACATTTAGGACTAAAGTTTTTGGCATCCTTCAGGTATGCCGTGGAAATTGATTTTATACTCGGACAGTCACAGTTGAAGGGAACACACAATGAGAAAATTTCGAAACAATAAATCGTACGTGAAGCTACTTGAAGGAACTACTCTAACTATTAATACAAGTGTATTGGAAGATGTATTTGATTTCGAAACGCAGAAAGCCTTTCCTGGCCACAAAATAAGTACCAAAAAGCAGAATATTGTTACAGCGCCTTGATTTCGAAACGCAGAAAGCCTTTCCTGGCCACAAAATAAGTACCAAAAAGCAGAATATTGTTACAGCGTCTGTGAGTCTAATAACGTCATCACGTACCGTACTTGGGATTATAATTACGTTATAAAATCAACAGTAGAAATTAATTCAGTATTATGGGATAAATGATGCACATTATCATTTCGTTTATTATTCTCCTTCTTAGCTTTTTTCACACTTTCTTGGGGTTGGCACATGTATGAACTTGGCCCAGTTCTACGGTCAATCAATCACTGCTGATCTGCATTCAGGACAGTCGCCCAGGTGGCAGATTCCCTATCTGTTGTTTTCCTAGCCTTTTCTTAAATGATCGCAAATCAATTGGAAAATTATTGAACATTTCCCGCGGTAAGTTATTCTAATCCCTAACTGCCCTTCCTATAAACGAATATTTGCCCCAATTTGTCCTCTTGAATTCCAACTTTATCTGCATATTGTGATCTTTCCTATTTTTAAAGACACCACTCAAACTTATTCGTCTACTGATGTTCACCCAGGCCATCTCTCCACTGACAGGTAGGAACACACCACTTAATCGAGCAGCTCGTCTCCTTTCTCCCAAGTCTTCCCATCCCATTTTTGTAACGCTACTCTTTTGTCGGAAATTCCCCAGAACAAATCCAGCTGCTTTTCTTTTGATTTTTTCCTGTTCTTGAATCAAGTAATCCTGTTGAGGGTCTCATACACTGGAACCATACTCTCGTTGGGGGGCTTACCAAAGACTTATATGTCCTCTCCTTTACATCCCTGCTACAACCCCTAAATAGCCTCATAACCATGTGTAGAGATCTGTACCCTTTATTAACAATCATATTTTTGTGATTACCCCAATGAAGGTCTTTTGTTATATTAATATCTGGGTACATACAATGATCCCCAAAAGGAACTTTCAACCCATCAACACAGTAATTAAAACTGAGAGGACTTTTCCTATTTGTGAAACTCACAACCTGACTTTTAACCCCGTTTATCACCATACCATTGCCCACCGTCCATCTCACAACACTATCAAGGTCACCCTCCAGCCGCTCACAATCTTGTAACTTATTTATTACTCTGTATACAATAACATCATCTGAAAACAGACTTATCTCGGATTCCACTTCTTTACACATATCACTGATATATATAAGAAACCATAAAGGTCCAATAATACTGCCTTGAGGAATTCCCCTCTTAATTATTACAGGGTCAGATAAAGCTTCGCCTACTCTAATTCTCTGAGTTCTATTTGCTAGAAATATAGCCACCCATTCAGTCACTCTTTTTTCTAGTCGAATAGCACTCATTTTTGCCAGTAGGGTACCCTTCTTTATTCTAACCGTATGTGAAGGGATGTAATCACTATTGCGTGTTTATTTGATGGTCAGTGTTGTGTTTGTATTTAGTGTGAAGATGAAGATGTGTATTGAGACAAACACAAACACCAAGCTGCTGAACCGTAGAAATTAACGGTACACAGTAAAAATCTACGACTCATCCGGGAATCGAACCAAGTCCCTCAGATCCGAAGATCACTCCATTGACCATTCAGTCAAGGAACGGGACCACCATTCGACAAAATAAGTTAAGACATAAGAAAATATATCAAAATGATACGGCAATCTACTCACGCGTAATTACTGTATCCTGTACTGATGGTCAAAATGTTCCTAGCCTATGAAATTAAACAAGAACAAAATACACAGCAGGTGTTGAAAAGTATTTGAATTTCCTCAACATGTTTCGTTATAATTTTACAAGGTTATTTTCTCATCATGATATTTTATTTAAAATATATTCAAAATGGGCTGATACCAGCTTTTGTCGATATTCGATACCTGTGCCTTTCTAACTATTCCGTGTGATTCAGCCCCTTCCAATGTAGCTTTATGCAACCCAGCTAACGTGCGACATGGTTATAAGGTGGCTATACCCCTGCAGGCGTACTGTATGGTACTAATGTCCAGTGAGCACATTCTGCACACGATTCTGAACCCTACCGACAGGTTATATCGCCCGCTCGCAAAACACGACGCCTTGAAATCATGTAGCGACGCCCTTTGACCATGTAACTATGTTAATTTGTCGTGCCTCGTGAACGGTTGTAACGAAGAGGGGAATCAGTGCATAGGTAACAGTGCAGTAGTCCGTCACTGTGGTGTAGTGGTTAGTATGATTAGCTGCCACCCGCGGAGGGCCGGGTTCGATACCCGGCTCTGCCACGAAAATTTGAAAAGTGGCATGAGGGCTGGAACGGGGTCCACTCAGCCTCGGGAGGTCAACTGAGTAGAGGCGGGTTCGATTCCCACCTCAGCTATTATAGAAGTGGTTTTCCGTGGTTTCCCAATTCTCCTCCAGGCAAATGTCGGGATGGTACCTAATTCAAGGCCAGGGCCGCTTCCTTCCCTCTTTCTTGTCTATCCCTTCCAATCTACCCATCCCCCCGCAAGGCCCCTGGTCAGCATATCAGGTGAGGTCACCTGGGCGAGGTACTGGTCATCCTCACCAGTTGTATCCCCCGACCCAGAGTCTGAAGCTCCAGAACACTGCCCTTGAGGCGGTAGAGTTGGGTTCCCTCGCCGAGTCCGAGGAAAAAGGCCGACCCTGGAGGATAAACAGGTTAAGAAGAAGAAGAACAGTGCAAGAATCCTGAGTCGATCATTTATTTTTTTGTTTGTTTTTGTTGCATCGGTATGATGTTTCAATAAGTAAACACAAGCCCAGGTTTTCCACATTCAACATTCATATTCAATATTGTGCCCTGCACATACTCCGCTGGTTAGGGCCTGAATGTAATCTCTGCTGTTATTCGGCATATTTTTCAAAGAGGAATACGTTGACATGATCCTCATTTATGGGGAAGGAGGACAAACCGCGTTCGAGGCAATACATCTGTACCAGGAACGGTAACCCGACCTGTGACACCCGGCTGCTACGAGATTCCGCCGTGTTGAAAAAAGCGCGCAATGACAACAGGCGTGATTTAATAATAATAATAATAATAATAATAATAATAATAATAATAATAATAATAATAATAATAATAATATTGGTTTTATATCCCACTAACTATTTTGTGCGGTTTTCGGAGACGCTGAGGTGGAGGAATATTATCCCGAAAGAGTTCTTTAACGTGCCAGTAAATCTTCAGCCCCGAAGCTGACGTATTTGAGCACCTTCAAATACCACCAGACTGAGCCAGGATCGAACCTGTCAAGTTGGGATCAGAAGGCCAGCGCCTTGACCGTCTGAGCCACTCAGGCCGTCAGGCACGATTTCCAAGCAACCACCAGTCCGCAATAGGCCGGTACATCGGGTGAAACAGAAGAGGGCGTTCAGGAGGCAGCTCGTAATAATTCACATATCAGAACAAGGGCGATTGCACAACAGGTGAACACCAGCTAGGATTCCGTCTGGCGACTACTGCATGAACAAAAATTTCACCCATACCATCTTGAGCTACACCAAGAGCTCCATGGGCTCCAGAATAACGGGAACGTCAATCGTCACAACATGCACTATTGGAGTCCGGACGATCCTCACTGGGAGCGACAGGCGGCCTATAAATTACGATGGGGAGTGAATGTGTGGTGTGGAATCTTGGGGGATCACCTGATTGGACCTTATTTCTTGGAGGGCCATTGGACGGACCCACGCTACCTGCATTTTCTGCGTCAGGAACTCCCATTGCTGCTGGAGGATGTGCCCTTGCACGATCGTTTCACGATGTGGTTGCAACAGGATTGAGCTCCGCCACATCCGACTTTACCCGTTCGTAACCATCTGAACGAGGAACTGCCAGGGAAATGGATAGGACGAGGAGACTGTTTCTTGACTCGCCACATCACCGGATTTAACGTCCGACTCGTTCGCTGAATGGTCAGCGTATTGGCCTTCGGTTCAGAGGGTACCGGGTTTGATTTCCGGACGGGTCGGGGGCTGGGTGTTTGTGATGTCCCCAACATCCCTCCAACTCACACACCACACTTAACAATAACCTCCACCACAATAACACGCAGTTACCTACACATGGAAGATGCCGCCCACCCTCACTGGAGGGTCTGCCTTACAAGGACTGCACCCAGCTAGACATATCCACACGAAATAATAAAACCAGATTTAACGCTGTTAGACTTCTTCTTGTGCGGAGATTTGAAGAACGTCGTTTAGACCCAAGCACCGGAAAACCCCAACCAGCTCCGGCAACTCTTCACACGGACGCCTGCCCAGCAATTACACCTTGAATAATTCAGCGCGCAAGACTATCTACTGGACACCGGGCCCGAATGTGCATAAACCAAAACGGTCATCACATCGAGCATTTGTTACGATAAAACATTGTCAGGGCAGTTGTGTTCATTTTATTTCCGGTCTATATGTGGTGGACGTGCAAACTAATCGGCCCTTTTTAGAGCCACAATCACAGTCATTCACACACTGTTTGCATGAAAGCAGGCATTGAACTTACTGTACATTACGTGCGGTACGTACTAAACAAATATTTCAAGAACATAGAATTTTCGCCCCGGACTCGAACATCCCACCCCACATATACGCCTTGTCCGCCGCGTCCTTACCAACTACGCAACAGTGCCGAATCGCATACTGTGCAGCTTATAGCATGTATTAGGTTTTCTGCGGTTACAATACCAATTTAGTGTTTTGTCGGCGTGTCAGGTTCATTTGATCTAGAAGGCAGGCGCATGCCTTCCAGTGTTTATTACGGCGTCGTATTGAACTCTTCAACTTACCGTTCCATCGTTGGTCGTCTGCCTCGGCTGCTTCAGTAGCGCAATCTTGGGTTCGTTGCGAGTTGTATTCTGTCACTTCATTGACCAAACGACAGGGTTCAGAGGAGAGCATAACTACTTCAAATGAGGAGCAAAAATGAAATTACTACAATTTATTCAATGTAAATCTTCTTCTTCTCCTTCTTCTTCTTCTTTATATGTTTACCTTCCCACCTCTACCGCCTCAAGAGCAATGTCCTGGAGCTTCAGACTCTGGGTCGGAGATACAACGGGGAGGATGACCAGTACTCGTCCAGGCGGCCTCACCAGCTATGCTGAATAGAGGTCTTGCGGGGAGACGGGAAGATTGGAAGGGATAAAATAGGAAAAGGGAAGGAAGCGGTCGTGCTTTTAAGTTAGGAACCATATCGGCATTTGCCTGGAGGAGAAGTGGGAAACCACGGAAAACCACTTCCAGGATGGCTGAGGTGGGAATCGATGCCACCTTTACTCAGTTGACCTCCCGAGGCAGAGTGGATCCCATTCCAGCCCTTGTACCACTTTTCTAATGTTTTGGCAAGGCCGAGAATCGAACCCGGTCCTCCGGGGATGGCAGCTAATCACACTAACCACTACACCACAGAGGGGAACCAATGTAAATCACGATAATTTATTTATTGAATAGGTAAGAAAAGTCACAATTTTCACAATATATTTTAACGCAGTCACAATGCATAAGAGTGAAAACGCAGTGTAAAATTCGCGGACAGCAAAAACCAGAAAACGAGAATAAAACCTGAAAATCGGACACCATTTATCCAAACTATAACTGAGAGTTAATCCACACGATCCGTGGAAGTTCTGACGTTCATCAAGTAGGATTTCTGATTTACATTTAACTAATATTATCCACCAGTCGACTATCCTATCGGATATTGCAGCACCCCCCGAATGGATCCTTAATCGAACCAAATCGACTGTCAGTTGCTTTGGATAGGTTGCGAGGTATTACTTGAAAGAATGGTGTTCATTACAGGTTCACAGCAGTTGTCAGAATCAAAAATAAAATTCCACTATATACTGTCATCTCATGACACCCTTAAGTTAGAGGAATCCCGATGCTGAAACACGCATCACCCCAATGAGATGTTCAGAAGGAACGAACAACACTTGAACCGATGGGATCGTATGTTACATCGTTCTGAAGGAACAAAACTGCGAAATGCAGAAAAACATGAATTCATTATGAATTTAGAAGAAATGCCAACACCGAAGTTAAAGAAAAGTGGTAAATCACTTGAAAATGTTCTTACTAAACCAGCTTTGAAGTTATGAAACAATTACGTCGTCAAATGTGTTAAATACAAGTCCACAATATAAAACAAACAAAAGGAAATCTAGAATTACAAGTCTGTCTACCTACACTAGTCCCAATACACCAAACTACAAGTGATTCGTAGATCAACGTCTCACATAAATAATGTCAATAACGAAAAATACAAAATAAAATATATTAACACCTGACGAATCGAAACCGCATTCGTAGTGAAAATCCTATAAACATCAACTAAGTGTCAACACACGGCATTATCATAATATACCGGACACCCGAACAATAAATCTTAAAGAAAAATGTAGAAAACGAAAGTTCATCGAACAAGAACACGCGCGGCTAAGTAGTCTCCAATCTCCATTAGCCAGGTTTCCACGTGGGTCAACCCTTACATTCATGCCGCTACGGATGCGCCGGTATTATGGGAGCAAGTAAGAATTATGCCGAAACATGGCCTGAATAGTACCTGCTAATATCTCTCACATTCGTATCCACTACTGCAAACACTAACATTGTTCAAATCGATTCGCAAAAATTACTAACCTATGACTTGACTATGTACGGACGACGCCCTAACCCTGTCGTTCAGTCAGCGTTACTGTGTCTATTCACCCTTAAGTTCTATAATACACGCAGCATCCTAAATCTATCGTTGAGCCAATGTTATGGTATCCACACATCATTCATACTGCAAGGCGAAATCGAAACTTTTAACAGAATGTCCGGATATTTAAATCTGATCCTCGTTGAATCTGTAACACATGAAGTGAAATTCGCTACAAAAAAGAACTCGAACATGGAAATGTCAGTGTATATTTCCTACAATAAAGTGCGAAATCGAAATTAAACAACATGTCCGCATAGTTTAATCTATTCTGCAATACAATCTCAACACATGCAGTGAAGTTCAATCTCAACACATGCAGTGAAGTTCGCTAAATAAAAATAAACTCAACTCTCTCTTTTGATATTACGTAATATCACTGAAAACAATAATCACTACCATCACGATTTTCACGGCATAACTCGAGTGTGAGGCTCCAACTGACCTTCCATGATAACACTCCAAAACAGGTATCGCTGTGAACTGTACAGTGAAGTAACTTCCCATCGATCTACGCAAGCTACACTCTCATTCTTATAAATTCATTTTTCACACCCGCAATGTTTCCAGTCGGCGATACTTTCATCTCGTAAAAATACAGAATAGAATTCAGTTTACAGTATTTAAGTATTATCTTGACCGTGTGTAAGAATGTATTTTGTTCGTGAGGTCGGCTATTACAAAATGCACTTCGCTGGCATCAAACAGAACCGTCACTTAGACTTAATTACCGTTACCTACGTTCTTACATAAAATAATAATCATGGGAGAAACATCAACTTGTACTTAAAATAGGCGTTACGACGCGCTCACTTTGATTTGACAACCCTTATATTCATCAATCGTTCTGGATTGCTACAGGACATCGTTCCGCTTACTACAGCCTGCCTCAGAAATATTACAACTCAACCTATACAATATGTCACAAAAATTCCTCTTCGTCGAAGTACAGGGCCTGTCATCCTCGGCATCCTGCTTATACTACATCACTCATAAAATACAGGCTTACTCTGCCTTTACCACTTTCCTACCTATTCTCATAATATTCCATTTCCATTACAATCCATTTCCTTCTTGCTTGAAACTTTTTACATACAAGCGATCCCATGATAAAACAACTTTATAATGATATCTCGAAAATTTTCCTGACCTTAGGAGCAAAGTAGCATACCGTGATTTTCTGTATCGTAAATACGCGGTGTCACAACATTTAAACCGAGCTCGATAGCTGCAGTCGCTTAATTGCGGCCAGTATCCAGTATTCGGGAGATAGTGGGTTCGAACCCCATTGTCGGCAGCCCTGAAGATGGTTTTCCGTGGTTTTCCATTTTCACACCAGGCAAATGCTGGGGCTGTACCTAATTAAGGCCACGGCCGCTTCCTTCACACTCCTAGCTCCTTCCTGTCCCATCATTGCCATAAGACCTGTCTGTGTCGGTTCGACGTAAAGCAGCTTGCAAAAAAATAATAATAAGTTTCCCAAAAAAGGCTGACTTATGATTTTCTTGACCGGATTTCAATATAAACCGCGAATCTCGGTTGACATTACTGCTCAACACATAATTTATCATCTCACTTTTATCCTGACGTGATTATTATTATTATTATTATTATTATTATTATTATTATTATTATTATTATTATTATTATTATTATTATTATTATTATTATTATAGGATAATGTGATATTTGACTTTATCACATTCATAACGTTTATTTTATCGTTATCATTATTTTAACTTTTACCGGCCCGAACATTAATTCATTGAATTTCATTGCAATATTTAACTCTTATTGTTAAAGAAATTTAAACATAAGTAATAGACAATTCATCTCCACGCTAGAATAACGACAAGATACATAATCATCGTCGCAACACTTAAGTTTACACACGCCACATATACAACGCGATGTTATGATTTATCTATTAATTAATTGTCCGACTCGTTGGCTGAACGGTTAGCGCACTGGCCTTCGGATTAGAGGGTCTCGGGTTCTATTTTCGGCTTGATAGGGGATTTTAACCTTAATTGGCTAATTCCTACGGCACGGGGCTGGGTGTATGTGTTGTCATCATCTTTTCATCCTCATCACGACGCGCAGGTCGCCTACGGGAGTCAAATATAAATATCTGCATCTGGCGAGCCGAACCCGTCCTGTTATATCCCGGCACTAAAAGCCATACGACATTTCATTTTTATTAATTAATTTAATGGGACAAGCATTTACATTTCTAACTACAAAACATTTTATTTAATTCAGACAGACCTGTAATTTCGTCTTTGGCATGGTGTTATCTTGGCTTCATTTTACGCCAGCCACCTCGGAATTAGCCTCTCATAATTGCAGGACACATTCTTCGCTTAAAACACTGCCTTATAAATACACAGATTCTACAGTTGGCGTGAAGCAACACACATTAACATTTAAAAAATATCTAACACTTTACAAACATTTTCTCATGTACACCTATACAACAGTTAAACCGCCCCTCTTCGGGTCAAGAACTCAACTAATAAAATTTGCGGAATCTTCCAACTCCTTCCTAATCAGGTGTTTCACAGGTGTGACTGACTGTGAGACACAATCTTAATTTCGCCAGACTACAGTTCTCCCTTACCGATTATCAATAATAACATCGTACGCAGTAATTCACAAGAGCTATCTATGAATCTGCTGTCTCCCTATGAGAAGTTCAGGAATCCTTCAATTATTTAACTTATGATTTTCTTCCCCGACCGGGATGGATATCGTGGATACAATGTTATCAATACCTAATTTGTCTCCGTTCACCATTTACCACTTGGTAATATATTCCTCCGTCGAGCCAACTGGCTTTAGAGATTCTACAAGTCTCTTTCGTCCACTTTAAGCATTCTTAATGGAGCCTGACGCAGATGCACTCTCTCGGACCATGGAATGATGACTGACGCTCTTGGTTGAGGAGGGAGTAGTTATCCATGTAGAAGGGACACTCTGTTTGGCGTTATCTACTGTTGTGCAATCATTCCAGTTGATCACCACTGAACCGATTTCTTCGAGACTCACCCTAGAGATTCTACCTATTTTTCCAGTCATGATGGTGTTATTTGCTGATTTCGTGCACGAGAGTTCCCGTGCATTTTGACAGTATGTCCTTGACATTTGTACCCCTCTCGGCCACGATAAATGCCAACTTCTCTCCAAGCCTAATTAAATACATTTCTACCCCGCGGACTAAAGCTTCATCAGATATTTCCCAAAATTCTTAATTACTTATTTTGTTAATGACAGTGCCGAAATCTCTCGCAATGAGGGTTCTTATCCAGAATTTCATTATTAATTACCCGAGGTCTTCCGAAATGTTCCGACCTTGTTCAAATTGGTGGGCCGCTTCCCGCCGTGAGTTGTCACGCCAAAGAAGACGAGATGAGCTTGCAATAAAAATATGGATGCATTTCATCTTGTAGTTGAAATTTCAGCAAGGTAGAATTATGGGCTAAGTATCATGATGAGAAGGTAAAATACCAAGGAATCCGGTTGTGTTGCCTGAGCATACCGGCAAGGCAGATGTTTTCAGGACGGAATTAATATTCTGGGTGGCATAAAACTACATTATAAATGGCGGCTGAATCACACGGTATTTAATCCTATGCTGTCTTTCGTATTCTGGACAGTATCGGTCATCTGTACGATGAGGGCCAGAGCAGTAAATGCATCTAGGCGGATCTGGAGTAAGGCAGTCTGCAGTGACGTGATTGTTGCCGCAGCATGCACATCGTGGTTTGCTTCGACACTGTTTATTTATTAGGCCGTATTTAAGACATTGGTAGCAAAGGGTTGCATTCTGGACATACAGCTCTACACCTCATCGAGTGCTAAATACATACAAATAAGGGGGTAAAGTGCGACCTTCAAATACAACACGCAACAGTTGCGGAGGCACTAGTTCTGTCTGTCCATCTCGCACAAGTTTACGGTGAAAGCGATGTACTTCTAATATTTTCTTATCTCACTGAATTTCTGAAAGTAATTCTTCCTCCGAGAAGAACGTATGTACTGCACGAATTAGACCTGTCTTCACCGTTAGGTGCCTCGGAATGTAGAGATTGAGTGAGGGGGATTGTAACTGAGAAAGCCTGTTTGCACAGATTGCGAAAGAAAGTTCTATTTGAACCCTATTACATTCCTTTTTAGTAATGTTCATTATAGCAGTACGCATGTCTGGTATTAAGGCCCTAATGTACTTTCCCACGGACATTTGATGTAACCAGCTGATATATTTAGTTGCCACAGCTGCCTCATCGGGTTTATGTTCTGCGTACGCAATGAACGGACTTTCATCATCTTACTTATAGAAGTATGACTCAGGCTGAGGGCTGCTTCGTACCTGTTGAATTGGAGCGAGCTGGCTATCTGTATGCTGGGACGTATTCAACTGCACAGGCTGCACAGATAGGGCTGGCAGAATTGGGCAGCTAGTTCGATGTTCTTGAGAATTTTCACTGGCACTTACTGTCACAGATAGCTTCTTCACGCTCAGTCTCTCTTCATTCCAGTAATCAGGACGATCGTCCGGGAGACCATGTTTACGTAGTGCAGACAATGAGAATCACTTATCGGTCCGTCTGTATAGCACAGAGTACCTAGGCCACCATCTGACTCGTGAACTCGTCTGTAAAATATTATTATTCAATACAGTCACACTGAAAGAACAGTTCTGTAAACACAGTTCAACGGGCACGAGGCGATAGCGAGCTCTAGAACGCGTAGCGACCCAACGAGCACTGCGAACACAGCATAACCTTCTCGAACCAAAGCTCGGGCGAAACTGGTATTTTTAAACTTGTGAGTGGAGACATAATATGCTCTTTGCGATCAAATTAATATATGCTGCTTCTGGCAAGTTGATAATACTAATTTAAAATGTTAAAATTGTATTAACATAGTACGATATCGAAAAAGTATAGAAATCATCTGTAGAGGTATCGTACGATCTCGATACCTCTTGAGTATTGAGGGTATCGATGTATCATAAGTATCGAGAACCCATATCTAAAATTTATTGATGTCTGGATGTGATATTAATAGTTTTAATGACACGTTATGAATTTAAGTGCAGGATTTAGTTTCTTCCTAGAACTACATGGTTAGATTGACTTTTAAACGAATAACTCGCATATATGTGTAGAAGAGGAATAATTTAAGTACCTTAGGGAATATACGGTAATAAAAGCATAAAAAAGCATTCTCTCTTTCTTTCTCTCTCTCCCTCTCTCGCTCGCTTGCAGTCGGGAAGACTATCTTCGGAGCTGCCCTTTGTAGTTAATTTTTTTTATTTTTTGCTAGTTGCTTTACGTCGCACCGACACAGATAGGTCTTATGGCGACGATGGAATAGAAAACGCCAAAGAGTGGGAAGGAAGCGGCCGTGGCCTTAATTAAAGAACAGCCCTAGCTAGCATTTGCCTGGTGTGAAAATGGGAAACCACGGAAAACAATCTTCAGGGTTGCCGACAGCGGAGCTCGAACCCTCTATCTCGCGGATGCAAGCTCACAGCTGCGCGCCCCTAACCGCACGGCCAACTCGCCCGGTATAGTGTTCTAACCCACCATCTCCCGAATGTAAGCTTACAGATGCACAACACGTTTAGTCTAAGCAACGCATTCGGTCCACTCAAGGCTCGGGAGGTCAACTGAGTAGACATGGGTTCGATTCCCACCTCAGCCATCCTCAAAGTGGTTTTCTCTGGTTTCCCACTTCTCCTCCAGGCAAATGCCGGGATGGTACCTAACTTAAGGCCACGGCCGTGTCCTTCCCTCTTCCTTGCCTGACCCTTCCAATCATCCCATCGCTCCACGAGGCCCCTGTTCAGCATAGACCGTGAGGTCGCTTGGGCGAGGTACTGGTCCTCCTCCTCAGCTGTATCCCCGATCCAATGTCTCGCCCTCCAGGACACTGCGCTTGAGGCGGTAGAGGTGAGATCCTTCGCTGAGTCCGAGGGAAAACCAACCGTGGAGGGTGAACAGATTAAAAAAGAAAGAAACTTCTTCATTTCAGAACATACAACATGATACGTGGGGATTTACTACAGCAAGAAAATAATAATACTAATAAATATAATAGCAATAATAATAAGACTAGGTTTTTTATATTACATCTTGTTTTAATGGTGTTAATATAGAATTTCAGAATGTTTTTCTGAAAAGAAGAGGTATTCTTCAATGTGTTAATAACTACTAGCCGGGTCCCTGACATTTCAGCACTCATACAGTATGTGCAAAACTGACTGAATAAGGATTCAACGTTCTAACCTTAAACAACGGATGTGATCGCGTAACTAACTCCTGTGCTCTACTGATGGCTCTGCCATGCGGCGATTGGCGTGGAAACGTCTGGTCCCGCGTAACGGGTGCGTTTCATTGCACTACGGGGAATTAAAATGTGGTTTGAGGGTCTGAAACAACCTGTACTCAGCCATGAAATAGTGTCTGTTAATAGACTAAAGCTGGTTCCTTACCGATCATAGGGCCCAATTACTACTACTTCCACTATTACTACTATTGCCGAGGTGTGTGGCTCAGACGGTTTAGGCACTGTCTTTCTGAGCCCAAGTTGGCAGGTTCGATCCTGACTTAGTCCGGTGGCATTTGTGGGTGCTCAAATATATCAGGCGCGTAAAAGAACACCTTCGCGACAAAATTCTGGCACCTCGGCTCCATTGAAAACTCTACAATTAAGTAGTGGGATTTAATAATAATAATAATAATAATAATAATAATAATAATAATAATAATGCGAGATTAATGTCCTCTATGTTACTATAAATTTTTAGAGGCGACGGAAGTTTGCCATAACGATTGGTTCTACAATGAAGCAGGGATCGTCTGTTAAGGACCCCTGTCAATTAAACAGTCAAATTCTGATTGACTGATCCAAAATTCGATGTTGCAATCTTAAGCTCAAGACCCCAGCACCTAACGAACTGCGCAATGCAGCTGGCTGAACCCTATTTATGGGCATAAATCGCATTCAGGAGGTATTTATTATGATGCGTATTTTAAATCCCATTTTCATTGTAGGTAAGGGTTAAAAGTAAGTGAAGGAAATTGATAGCACTATAATTTCAGTTCCACTATTCATTACAGTAATAAAACACCTCAACCAGTGGAGTGCAGTATAATTATTTCAAGCAATGAGAAACTCAAATCATATCCTACATAATTCTTGGAATGACATTTCCCAATCTGATGCATAGCTGACATATGGTAATTACTGCATTAGACAGTTACTTTCTGTGAACAGCAACAACGAAACGGGTTGAACTACTTTCTCTTCAGCCTGCACTACTCGAGTTGATTCGCCAATATAATTAATGTTCTTCTCTTTCCCTGTACAAGATGGGTGGACTAATGATACGGTAGGCGTCCAGCCAATGGGAGGTCCTCCGATAAATCTGTTCATAGTATGAGTCGAAGGGTAACGTCCTCTCAGAGCGACTTAACGCTCACGAACAGAGAAGGGTAAAAGTTGAGACATAGGAAACGTAGCAGTAAACATCCTCCTGTACCTGTGCGATGGTATCCTGTATTATTATATGGTGTGAGTGCAGCTGGATAATTGTCCCTTGACTTGAAATTAAGTGGTATACAAGTATTTTAATGGGAGGAGTTCGGAAAATCAGAAGGAATAATCATACATAGGGTAAGCGTGGTCGGTGATGGGATTTGAACTTCAGATCCAAGTACAGCGCCTATGATAATTAGCTGTTAGGAGGACGCCACAATCATCTATATATTAAAAAGAGTTTAAAAACAGCTTTCGAAAATCCGTCCGTTCGTTCTACTGGACCGATCTGCTTCATTTTTGTTTGATTTTCTCCAGAATTTCCTGCCGGTGAATCACCAGTCATTGGTAGGTCTCTAGGTTCAGCCAGCTTTGAGCAATCATAAAATAAAGTCATTACATGATAACTCCAATAATTGTAGGTGAAGGCTTACCCTAACCCGCTATATATTCTGTACTTTGCAGATTGTTAAGCGACAAACTCTCTCATTAATATTCTGATATATGTGATTTTTATCCTAAGTAATGTCATTGCAAGCAGCCATGTTAGATTACTACCTGTCAAGCCAGAGACTTCGTCTGATCACGGAAGAATACCATTCACTGCTAGATACTCTTTGATAACGGATGAACATTACCGTACCTTACTGTAGGAATGTATGTTTGCATGACATAGTTACCATTCCTACAGTATGATGTATTTAAGGTTCGTTTTCCTTTACACATAAGAATAGGAAAATGAACTCAACGAAAAGTGTTCCGATGGACTGCATATCAATATGTGGCTGGAAGGGGTGACCAGTGTGGAGAGAAATAATGGACTGGAAGAGCAATGTCACATTCGTGGTTTCGGCGTAGGAGCTACGATGTATTATACCAGTGAAATGAAATGAAATGGCGTATGGCTTTTAGTTCCGGAAGTGTCCGAGGACAAGGTCGGCTCGCCAGATGCAGGTCTTCTGATTTGACTCCCGTAGGCGACCTGCGCGTCATGATGAGGATGAAATGATGATGTAGACGACACATACACCCAGCCCCCGTGCCAGCAACATTAACAAATGATGGTTAAAATTCCCGACCCTGCCGGAAATCGAAGCCGGGACCCCTGTGACCAAAGGTCAGCACGCTAACCATTTAGCCATGGAGCCGGACTATAATACCAGTGAACACATATGACTTAATATGTATGAATAATACGATGCATGTTTAGGCATATTTTCCCGGTGAGATTTTAAGAGTGTTATAGAATGAAATATTGTTAATGACGAGCGCAATGGTACAGTTTAAATACGAGTCAAGTCAGAAGCTTGGCTTTCTGGACTGGGGCCGCTAGCTCACCGTCAGGTAGCTCATAAATTATTGTACTCACGTAGGTTGAGTGGACCAGGAACCAGTCCAAAGATCCAGGTAAGTGCCCCTGAACTGGTTGATATAGAACACGGGTCATCCGGGTAAAAGGCAGTTCGTTTTCCCCAGACTGCGGGGTCTGCTATAACGGTGCAGAATAACTGGTAATATATTTATTGTAAAATCTTAATCTAAGCACTCGCCGGTGTTTCTGTTTTATCTCATTGATGTTCATATTGACGATTATTAACAGGTATGCTCTCAGATTTATTCTTCTTCTTCTTATTCTTCTTCTTCTTATTCTTCTTCGTCTTCTTCTTCTTCTTATTCTTCTTCTTCTTCTTATTATTATTATTATTATCGTCAAAATGCTACATTAACAATAACAATGGGAACCCGAAAAATTAGGCTATGTAATGTTTGCTGGTTAAAATTGTGTCCCTGTTCTCGTATTTATCGTACCACAAGTTATCAGGGGGTTATCAGGCGTGGAACGTGAAACTATAAATGATAACATTTCCTAAAACGGTTGGTAGATAGCATTAGTGCAGCAACGGAGTCGAAACTGTAGTCGAGAGTGTCGTTTTCGGAGGCCGCAATCTCTAGTCTTCGCGACTCCGTTCGCAACCCATCCGTATTAATTTGTAAACAAATACCATGTTACCGTGAGCTTTTCAGGTAATCAAAAATATCCATAAAAAGCAAAGTGATCTCCGTACAGGCCATAAAGGCTCTCGGAGGGGTGGAAGGTAAAGGCTTCCAGTATCCGTTATCTCGGTACTTGGTGGGGTAGAGTGGTTAGCAATATGCCAGATATTAACCAGATACTCATATTTCGTGTATGCTGAGTGAATCTCAGGGCCATGAGTACCTCCGAAAGTGAAAATCTTCTTCTTCTTCTTCTTAATCTGTTTACCCTCCAGGGTCGGTTTTTCCCCTCGGACTCAGCGAGGGATCCCACCTCTACACCTCAAGGGCAGTGTCCTGGAGTTTCAGACTTTGGGTCGGGGGATACAACTGGGGAGAATGACCAGTAACTCGCCCAGGCGGCCTCACCTGCTATGCTGAACAGGGGCCTGGTGGAGGGATGGGAAGATTGGATGGGACAGGCAAGGAAGAGGGAAGGAAGCGGCCGTGGCCTTAAGTTAGGTAGCATCCCGGCATTTGCCTGGAGGAGAAGTGGGAAACCACGGAAAACCACTTCCAAGATGGCTCAGGTCGGAATCGAAACCTCCTCTACTCAGTTGACCTCCCGAGGCTGAGTGGACCCCGTTCCAGCCCTCGTACCACTTTTCAAATTTCGTGGCAGAGCCGCGAATCGAACCCGGACCTCCGGGAGTGGCAGCTAATCACGGTAACCACTACACTACAGAGGCGGACGAAAGTGAAAATCTCGTGTCTTAAATGTTTCGACTTCCGGGCGAGAAATCGAAAACACGTTCTCCCGGGTGAATCGAGCACGCTAGGCAGCCCCTATATTCATAGGTGTGTATTAACACATACTTCTTTGGCAGACCTCGATATGAGCACAATATTATAATGCTAGCAAGTTATTAAAAGCTAAGTTACACAGCACTTGAAGAGTTCCATGGTACGCCTTCATTTCAATTCCCGTCCGCCTCCGTAGCGTAACGGTTAGTGTTATTAGCTGCCGTCCTCGGGGACCCGGGTTCGATTCCCGGTACTGCAAGAAAATTAAGAATGGCAGGAGGGCTGATACGTGGTTGAAATGGTACATGCAGCTCACCCCCATTGGGGGTGTGCCTGGAAAGAGCTGCACCACCTCGGGCTGAGGACACGAGTTTACTTTACTATTTCAATTCATGTATTATTATGGAGTCCGCCTCCGTGGTGTAGTGGTTAGCGTGATTAGCTGTCACCCCCGGAGGTCCAGGTTCGATTCCCGGCTCTGCCGCGAAATTTGAAAAGTTGTACGAGGGCTGGAACGGGGTCCACTCAGCCTCGGGAGATCAACTGAGTAGAGGTGGGTTCGATTCCCACCTCAGCCATCCTGGAAGTGGTTTTCCGTGGTTTTCCACTTCTCCTCCAGGTAAATGCCGGGATGGTACCTAACTTAAGGCCACGGCCGCTTCCTTCCCTCATCCTTGCCTGTCCCATCCAATCTTCCCATCCCCCCACAAGGCCCCTGTTCAACATAGCAGGTGAGGCGGCCTGGGAGAGGTACTGGTCATTCTCCCCAGTTGTATCCCCCGACCCAAAGTCTGAAACTCCAGGACACTGCCCTTGAGGCGGTAGAGGTGGGATCCCTCGCTGAGTCCGACGGAAAAACCGACCCTGGAGGGTAAACAGATTAAGTAGTAGTAGTAGTAGTAGTATTATTATGGATCTTTAACCTACTGACCGTACACTACTACTGTTAATTATCTCTCCTTAGCTCCTTTTACCATTACTCACTAGCATTATCAACGGCTTTTTGTTAATCTCGACTGTTTTATAGTGTCATTCATCAGAAGGCAACGGCGCTCGTTGGCAAGCCACACGAGTGCCATTCCAAAGCTCACAGAGAATTTGGAACTTGAAATATTAATGAGTGTACCCTTCAACTTGGCAACGTATTTATAATGTCGTCTATAACGATTTCTCTCCAATGGTGTGTCAGGAGAGGGGGTAATGTGAATGACAGGTGATTTTTTTAGAGTTTGGTCATTGCTACGAGCGTTCGAGTACATCATCGAACACTATTTTTATGCCTTCTGGATGGTATACGTAAATACTCTGTCCGTATTGTATAACTATTTATATACGTGACCAGAATAAGAGTCTGGTACATGTGAGGGTAAATATGGGAAACAACACTGTCCTGATCTAGCTAGCTTCTGCGTTTTTTCCTGGTAGTTTTACGACGCATTGACTCAGAAATATCTTATGGCGACGAAGGGACAGGACAGGTCTAGGGCTGGGAAGAAAGCGACTGTGGCCTTACTTAAGGTACAGCCCCAGCATTTGCATGTTGTGAAATTGGGAAATCACGGAAAATCATCCTCAGAGCTGCCGGCAGCGGTGTTCAAACCTACCATCACCCGAATGCAAGCTAATAGCTCCACAAGTCGAACTGCACAACTAGCTACTGCCCGGATGATCCTAATTCTATGTAGTGATCTAATAAGGTTTGTTTCGGATTTTAACTTAACAATTGAGATGAATGAGTGGTTGACTCAGCTTCGTTAGGATGGTTCAGATAACCTCTTTTCACGTAAATTGCGACCGATCGTTGTAAGATACTCTATATATCTTCCAGTTCCAAAGCAAAAATTAAAGAGAGCCTCCCAAGGCTGGTAAAATACCATCGTGGGGTTGAAAAAGTGAAATACTGAAGATTACGGCACACAGACCACAACACTCTTCGCAGGTTTAGGATGCAATGCACACAGCTATTAAAACAGATATAAACAAGCCATCAAAGGGAAGAGCAACCACCGTGAAGGGGGTGGATGGCGGGACTGTTATGCCTTTCAGTGTTCAGTCCGCAAGCCTCTGTGAATTATATAAATACACACATAATCCACTATTTGTACCTGGCTCTGTGGCCTCATTTAGTTCAATGCCGCTTATCTTTAAATGATTAGAAATTAAGTCTAACCATGTCATCTTGGTCTCCCTATACTTCTCCTACCCTTCCATGACCGAGTCAATTATTCTCCTAGGTAAACTATCCACCTCCATTCACCTCGCATGACCCCACCACCGAAGCCGGTTTATGTGTACCGCTTCATACATCTCATTCATTCTGAACTCAGCCTTTATTTCTCATAGTCTAATTACCACGTCCGGGAGATTCTCTCCCCTTATTCGTCTGCAGATTTCACTTTCTCTATCCTAGGCCTAGAGATCCTTAGTTCACTACAGATCGGACAGTGGCCTGTATCATCGAAAAATACCCAAAACAGCGGCACATTCCTAAAAGTTTTCTTGGATTCACAGTCGGTTTTGATATGGTCTATTACACTAGTGTCCAAAAGTTAAGCATAAGTTACAAGTAAGCAAGACATCAAGAAATAGAACGCAAATCGCTCGACATGTGCACCTACCAACCTTACGTGTTCGCTCTGTATAGGAAAGGAGTGTTCCCTGCTTTGACTAACCGCAAGGTAAACACAGCCAGTGTCTGCGCCCCATATTCCCTCAGACGTGTTTGCCCTGTTATAGTGTGCGGGGTGTAGCCTCGTGGTGAACGTGACAACATAATGGCACAGCGACGCCATTTGGACCCCGCTTTGCAGGGCAGAATAGATACTCGGCCACCTGGAAGCAGGGCAGACACAGACCGAAGTAGCCGTATCCTCCAATGTGCCACAAGGTGTCATTTCCAGGCTTTGGAGACGATTTCGAGACACAGGAGATGTTAGTCGTAGGCAAGTATCAGGTCGACCAAGGGTAACCACTCCACAGCAGGACCGATGTATGGCCTTAACCGCCCGAGGAAATCAGAATGCACCTGTAAGACAATAGTCGGTGGAGCTTGCAGTCGTCTCAGGGGTTGCCGTTTCCCGGCAAACTGTGTACCGGAGGCTCAGAACAGCAGGGCTGTTTGCCCGACGTCCAGCAGTGTGCGTCCCGCTCACTCCAGCACAGAGACGGGCCCGTTTACTATGGAGCCGTCAACATCGAAACTGGACCATGAATGAATGGAGGCATGTGCTCTTCACAGATGAATCTCGCTTCAGTTTTGCAGAACAATTCCCGTTGCACATTAATCTGGAGAGAACCGGGTAGCCGATACAATCACAGGAACATCGTGGAACGGAACCAGTATGGTGGTGGTGGCGTTATGGTGTGGAGCGGCATCATGTTGAATGGCCGTACGGACCTGCACATCTTCATGGGTGGTCCGAGGAACACTGTTAACGCTCGGAGATACAGGGGTGAGGTACTGAGACCACATGTTCGACTCTTCAGAGGTGCGGTTGGTCCACATTTCCTCTTAATGGACGGTAATGCAAGACCGCACCGCGCTGTTCTGGTGGATGTATTTCTGGCTGGGGAAGACTTTCATCGCATGGACTGGCCAGCGAGGTCTGCGGATCTGAATCCTACAGAACATGCCTGGGATGCATTGGGGAGGCGAATTGAATCCCGTCAGCCTCCACCAAGGACCCTCCAAGACCTTCACATTGCCCTTTCGGAGGAATGGGATCGACTGCCACAAGAGCTCTTGGACCAACTGATAGAGAGTATGCCACGTCGCTGCGAAGCATGTGTGGCCGTTAGGTGTAACCATACACCCTATTAACAGCATATTTTGTTGTGGAAGACATTGCCAAGTTTGTTAGTTGTTGTCAAAGGTGTACCTTAGCTGTCAAAACCTTTCTGACACTACCTTTTTTGGACAAGTTGTGTGACATTTGGTGTGTGATTCAGCTTCCGTTTGTTCAGCAATCCGTCTGACATTACTATCAGGTGGTATGGCTTCGATTACTTATTACGCTTAACTTTTGGACACTAGTGTATTATGGATCTTGTGTCTCTACCCTCACATGTGCAGCGGTGAATAGCCTTAGGGTGGAAACGTAGTGGAGCGGGGAGCAAAGTAGTGAGCAATGCGCGCCATAGTCTTCGCATGTCGGTAGTGAATGATAGAGGAGTTGTTGTTACTGGAGAATTCTGCAATAAAAATTTTGCATTTGGTGCAAAACACAGATACAGCAAAGACTACTTAAGAAGTGGACGAACTTTAATCTCCAACACTGCTATGTATCTCTCTCAGTGACGAAGGAGCATGGTGAGAAATATTAGATTTGTTGTCCCAGCTATTCTCGGAATGAACTGAAAGGAATAATTATTTGATTTCACACTCTTGGGCTGTTTTAAGGCTAGTCGGAGTATGAAATGATGAAATACATTTCTGCGTTTCCTCGTGGATGTATACGAGTAGGTCAGTGACTAAACAGTTGGGCGAGAAAGATTACCCAAGAAGCCTGAATGTATCGCCACACACACACGGCGTCTCAGTACAAAACGATTACCGAAATGCAAGCATAGGCTAAGTAGCTTTTAAATATTATTAAATATTTACGACAGTAATGTCCTCGTCCGCAGTGTGACGGTTAGCACTATTAGTTGCCGTCCTCGGGCCCCGGGTTCGATTTCCGAAAAGCCAAAAATTTAAGATTGGCCAGAGAGCTGGTATGTGGTTACGTGCAGTTTACCTCTATTGAAGGTGTAACTGAAAAGAGCTGCACACCCTCGGGGCGAGGACATGAATGTTCTTACCGTTGGACTTATTGCTCTATTACGTTCAAAACAATTTTTAGTTTCATCCTTATTTGGCAATAAACAATGAAAATACACACATTTTAGTAAATAAGTGAAATTTAAAATTGCTCACCCAGCAAGTGCGTGTACGCGATTTCATTGTCCGTCAGTAGAAGGATGTTAATAATAATAATAGGAAGAAGAATCTGCATTTTAATTGACGTATGTCGTAATATATTTGTATTCGACATAAAACATGTCACGGAATTACAAGAGATGCTTGTGATGACCTTAATAACTCCCCTTTTAGAAATATACATCTACCAATTATTGTCACACGATTTGAAACACGGATTTTCAACTCACATAGAAGAACAAGTAATTAAAGCTTATTATATTGAAATTTACGCGTGTTTGTCCCTTATTATCTTAAATTCATGGTACATGCAAAACCATTGAAGAAATACTACAGTAGGGTGTTTTTTGTATACCTCTAAGTTTATATATTTATTTTCATTTCTGCAGTAATTTCATCCCTAAGCTTATATAAAACAAAGTGGTTGTGGTACCGTGCGTCCTATTGGTCCCACAGAACATTACGAATGAAAGCAGCACTAATTAATTGATCGATATCTATTTTATATCGAAGGTATAAGAGCAGCGAAATCAAATTATTTTGAACGCCCTGCTTTGCTCTCTCCTCGTGATAAAAGTGACGCTCTTCTCTCCACTGCACTATGCAAGCTCCCACTTGCAAACATGTTTTTAGCCTTAGGCTTAAAGAATGTACCCATAACTACTAATCCCACACTAGCTCAAAAGTCTAGTAAATTCATATTAGCTTCCATATCTTTCCCGTATTTACTCATCTCTTTTTCATATTCTTCAGTCCTATTTTCAAATTTCCCATTGAAATCGCCCATTTCAATTGACCTATCCTTGCTGTTGAGCCTGACTACGATGCTACTCAGTGCTTCATAAAACTTGTCAATTTCGTCTGCACTCTCACATGGTGAATAGACTGAGACAATTCTCCTCCTAATTCGTCCAGCTGTCAAATCAACCCACATCATTCATTCACTCATTAACGTGCCTAACAGAGTAACGCCGAGTTTGAAGTATTTCGTTCAAATAATGAGCAGATGACGCCTAACGATGCAGGAGTGGGCCTAAGAAAGGAAACATGGATCGGCAACAGATAATGAAAATTAATAAAAATAACCCCTTTTGGCTAGGCAACAATAGCAACAGCAGGGAACAATGCCGCAGGCATGATAGAAAAAATATTTTACGAAAAAAGGGACCAAAGAGGTAAAATATACTGAAGAGATTTCTGCGACAAGATACACAGTATTTAAGTAATATCAACTTTCAAACTCTACAATTATTACAAAGGAAAACACAAACTAATTACAAGTGCATTGGAGTAAGGAAAACTAGATTTAGACATGACAGTCTTACGACCAGCACAAACTAGACTCGCTCTATACGACACCATCTTAGAAAGTAAACACTGCGAATATACACCAGTTGTGCAGTAACAAGATCAATTCTTTAATGAGGAGCATAAGACGCTATGATGTCGATCTGTACAAGAAATAACCCACGCCTAAACACATACTATTCAGGCACAGGATTGGAGGGTAACGGGCTCATCCCCCTTATTAGGCGTCTATAACCACCAAATGAAAAACACACCACTATGCTTAACACTTTACAAGAAACAAATCTTCATTTTATTCAACCACTTTTACGTATGTGTTTATTGTTAGAGGGACGTGAATGAGATAATCTCCGTCCACACACCACGATGCACCGGGCGAGTTGGCCGTGCGCGTAGAGGCGCGCGGCTGTGAGCTTGCATCCGGGAGATAGTACGTTCGAATCCCACTATCGGCAGCCCTGAAAATGGTTTTCCGTGGTTTCCCATTTTCACACCAGGCAAATGCTGGGGCTGTACCTTAATTAAGGCCACGGCCGCTTCCTTCCAACTCCTAGGCCTTTCCTATCCCATCGTCGCCATAAGACCTATCTGTGTCGGCGCGACGTAAAGCCCCTAGCAAAAAAAAAGTATTCTGACACTTGCCCATCCTTCCTACCTGGTCGTAAATAGTTAGACTCGCGGTGATAATTTAGGAACAAACACGGGGAACAATGGCAGGACGTTCTTGGTTAAGAAAAGAATGACAAGATAAGACGTTGTGGAATAGAAGATGTGCTAATAATCAGTTCATGTGCTGAGAGCAGATGAGTAGAAATTACCTCATAAAATAAGGAGCACGATCGCTAAAGACCGTGGAAGTCGCAGGTTGTACTAAAATGTAAGATCGTGGAGGTATTTTGGGAGAAAACGCCGGCTTTCAGACCAAATATACTGAGTTTATATGAGTGTGTGAATTCAAACTCTTGAAACAATTTGACGAACAAACTACACATTCTTTCATTCGTTCATTCATTCTAGATCAGATAAATTCTAATTAAGTAACTAATTAAGGCAATGCTTTCTTGGAAATGGCAAATAGCGTCGTTATAAATTTCGATTACATAATTTATTATACAAAAGCAATGCATGCAATAGCATGAAAATGATTGTTCTGTAAAGCAATGACAATGAAATCCCACAGCCTGTTTCCAGCCATTCGACCGGGTCAGGAATGGAATGAATGAAGCCCTATCTAGCGGCGAGGATAGTAATTGTGCCGGCTGCCGAAGCCTGTCGCACTCCTCTGGGGCAATGATTAATGACTGACAGATGAAACGAAATGATATTGGAGAGTGTCGCTGGAGTGAAAGATGACAGGGAAAACCGGACTACCCGGAGACAGACTGTCCCTCCTTCGATTTGTCCAGCACAAATCTCACATGGAGTGACCAGGCTTTGAACCATGGAACCCAGCGGTGAGAGGCCGGCGCGCTGCCACCTGAGCCCCGAGGCTCTCTGTAAAGCAATATGTTATGTATTTTTTTCAATTCGCTTTACGTCGCACTAATACAGATCGGTACATTGGCCACGATGGGATAGGAAAGGAATAGGAGTGGGAAGGAAGCAACCGTACCTTAATTATGGTACAGCCCCAGCATTTGCCTGGTGTGGAAATGGGAAACCACGGAAAACCCTATTCACGGTTACCGGCAGTGGAGTTCGAACCCACTATCTTGCAAGGTGATATGTAAAGCAATATCCTTTTCACTTAGCAATATTTATAAATTAAAATCCCACAGTTGAATGATGAACATTACAAATAATGCTGTATTCTGTTCCTGTCAAATCTCTTGAACGGCTAGATCCACTACTGCTTTCCCCCAGCTGAGTGAAGGCTTTGCCACCCACGCAGAGAAACATGTGATGTTATTGGTCTAAATATAGGAGAGGTACTTTCGAAGAAAGAAATACAGTGGTGACCGGTGATTATTCTATTTGTGGTGCAAAAGAATTAAACAAATTGTAAGCAAACCTTTCGAAGTTGCAAGTAGAGACAATGCATACTTACCAATGCTGTAAATTAGATGAAATTTCATTATTTAACTGTGCTTTTGTACAAGACCGTTCTTTTAATAAGGAAATTGAGGAACTAACATCAATATGTATTTCAATCTACATGCATTTTTCTTAAAATTCCTGTTTTAAGAAAATGATTGATCAAATTTACACCTGTCAGAAAAAAAGTAATTATGAAGAAAATATGTCTATGGCCTATTCACCGAAAGTATGTGTTCCACAACCTCGAACGAAACCTTCAAATAAACCAATAAGAACGGTACTGAAAGTAACACATGCTTGCCTCACATAGGAAAACATAAGCCTGGCTACTGTCAACACAAGCACTTGGCCACAATTTTAGTTGCCGCGAAATGAAGTTATCACCATGCCTTGCCTTCAACTTGAAGGCTTCAAGGCTATTTTATACACAAAGTGCATAAACATTTGGAAGGGATATATTTTGCACCTGATATAATTATACCGAAAAATAGTTTAACGACGCTATTAAAAAGCACATGAAATAAAGATCAGAAAAGTTAGCAAATGTGATATTTTGTGCTTGCGTTCTGGTACCGATAGGTAATGGTGGTTTAACGGTGTCACCGGCTTGCATGATTGGAACTTAGTAATATTTTTGCAAAAATCCCAGATTGGTATTTACAGATAGAGGAAGATTTATATCTGTCACTAATAAGGGTTTAAAAAAAAATCAGTTACGTGAACGAATCGTATCCACGAAATTTCACTGTAATTTTTGTGCCAAACGAAAGATAATAATTGTCTTTACTCAAATAAAGTGTAAAATCTGCGGTAAATTAAGGAATAACGTCGTTACTAGAGAAAAGTCTAGAGAAAGATCTATACGTAGGCCTACTTACGGGCTGTAGACAGGACTATGTTGCAGTCCGCTACTCGTGCCGTCTTTTGTTTTTTCTTCAGTTCCCGGACTAGCACCGACGAATGGGAGTTCTATGTTTGTGAATTATCATTATCTTTGTCCATATGACTAGCGCGGGCAGTTCAAACAGCAAAATAGCATGATCCATGGACCAATAAATATTTTGTAGAAAGGAAAATGGCATGGTCCCTGTACCAATAACCTGTACGAATAAATATATCACTTAATGAATGAGTTAGGGCACAAAACGAATCAGAAACATGAAGAAAATTACACCTAATTAATTCGAACAACTTCAGCGAGCAAAGATATCACACACGAAAGTGTTAGACAAGCAAAACACATACGGAAGCGCTGCGACGTAACGAAAAAGAACAGTTGCAAGGTAGTAAAGTATGTATCCATATTATTCTCTACAAGTAAAATTTTTCGTACTCTTTCTTAATTTCTTCTTTTTCTTCTTAATCTGTTTACCCTCCAGTGTTAGTTTTTCTCTCGGTTTCAGCGAGGGATCCCACCTCTACCGCCTCAAGGGCAGTGTCATGGAGCGTGAGACATTGGGTCGGGGGATATAACTGGGGGAATGACCAGTACCTCGCCCAGGTGGCCTCACCTACTATGCTGAACAGGGGCCTTGTGGGGGGAGGGAGATTGGAAGGGATAGACGAGGAAGAGAGAAGGAAGCGGCCGTGGTCTTAAGTTACTGTAGGTACCATGCCGATATTTGCCAGGAGGAGAAGTGGGAAACCACGGAAAACCACTTCCAGGATGGCTGAGGTGGGAATCGGACGCACCTCTACTCATTTGACCTCCCGAGGCTGAGTGGACCCCGTTCCAGCACTCGTACCACTTTTAAAATTTCGTGGCCGAGCTGGGAATCGAACCCGATCCTCCAGGGGTGGCAGCTAATTACACTAACCACTACACCACAGAGGCGGACATTTCTTAATTTACCCCAGATTTTACACTTTATTTGAGCAAATGCAATTATTATCTTCCATTTGGGACAAAAATTAGAGTGAAATTTCGTGGATACGTTTCGTTCATATAACCATTAAATGCCTGTTTCAACAGGAAAGATCTAAGAATACGTTGTCGTTATGAGATGCAGCATATAATAGTCCTCAAAGTGTGTGACAAAATCGCAAAATTGACAATGCGGGGTGCATTGTGCTTCTCATATACTGTTGTGCCGTCCCCACGGTGTAGGGGTAGCACGCCTGCCTCTTACCCGGAGGCCCTAGTTTCGATTCCCGGCCAGGTAAGGAACTTTCACCTGGTTCTGAGGGCTTGTTCGAGGTCCAATCAGCTTACGTGATTACAACTGAGGAGCTATCTGACCTTGAGATGGCATACCCGGTCTAGAAAGCCAAGAATAACGGCCGTGAGGATTATTCGTCGTACTGGCCACACGACACCTTGTAATCTGCAGGCCTTCGGGCTGAGCAGTGGTCACTTGGTAGGCCAAGGCCCTTCGGGGCTGTTGCGCCATGGGGTTTTGTTTGGTTCGGTTATATGCTGTTGTGCTTGTTACATTCTCACTCACCGAGCTCGATAGCTGCAGTCGCTTAATTGCGGCCAGTGTCCAGTATTCGAGAGATAGTAGGTTCGAACCCCACTATCGGCAGCCCTGAAGATGGTTTTCCGTGGTTTCCCATTTTCACACCAGGCAAATGCTGGGGCTGTACCTTAATTAAGGCCACGGCCGATTCCTTCCTACTCCTAGCCATTTCCTGTCCCATCGTCGCCATAAGACCTATCTGAGTCGGTGCGACGTAAAGCAACTAGCAAAGAAAACAAAACATTCTCACTCTTACCGGGCGAGTTGGCCGTGCGGTTCTACAGTGTGTTGATGCGTGGAGGCGGTGCCCATGAGATCTGGGACACGCATTCAGACAAGCGCCGCCAAAGCACACGTCCGTTTGTGCGCACGTCCAAATTCGAGCGGAATAAAATAATGCATATACAGTATTTACTTGAAATTTAAGATAAGCTCTTCTTGAGAGGAAAAATTCTCATATTACGTCTTCATTAAAATGGTGGTGAGCGGCATGACTTTTCACTTCAAAAATACAACAAGCGCTGACCGGCATTCGAACCACCGCCACCTTCATGAGAAACCAGTGACTGTATCACTCGGTTATTACGTTCCACAAAATAATGCATGGAGAGGTACGATCTGGAGTCGTGTCAAAGAGAAATCTGATTTTGAATTTTCTTGAGTAGGTCTCTCAACTTCCAGGATGGTAGATGCTGCTATCCTTTCAGCGCCAATACACACCGTATATACACCGTATATACACACCGTGTATACTATTAATCTATTCACTCAAAGTAATACCAATTTTTCCCTTTCCATAGTCAGTCTTTAGTGGTAGATTGAGTAACAAGCGGTGAAGTCTCCAGAGCCATACTCATATTGGAACCCAGAGTGTTCTTTCTCGGCCATTCTTCTGTAGTAAATTATATTGTATCACCTTTGCGTTCGATTGAACTCCATGTGGTCCTTTCAATCCAGTCCTTAAAGATACAATGGATAACGACTTTTGATTTTCCTTCTCTCACGCCTACATTAGAACCCAAAGCGTATTTTCGAAGTAAGTCTTCAGTAGTGGACTATGCTAGGTAACGACTTGTGGATTGCTCTGTGCCATATCCACATTATAAGGAACTCAGCGCAGTCCTTCCAATCCAGTCTTCAGTAGTAGAATGGATAACGACTTGTGAATTCTCCTGTATCATACTCGCATTAGAAGAAACGCAGTGGTTCCTTTATAAGCCAGTCTTCAGTAGTAGAATGGATAAAGACTTGTGAATTCCCCTGTATGATGCTCGCATTAGAAGAAACCCAGTGTGCCCTTTCCAAGCCAGTCTCCTGCTGATAATTACAGAGGAGTTGCCTGAATCTGACCCGCCACTGCACCTTCCCTCTCGCTCCGCGCCTTGCCTTCACACTACTACAGGCTTTCTTCAGGAATTTTCGGAACTCCATCATCCATATCGTAGTTAATTAGATATAATGCTACGTCACTGGACATTACAATTAACTGTTAAATATTATTAGCTGTTGTTAGGCTGGTATTATCTGAACAAAGGCCAAATAAAACTTAGCATGAGCTACATGTACACAGCAAACAATAACTTCTGCAGGTTGTAATTACACAGGACTACGTATTTATAACTAGCCTGCGCTCAGTGCAAGTTTCCTAGTCGTTTGTTTTGCTTCAAATTAAGTACACTGTGCTATGATTCTCAAGACTTTTCAATACTCACTCCCCTTGAATGCACCTTGCCAGCGTCAAGGTATTCTGATCACTGAACTATAGTAACAATCCAATAAATACTGAGTTTATCTTCATGAAGTCACGTGCTTGGGTTCTGTCCAAAATGAGAACTACTTCGAAACATGAACAGGTCATAAAGTACGAACAGCCCTGGCCTCTTCCTTGCGAGACCGCTAGAGTAGGAAGTAAATGAAGAGGAACACTATACCTCTACCAAGGGTTCTATCAGAAGAGCAGACATTGTTGCTATCCATCAACAAGCACATGCATCGGTGTATTTAATCCAATGGAGGTGATGTCACACAGACCACGGAGATCGAATAAGAGAGTATTGCAACGCTATAATAATAATAATAATAATAATAATAATAATAATAATAATAATAATAATAATAATAATAATAATATGGCCGCTTCCTTCCCTCTTCCTTGTCTATCACTTCCATTCATCCCATCCCCCACCAAGGCCTCTGTTCAGCATAGCAGGTGAGGCCGCCTGGGCGAGGTATTTGTCATCGTCCCCAGTTGTATTCCCCCGACCCAATGCCTCACGCTCCAGGACACTGCCCTTGAGGCGGTAGAGGTGGGATACCTCTCTGAGTTCGAGGGAAAAGCCAAGGAGAGTAAAAAGATTAAGATGGAGAAGAAAAATTACACAAACTTTAGTACGATATATCTCCTTATATAAATTATGTACAGTGCTTTTAAAAGAAGTTCTATCTAATTACGAATTTACATTAACATGTTAACTAAGTTAGGTACCATCCCGGCGTTTACTTGGAGGAGAAGTGGGAAACCATTGAAAACCACTTCGAGGATGTCTGAGGTGGGAATCAAACCCACCTTTACTCAGTTGACCTCCCGAGGCTGTGTGGACCCCGTTCCAGCCCTCATTCCACTTTTCAAATTGCGTGACAGAGCCGGGAATCGAACTCGGGCCTCCGGGAGTGGCAGCTAATCACACTTACCACTACACCACAGAGGTGGTCTTGTGTAATTTTTGCGTTCTAAAATTTTGGACTAACCACTAAACCACATACGCGGCAATAATAATAATAATAATAATAATAATAATAATAATAATAATAATAATAATAATAATAATAATAATAATAATAATAATAATAATGTTTCAGTCATCAGACTATACACTAGTTTCATGCAGCTCTCCATGTCTGACTCGTTGGCTGAATGGTCAGCGTACTGTCCTTCGATTCAGAGGGTCCCTTGTTCGATTCCCGGCAGGGCCGGGTATTTTAACCTCCACTGGTTAATTCCAATGGCTCGGGGGCTGGGTGTTTGTGCTGTCCCCAATATCCCTGCAACTAACACACCACACATAACACGATCCTCCACCACAAAACACGCAGTTACCTACACATCGCAGATGCCGCCCACACTCATCGGAGGGTCTGCCTTACAAGGGCTGCACTCGGCTAGAAATAGCCACACGAAATTAAATGCAGCTCTCCATGCCAGCCTATCCTGTAACCTTTTCATTTCTACGAAACTAATACATACTGCAACTGCTTTAATGCACTTGTCATATTCGAAATTTGGTCTAACCCTTCAATTATTACCACCTATATTTCCCTCAAAAAAAACAAACAAAAAAAAAACCAACGAACAAGTCCTGGATATCTTAAGATGTGTCCTATTAATCTATCTCTTCTTCTCGTCAAATTCAGCCAAATCGATCTCCTCTCATCAATTCGATTCAGTATCCCTACATTCGTAATTTTATCTACCCGTTTCGCCTTCAGCATTCTTCTGTAACACGAGATTTCAAAAGCTTCTATTCTCCTTCTTTCTGAGCTAATTATCGTCCATATTCATGCACCCTGTCAGATAACATCTGTGGTTGTGTTAACGTAATTATCAGGGGCTAGTGCTAGGATGGAAGTTGTCAATGCATTTACACTAACTACTATCTCGTTATTCCCTTGAATTTGAAGAAAACACTATTGGCATTCAGACCCAGTTCTCTTCGTAGTTTTCCTCGCGACATCCATACCTCGCTTGGAATTCGTAAATCGAATTCGCATAAACCAGTCGTGAGGGCTGGGAGGTATCAGATTAGATAATCCTTACACCAACGTGAGGAAAAATATCTTTGTCAGACTCACGATGAAATTCGTAATCGACCTAGCTATTCCATTCGAGCGGGTGAGATGGCCGTGCAGTGCACGCAGCTGTGAGCTTCCATCCGGAATATAGTGGGTTTGAACCCCTCTGTCGACAGCCCTGAAGATAGTTTTCCGTGGTTTCCCATTTTCACACCAGGGAAATGCTGGGGCTGTACCTTAGTTAAGGCAACGGCCGATTCCTTCCCACTCCTAGGCCTTTCCTATCTCACCGTCGCCGTAAGACCTATCTGTGTCGGTGCGACGTAGAGCAAATTGTAAAAAAAAAAAGAAGCTATTTTATTTTATTCCTCTCATTTTCGTTTATGCAGAGTTAATAGTGAAACAATGAAACATAAAGCATTTACATAGAAAGTGTACAGAATCATCAACTTCCAAGAACTTCTAAGGGCTCTTAAATTCCCGGCAATAAGCTGTGTCAAGCATTTCCTGTAACTAAAGTATATTTTTTTTCCTTTTTACGAGGTAGTGCAGCTCTTTTCAGGCACACCCCTAATGAAGGTGAGCTGCATGCACCATCTTAACCACTTACCAGCCCTCCTAACATTCTCAAATCTCTGGCAGTACAGGGAATCGAATCCGAGCCTCCGAGGAGGCAGCTAATAGCGCTAACCGTTACGCTATGAAGGCGGATATTCTTCTAACAACAAGTGCTATGACATACGAGTTCATGCAAGATTCACAGAATAGTGGACAAAGGAGAGAAAACATAACACAATCATCTGTATGCAAAGAATATCCAAACCAGCAGGCATAATAGTAACTGTTCACACATTCGGAGGTAAAAGCCATCAAGGTTGTAATTTCACATGACTGTTCATAAGATGAACATAGTCACGAGAATTACAGTTTTAACGGCTGATGACCTAGGGGTTAGATGCCTTAAAACAACAATAGTTCTAGAACTCGAATAAGGAAACAGACAGGAAACACGGGCAGTGTACTGGATCATCGACTTCCAATAATAATAATAATAATAATAATAATAATAATAATAATAATAATAATAATAATAATAATAATAATAATAATAATAATAATAATAATAATAATAATAATAATAATAAGAATAATAATAATATTAATCCGCCTCTGTGGTGTAGTGGTTAGCGTGATTAGCTCCCACCCACGGCGGCCCGGGTTCGATTCCCGGCTCTGCCACGAAATTTGAAAAGTGGTACGAGGGCTGGAATGGGGTCCACTCAGTCTTGAAAGGTCAACTGAGTATATGGGGTTCGATTCCCTCTTTAGCCATCCTCGAAGTGGATTTCCGTGGTTTCTAACTTCTCCTCCAGGCAAATGCTGGTACCAAATTTTAGGCCACGGCCGCTTCCTTCCCTCTTCCTTGTCTATCCATTCCAGTCTTCCCAATCCCCCTCAATGCCCGTGTTCACCGTAGCAGGTGAGGCCGCCTGGGCGAGGTACTGGTCCTCCTTCCAAGTTTTATCCTCCGATTCATAGTTTCACGCACCAGAACACTGCGCTTAAGGCGGTAGATGTGGGATCCCTCGCTGAGTCCAAGGGTAAACCAGCCCTGGAGTGTAAACGGATTAAGAAAGAAAGAAAGAAAGAAAGAAAGAAAGAAAGAAAGAAAGAAATTTTATATGCAGCAGAAACTCTTTAAACTTACAAGAACTGCGGATCTTGAAATATTAGAGAAAGTTCAAAGAAGAATTTTGAGGAAAATACCTAATTTAGACTGCGATCAAACAGAGAGCTATATTTAAAAGTTGAAAAACTGACAACTGAAATGAGGAAAAGAAGTGTCCAGTTTTTTGGACGCATTTATAAAATGAATAACAATAGACTAACTAAACGAATCTTCAACTTATTGAACAGTTAAAAATCAAAGCCGACGTGGTTCAATGAAATTGAAAAGGATATGATAAACGCTGGATTTAAAATAGATACGATAGAAAACAGAACACCTGGCATGGGGGCTGGGTCGTCTTCATCACCGTTTCATCTTCATAACGAAGCGCAGGTCAGTTACATGCGTCAAATCAAAAGAACTGCATCTGGCGAACCGAACTTGTTCTCGGACACCCTTGCACTAAAAGCCATACGCCATTTCATTACCGTAAGTATACCACCTACTACTGCGAGAAAATCTAAACTCAAACACTCCAAACAGGGAAAGACCTCGTAAAAAGATGAGCATTGCTGAAATAGAAATGTTAATATTTACGACAACCTTTAATGGTTTTTTCAGAAATCACTAAAATGATCCAGTATAGTGGAACACAGTTTTTGGAAATGTACAGATCCACACTCGACATTTCTGAACTATTACGACAGATGGCAGGCATTGACCATGAGTGTTCCCGACTAGTTCAACACATGGCCTGCACGGAGCTTTAATTTCAAACATTCCACTCTCTCTTCATTGTGATCCATTTTCACCATCCAAAGAGCATGCAATACCTAATAAAGGTAGCACTTAAAATTCGTATATATTTTTACAAAACGCCATTTTATAAATGCGTCCAAAAAACTGGACACTTCTTTTCCTCATTTCAGTTGTCAGTTTTTCAACTTTTAAATATAGCTCTCTGTTTGATCGCAGTCTAAATTAGGTATTTTCCTCAAAATTCTTCTTTGAACTTTCTCTAATATTTCAAGATCCGCAGTTCTTGTAAGTTTAAAGAGTTTCTGCTGCATATAAAATTTCTTTCTTTCTTTCAAACACATTAAAACACAGGAAAAGAACTCAATTTATTATTATATTAAAATTAACATGGCAAGAAGAGATTTTAGTTTAAATACTGATGCAGTTTGTGAAATTTATCCGAGGATTGGAGTTTTTGAAGTTGGGTTAATGTTTAATTGAATGTCTGTTTTATCATTTCAGGATTGTTCTGCGTACGATATTAATCGATATCGGATATAGATAGTTGGAAACCGAAAGTTGAAATAATAACAGCACTTAAATGAATGGCTGTGTCATTTTATCTGTCATGATACACGTAGGTCACATGTAATTAGGCATTATAGAATGGTCGAACAAGGTAGATTTAACGTCACACTAACGCAGCTTTTCGGCGACAGAAGAGGAAACTAGTAAGACTGAGAAAATATTCACCGTGGATATAGGTACATCCCCAGCATTTTCCTGCTGTGAAAACTATAAAACAAAGAAAACCATCTTCGCAGGAGTTGACGGTAGGAATCGAGCCCACCATCTCCCGAAAACAAGCTTACAACTAAACAATTCGTACCATCCAACCAGCTCTCTGGTTTTTTCTTATTATTATGTCTCGTAATCTGGACGTGAAAACATTATTATTATTATTATTATTATTATTATTATTATTATTATTATTATTATTATTATTATTATTATTATTATTATTATTATTATTATTATTTGCTAGGGGCTTTACGTCGCACCGACACAGATAGGTCTTATGGCGACGATGGGATAGGAAAGGCCTAGGAGTTGTAAGGAAGTGGCCGTGGCCTTAATTAAGGTACAGCCCCAGCATTTGCCTGGTGTAAAAATGGGAAACCACGGAAAACCATAGTGCCGATAGTGGGACTCGAACCTACTATCTCCCGGATGCAAGGTCACAGCCGCGCGCCTCTACGCGCACGACCAACTCGCCCGGTATTATTATTATTATTATTATTATTATTATTATTATTGTTGTTGTTAGGACAATGCTTATTGTTATTCTCCACCATCAAATTTGCTAGACCATATACTTACATTAAATACGCGTTGCCACAAGCGATGTAGGTACGTTTGTTTGAATGGGCTCATAACTAAAAAGAAATGTGAGGATAAACGAAAAGTTGTAATTTATTCGCCAAACTCTATGGCCGTGTTACGTCATGTTGGACATAGAAAAATATCAAGAGCTCTTCTTTTATTCTGCTGAGTGGGCATGTGAAAAACTAAATTACATTATAACTCATCAGAGTGCGGCACGTGGACATTGCGCTACTTCTACATTATGGCATATTGCCATTTATTATCCGGCGAGTTGATTTTTTGTTTATACGTCCTACCGAGCTTGGATTAACAAACAGCTATGGCGTTTTGTAAAAATATATACGAATTTTAAGTGCTACCTTTATTAGGTATTGCATGCTCTTTGGATGGTGAAAATGGATCACAATGAAGAGAGAGTGGAGAAGGCAAAAGAAGGTTAGTTCAACCACCAGTTGCAGGCAAGCCTGGAAGTTGGGAAAGGATATCCTATTGTCTCGGCTTCCACGACTCCACAACACATGGCAATAAAGCTTCCTTTGTGCTACAAAAACCTTCTTCATGCGGCTGGACATTCGTATAACTATTTATTTGGAAATGCCTCGTCATGATCTACAGGTTAGTAAACGAAGCAGGCTTGGGATGTTACACACGTATCAACCTTAATAATACATCCACCAGTGCAGACACCACTGCCGCACAGCTCACGCGTTTCATATGAAGCGATACTAACAAAATATGCAGGGTACCCAGGAAAAAATGCTATACTTCAGGAAATGCTAGGATCATTCATTCGAGCAAAAAACTTTGAGTTGTTTTCAAGAGAGAATCACTTTAATGTTTTAAAGTAACAGTCGCTCAAAAAGTGAATGAGTGTATGGTATTGGAAGTTCCTCGCAAGTACATTTTCTCAGAAACAACTTAACCTAGAGAAATACTGTTTGTCATGGGTATCCAGGGAGTTTGTATCTACGTGGGAGGAGAATTATATTTTGATAGCCAGGCTGAGGGGCTCAGACGGTTGTGGTGCTGGCTTTCTGACCCAAACATTGAAGGTTCGATCCTGGCACACTCCCGTAATATTTGAAGGTGCTCAAATACGTCAGCCTCCTGTCAGTATATTTACTAGCACGTAAGAAACTCCTATGGAACTAATTTCCGACACCTCGCCGTCTCCGAAAACCGTAAAAGTAGTTATTGTTACGTAAAGCAAATAGTATTGTTATTATATTTTTATAATAGTTCAACTTAATTCTGATGCAAGGAAGATACAACACCATGCACTTATTATTTTTTGGAGCAATGAGACACAAAATATAATCGACAGAAAATTTCTGAAGCCCCAAGTTCAACTGCTAACGAAAGGAAGGTGCACACTATCATGGAGATTCCTTGTCTAGTTAATACACAGAGGTTTATCTACACTTTGCAAATTATAGGGTGCACTTCTTTGTGTTTAGAAAGAGTTGAAATAATATTTGCAACAAATTACACTAAGCGCTGCTTAACACGCTTCCTGTGTAATAGAACTACAATAATGTATTTTATTTGCGAAGTGCATATTGGGGAAATGTACTGTATATCGAAGAGTAAGACAAGAAAATAATGCTTAGTTCTTCCCACGAAATTCCATTGAAAACGTTTATCATAATCTGTACAATGGCACTGTGATCTAGCTACTGCTCCCAACTCGATTCGATTTCCGATGACGTTCATTGGCATTTTCAATAAGACCAGGAACGGGAACAAGAACGGCATCTGGCCTCAAACCCCTTACCAAGTTTTAAGCTAACACGGAGACCTAGCCAACGTGCCCCATCTATCTGACACATATACGTGCAGGCTGTGACGAGAAATTTCACCGGTTCAAATCGCAAGGTGCAACTCTCATCCAATTTCGAGAAAATGAAATTCCAAGATCACTACATCATGCGACACACTCCCAGGATTAACCCACATCGCAACGAGCAACTTGTCATCTTCACACGCTCGTAATCCACGTATCGAATCTCGCTTCGGTATTAATTTTTTGTGTCCTTTTCCACAGGCCCACGGTATTCTCCGTTCCTACTATAAATGACAGACAACGAATATATTGACGAAGACGTGTGAAGACGATATCGATTACGCTTTGACACAATCATTCACCCAAACATAAAAAAACCGCTCATATAGTGGGATTCCATTTGCATACCAAGATCGTAATCATCAGTTATAGCAGCACCTTTGTAGTTCTTGGAACTATAAGGTACTCCTATTTTCAATGCATAACATCAAATTTTGCAGAGAGAAGCACATGGAAATATTAGTCAACCAATATTGCTAAACAAGTACTCCTGGACATGTCTGTGTTCGTAATGAAAATAACGTAAAAACAAACCCACGAATTCACTACAGGGTACTGACTCGATCCATTGATTTTGAGTTGGAGAAGTGAAAAGCTTTCTCACTACGTGGTGTGTTCCTTGTGTGCAAGAACGTGCTGGCCTTTTGGAGCACTTCTGAAACACAGCATTCAAATTCCATTTTCTCGGAACTGGGTAGGAGTGCGAAGTGTAATGTGAACCCGTGGAAGTTGTCGTCATTGCATGTATTTTGAAAATGGATCAAATCTGTGGGGATTGAACAAGTGGGTGCACAGTTTGAATTCGGTAGATAGTGGATGCGAACCCCACTGTCGGCAGCTCTGATGATGGTTTCCAGTGGTTTCCCATTTTCACACCAGGCAAATATACGGCTGTATCGTAATTAAGGCCATGGTCGCGTCCTTCCTACTCCTAGCCCTTTTCTATCCCATCGTCGCCATAAGACCTATCTGTGTAGGTGTGACGTATAGCAAATTGTAAAAAACCTACAAATCATCGGTGGGGGCACGCTGTCAAAGTCTCTTGTGAGCCTAGGTATGCCGCTGACTCCGCATAGAATGCGGAAAAATGGCACTGAAAATAAGACTAAAATTTAGATATGAAACGGAAAGTAATCCATCAGTTGTTTTAACTTCTCTGCTTTGGGAAGTCTCGAATATCAGGGACACCCTATTCTGAGTACTTGCGTCAGGAGGTGAAAGGCGTGTAGGGTGAATAAATATAACAATACCTGTTGCATGTCTTGTCAGTAACGATTGTCGCAAAAGACGAAAATGTGGTTTTATTTTACAACATAAAACCATTATGCTTTTCAGTCTATCAAACACAAAATACACATTTATGAAAACACTAGTAGGCCTAAGTACCTGAAGAAGAAAAGTTTATTAATTTAAGACAACTTAAAGATTACTGTAACTATGTCGACGATGGAATGTATGGCTTCCATTTTAACAAATTTTGCAATGTGGTGAGTATATTTATCTTAGACGTTTTCTATCGATTAGCCCGTATCATTCACAGATTTAAACCAATCTGAGGGTGTAGAACAGCGATCAATAAGCCTAACGGTAAACAAATCAGAAAAGAACTGGATTAAAATCCCACTTTTGGAAATGGTAAGAGTGATTTTTCCACAGCAACTCTAGCTGGATATCGAGATTGTACGTAACATGTAGGCCATACTTTTGCAGCTTAACTGGACACCGGGCGGCTCCGGGAAAGTGAGCCGAGTAACTGCACTGAGCGAGATAGATATGACGGAGTGACTGAATAACAGGGTCATGAAGGTGTTCACCCCGAAGAGCAACGTGGGTAGGACTGTCCCGCCTAACATTCTCATGATAATTTAATAATATTTGCTTTACGTCCCACTAACTAATTTTACGGTTTTCGGAGACGCCGAGGTGCCGGAATTTAGTCCCGCAGGAGTTACTTTACGTGCCAGTAAATCTACCGTCGCGAGGCTGACGTATTTGAGCACCTTCAAATACCACCAGACAGAGCCAGGATCGAACCTGCCAGGTTAGGGCAGAAGGCCAGCGCCTCAGCCGCCTAAGCCACTCAGACCGGCAACATTCTCATGAAAAACATTCATTTAAAATTAAAGTGAACTTAACTGACTTTTGAAAGTAAGCGAGAATCAAATATTTTAAACATTTAAACAAGGGTGATTGATTATTCGTAAAAGAAAGTAATATTTTTTGCCTTCCAAAAATCATAACAAAATTTCGATATTTACTATTTTAAAACATTTATAAATAAAGGTAATCATTCTGTCAAACTAGAGTATATTTTAACACACTAAATCAAAAATAAAATTTCGATATTTTCGAATTTATCACAATTTGAAATAAAGGTTTTAAATAAAGGTTAATATTTTAACATTTGTAATTATAAGTTATTCTATCTCATATAATCCAACCAAAATCTGGGTATTTTTGAAATTAACACAATTTTTTCACCTCCTTGAAGTAGACACTTAGCACGTTCTGGGTACTACCAGCTTATTTATGTTGGGATAAATGTTTTGCGCTGACTGGAAGCGTAATATAGCTTCTAAAACTGCATCTGGAATGCACGATCATCTTTTAGGCTTATTGAGATTCATTATTGATAATATTTACTCTCATCGTCGCCATAAGACCTATCTGTGTCGGTGCGACGTAAAGCCCCTAGCAAAAAAAAAAAAAAAAATTACTCTCAAACACATGCCAAGCCAAACATTGCAGCAAAGCGACATGCCTGTGCGTGTAGCCGTGGGAATTCTTGGTGGGACTAATGTTCATAAAATCATAGAATATTTCTTGTACAGGTGCCTCCGTGGCTCAGGCTGTTGCGCGCCGGCCTCTCACCGCTGGGTTCCCTTGTTCAAATCCCGGTCACTCCATGCGAGATTTGTGCTGGACAAAGTGGAGGCGGGACAGGTTTTTTCGCGTTCTCCGGTTTTCCCTGTCATCATTCGTTCCAGCAGCACTTTTGATATCATTTTATTTCATCTGTCAGTCGTTAATCATTGCCCCAGAGGAGTGCGACTATGGAAAATGTTGTCATAAAAACCGTCAACTCACTTTGCAATTCCTCCAGTTCTTTGAATCGCCTTTCGAAGTCTGCATGGAAACGTTCCAAAGCGGGAAACGGCGCGAGCGAGAAAGAAGGGAATGACTAGCGCTCTGGCTCGATGAGCGCGGGTTGACAAGGTATGATGTACGCTGCGACCGTTTCTTTCTCAATCCCAGCCTCAGTATTATTAACTAGCACACCGAGCGAGTTAGCTGCGTGGACTGCGTCAAGTAGCCGTGAGCCAGGAATAGGGAGATGGTGTATTCCCACGCCACCATCAGCAGCCCTGAAGATAGTTTTCTGTGGTTTCCCATATTCACCCCAATCAAACGCAGGGGCAAGTAGTTCAACGGCCACTTCTTTCCCATTCTTAGCCTTTCCCATCGCTACGTCGCCGAAAGCATACCATATGTTAGTGCAACGCACAGTAGGGTATTTGGCAGATTCAGGTGGCCAAAAGTCGATCTACTGAATCTTACTGTATATGGAAGAAATACGCAATGTAGCAAAGCTAGAAGGTCAGGGAACTACATGGCTATTCGTTTGTGTTGATTCAGTAGAATGCGTCAACTCTGTTGAAGTGCACGTAGCTCATCGCAGCGCTCTGCTGGAGTCCACATTTTGTAGTGAATATTTCTGCTTCTGGCTATAGTGTGAGCGAAATAATTATGGAGGGTGATGAAGGGAGTAAGTGTGAATAAATTTTGTTAAAACTTAGTTAAAACTTTAAAATATTTTGATTAAGTACACTGTTTTTAAAATGCACGGTTTTCGCGTTAACATTCAAACAGATCTTTACAAACATTAGGTTGATAGTTATACTTCCCGATGTTTTCCGATATTTATTTTCGGCTTCACAGAAAGTAGGATGTTTCTACTGTACTACTCCATAACAATTAGCCGTGCTAACCCCTGATTTCAGTTCATATAGCCTCATGGAGTAATTTGGGGGAAATCCGTATTTTTTGCCATTACTGTAGTTTATTTCTGATCTGAGTTGTTTTAATTTCGTATTAGAGTCATCGGGCGTTAATATAGTGACTCGGACGTGCTTTTTTAAAATGATGCAGTAGAAAAGTTACCGGATTTGAACGGGAAACTGATGGCAGAAGACGACAACGACGAGGAGGAGGAGGAGGAGGAGGAGGAAGGAGAATAACACATTGTCTTCATTTGTTTGTCATCAGATCTTCTGTGTTCTTTGAGAATAGTGAAAAAATATAAATGGCAGAAGTATTTGTAGCACACACTACCACCTCATCCTTAAAAAATGAAAGGAGTGGATCCAACTGATCTAACCTGGCTAGGGATATCCATCTTGTGCACACATGCTTCAACAACTTCTTTGTTTCTTTTCCATGCATACTTTGAAATTTCTGAAGTCGTTCTTTTCTTTTGTCACTTTTCTCCAAGTAACAGAAAATATCAACAAGAATCTCATCAATCCTAACTGGTAAAGTTGCAGCAGCTTTTCCAGCAGCTAAGTTAATAAGATGGCGGCTGCAACCAATACCAAAAATATCCGGATGAGCTTCTTTCAAAACTGCTAGAACTCCATTTTTCTGTTCAATCATAACAGGAACAATGTCAGAACAGAATGTCAGACAGTTCTTAATTGGCACGTTATTAAAAATATTCTTATTATTCTTTACGTCCCACTAAGTACTTTAACGGATTTCGGAGACGCCGAGGTGCCGGAATTTTTTCCTCCAGGAGTTCTTTTACGTGTCAGTATATCTACCGACACGAGGCTGACGTATTTGAGCACCTTCAAATACCACCGGACTGAGCCAGGATCGAACCTGCCAAGTTCGGGTCAGAAGGCCTGCGCCTCAACCGTCTGAGCCACTCAGCCCGGAGGCACTTTATTTAACTCCAACTGCGACAATAGCAGCTATTCCTATGTTGCGCCCTGTCGAATCCCCTTCCAATGCTGGTACCGATAAAACAATACTTGTAATACTTCCTCGAACAGCATCACCAAAGAAAGTAACCACTATGGGATACAATTTGGAATCCATCTGTCGACTAAGAAAATGAACTATTCTGTAAACAAGTAACAAGTTGCATTACGCGCAATTTCGTTTAGGACACAGTTGTTTTTGTGCGACCACAACCATACATTTTTTTCTGCTATTTCCGACGTAGGAAACGTCTTTCTGAACAAAGCTCCTGCATGATCAGTTGCACTCAACGGAATGTTGTGTTCACTAAAAAAGAAGTAAACAAACACTCGGATGAATATAAATCAGAGCGATGTATCGAATATTCGCTGGTCACACAGCGCGTATCGGCGGCACGTGGAAGCTTATTCTGGCGTGAATTTTAAAAAGAGGATCTTGGTACGTAAAATAGTTAAATATTATAGTTCATCCCGAAGACTGTAAAACACACTGTCTTCCCGTAAGTTTTGCGGACAAACCGTAAAAGTTGGCAGGTATGGGTGTGTTATGCTTGTGTGCAATCTAAACATGGATAAACAATCCACAGGATACACTCCTTCAGCTATGTTCAACAAGTGTAGGCAAGCAAGTAAGTGAACATGGCATGCAACCAACTAACAATAATATTGTTGACTTTACGTCCCACCAATTACTTTTACGATATTCGAAGACGCCAGGCTGCCGGAATTTTGTCCTGTAAGTGTTCTGTTACTGTGCCGATAAATCTAGCGTCAGAAGGTTGGCACTATACCGTCTAAGCTACATGCAAACAACTACCACTAGCAGTGCACAACTTGAAGATGTTTTTAAGGTCAGTGAGTTTGATTGTCATACTGAATTAGTTGTTCAGTCTTCTCTTTATAAGCTAGTCCTATGTGAAACGTTTACCATTACCTGAATCGTATAGTTACTTTGTGAAATGTCGAAGGAGCAGTTCATTCATCACTAATAGCAGAAGCAATTTTGATCTCATAATTAATGTATGTTTGTGGCGAGCAGGAACAAAATTATTCTAGCACGCTTATCAATGTCTCCTCAGACTACCCGCAAAATATCGTAACCTTCGAACCTTTAAACACCGAGCGAATTGACCGTGCGTCTATGGGCGCCCAACTCTGAGCTTGCATTTGGGAGATAGTGGGTTCGAAACCCACTGTCGGCAACCCTGAAGATGGTTTTCCGTGGTCCCCCGATTTCTACAGCAGGCAATAACTGATTATAAAACTTAGTACGATAAATAGACTCTTTCACCTTAATCATCAAAGCACAAATTCAAAAACTTAACAAAATAAGCCCATAAGATAAATTTTTTTTTTTTTTCTAGGGGCTTTACGTCGCACCGACACAGATAGGTCTTATGGCGACGATGGGATAGGAAAGGCCTGGGAGTTGGAAGGAAGCGGCCGTGGCCTTAATTAAGGTACAGCCCCAGCATTTGCCTGGTGTGAAAATGGGAAACCATGGAAAACCATTTTCAGGGCTGCCGATGGTGGGATTCGAACCTACTATCTCCCGGATGCAAGCTCACAGCCGCACGCCTCTACGCGCACGGCCAACTCGCCCGGTAAGATAAAATAAAATATCACATCCAAAATAATAACTTAAATTGCTTTAATTAAGACCACGGTCGCGTCCTTTCCATTCCATGACCTTTCCTTCCCACCGTCGTCATAAGACCTATTTGTTTCAGTGCAACGTTAATCCAAATTGTAAATAAATAAATAAATAAATAAATAAATAAATAAATAAATAAATAAATAAATAAATAAATAAATAAATAAATAATCGTTAAACGTAAGCAAGTAAGGTCATTCCGACCTGTATATACAGTGCAAAGGAAGACCGTTCTGTCGTAAGTGACATTTATGATATCTGAAATCACCATACACAGACCTATTATCATTTCTTTGATGGGAAATAGAAAAACCATGACATGGAGTCGAGTATTACATTATTGTGTTATTAATATAAGTTGTTTCGGGAATATCCGGTTTTTCTCGTCTCCTGTAAAATTACATTTTTCATTTATGATATTCTGGTACTCATTTACGAGACGCGTAACTCCAATCCTCCTGCCTACTGGCTGACATTGATTGTTGTTAAGTGTTGACGAGGATTAGGTCTACAGCGCGCCACGCGCCAGTCCAGGTGCTGAACCTAGGTTCACTTTTTACAGTGCTCTCCTGCGGGAGGCGCCCGTCGCGTGGGGTTACCTCGTCGTGCTATTTTCAACACGCGTGAGTCATCACCACTGCCAGACAGCCACTGCCATGGCTTTTGTCGCCCGCCTGCGCGCAGCCCGCATCACAGCCTTCCTAGGGAGTACGTAGTGCTCCTGACGCAACAAGTAGGCATGTACTCTGTAAATAATAATAATAATAATAATAATAATAATAATAATAATAGTCCGACTCGTTGGCTGAATGGTCAGCGTACTGGCCTTCGGTTCAGAGGGTCCCGGGTTCGATTCCCGGCCGGGTCGGGGATTTTAATCGCTTCTGATTAATTCTTCTGGCTCGGGGACTGGGTGTATATGTCCGTCCCAACACTCTCCTCATCATATTCAGACAACACACTACACTACCAACCACCACAGAAACACGCAATAGTGCTTACATCCCTCCATAGAGGGTTGGCGTCAGGAAGGGCATCCGGCCGTAAAAACAGGGCCAAATCCACATGTGCGACGCAGTTCGCACCCGCGACCCCACAGGTGTGGGAAAAAGCGGCAGGAAAAGAAGAATAATAATAATAATAATAATAATAATAATAATAATAATAATAATAATAATAATAAGTAGGCTATGTGCCGGCACCGGGTTTCACCCTCTCCCTTCCTACTATCATATCGCCGCTGCACCGGCAAAATCTCGTATCCTACAATGTCCTTCCTATTCATTATGCTCCTTAAGACTGGTCACCCCTCCCAGCCACGTATGTATATGCAGCCCATCAGAACAATTTTTGTTGTGTTCATTTTCGTATGTCAACGTGTAAAGAAAAATGAACCTCACGGTACCGTACTATAGGAATGTATGACTGCATGATGTATTTACGCACTCCTAGAGTATAATGCATTTTCGTTTACCCTTCAGCATAGGAAAACGAACACAACGAACATTGTTGTGATGGACTGCGTATCCATGTATGGCTGGGAGGCGGGACCAGTCTTAAGGATAATAATGGATAGGAAGAACATTGTGTAATATGAGGTCTTCCCGGTGCAGCGACGATATATCACGTAATTCATTTCATCTCATTAACTCCTCTGATGAGGTTGACGTCAGGAAGGGCATCTTGTCATAAAAAACCTGCCACGACAGAAACGGGACAAGGGTTGGACAAACAAACAAACAAACAAACAAACAAACAAACAAACAAACAAACAAACAAACAAACAAACAAACAAACAAACAATAATATAATTTCGTGTGGCTATTGCTAGCATGGTCCATCCCTTGGTAAGGCAGACATCCAACGACGGTGGGTGGCATCTGCCATGTATGGGAATCTGCGTATTATTGTAGTGGAGGATAGTGTTACGTCCGGTGTGCGAATTCCAGGGATGTTGGACACTGTACAAATACCCAGCCCCCTAGCCAGGTAAATTAATAGTTTAACGTTAAAATCTCCTACTCGACCAGGAATCGAACCCGGGGCCCCTCTGAACCGAAGGCGACTGCGCTGAACATTCAGACAAGAAACCGATAATAATAGTAATAATAATAATAATAATAATGATAATAATCAGGATGACCTTAGTGACGCATTCGATTAGTCATTGTCCTTCTGTTCCCAAGGTAGAGGGTTCGATACCGTGTGAGGGCCTTTGAGGGTGTATAAATACGACAACTTTGCATTGTAATCTTCCAGCACGTTAAGGAACTCCTGCAGGAAAAAGTCAGTCATCGTAAAATCTATAACAATAATAATAATAATAATAATAATAATAATAATAATAATAATAATAATAATAATAATAATAATAATAATAATAATAAAATTTCCGTTCCCATTTTCACATCAGGCAAATGCCAGGGCTGTACCTTACTTAAGGCCACGGCCGCTTCCTTCCAATTCCTAGGCCTTTCCTATTCCATCATCGCCGTAGGACATATCTGTGTCGGTGCGACGTAAAGCAAGTAGCATAATAATAATAATAATAATAATAATAATAATAATAATAATAATAATAATAATAATAATAATCGGGATGAAGTCAGTGATGCAGTGAATTAGTCATTGTCCTTCTGTTCCCAAGGTAAAGGGTTCGATACCATGTGAGGGCCTTTGAGGGTGAGGGTGTATAAATACAACAACTTTGTGTCTAGGTTTCTAGCACGTTAAGTAACTCCTGCAGAAAAAAATCAGTGACCGTAAAATCTATAATAATAATAATAATAATAATAATAATAAAATAATAATAATAATAATAATAATAATAATAATAATAATAATAATAATAATAATAATAATATAATAATAATAATAATAATATAATAATAATAATAATAATACGAGAAGAGGCGTTAAACAAATAAAATCATTGCAGACATGATATGGGCTTTTGGGCTTACGCCGTGTCAAGAAAACAAGGTGAAGTTCTTAACGTTTCGCAGAGAACTTTGCTCCGCGTCTTCAGAAGAAAATCTCGACGGTTCCCGAAGAAGTCTTCTAGAATAATGAGGGTTTGAAATTAAGATTGTTTTACCGTTTTAGTTGTAGCGTAAGGCCCATATCATCTCTACAAGTACGGGCTGAAAGCAAGAATGTTAATAAATAAAATCGTTATTTACTAGTACAATCAACTCATACAATCTAATAAAAACGTGATTATCGGGTGAGTTGGCCGTGCGGTTGGGAGCGTGCTGCTATGAGCTTGCATTCGGGAGATAGTGGGTTCAAACTCCACTGTCGGCAGCGCTGAAGATGCTTTCCCGAGTTTTCCCATTTTCATACCAGGCAAATGCTGGTGCTGTACCTTAATTAAGGCCACGGCCGCTTCCTTCCCCCTCCTACGCCTTCGTCGCCATAAGACCTACTGTACATGTGTCGGTGCGACGTAAGAAAAGTTGTAAAAAAAAAAAAATGAATGACTACAAAGTTTCATGGAGTAATGGAAGATTAAAACTTCAACTGTCTTCGATATCTGCATGAAATTGATCGGCCATCTCTGTGCCTAGCCACCTTCACCTTCAATAATTACTCTGGTATTAATTTTTCTTGCACCGGGCGAGTTGGCCGTGTGGTTAGGGGCGCGCAGCTGTGAGCTTGCATCCGGGAGGTAGTGGATTCGAACCCCACTGTCGGCAGCTCTGAATATGGTTTTCCGCGGTTTTCCATTTTCACACCAGTCTCTTAATTAAAGCCAATGTCTCTTCCGTCCTTTCCTATTCCATCGTCGCCATACGACCTATCTACGTCGGTGCGAAGTAAAGCAAAATTTTAAAAAAGAGAAAGAAACTGTATGCTACTTTCTAAACGTTTCAACTTCCTGATGAGAACCAGATACATGTTCTTCGGGTGAACTCAGTAATTACACTATCAAGATAAAGTGCTGAAGGGAAAATTACTTCGGAGTTAGAAATGTCATGATATGCCTGACAAATTGACATCGACTGATAATGAGGCTACCTGAATATCGGGAAAACTTGCTGGGAATGATGCTGTAGTTCCTCTTCCCTCTAGGAGGAATACAGATTATAGTATTCACACATACAGTGCATAATTCTAAAGGAAAAAAACACGAAAGTCATTAGTCGCGTAGGCGAACGTTACATGATCAATTCTGAATAATGTTCTGTAAGGGTATCTTGTATGATAACATAGTCGCATCTGTTATAGTATTCCAAAAACGTTGAATTAAACGAGAAGTCCAAGTGAAGGAAAATGAATATTTATTTAGAGCGAAAAGTGAAGCAGTCCTCCAATGTGCCAGCTACAAGCGAGAGTCTTTCATGGCACACTGACGATGACAGTGATCCTACAATACAATATATATCCTCAACTGAATGCTTAGCTCATGAATATTTGAGATACCAACATATGACTTCCTTTTTAAAAAAAATTACGTCGCACCGAAACAGATAGGTTTATGTCCGAGGGGACTGGAAAGGACTAGAAGTGGAAAAGAGTCGATCGTAGCCTTGATTAAAGTTGATTGCCTGGTGTGAAAATAGGAAACCATGAAAAACCGTCTTCAGAGCTGCCGACAGTGGGGTTCTAAACCACTATCTCCCAAAAGCAAGCTGACAGCTACATAACACAAGCCTGCAGCCACGCGCTCGATCAGAACACTTCTTATTACCGGGTTTTGTTGTTGTTGTTGTTTCAAGGCGCCTAACATCGAAGGTCATCGGCCCATTACCGGGTTTTTTTATACTCCCCTTACACGACATGCTGCCTGACACTTATGCAGATCAAACCATTCCTTCGGCTTTCGTGCTGACTACACTGCTGTTACAATGACACTGCCCAAGCAACGCGAGTCCCTTGGCTATTACATTAAGGTAGTGACGTTTTAACTTTTCTAGGACAGTTATTATGCAATAAGGAATATTGGGGTGCTGGGTCTCGAGTAACCAAATACAGAGTGACACAATGCATTCATAATAACATTTTACCTTTGTTAAAACTGTTATTATATAATACAAAATATTGAGATGTTGGGTCTCGAGTAACCCAAAACACTCACGTTTATACTGGGAGTAGAACGTGAGAATTTTTTTTGCTAGTGGCTTTACGTCGCCCCGACACAGATAGGTTTTATGACGACGATGGGAGAGGAAAGGCCTAGGAGTTGGAAGGGAATGGCTGTGGCTTTAATTAAGGTACAGCCCCAGCACTTTCCTGGTGTGAAAATGGGAATCCACGGAAAAACATCTTCAGGGCTGCCGACAGTAGGATTCGAACCCACTATCTCCCAGATGCAAGCTCACAGCCGCGCGCCCCTAACCTTACGGCCAACTCGCCCGGTGAACGTGATATTACACCACACATTGATGAAAGGAACGTTGTTATCAACTTTTATTGGCAAAAATTATGCTACTTTCCAACTGACTTCAAAATCAAAGTCTGTTGGAAAGTAGCTAATTTATACGCTAAGAACAGCCCATTTAAAACATTAGACGCATAGGAGTTTAATCGCAAGCCCGATTGAATTAATTGGTGCATGTGAATCCGTAAAATTGGTCCGTCGACTCCATGGAATGGAATTACTTGACAAAATATTAAGTGGACTTGCTGAACAACAAAGTAAGTAAAAAATTCATTGAGTTCGAAATGTTAGTCTTCTTTGTGTTGTGGAACTAATAGTTTTTTAAAAATGTTATATTTTGTAATTTTGATTTGCGTAGCGGAAACTTATCAGGATAAAAGCGACAATTCCAATTCCTGAAGTGGCAATGGTGTTTCTCGCAAAAAAATAAAAAGGAAATAGCCTATAACTCGAATCTCCTGGCGGTTTAACATCACAACAACATGTACAGATTTTCAGCTACAGCTTGGCCGGGAATGATTCGGATCGTTGGCTGAATGGTCAGCATATTAGCCATCGGTTCAGAGGCCCCGGGTTTGATTTCGGCTGGGTCGAGGATTTTACTGCGTGCTTAATTTCACTGGCTCTGGGAATGCTTGTTTTTGTTCGTTGTAATACTCGGTTATCTTCCTCTATACACAACGCACCACATTATCAACTGCCACACAAACACGTAATGGTGAATACATCCCTGCAAGAAGCGTTGACGTCAGGAAGGGTATCCATCCGTAAAACTGGGCCAAATCCACATCACGTGCCGATGCCAACAAATTGTCATAACAGCCCAGGAAGAAGAGGAAGTGGGAGCGGGAAGTCCTGCTGTTGAGAAGATAGCGGCCGTAGCCTGATGTGAAAGTGGGAGACCAAACGGCGAGGTTCTAATGCATTATCTCTCGAATGTCCGGCTCCATGGCTAAATGGTTAGCGTGCTGGCCTTTGGTCACAGGGGTCCCGGGTTCGATTCCCGACAGGGTTGGGAATTTTAACCATCAGTGGTTAATTTCGCTGGCATGAGGGCTGGGTGTATGTGTCGTGTTCATGATCATTTCATTTCATCACGACGCGCAGGTCGCCTACGGGAGTCAAATGTAAAGACCTGAACCTGGCGCGCCGAACTTGTCCTCGGACACTCCCGGCACTAAAAGCCGTTCACCAATTCATCTTCCGAATAACAAACTCAATTACAGCTACCGCGTAGCCCACTCGCTCGGTCACTCGATCCTCTCTTTCCTTGTGTGTGCTTTTGTACTCATTCTCCTTGGCAGTCGTTGTTGCTTCACGTAATGACCTGGGACATGTTGATCACTAACCCCGTTTCTTCGTGCGAATGATATTTTATCAGGTAACCTGGTGCTTGTAATGATGCGTGTTTTGTGGGTTGCGCTTAAGGACGTGGTCTTTCTGCCAGGTATATCTCGGCATTCCCAAGAGCATTCTTCCTGGAATCCCATAACATTCACATTTTCTATCTAAAATTGTTTCAATCTGTTAGATGGTGGTGACAGCCATTCAATCCTCTCTTTGAGTGTCACCCACATCATACGAGAGTCGTGCTCAAATAGAGCGAATTCATGAAGTGCATAGTGAAAGAAAGATGAGTCTGTCCTGAGCCATTAAGAGAGGGCTGTAATCCGCCTCTTAACTTCAGGTCATCATTCCCCCTATAAAGCAACTGTGAAATCCTGACCTTTCGTCATAGTAGCCCACCCCTCCGCCTCTGTTGGGGGGATCTCAGTTAGCTCGCCGCTAATAGTTGTGACGGTCAAGTTCTAAGCGGGAGGAATACAGAAATAGAAACAGGAAGTTGGAGTTAGCGAACGCAGGAAATGTGGAGTCGTATGAATCTATAAATAATGTTGAACATACGATACCTCGCGAGGTGAGAATTACGATTAAATATACTTGTTTCTGAACAAACATATTCTTTCACCGGACTGAATTGCCTTGTGATATTCAGGACGTCTAGAGCCCAGTTTAAAAGTAGAGACCGGGTGAGTTAGCCGTGCTGTTAGAGGTGCGAAGCTGTGAGCTTGCATCCGGTAGATAGTGGGTTCGAACCCCACTGTCGGCAGACCTAGAGATGGTTTTCCGGGGTTTCCCCTTTTTAACACCATTTTCATTCCTACCCCTAGGCCTTTCCTATCCCATCGTTGCCACGAGACCTAACTATGTCGGTGTGACGTAACGCAACTTGTAAAAAATGTAGAGATTAATTTACAGATGGGAAATTATAAGTTAGTCAGAAGGAACTAAACACCTCCATAATCTTAATATTTTATTGCGGTCGTTGGCCACTTCTGTTTTCACATCTATTACCTTGAAATCATTAAATGTACTGTGTGTAGGTGTACTAACCTGTAATGGCTGAAAAGAGGACGATATACATTCTAAACTGTTCCAAGCAAGACAAATTTTCTGAAGAAGAGAACTCTGTTCACCACAAAAATGCATGCATAGTCGCTCAAGGAAAGAACACAATATTTGACCAGACTTAAATTTAATTATTATCAAAGCATAGTCCACAGTGGATTTAAACCCTGCGGATACGCACAATAAACTTTATGCCCATAGGTTTAATTATTTCGGTGAAAAAAGTACTTGCGAGGAACTTCTATAATAACATGCACTCATTTTTTTCGTGAGCAACTATACGTAGTAAAATGTGTTTTTATTTGCACGCCGTACTTACCGCCGGGATCCGTGCTTCAAATTCCGGTCACTCCATCTGATTTTCGTGCTGGACAAAGAGAGGTCGGGATGGATTTTTTCGCGGGTACTCCGGTTTTCTCTGTCATCTTTCATTCCAGTGACACTCTCCAATATCATTTCATTTCATTTCATTTCATTTCGTCTGTCAGTAATTAATCATTACCCCAGAGGAGTGCGATAGGCTTCGGCAGCCGGCAAAATTCCTATCCTCGTCGCTAGATGGAGCTTCATTCATTCCATTCCTGACCCGGTCAAATGTCTGGAAAACAGGCTAGGGATTTTCATTTTCAATAAATCGTTATTTGGGATGCCCAGCGTAATCGGTTCATGCAGGGTTCGATTTCCCGCCAGGATGTCGAACAAAATAAGAAAATTATGGACAGAAATTCTACATTAGAACTGAGTACCAGGCAGGTTAATATCTGGGAGTAAAGTTTATCAGGTGCAGAGGTGACCTTTCTACCCCACATAGTCCGACGTTACGGATGTTGATAGTTTTTGTTCCTGTCAGGTCGAGACCTTGATGGGCAGTTTTATTATTATTATTATTATTATTATTATTATTATTATTATTATTATTATTATTATTATTATTATTATTATTATTATTATTATTATTATTATTATTATTATTATTATTATTGCAGACAAAAAAGTCACGCACTAAAAAGGAGTCGTCGGTTTGCTCGAAACCTCGGCATACAGTTATATTTCAGGCAGACAGACAGACAGACAAATCGTTAATGTAGTAACGCGATTAGTTGAACAGTCTTGCCACCCAAGGCTGTGAACTTGCTGTCATCCGCTAAAGGGCTCGTACATGTTACTCGAACGGAGAGTGAACGGTAACTTATTGCTTAGTCTCTCTTCTCCCCAGGTGATCATTTGTAAGAATGCTTTTAAGTATAATCAGGAACATTTGTCCAGTACTTTTCAGTACTGCTTCTTTTCAAGGTTTCATTTAGATGAAATGTCGTATGGCTTTTAGTGCCGGGAGATCCCAAGACGTGTTCGGCTCGCCAGGTGCAGGTCTTTCTATTTGACTCCCGTAGGCGACCTGCGCGTCGTGATGAGGATGAAATGATGATGAAGACAACACATACACCCAGCCCCCGTGCCATTGGAATTAACCAATTAAGGTTAAAATCCCCAACCCGGCCGGGAATCGAACCCGGGAGCCTCTGAACCGAAGGCCAGTACGCTGACCGTTCAGCCAACGAGTCGGACTTCATTTAGATGGAACAAGGCGATGGCGGACGGGAGTATGACCCGAGATGCAATTCATATTCTCTCCAGGCTTCACTGACCCAGGCTCCCAGCGCTGCTGGTCTACTGTATACATGGGTATGACACCGGGAAGGAAGTTTTCTTAATCGTCTTAGAGATAAACGTCAGGCAGGTCGTTAATGGAGGAATCATGCTGAGCCAGGAGGTCGAGTCCTTCTCTACACGGAGTTTGACGATCAGTACGAGAGAAGCATGTCCGCGGTCTGGCAGACGGCCCATATCTCTGGCGTCGGCTGCGAATCAGAGACATCGGCTACATCACGGGTGCAGTAGTTTAGTGGGCGTTGGGAGTTGTTGGTGTGTTATGTGTTGAAGAGGTTGAGTGAGAGCCGTTGTTGTGGACTGCTGTAGTGGTGTACGAGTTGTTGGAGTAATGGTTGGTGTTCAGTTGCCAAGTGATGTATGTTTCAGTGTGTGAAGCAGTCAGGTAAGTTATTGTGCGAGTTATCGGTCTTTTCTGTGGTCGAACCAACTTTTGTTCGAACATGTGCGGATGTAGCTTCTATTTAAAGTAACAGTGGTGTTTATCAAGTGAAAGCTGTAAATTACGATTGCGGAAGAGTCACCAGTTCCAGGTAAATACCAGCACGCTGGAAATTTGCTGTGAGGACAAGAGACATTGGCAAATAGCCACTTTATTTTTGCTATTTTACTTTACGTCGCACCGACACAGATACGTCTTACGGCGACGATGGGGTAGGAAAGGCCTAGGAAGTGGAAGGAAGCGGCCGTAGCCTTAATTAAGGTACATCCCCGGCATTTGCCTGGTGTGAAAATGGGAACCCACGGAAAACCATCTTCAGGGCTGCCGACAGTGGGGCTCGAACACACTATCTCCCGATTACTGGATACTGGCCGCACTTAAGCGACTGCAGCTATCGACCTCGGTAAATAGCCACTAATAAGTGAAGTGTTGTCATTCATTTTAAAGTATAATTATTGGTGTATATGTGTGTGTGTGTGTACTAACTGGATCATCCTAGATTAAATTAGATCAATACATTCGTAAACATATGTTACCACAGGCCCAAACACTTCATGTTTCATACTTCCTGGGAATAATAAAATGATCCAATGCATCCTATATTATGTAACAGGTTTGAAGAGGATATTTATTAGTATTAAGTACATGATCTACAATCTATTCTTGTTAATAACTTAAACATGTACTTTTATTTATGTACGGACGACTAACAACACAAACTATGCTGCGACAACTGCAGCGACCTCAAGTGCTGACACTTAGGATAAGCTGAATAAGTTCCAAAAACATGATCAGTTACGGGACTGTGAGTCATACGCTGAGCGGGCAGGCCATAAGCAACGTGTTACAAGTGTTAATAACAAGTACCGATAAAAGCAGTAATTATGGTAAATAAATACGTGTTATTTTTGCACTCATAGTCAATTAGTCTGGTTACTAGGAGGGACCGAAGTGTTCCCGCGGACAACATAGGGGATAATATCGCTCCTAATAAGCTTTACTCAGGGCAGGAACATTATCATGCACAACACAATTGATACGTGCGGCAAAAAACTTACGAGCTAATGAACGGCTCCATGAAATTCTAGAAAAAAAGAATGGTTAGGGCAAGTTGAAATACGGAAGAAAATGACTTTACACCATTCAATGTTTCACTCATAGACACGGCGTAAATTTTAGACGAGGAGCAGCTACGGCTAGAAGACCAATGTATCTACTACCAGAATAGTCAAATGAGCTGAAGGTTACGGGATCGTATCTCAGCAGTATCAGAGCTTATATACGAGAGATGTGTAAATGTAGACTTTTCGTTCGTTATGGAATGCTTTTACGGGGAAAGTATGGCACTCAGAATCTCTGGTGACCTATGCTACTAGAAGGGGCATTATACTCACATAAAGTTCTTCTTATTCTCCTTCTTCTTCTTCTTTTTATTATTATTATTATTATTATTATTATTATTATTATTATTATTATTATTATTATTATTATTATTATTATTATTATTATTATTATTATTATTATTATTATTATGTGGCAGCGCCATAGTGCAAGTGTAGCGGGCCTATCTCTTTCTAGGACACTCCGGGCTCGAATACCGGCTAGTTCAAAGACTTTAAACCCAGACTGAGGTGAGAACGAGATTCACTCAGACTCTTCACTTCAACAGAGGAGCTGTCTGATACGAGAAGCAGGGAATTTGCTCAAGAAAGTCTAGCAATACGACGTAACAAGTCGTGACACTAAAAACGTGCGCTAAAACAATTGTATGCAATTTCGCTGGGCAAAATTCGTCTTTTGAGCACAAGACCCTAAATGGTCTATATATACCAGTAGGAGGGTTCAATCCAATCTCAGTCCCAAGGTATTTAAAGCTGGTCATATACACCAGGCTTTTGTCGGTAGATTAACTAGCACGTTACAGAACTCCAGTGGAACAAAATTCCAGCAACTTCGGCGTCTCCGGAAACCGTAAGAGAAGTGAGCGTGATGTAAAATCAATGAAATGAAATGAAATGTCGTATGGCTTTTAGTGCCGTGAGTGTCCGAGGACAAGTTCGGCTCGCCAGATGCAGGTCTTTTGATTTGACTCCCGTAGGCGACCTGCGCGTCGTGATGAGGATGAAATGATGATGAAGACAACACATACACCCAGCCCTCGTGCCAGCGAATTTAACCAAGTAAGGTTAAAATTCCCGACTCTGCCGGGAATCGAACCCGAGACCCCTGTGACCAAAGGCCAGCACGCTTACCATTTAGCCATGGAGCCGGACATGTAAAACCAATAACATTAGTTAATAGAAATGCGTGATATTTACATGTTTGAGACTGTTCCGATTAATGTATTCTGATTTGTTTTAACAATGTGCTTTACGTCGCACCGACAAAGGTAGGTACTATGGCGACGATGGGATAGGAAAGGGATAGGAGTTGGATGGACACGGCAGTGGCCTTAATTAAGGTACAGCACCAGTATTTGCCTGGTGTGAAAATGCGAAAGCACGCAAAACTATCTTCAGGACTGCCGTCAGTGGGGTTCGAACCCACTAGGTCCCGAATGCAAGCTCACAGCTGCGCGTCCCCTAACCGTATGGCCAACTCGCACAGTTTGTATGACTATTCAAGGAGAACATGAGGATACAGCAAGAAGCTACTCGCCGTAACTGCAGAAAATTACAAGTTTGAAACTGTACGAGCATAAAAATACACAGTTTATCAACATACCTACATACATGCATACATACAGTACATACATACACAGAGTACATGGACATTTGTTTTCTAGTTGCTTTACGTCGCACCGACATATATAGGTCTTATGGCGACGATGGGACAGGAAAGGGCTAGGAGTGGGAAGGAAGCGGCCGTGGCCTTAATTAAGGTACAGCTCCAGCATTTGCCTGATGTGAAAATGGGAAACCACGGAAAACCATTGTTAGGGCTGCCAACAGTGGGGTTCGAACCTACTATCTCCCGAATACTGGATACTGGCCGCACTTAAGCGACTACAGCTATCGATCTCGGTAGTACATAGACATGCATTTATTTTCATTTAAGATGGTTGTAAACATCACAAGACTATTAATAAGGATAATAGCAATAATAACAATGCTATTTACTTTACGTCCCACTAACTACTTTTACAGTTTTAGGAGACGCCGAGGTGTTGGAATTTTTTCCCGCAGGAGTTCTTTTACGTACCAGTAAATCTACTGACACGAGGCTGACGTATTTGAGCACCTTCAAATACCACCGGAGTGAGCCACTGAATATATGGTAGTTTATTTCTAAAATTGTTGTTAACACGTACGCCGTTTGTATGAACTGATACATTACATCTCCTTAGCACACGAACAGATTCTGGGGAGTATTAAAGCAAAATTAAATTATTCATTGATTGATTGATTGATTGATTGATTGATTGATTGATTGATTGATAATTCATTTTAAAAGCATTCAAACTAACGGAATCTGTGATGCTCCTCGAAAAGAAGAAACGACAAGAAGAAGCAGATGATTAGTTTCTATGCCTCAAAAAATAAAGTTGCTGAAGGATAAAAGTGGGAAGACCATACAAAGTGAAATGCTGAAAAACTCGTTACGTCTTGTAAACCTAATAGCGACGGAATACCAACTGATCAAGAGAGGACCAACAGGTTATATGATGGAATGGCACCAGCAAGTGGAAACAATGTTAGATTCATACACGAGCCCCGTTTTAGAACTTCACACACTCTATAGGGGACTGTGTAGTTTGAAGAAGCCTCTTAGAATGATTGATAATGAGGTAATTCTGATTTTACGTACAGAGAGGGGAATTCAGCATGTTTAGGTACATGCCACTCTAATTAGTATCTATTTCTGTGGTTTTAACTGAAGAAAACTTCTTGATTAGAGTCTCTTTAAAGTCATGGTCACTTCTCATTCCAAATTAAATTACAAACAAAGTCACTATAAAACCACCACAAAATTCTACATCTGACTACGGTTTTAGAAACGCGGTTAGAGGGTCATGGTGTCGCAAGGTCAAGAGTGACACTCAATCGATAGTGATAAAACTGACAGCAACTAACGGACAACTGGGACAGACAATTGTGGAAGAGGAGCAGAGGTGACTTAACGCAGCGTGGTCAAAACAGTAACTGGTGGCTTTCGTTCTCGTTTTGCCGCGAGCCTGTGTCCACAGTTCTTCCTTTTTTTTCTTTTTTTCTTTTTTGCTATTGGCTTTACGTCGCACCGACACAGATAGGTCTTATGGCGACGATGGGACAGGAAAAGGCTAGAACTGGGAAGGAAGCGGCCAGTGGCCTCAATTAAGGTACAGCCCCAGTATTTGCCTGGTGTGAAAATGGGAAACCACTGAAAACCATCTTCAGAGCTGCCGACAGTGGGGTTCGAACCCACTATCTCCCGAATACTGGATACTGGCCGCACTTAAGCGACTGCAGCTATCAAGCTCGGTACAGTTCTTCCTGATCTGAGCTCGAAGGTCAGTGCTCGCACCATGCCACTTGTAAGACGGCAATGAGGGGAGGTTAGCACTGCGTGAATAATGGCAGTGTGTTTCGGTTTCATGCACTACAGGTGATACGATCCGCTTTTCGTTATTATTATTATTATTATTATTATTATTATTATTATTATTATTATTATTATTATTATTATTATTCTGGACTGATGGCTGGAACAGGGTCCACTTACAGTATACTCGTGAGGCCAAGTGAGGAGCAGACTAATACTAGAGGAAGTGGCCCTGGTTAAAATGTTCAAGTACCAAGACTGAAGATGTTACGCTGATTATGCGTTACTTCGGTACTCGCAGGCCATATGGCTTATTATTATTATTATTATTATTATTATTATTATTATTATTCGGACAAATTTTCACATGTTCCATGCAATTTAAAAATAGGTCTATAAACTCAGAATTCAATAAAACGGAAATTAAAATGCTGTGTCTGCTTACATGTCTAATAGATCAGGCGTATATTTTACTCTGTTGAAATCTCAGCTCATCAGAAACTCTTGTCAAACATTCTATTTACTAGAAATAAGTAATGTAATGCTTCAGACAACCATGTAGAATATGGAAGAACATTTCCACGTTTGATAAAAAAATTTATCTCTCATAGCGTTACTAATAAAAGCCCATGGATATATATATTCATTATCAATATTATATCGTGGCGTGTTGGCTTGCTAATAGAATCAACTGCTCATCAGCTCGGTGACAGACGGACTGATGGAAGATAATCATAAAAATGTGATCGCCGGTGAATATATCGTAACGTGTGATATCACCAACGCAGAAAAGAATGCGTTACGGGAAAAGTTTCATGTCCTGGGTGACAGGCTAGAACGAGAGATTGAAGAACGTGGCTAAAACAATAGATCTTTGCAACTTCCTCTTCGTAATTTATCTAAAAGACAGCAAGACAGAATTTGTCATTCGAGTCATATGCCGTATATTATACAAACTTTAAATAACCCTCCTTACGAAACAAAGAGATCCGTTATATTCCGACAGTTTAGTGATGTAAATTATCTAGATAATATTAAATATTCTTCGTTTATATTATTTGTTCCTATGATATGTTTCGATAGAAATAAATTGAAAACTGTTTAAGAGACGCCAACATTATGTGCTTCTATTACACGAAATCGATGTTCCCCGTATCTCTTTTCAAATGATCATCTGTGGAACGAACGTACCTGTAAGCAGCGGTACCATCCTTCTTAGAAAATTACTTCCTTGAATACAGTAAGGATTTTGATGTAGCCAGTATAAAACTACTTGAAACATTCTTCTATTAAGTAAATTTACTGTCAGCACTTCGGCCCATTTAATATTTTTGGACAAATTGACGAGACATATCGAATATGTGCCCAAAACTGCATCCCTTTTTATCACTGAGAACTCACTGAAAATCCTCGGCCAATCACACAGACGCATGGAAGAACCATCACGGCATGATTTTATATAGTGGATAGATTCCGAGAGCAGAGTAAATGACATATCCATGTTACTGTTCAGTGGAAAACTTCGGAGCAGTAACATGAAGACTTATACCTTCAGATGGCGATATCCTGTGGAACCGCCTTCCTACCTTTGTTAACACCGTGATGCCGGAAATGTCCCGCATGCGGTTTTGTAAGTCTCGGCAAATCTATCGATACGAGGCTGGCGTAATTGAGAACATTCAAATATCACTGGACTTAGCTGGGATGAATCCACCCCCCTCGGCTTGTCATCTGAACCGCTCAGCCCGGTATATTAGAAGAATGAATAATAGTCCTGAGTGAGAACGAGTAAAGCTGATAAAAATTGAAGGAATGGCTTTAGAGGATAACTTTTCTTAAAGACGAAAGAGCTGAATATATGACTATCCTGCGGATTCGAACCCAACTTTTTGGATAGGTGCGTTAACTGTTATCCCTAGGACATCCAAATACTGGAGAGACACCCAGATCTTTGATGTTGACATAGCTTCGGGGAGCGGAAGGTTTGGACCAATTCCCGAGAGTAGTGAAATTTCCAGCTCCTTTGTTCTAGTAAGAATATTTTCACAAGAGAAATACGAACAAACAAGTGATTAAGGAAACGGAAGGATTTTCGGGAAAGTTTAAAATAAGAATTCCACAATAGACTTATAACTTTGACTAAGATGATTCAAGAATGAAGAAGAAATTCACACAACATGTCATAACAGAAATGTAACGCAATTGATACAGGCAAAAATCTCAACATGCGGGAAGAATCCTGAAATTCAGTTGTCTGAGAGTTAATCAATTTGTTAGGAATGAAACAAAAACCGTGTATGTAATAGAATAAAATGGTAAAAACAAACATTATCTGAACTTTTAAAATAGTGAAGCTTCAGATAATAACTAAATTACTGAGACATGAGTTTGCATTTATCATTAATGTAGAACATGGTTTAGTTTTGAACACGTTAAGAAGCCCTGCAAATGTACGATCGCTATCATTCGGCCATACATAAGAAGGGAAACAAAAGTGTACTTGCAGCAGGTTCGGAGGTACCTCAGTTATTTCTATGGAATACACACCTTCTGTGAAGGTCTTTGCTGTAAGGCTGCATTGGGGGAGAGTAGTGGCGGCTAGAAGCGATAGCCAGTGGAATGACCGGACAGTAGGCTTGCATATGGGGACAGTAATGGCTTCTATTTTAATGTTCTAGTGACAACCAGTAGCTAGATTTTGTTTGGAAATGGTGAGTGCAACATTGTCAGAGGATGTGTGAGAACATGAAGGAGGTTGATGAAGAGTAAGAGGAAGCTATTAATGAGACTGTAAGTGATATTGTACATTGGTTAAGCGAAGAGTTTCAAGAAATATTAACGTAGAAGTCATCACTGCCCGCTCCACTTCCTTTTGATTTACTCACTTTCAGGTGTTCACCTCTGTACGTGGCCTTCATAGCCTGTGTACGGTCTATCAAGAAACTCAAGTGGCACCTAGTTCTATTAATTCACCATTTAACTTTGAACTCTCCTTATTCGCCTTCTTGGCTTGATCACAATTACAAACGTTCCAGAGTAGTTCATAGTTCATGCAAGTTTCTAAAAATGTACCGATTTTGCACTAGCAGTTGGTTTTGTCTTCGCTTCTTCAGCTTGTGAACACATTTCGCAACGAAAGTAAATACGTAAAGTAATCACTAATGTAGTTCCTCCTTCAACAGAGTCTAGCACTCTACTGGCGGCCAGTACCTTTTAAGACACGTCCAATAATCGCTGCCACTAGGTCACGTGACCCTGTTACTGGCCCTTTGGCGTCCACTAAATTCAAACATGCTTGAGTTTGGTGGCCGCCAGTAGCCAACTGGACGTTGAAACTGAAGTCCACTGCGCACGGGGACGGTAGAAGGATAATTACTTGCGGCCAGTACTGGCTGGTACTACTGGGCGCCACTACTGTCCCGTGTGCAGGGGACATTACACGTCTACACAGAAAATGTTTGGAAATCATTAGTCAGGATGATAAGAATTAGAGCTAAAGGACATCCAAAGCCGTTTCCGTACATGCCATGAAATCCCCATGAGGAGTGGAAGGTAAGGTTATCCCTTTCTATAACACCAGCAATAAGTTAGATGATTATAATTAGCTCTGTATCTTGTCGCCCGTGACTCCAGGAATTAACATACTCATTTCTGTTGTAGACTGAGTGAACGCCAGGGCTATATGTCGAGATGTCCCGTCTCTAAACGTTTTGAGTTGCTGACGGGAAATTGGACCCTTGTCCTTCCGAATGAACCGAACAAGCCTTTTCCATCTCGATTAGGACGCCCTAATTTGGAGCAACTGCAAACCATGTATCTGCTGTTGCAAGTCTTCACGGGAATTTATAAATGATAAAAGAGGGACATCTATGACGAGGTTTAAATTGATATTTTTATTTTGAGCCCAAACGTAGATTATCCGATATTATTTATAACATTACTACTACTAATACCGCTGCTGCTGCTGCTGCTACTACTAACAATAATAATAATATGGGTTTCACATTCTAATAACTACTCTTACGGTTTTCGGACACACCAAGATTTTCCCCCAGTTCTTTTAGGTGCCAGTAAATTTGCCGACAAGTGGCAGGCGTATTTGAGCAACTTCAAATGCCATAAGACTGAGCCAAGATCGAACCCGGCAACTTCAACCCAGAATATCAGTGCTCCGACAGTCTAACCTACTCAGCCCGACGCAGATCATACCTGCAAATCTGACCGAGAACGCAAAACCATAAATAATCTACTGTATCTAGAGTGACAAGCGAAGCAGGAATACGGTGAATCAGGTATCAAGAACTGACAATCTTTCGAATATTATGGAAATTTCGGTACGGCGGTATCCCGTAATTGTTGAACTAGGTGAATGTCAATCTAATTTCCCTTCCATGTCTAACCTAACCAGCCATTTAAAGACATGCTTCTTAAAGGCGTGCCTGATAAAAGAACAACTATTCTACCCCTGACAAGTACATGTGAAGTGTACAGAATTCATAGCATTTCCCTTGATAATGTATTGCAGTATAGCATTTGATTTCAAATTGTCACACAAGGAGATAGTGACGCAAACTTTTGAGCGGCTTGTACTGATTGGCTATTATTCGAAGTGTTCTCCCTGTGGGCCTCAACGGGGAGCACTCGTAATTAGCGTTTAGCAGAGCCTTGTCGCAGCAATTTGCTGGACTGTTGTTTTTAACGAGTACATCGGTACCAAGAGTTACAATTAATTGTCTGTAACATGATGCATGATACCTCGAGATACAACCTAAAACCCAATAGTCGCACCTACCGGCAATCACTTGCCTGTGGAGAGAAGGCAGAATTGCCTTTTAGTGGTAAAATAATTCAGGAAATTGCTGAGTAGGGAATCATTCACCATAATTACATAGTGAAATTTCATATTTATATATTAGATAACACGACAGGTGAACTGAGTTATTCGTATCCTCCTGCTGATCTCAATGGTGCAGTCGATCAGTCGTTGGCATCTTCTCCAGACGGTGTGACTGATTCCTGCCGAGGTCGACGTCATTCATGGGAGGCATATTGGAATAATTGATTTTAAGTTCCAGGACGTTAGAGAACTTCTGTAGGACATACCTCCGACACTTTGACGTCTGCTAAGATCGTTGAGGGTTAGAAGGAGGTTTTTACTTGCTATTTGATTTACGTCCCATGACGACGATGGGATAGAACTGGGCTAAGACTGGGAAGGAAGCAAGCATGGCCATATTTGAAGCACAGTCTGGTGTGAAAATGGGAAACATCGATTCCTGGACAAGTCAGGGATTTTTACCTGGATCTGAGGGCTGGTTTGAGGTCCACTCAGCCTACGTGATTACAACTGAGGAGCTATCTGACGGCGATATAACGGCCCCGATCTAGAGAGCCAAGAATAACGACCGTGAGGATTCGTCTTGCCGACCACACGACATCTTGTAATATGCAAGCCTTCAGGCTGAGGAATAATCGCTTTGTAGGCCATGGTTCTTCGGTGCTGTTGTACCATGTTATTTGGTTTAGCTTGGTTTTATTATTATAAAATTCGTATAACTCTGTTTCCTTCACTTTACCTTATACCATTTTATGTCCCAATACTACCCAAGTCCTCATTCGTTGAGAGACAAGGGCATTCTTCATTTCCATCTTCGGTTCCTTCCCTCCTAGATTCCACCTCTAAAATTGTGCAGGTGTAGATACAGTCATTTTATATAGGGAAATATTCAGTTTTCTACTGCTTTACCTGGATCATTATCCGGTTCATTACATGGATCATTACCTACAATTAAAGAAAAACGTAACTTAATTTCATGTGACATTCTTGGTTTCGGAACAAACATGCAAGTGCCGGATCGAAACACTGTTATAAATGACGATAAAGTCGACTGTAGTTTAAATTGCACCAAACTATTATTCTTCTTCTTCTCATTCCCGTTCTTTTTTCTCAGTTGCCTGGGGTCGGCACTTAGTATGGAGTTAGCCTATTTTTACGACCGGATGGCTTTCCGGACGCCAACCAAGACCAACTACAATACTCAGACCTCAAGGCAGGTTTTGATTAATGGCAATATGGTCGCGGGCGTGGGCCATGCATAGCTTCAATGTAATCGTGGATACGAGTTTAAAGTAATACATGCGAAAGAATTTTGGGTCTGCTTATGGTCGTACTTCGTGACTTTTCACTAGTCATCAAGAAGTATTTGAGTCACTAGTTGCCTTTACGTAGAAACTTAATATACCTGTAGGTTAATTATTTCATGTTTGAGTGTGGTACCACGTAGGTTAAGCGTTTGTTTATAACTGTGTTTGAGTTGTTTTGCTATAATTAGTGGTAGGATTTTGGAATGTAGTGAACATCTGGGTTTTGTACCTCTCTGCAAGTCGTATTATGGCAATTCTTCGGGTATTTCTGCCTCAGCGAAGGAAAAATGGATTCGTTGCATTGCTTGCGATAGTATTTCTCTAAATAATAAAACTGTCGTATGCATCAAACCTCTTAACTCTTAAATTTATTGTCCGCAGAAATGTATTTCACGTTGAGAATAGTGAACCAACTCGCAGTCCTAGGAAATAATTAAATTGTCACTTGAAACCTATCCAACATTATTCGCCAATCAGCCTTTGCATAACAGCATTCATTTACCTCAAGGAAGAATGTACCATAAATAGCGTGAACGGCAATTGCCACAGAGAGACGAAGAAGCGTTTAAACGTTGGTATGAAGAAGATAAAACCGATAATTTTCAGTCTTTCACGACAAAAGGACACTGAACGTGACTGTGAAAGATGATACTGTAGACATTCCCTCGATATTAAAGTGACGAGTAGTCTACAAGTGCAAGTGTATTTCTATAATATTACTTTACTTGTAGAATAAGGATAAGACTGCATGAAGTGTGACAGATGTAGCAAATTTGAAACACTGGTAAGTCATCTTAATAGTTACGGGGAGAGTAGTATTGAACTGAGTAACATAGTATTTATTTCGGGGAACTTTCTGAAAATGTCCTTGTGTTAGCCTTTGATAGTATCATTAATAATTCAAGTGATGTGTACAAGCGTGGTGTTCCTTTGACAAAAATTATAAAGAAGTGCGTAAACATTCTCGCCAGTATTTTAATCGACAATTATACGAAGGTCTCAAATTAAAAGTTCGTCTCCAAAGGAATTGCAAGGAAAATTCAAAATCGGGGAACCAAAAGGAAATGTTTTTTGTATGTGTACAGCGTTAGATTTCGTAAACTTAAGTATTTTTGTGAAGTATGCATGATGCGCGCTAACGGGTATGCTGTCATAGTGTTAACAGCAGGAAAACTGATTTTTTGTGCTTGGTGTTGTGCCGGGTTTTTTATTTAGTCCGCATTCATGTTTTACATGAAGTAAAGTTTGATATGTGTTGGTAAATGTTTGGTGTAATGCTTTTAAAATCCGCCCAGTGCATCTTACTGTCCTAAACGAAGCGCACGTAAAGTTACCATTGCTCTTTCTCGAATCAAATACTATGTTTCTGAAAACGTCCAATAAATATTTTCGTACTACCAAATTCTCATGACCGTTATTAGGTTACTCTGTTTTCCTGTATTTTGGTCTCAGTATTGCAGTTGTTCTTGCGCCAATGCTTTGTGGAGGGATGCATTTACTATTGTGTGTTTCTGTGGTGGTTTGTAGTGGGATGTGTAGCATTTATAGTGAGTAAATTAAGATATGTATTAATACGAACACAGCAATACACATCCCTCGAGGTATTGGAAATAACCAAACAAAGACAAAATCCCCGACACCGCCGGGAATCGAAACCGGGGCCCTCTGATTCGAAGGCAATTACGCTGAACATGCGTCCAAGGAAATTGCAACATAATAAACTTTAAGGCAAAAAATATAATATAAAGAAGAATGCTAATAGTGATATACAAGAACGAGGCGATGTTAAAGAATTTGTGACTTTTAATTAAGAATAATCTTCTTGGCATTCTATGAGGGTTTCTCATTATGCCACTCCAGGAAAATGTGGCAGAAAAAAGTACACGGCTTAGAGTGGTTTTAGGGGAAAGTTACAAAGAAGCAGCCACTGTCTCAGGGTCCTTGGCTCTATTTCTGGCCTTGTCGTGGGATTTTATTCGTGAACGATTTAATTCACTTGACTCGGGAACTAAGTGTATAGGCCATTCCCACCTTTCTTGCAAGTCGCACACCATACGCAATGTACTTACACTCCGTTTCTAACATATGATAGGCGCCTTTCGGCTGAATAATAATAATAATAATAATAATAATAATAATAATAATAATAATAATAATAATAATAATAACCCACTGACTACCTTCACGGCTTTAAGGGAAACCAAGGTACCGGAATTTTTTTCCCTCAGTATTTCTCTTCAATCTACCGATACAAGGCTGGCGTATTTACGCATTTTCAAATACCACCTGATTGAGCTGAGCGGGAAGGAAGCTACCGCGGCCTTAATTAAGGTACAGCCTCAGCATTTGCCTGGTATAAACGTGCGTAAAACACGGATAACCTTCTTTAGAGCTGCCGACAGTGGGGTCGTACCCTCTATCTCCCGAATGAAAGCTGATAGCTACATGGCCCAAGCCGCACAACCAGTTTCTTGGTAAAATAGTAAATTGTGTTCTACCTGTTTATTTACGTCAGTTTCTTATATTTTAATTTGTTTGACATTGTAATTTCATAAATAAATAAATAAATAAATAAATAAATAAATAAATAAATAAATATGATACGTATCTCTGTTCTTGTACACTAGACCAAACTTGATCAAATTGTCTTGCGGTAAAATAACAATGATATTAAATAAATACAAAATTAAACTGTGTCTTTGGTTCAAAAAGAAAAAATTAAGAATAACCATGAAAGCAAGAAAAAATAGTAACGATTTATACTCTTTGTGTTATATTTACTATTTTGTATCCATTTACATTTCGGTTATTATATAGATGAAAATTAAATATGTGCTCTATGCTTCTCAATGCTTTAAACTTAAATGTAATTCTCCTCATTAAATGATGCCTTTGTATGAAATAAAAATAATAAAATATTCTTTCCAGGTGCGAACAAAATTAGTTGCACGTGGCTGTTATTTTTTGTCTAACCCTTAGTCCCATTTCTTGACACGGGGTTGGGGAAGTGGTGAGATGTATTTTTATGCCATGTTTTACAGCCGAATGCCCATCCTGACGCCAACGTCAGTTGAGGAGCTAATGAAGATGATCTGAATAAAGGTGAATAAAACTGGACAAGGAGGTGGAAGAAATCGGCTGTTGCCTCTGAATAGGAATAATTGTCCCGGCATTTACCTGGGAAAGAACATGGGAGACCACAGACAATCCTTCTCAGGACAGCCGACGGTGAGGTTCGAACCAACGACAATCAGCTACTGTGCATCAACAAAATATCATTGACTCTGAGTGGGCCAAGATGTTTCCTTCTGTCTGATATCCAGCAGCACTAAAATTCCTTTCACTTGCTGCATAAGATACAGGAAGAGAAAGTATTTTTCGTGCAATTGTTGCGAGTGTGGTGTACAGGGTACAATTTTATTCCACCATTTAAGTCCATCATCGTCAACGATTGCATCTTTGGACAGATAATGGTCAATTTAGTGTACTCGCATTGCAGATTGATTGACTGATTGATTTATTGATTGATTTATTGATTGATTGATTGATTGATTGATTGATTGATTGATTGATTGATTGATTGATTGATTGATTGATTGATTGATTGATTGATTGATTGATTGATTGATTGATTGATTGATTGATTGATTGATTGATTGATTTACTGCAATAGGAGACTTTTTTCACCGATCACTTCTGATTACTGGCTCCCTTAAACTGTATTCGTCACTTACAAGTTTATCCTCCACCAAGTCTTTAGTTCCCTGTTCCATGTTTTCAAAGCAACTATCACCACGAGTGTGCCTACCTCGTCACGAGCATCACTCGCTCCTAGTTCAATGTCGGGCGATAAAGCCTCGCACACTAACTCCATCTACCGGTGGTAGTGATCCCTTGCTCACGCACGAGCAAAACGTGTTAATGCAGCTCTCTAATACGTATATGTTGTATTTAAGCACTCTGAAGTGCCAAGCGACTGTGACTTTTGCCTTTGGTTGGGTGACCATCTCTAGTATGTTGACCTCTCGGTCGGGATTATTTGGACTGGTAACGCTATAGTGGCGGGGAACCTCTCCAAGCCTCACAATATCACATGCTTAGGCAGAGTTTATGCCACCGGTTACAAATATTGAGGATTTCTTGTTTCGGCCAGATTATCATTCTTTCTGTGACTCGTGGCACTTTCTCCGTATAATGTATTTTTCTCGAGGATTGTGCAGATTAGTTTATACTAATTTTATGATCATTTTATCTATCTGTTTTATAGTTTTCATTTATTATCTGATGTTGAATTAAGACAGAGTTTAACTTTATAAATTGACTCAAGCATAATACTTTAGTATTTTAGTAATTATATGCAGAAGGTCATTTTCACTTAAGAAGTAGGTCTATAGAAAATCCGGCACTAAATTCTCACTTAGGATGGTCACAGTCAACACGAGATTCGAACGTACGGAGCTTTTCAACAATCTACCACCTGAACTATGGCAGCGGAGACAAAAACGACAAGGGCAATTCAGTGTCAGAGGAGATAAACAATGCGGTGGTGTACATGGTATTATTTCGTTAAATTAACATGTGATATGCACGATGAATACGTGTACAAATGTACTGAAAGCATAAATCTAAATGTGAGTTTTACACAGACGATTAATTCAAAATATAGTACCTTAAACGTGCAGCACGCAAACCTAAAAGAAATAAGTTACTAATGCAATACTTTATCACTTTGTGGAATGAAACCTATTAATTTAATGTATGTAAACTTTAGAACGTATCATGTAAGCCTTTTTCAGGACTCACGTGAATGTGTATGTATGTAGGTATGTATGTATGTGTACGAAGAAATCCTTGAAAAGTGTTCAAGGACTATGCTTTCGCCATCGGCATGAACCATGCAAAAGTGATCCTGCATTGATGGAAAAATTTGCTTGCTGAAGGCCGGTGAATTTAAAATGACTTTTAAAACTTGTAAAACCCTAATGTCGCAGCTGTTTGAGCAGTGACACGCACGTCCCAGGACAATAACTATTGTCGCTATTGCCACAACGAAATAGAAACCTTTATGTCCTGGGATAGAACCTGGCGTGAAACGCTGCGACTTACTGGACACCACGAGATATGAAGCTCTATCGCTCAGTCATTAAGGACGCTGGTTACACAGTGCACGAAGAGGTTCATGGGTTGTCGGAGAAGAACAGTACCCGTAAGACTGATATGATAGCCTTCAAAAACAACATCAATGGATATATTATTGATCCTACGGTTCGGTTTGAATCGCAGGCTAACCAGCCCAATAAAGTCCACCAGGTAAAGAAGAGCATATACGAGCCAACACTCGCCTTTACCAACGTGAATATGGACTGGACATCGAGGAGATAGTCCTCGTGCTTGATGCAAGAGAAACAATACATATGTTCTTTGAAACATTCCGCTCAGGATTCAACCTATTGGCGAAGAATGTGGCCCTCAAAAGCCTTGAAGTGGTGGCTGTCAATAATGGCACATAATCTATATAGTCATTAATGTAATCGGTATACTTTGTCCTCATGGGTAACTTCATCGTTGGGGAAGTGTATATTCTCTGAGTACATTTACACACACACATATATATATATAAGTACTGAATATTTCTGGTTGTCATGATCGTTAAGGGGTCCAGTATAGTCTCATACCGTGGTTAGCCGGTTCGAATTCCGTTGGTCGAAAACATTTCACCATCAGAATGTTGGCCGGCAGGGTACGACTGGTGGTGGTATACAATTTCTAATCACTAGATTGCGTGACAAAAGCCTGGATTCAATTCCAAACCTCTCCACCGTGTTCGTATTGAGTAAGAGCATATGACGCTGTTCATGGTGATTTGTCCGTCGACCGAGCGTGTAGCTGCGTGGTTTCGGTCATGTAACTGTCAGCTTTCTTCCGGGAGATAGCGGGTTCGAATCACACTGTCCGCAAGTCTGAAGATGGTTTTCCGTGGTTTCCCATGCTCATACCAGGTAAATGTTGAGGCTATATCTTAATTAAGGCCAGGGTAGCTTCCTTTCCGCTCCTAGTCTTTCCTATCCCATCATCGCCAGTAGACGTAACAGTGTCGGTGCGACGTAAAGCAAATAGTAAAAGAAAGAATCGTCCGTCTGTTGGAGACGTTAAGCCTTGAGCAAACCCCTTGGTGCTATTCGACAAGTGCACGGTATGTGCTAGCACCGGGTTTCAACCTCTCTCTCCCTGCTATCAAATAGCACGCCATGCGTTTCATCTCATTAACTCCTCTGATGAGGTTGACGTCAGGAAGGGCACCCGGTCGTTAAAACTCGTTACGAAGATCCATCTCACGTCATGCCCGATCCAGAAGAGAAACGGGAGAAGGGTTGAACGCACACTCTCACCATCATACAGCACAAAATGTTCAGTTTCTAGGAGAGAAATGGACAAGGAAATCATCTTACACTTGTCCAGTAAGAGCAATTTAAAACATAATTCAACTTCACTTTCGGAACCGACCACTCTCTACGGTACTTATTGTCCCTAAATGAACTGATTTCTTGTGCTTGACTAGTTATTCTAAAATTTGTTGAAGAGACATGTAGGCCTATAGTGATACAGGACCAACTCATGCAAGTCCTAGTCCGCTTCTTCTTAATATGCCATAATTTAAAACCTTTGAGAGGCCGGACAGCTAAGTGACATCGTTAGTGGTTTCTCAGAAAGTCAGCACAGCCTATGTTCTATCAAATGCACGCGGAATTTTTGAAATTATAAGTAATTCCCCCATGGTTTGACTTCCATATAAAACCGAGTTTAGCGGGCGAGCAGGCAGTGTGGTTAGGGGAACGCAGCTGTGAGCTTGCATCCGAGAGATATGGGTTCGAACCCCACTGTCGGCAGCCCTAAAGATGGTTTTCCATGGTTTCCAATTTTCACACCAGGCAAATGGTGGAGCTGCCACTGCCACTTCCTTCCCACTACTAGCCCTTTCCTCTCCTGTCGTCGCCATAAGACCTAGCTGTGTCGGTGCGACGTAAAGCCAATCGTAAAAAAAAACAGCTGAATTTCATAGTTATGATCCCGTAACCAACTCACGTAAGATAGCAAAATTACCTTGCTTGTTTGAACATTTTATTGTTGTAGTGTGTACCAAATAACAATACCTGAAAATATAACCAATTAGTACTTCTCTTGAACCATATTTTATATACAAAATCATATCCGTATCCGCGAATGGTTATCCGCGGATATTGTAAATATTTAACTACAGTATATTACATCCAAGGTATTGAAACGGATAGATCTGTTAACATAATGCGATAGGCCTGACACCTAGCACCAGAACCCCTACAGTCGCTGGTTTTTGAGTGATTTTCTCTTGCAACAACTAGGCCTAACGACATAGTGATCTTTGTTTCTTCCTTCCATTAATTGCGGACAGGAGCCAGTTAGGCTTATGTCAGATTTACGGCTTTATGGTCTCAAGGCTCTTTATATATCACTATTCTCCCATACCAATGTCAAGGGTCGCCTAACCACAAGCAAAAACAGGAGTATACGTAAGTGAAAATCAATAAACGTCATTACTTAGAAATTATCAGCAAAATTATCCGTACTGCCATACAGTTTGTATCCGCCAAGACACTAACTTCGCGGATATCCGCATTCGTGCAGGCTCTACTGACCATGTGGCCATGGACGGAGAGAAAGCGCTGGTCTCCGAAGTTTCGTTCCCTTTGTGGGCGGCGTTGTCTAGAAGCGCAGAACAAAAACTCTCTGTATGTATGTATGTATGTATGTATGTATGTATGTATGTGTGTATAGGTAGTGTCAGGGATTCAAAAATTGTAGGCCTGAAGGTAAACCGGCTGCCCGTACAGCACTCCATCCGTCGTCCAGATGTGTTGATACTTCAGTTGTTCGATTGTTTGTATTATTATTATCATAAGAGTAATGTGATTAATTATTCTTAAGAAGAAAGCAATATTCTAATGGTAAATCATCTGGTATCGACTTCCAGACTCGTTTCCCAGCAACGACGAAACAGGAGGGAGCTATACTTGGTAATTGGTAATGCCTCAGAATAAGATCAGTGCGACCATTGGGATACTTCCACATAGTCTACATGTCATGGTCCTTCAAGATGAATAGCAAACGTTAGAAGCATGGCAACCACCAGACGAGTACAAACCGTATCGTCAATGTACTGTAACTACTCAGGAGAGACGCTCGAGGAATGAGTGAGTAACGAAGGGCATGGGACGGTAGAAATAAATTATTGGAGAGAGTCGCAGCGGGTCCGGGAGACCTGTTCTCCGAACGCACGCGGAACTGTGGTATGTTGTGGCTCAGCAACTCTTTTTATGGAACAAAAATATTTATATATACGTGTGTATGTGTCTGTATGGAGAAGTTTCTAATGAGCTCGGAGTTGAGAGGAAGTGAGGAGAGATCCGTCCGGTCCAACCTCCAGCAGGCGGTCATGTCACTGCGCGCTAATAATTCATTTACGAGTGCTACCAGCAATTCTACAAGCAACAAAATATTGAACTAATTTATTTATCAACGAATTTCTCACAGCTTTGTATTATATATTTGTGCTCCCATGATTGACTTTAATTAAATAATAGTATTTGAAACAAGTGCATGAAACCAATATTAATTTCAAAATAATTGTAAAGTATATTCTGAGTTTGAGAGTGAACTATTTAAAACAAATGTAAATTAAAAAATGTTTGTCCTTCGGCGAAAATAGGAATTATTTTATTTGCACTTCATCATAGCTTGTTGAACGTTTGGGTTCATGCAATGAGAAATAGACTAATAGTTTCAAATTCACCTAAAGCAACATATTATGAATAGCCATGGATATGTTGCGTGAAGTGATTTAAGAATGAAATCGGCCAGAAAAATGAACGGACTAATTCAGCACTTTCCAAGTCGTTGTGTTTGAGAGCGCACATTTTTAGACCTTAATCCACGAGTTCTTTTCTAAAAATAATGAAACTGGATTCAAATTTGAAGCATTATTATTAAATTTTGCCTAAAAAATGAGAAAGCAAGAATATACCGGGTGGTTCACCCACCCCTTGAGATCTAGTTTTATGTAACCCGCCGCGTTTACTACAATTCTGAAATACATCGGTCCCTCTCCTTCAACCGGTGTAATATAAGGATATATGAGGTTACGGGTTAGAAGGCAGCAGGAATCTTGAGCACCACTGTTAAGTCATTATAGGTACCTCTAATTAACCCGTATAACGAGCACAGATACGAGGAACGCGCACCTTACAACAGGAGGTGCACACACAGACCAGGAACGGGTATCATATAGGCTGGGAACTGCTGGATGCATGTTAGGCCTCACACTCCTTGACTTGACAGAGGGACGGTCGGATATTTGATAGTGGATGGTGCTCGAGGACACGGAGGATCGAATCATATGCAAGTAACTATTGTAACGCCAATTGCCTGGTAAGGTTGCATACTTAATAGTTTCTACAAACTGATTTGTTTATATGGCCCTGGAAGGAGCAGTTGGTATCGTGGCATAGGGCATGGAGTTGGGTTAGAGGGAGATGAGGAAGTGATGGTCTCTGGCTAGGACACAGGCAACCAGTTATCTACGACGTACGTGATCCAAGCTTCGTAGCTCATAGTTAGGACAAATTGTGCACCATTGGAACCATAACAACGTGTGATGAAGGTAGGTATAAACACTTTTCAGACTCTGGAGACGTCACTCTGTCTCACTGCAACACTGTTACAACAGGAGGCGCACACACAGATCAGAAACATGTATTGTATAGGCTGGGAACTGCACGCTGCATGAAATGCCTCGCAAAAGCTCATTTGGTAGGGGTACGGTCGGTGATATGAATGTAGACAGTGCTCGAGGGTACGGATGTACGAATCCCACGCGAGTAATTGATGTGGCACGTTTGTATACTTAATAGTTTCCACAGACCAATTCGTTCACTTGGCCATGTGAAGGGTCATTCGTATTGTGGTGTATGGTATGGAGCTGGGTTGAAAGAGGTTACGAAACACGGAACAGTATTTCAGTTACCTAAGACTTTTAACGCAGCACCTGATCGACCTCCATGCTCGATAGTGAGCTGCGCGCGATGTTGCAAGGACCGTTTGGCACGTTGTAACATCTCTGGTGTAACGAAACGGCATGCCTCGGTGAAGAGTTGTCTAAGGTGACCAGGACATGCCGGCTCCTGTTTGATATGGACCCACAGGACAAAATACAGGGGCGTATGATCGGTCGATCTGGTGGGTCAGGGGACAAGTCCTACTCTTCCTATCCATTTATCATAAAGGAAACGTCGTATGGAGGTGGTTTCAGACGAACACCGCCACGTTCGGTGGAGCTACGGTTATCTTGGAGAAACCGCATATAGCGTTCTCCCGTCAGATGTCAGTCAAAGAAATGGAGACCAATTAGGTGATCACCCACGATGCCACACCATACGTTCACGCCCAATTGTACCTGAAAAGTTGCCTTTCGTACTCAATGGGGATTATCTACACTCCAGTAGTACATATTATGGCAATTGACGGTTCCGTTTTACTGGAAGCATGCTTTGACCGTAAATAGGATAGTCGCTGAAAAGGCGAGATCAGCACCCACATGCTGCAGGGCCCATTGACTGAACACCACCCGGGCTTCGAAATCATGATCTTGGAATTCCTGATGTAAGTGCAGAAACCACTGGGTATGCAATATCCACATAAGAGACGCTCGGCTGATGTTCGTCTCGTGTGCAATGGCCCGTGTGATAGTGTGTGGGTTATGCCGGGTAGCGTCCAACACAACCTCTTCGTTGTGAGCAGACGTCACGGGATGATCTTGAACAGGCCGTGTCCTTCTCGGGGATGCAATAACCCGCAGACGTCATTCCACACTCCGAAATACGATGCCTGTCGTTTGTCATCTATCCGGATATCGTTCTTGGTACAGGCCATGTGCCTGGCATGCATTCTGTCTAGCTCCTCCATGGATGAGTAATATCCTCGTCGCTGGAATACATCACGAGGAACTAAGTAAGCTTTGAGATATGTTGTGACTTGCCTCAAAATAGCGGAGTTCGCAGAGTTACATACCTACCTACTATCGCATGTCGTTGTCGTTCCAATAGGGCCCACTTTGCCCTAACTATGTCTTACGAAGCTTGGAACACGTATGACGGAGCTAAATGGTTGCCTGTGTCCTAGCCGTAGACCAATACTTCCTCATCCTTGTCCACCCCAGCTCCATATCCTACGCTATGATACCAACGGTTATACACTATTCGCAATGGTGGCGCCCGAGTGATGTTCTTCTCCTGTACAGTGGCCCGTGTGCTAGTGTGAGGTTTATGACGGATAGTGTCCAACACATCATAACATAAATACAACGTGAACAAATCAGTCTGTGAGAACTATTAAGTATGCAACCTTGCCACATTCCAGACATTTGGCGGTAAAAGAAAAATACTTGAATTGGTTTCGACCACTACCCTGCCATGTGAGGTATTGTGAGGCTTGAAAGGCAGTGGGCAGTTTCCAGGCTATTCAATACCTGTTCCTGGTCTGTGTGCATCTCCCGTTGTAAGGTAGGTGTTATTCGTATCCGTTCTCGTTTGACGGGTTCATTCGGGTACTCATAATGAGTTAATCGTGGTGCTCACGATTCCTGCTGTCTTCTGGCCCGTAACCACACATTTCGTTATATTACACGGATTCAGAGAGGGTGACCGATGTATTTTAAAATCGTAGTAAATGCGGCAGGTTGCACAAAATTAGATGGTAAGAGGCGGGTTGACCACCCGGTATAGGACGGGATGACATATGCAGTATATACCCTGTATGTGATCTTACGGCCTTTCCGTTCAAATGAAGAAATATATATTGGAAATGTTCACCGACCACTGATTCAAAGTAGGATTTGATTATTCACCAATTAGTGACTTTTGAACTGCTGCTTGCACAGATCTTAAGGAGATTAGTGATACTGTCATTTCAAATGTGGTTCGATTACCGTCAACTCATTAATATTTTCGAGGATTTTCTGCATTAAAATCAATTAGTACTACACCTGGAAAATGTGCGGTCTCCAAAAGTGTCTCAGAATTTTATACTTTCGAAAGTATGTCCATAAATAGAAATGCCACCAAGCACCCAACCTCATTGTCAGATGATTTGTATTAATTGAATAAAGGGCTTCTAGTGTAATCATTCTTAAAGGTGTCGGATGCCAACGACACCGAATAGACGCACATACAGATTACACTGTGAAATACTGTAGACCTAAGCCGGGATCTTGGGGACAGAAGGACAACGAATAAGTTTGAGTGGTGTCTTTAAAAGTAGGAGAGATCACAATATGAAGATAAAGTTGGAAATCGAGAGGACAAGTTGGGGCAAATATTCGTTTATAGGAAGGGGAGTTAGCGGTTGGAATAACTTACCAAGGGAAATGTTCAATAATTTTCCAATTTCTTTGCGATCATTTAAGAAAAGGCTAGGAAAACAACAGATAGGGAATCTGCCACCTGGGCGACTGCCCCAAATGCAGATCAGTAGTGATTGATTGATTGATTGATTGATTGATTGATTGATTGATTGATTGATTGATTGATTGATTGATTGATTGATTGATTGATTGATTGATTGATTGATTGATTGATTGAGCTACTGTGTCAATGACGTCTATTTTCTTGATGTTCTTCGAGGAGCAGATAGATGGATAACATAGCTGACTAGGCCCTCAGCTATCTTACCGTTTATTGTGTGGTGATATTCTTTGATTTTTCATTTTTATATTGAGGTATGGCGTAATGTATCTGTGGTACTAAGCAGAATCCGGTATGTCAAACAACTTGAATTTCAGGAGGCGCTTTTAAAAGTTGGCGAGCACACTTTAATTCATATTGAATTTCAATGCCCTCTAAAATGAAATGGCATACATTTGTAAACGTAACGAAAAGAAGGACAAGAGTTGTATGTATGTTGGGTATTCAGCCCGAAGGCTAGATTGATCCTCCACAGCTCCACCAACAGCTGTCGTAGATAGCATAAGCGTTCCTGAAGAGGCGTACTAGGGAAATGAGGAGTGAGTTTCCCGTTGCTTTCCTCACTGAGTCAGAAGTTGCTATTACATATCAGTCTGCCAAGCCCATTGAAATGCGTGCACCGACTGACCCTATGAGCGACATTTTCATACCATTCATAGCAGGGACTGGCTGCATAAGGAATGGCATTACTAGCATCGCTTATACCTCAGTCACTTTCATATTGTCAAAGCCAAGGATGAGACTCAGACAGGTCAATGAAAGTAAAAAAGTTATTCTATCCCATACCAGAAGACATAGTGCACTGTAAACACTACATCTCGCCAGCAAAGGTGAGGACAAGTGTTATAATTATTATTTATTCAGTAAGTTCAGAGAATAAAATCACTCGGTTGCCTCAACATATATGTGCCGAATAGGTTGGAATCTTTATTTTGGAAACAGCGTGTATATACGGGCACCAGAATCATACCAGGCTTTGCCATCACATTCTTTCTCGCAAAATCTACCATATTGACATGAAAACCGAAGATTCAATCTGTCTTGAGATATCGGGTTTTGCCTTAGTACCACATATATCCATATATATATATAATTGTGCCCCAAGAAGGAGAGTTGTCGGAATCCCACGAAATTTGATATGGGTGACTGTAAAGTTGATATAGAAAAGGGCTAGAAATGGGAAGTAAACGGCCATAGCCTTAATAAGTGAGTGATTACAGTACTACAGTAGAGCAAAAGGATAGTTTATTGCGGAAAACTGAACAGTTCAAGGGAAATTGTAGTACTCTGCTGGCCCTCAGCTATCTTACCGTTTATTGTGTTGTGATATTCTCTGGGTCAGCTATAGTTTTGTTAAATTTTATTAATAAAAGTAAATCTTTTGAGACTACTTTTATGTAAGATAAAGCATTGTGAATTAGACCCACTGATTATTTTGAACTCTTCGAACATACATGTTCATCATAGTCAGTGGGTAATTTTCAAATCATCATCTTACATCATGCCATCAGAGGGGATGACATCTCCTTAAAACAACACTCATTAATAATAATAATAATAATAATAATAATAATAATAATAATAATAATAATAATAATAATAAGGGTGTTTAGTCCCAAAAGTGTCGAAATTTTGTCCCGCATGAGTTTCTTTACGTGCTGGTAAGTCTATCGCCACGAGGCCCACAGGTCAGAAAGCCAGTGCCACCGTCTGAGCCACTCGGCTCGGCGCCGTAACTTTGAGCGCAGTAGCTGAACATCTAATCACCTGTCACCCAGTCAGCTGAAAATAAGACATAATACACGTTCAAAATCTACCGTCTGCGTTTAACGGCAAATGAAAATTGTCCGAACAATCCTCCAGCATATTTACAAAGTATTGAACTTCTCCCTCGACGCAAGTGAAAGCTTCCAGGAACACATAAAATTTATATTTATAATTTAAGTAAATAAACGAGCTGGAACATTCCAATAACTATCAATCGCAATATGTTATTTAATTAAATTATACAAAAGACATTCCTTATTGAATAATTTATTTCATTCTTCTTATTTGAATATAAATACGGACTCCATAAAATAAATTGCCATTTGAAGGGACCATTCAGATTTGTATACATTTCATTACATGCTTATGCAAATATAGCGTTTAAACTGAGCATGAATTTACGATATATTGTCTTTAAAGATGCAATAAGAAACCGAAGCAGGTGGTTCAGACAATGTACACATATCTCATCATAGCCGAGGCGCTATATGGTGTCCCAGTAAAATACTTCTGTTTCTCACTGGGAGTGTTGGACGCCTTTTACCAAATAATAGAAGCTAGCCACTAATCTGTGTTAATTCAGGATCAGCGTAACTATAGCAGTTGTCTAGGATTTCTTTGTCGACGGTGAGCCTACACCGCATTGGAGGGGGTGGGGGATGGACACCTCGGGTTCGATTCATGTCTCTCGCAAACTGAGCAGAGAGTTGAAATTGGTTGAATCAACACAATGAGACCGACTGAGGGGCTGGCTGATATAAGAGATAATGGATCTGGTCGAGGAACATAAGCAATATGGCTATACACGTCATCACGCTGACCGCATTACGCTCCAATATCTGGAGGTTATCTGGCCAGGAAGCAGTCGTCCTGTCAGGCCAGGGATTTTTGAATGAATTGTACGTGCCCCACAGTTTGATTTTGTTTATACAGCCGTAACCTTTGATATCCGTACGAAACCATGCCCTGACCAGGGTCTTAGTAGGACCCGGAGGATAACACTGAGAGTTAGAATCTTCGAGCAAGGCGACAACGACCACAGGTTTCTGCTACCCTGGCTTGAGACAGCTAATGGAGTAGAACCTTACACCATGCCAAGTCCAACCTGGACACACCTTAGTCTTTGCAGTGACATTAACAGTTAACACAGGCTACTATAGACATTACACTCACATGCATTATCAGAAACCAGCCGAGTAGCATAGTTGCTTAATCACCTTGTGTTCTAAAACCTGTACGCGGTCAGTTGCATTTTACGAGTGCTTAGATGCACGCAGATAGATTTACTGGCGCGTAAAAAAACTCTTATTTAGAAAATATTTCAGCTCTCCGAGATCACTTAGATCAAGAGTTAATAATAATAATAATAATAATAATAATAATAATAATAATAATAATGATGATAACCAGCCTCTGGGCTGATATAACAGACAGAATATTGTATTTTATTATTATTTCCGGGCGAGTTGGTTGTGCGGTTAGAGGTGCACAGCTGTGAGCTAGCGTCCGGGAAATAGTGGGTTCGAACCGCACTGTCGGCAGCCCTGAAGATAGATTTCCGTGGTTTCCCATTTTCACACAGGGCAAATGCAGGGGCTGTACCTTAATTAAGGCCATGGCCGCTTCCTTCCAATTCCTAGGCCTTTCATATCCGATCGTCGCCATAACACCTACCTGTGTCGGTGCGACGTAAAGCACAAAAGGTATTATTATTAACTCCTCTGGTAAAGTTGACGTCAGGAAGGGCATCTGGTCATAAAACCTCGCTACGAAGATTCATATCACTTCATACCCGAGAATGAAACGGGACAAGGGTTAGACAAACATTTTTTTTTTTTTTTTGCTAGTTGCTTTACGTCACACCGACACAGATAGGTCTTATGGCGACGATGGGACAGGAAATGGCTAGGAGTGGGAAGGAAGCGGCCGTGGCCTTAATTAAGGTAGAGCCCCAGCATTTGCCTGGTGTGAAAATGGGAAACCACGGAAAACCATTTTCAGGGCTGCCGATAGTGGGGTTCGAACCTACTATCTCCCGAATACTGTGGACAAACATTATTATGATTATTATTATTATTATTATTATTATTATTATTATTACATGAGGCTACGGACGCTAATCATTTTTTTATAAAAAATATATCACTGCATATTTCAAGTAACAAATTCCCTAAAAATTATTTCGTGCTTTCTCACGAATCATTTTGGAATATTCCACCCTTGCGTCGATCAATTTCCAAACTGTGTGCTCAGGGATGGAATATATTTGTGAGGATTAATTGGGAAGAACGGGGGACTGCGTAAGTGTATTGCTGAAGAAAAGTTTGTACTTGGTAAACTCAATCGTTTGTGGTTTTCCTAAATGCAATGAAACACTTTACAGAGCAATTACGATGATATTGTATCTGAAATGATTAACTTAAAATATGCGTTTATTATTATGTAAACCAATGGTAAAGAGAAATATTTCCTGCAGTATAAAAACGTTTTGAGTGAAATTAAAGCAAATTTTACTTATGTGGTAAAACCTTTATCTAAGAATTCAGTATTTCCTGGACGAATCTTCGTATGGTATATCATTTTAATAATATATTTTTAACGTCCCTTCATATGCCATATATTTGAAGAGATGTCGAAGTGAAGAAATGTCATGCGGGACATACCTGCTGGTCGCTTATGACACTGAGTTGTTGCCTCTTAAATGGCATTGACTTCATGACTTCAGCCGGGATTGAGTCCACTATCTAGTGAAACTTAAGGAAAACGACGACTTAGCTCGATGATTATTTACATTCAGAGTACTATTATACTAGTATTACCGGGCAAGTGGCTGCGCTGTTTCGGTCACATAGCTTTCAGCTTGCATTTGGGAGATAGTGGGTTCGGAGCCCACTGTCGGCAGCCCTGAAGATGGTTTCCCTGGTTTCCCATTTTTAACCAGGCAAATTAATTAATTAAGACCACGGAGATTTCTTCCCACAGCTATCCCTTCCTACTACATTGTCGCCGTAAGACATGCCTGTGTCGGTGCGATGTAAAGCAAGTTGTAAAAAACTCGTATTGTACTTTTTACTTTTCATAGTAAATGAATCATTGGATATTCTGTCAATTATTACTGCACATTTGCTATTTTCTGGTGCACAGATATTCTTTTTATTCGTATTCTTACTCTTATTACTACTATTTTGCTAGTGGTTTAAAACCGCACTTACACGTCGACGCAGGGATGGGCCTTTTCACGGTACGCGCTCTCATGTGTGCTACATTGCATTATACATGGAAAGAAACTGAGGAGTTACTCTGAAAAATCGCAGCACTTTAACAACTACCGGTGCATTTCCCTCTCGGTAGAAGAACATTTTGACTTGAGAAGGAAGTATGTGCACTAACAAGTGATTTATATGATAAACTAATTTGTCGCCTTAATACAGCTAGTTATCTGCCACTGCTACTGCAACAATCTATATAAATAAAATTGTAGGGGGTCCGCTGTCTGTAATTTCTTTTGTTTTGCCAATTTTTCAGATATTTATCCGTTTTAGGTCAACTCAAGACCGAATCGGTGGTTTTTACGTTTCGTGTCTGTTTGTTTGTCTGTTTGTCTGTTTGTTTGTCTGTTCCACCATCACGTCGAAACGGCTGGATAGATCTCAACCAAACTTCATATTTAGAGTAAACTCATCCCGGGGATGGTTTCGATATGCATATCATTTTAAAATCTTTCAATACTCGGGGGGTTTATAGGAAAACCAGAATGGTTTTTCCACCATCACGTTGAAACGGCTGGATAGATCTCAACTAAACTTCATATCTAGAGTATACTCATCTCGGGGAAGGTTTCGATATGCATATTATTTTAAAATCTTTGAATAGACCGGGGGTTTATAGGAAAACCAGAATGGTTTTTCCACCATCACTTCGAAACGGCTGGATAGATCTCAACCAAACTTCATATTTAGAGTACACTCATCCCGGGGAAGGTTTCGATATGCATATCATTTTAAAATCTTTCAATAGACGGGGGTTTATAGGAAAACCTGAATGGTTTTTCCACCATCACTTCGAAACGGCTGGATAGATCTCAACCAAACTTCATATTTAGAGAATACTCATCTCGGGGAAGGTTTCTATATGCATATTATTTTACAATCGTCGAATAGACGGGTGGTTTATAGGAAAACCAGAATGGGTTTCCTCCATTTTCTCTTATACTATTGATTTTCTGTAAACTTCGTTTACCGTACGTGAAACGCCTCTTCATTATAAACAACTTTCGTTATGTTCATAATTTACCTTACTCTTCACATGACGGAGAAATTTACAATTTTCCGCTGGTATCATGCTCTGCATTGAGTGACCGACAGACCGACAACGAAACTACAGGTTACCATGGCAACGTCTCTGACTGCATGCCAGCAGGGAAGTAACGTATTGCCATTTTCCTCATCATGCTTTTAAATTCGTGGTTGTTCCTTGGGTAGAAGGCAAGAGAGGCGTCAATCGGCCTATCTGCGGGATATTGGCGGAATATCGTTGGATATTATAACCGCCCTCGAATAGATTAAGTAATAACACCATTAGTCATCTTCTTATTATTTGTTTACCTAAGAATCACTGACCTAAATTTCTCCTCTGTTACCGCTTTATTATATCCATTACTCACACTAGCATAATTTATTGAGGGGCATTTGATTTTCCAATACATTCACTTGGCATTTACATATTTGTCGTTATCTGGCTGTCCGCAGTTATAATCCATTTTCTATTACTTTCAACTTTCTTAACTGTATTATTTCTTCCTTAATTACGCCGTATGTACGCGAGTGCTACAAACTACTGGATGTATTTCAACCAAGACTCATATTTAGAATACACCTGTCCTTGATAGGTTTTGGGCAAATATTGTTTCTAAATCCCTGAACTGACTGGGGGTTTATACGAAACCGAAACAGTGATTTTGCACTTCCACAAAATATACACAACCAAGCTTAATGGAAATCTACCTACCTTGGTGGATAATAATTTCTAAACCTTTTTTCTCATGTGCATCATTTCGATACGAGGATTAATAAGGGAGATATCATTAACGGACCGTTTTTCTGTACAAGTCTCATCGGACTTAACTCCCGAGCGGGTGCGTGTAAAGCGTACTCCTTACAATTTGAAAACTACTGAAGACATTCGAACCAAAATTTATATTTAGCATCCACCTGTCCAAAGGTAGGTTTTAAACGTAAATAACATTTCATGTTCCGGAATGGACTGGCGGTTTATAGGGAACCGAAATGGTGATTTTACTCTTCCACAACATACTGTATACAGAACAAGACCAACCTGACTGGAAATCGACCAAACGTGATGGAATTCCACCTCTAAACCTTTTTTTCATGTGCATTCTTTCGTCAGGAGGATTACTAAGGGAGATATCATGAATGGTCACTTTTGCAGGTTAAGTCCAGCGGACATAGCCCAAAAGGTGTTTTACATGGAGCAGATTCCTTATCTATATAAATCAAATCGTAACGACTGTGTGCCTCTACACTGACTATTTTGGCGAAATTTTCGTACAGCTTTCCGTTTAAGGGGTAATAATGACCATCTCCATAATTTTTGGTTTAGTTTCCTGAAAGTACTAATTTTTACCCGCCTCGCCCAAAATCCAAATTGCGCCATAATCTGCCAGAAGAAAAAGAAGATAATTGAAATTTGACAAAATTATACGTTTAAGCCTGTAACGAACGGAAAACTTCCTAGATCATTAAATTTTTCACTTTGAATCCCCGAAGAATATCAAAATACGCAGGCAATTTTAATGATGGTGCAGACCTTCGGAAATTCCTATCCTATAACGGATTGCACAATCTCCGTTCAATTTGGAATGATCTACAACCGTGGTCTTATGACTTTTTGCCGTATCTGTATCCCTTTTACGTTTGATTTTTCTCTTTAATCGATGTTAAGTCAATTTGGAATTTTCACATGCATAATTCATACTTTCAATTACTTATATGAAATACAGAATCATTAAACTCTTCACGAAAATTTGCCCACACAGTAGCCATATGTGAGCCAAATGCTATGTATGTATCCGAAAAGTAATGTAATGTGAGATAATCCTACAAAACCTTTACCCTGTTCCACGTTTCTAATTCAATCTGACCCAAGGATAGATGACATATCATAGGACCAGCCATTTAGGCCACTAAATCCGGCGTGTCTTATGGCATAATCCTTTGTCGATATGACGTACGTTTAGTAGCAGTTAATCTGTAAATGAAGGTCTTCAATATTGTAAATACGCATATACTTTCGTATGTCGATCTATATATATTCACTGATGTCGATTTTTAGCGATCGAGAAAGGGTGGGTCTGTTATTGTAATAAGTACTCCCCACACCGACTTTGACTGGCAGTAGGAAAGGGTTCCTTCTCCAACTCCTGTGTAACTGTCATTAGTAAGGAAAGCCTACAATTATAATGAATAGTTCCCTTCTCGATTTGACTTGCAGAAGGCAAGTGAGCATGCAGTTTTGTTTAAAACTCCCCTACCCGATTGTGTTTGGCAGTAGGCAAGGGTGCCTATCATTATAAAGAAATGTCCTCATCTAAAATGTGACTGGCATTAGGCATAGTGGCCTGCTATTTTGATGGAAACTCACCAACTTGGTGTGACTGGCAGTAAGCTGGCTGGCAGTAGGAAAATGGGCCTGGCATTATAATGATAACTGCACAACTCAATTTCGAGTGATAGTAGGGTAATTGCCTGCCATTATAATAAAAACTCCTCAACTGAAATCTGTCTGGAAGTAGGAAGGGGGCTGCCATATTAACGAAAACTCCCCAAATCGATTTTGTCCGCGTAGTAGGCAATGGGGCCTGCAATTATTACGTAATCATCCCAACTCGATTGTGAATGGCAGTAGGCAAGTGAGTCTGCCGCTATATCACAAATCCGTAACAAACACTTTACATTGGAAACAACGTACGGGGAACTCCCCATGCTCTTTCTCGGATAACGCTAAGAGACATGCAATTTTAAAACAATCTTATTTACTGCATGTACACTATTTACTTCGATAACCGAATACAATGTAGAATACCGTAGCGAAGCACGGGTACATTCGCTAGTCTTAATTAAAATGTTTTTTGTACGAGACTGATAACAACAAGAGAGGCACACCTGGGGAGTGTATGGGCCCTCACAGTTCAGCCTGACGTCTTTGTCTTCATTTTATAATTGAGAATTGCCGTAACTACTTTGATCTATTTTACACTGGGCTTATGCTGTTATTGCTTCATCTAGAGCATTTAGCAATGTAACTGAACATCCGTGTATAAGAATAAAAGTAGCACATGAATCAATCATCTGTTAGGTCAGACTCTAAAATTATAAAATCGCCATTGTTTTCACCACTTTCTCCGTACTTTGTATGTTCTCCGTCTTTCTCTATTACTACTGCATTTTTCTTCTTACACCCTACCGGTATCTAACAGAAATTCAAGCTCTTACTTTATATTATTACATATTTCAATTTTCTTAGAATTACTATTACTGATTCACCAAGGACGTCATTTTCATGCAGAGTTGATCTTATGTGATGATGATCAAAATAATAATTGTCGTCGCAATACCTCAGATAGGTATCCAGCAACGAGTGGATAGAAAATGGCTGGGACTAGGAAGTAAGTAGCCATGGCCTTAATTAAGGTACAACTCTGGCATCCGCCTGATGTGAAACTGGAGAGAACAACCCACCATTTTCCGAATGAAAGCTTACAGCCTTTCAGCCATATCACGCAGCCGACTCGCTCGGTATTATCAATTATCATAAAGTTTATTATTATTATTATTATTATTATTATTATTATTTTATTATTATACCGGGAAAGTTGGCCGCGCAGGCAAATGTTGGGGCTGTGCCTTAATTAAGGCCAGGGCTGATTCCTTCCCACTCCTAGACCTTTTCTATCCCATCGTTGTCATAAGACCTATCTGTGTCGGTGCGACGTAAAGCAAACTGTAAAAAAATGTATTATTATTATTATTATTATTATTATTATTATTCATGTTCCGGAGATACCGTGGTGGACAGAGGTGAAAGAAGGCGCGGGCTTCAATGGGTGGATATAGAAAAGATGGAAGATAAATTTAAAAATTTTAAAATTGGTAATATATTTCTTTCCGTTTTTTTTTCTTTCCTATCATACTTTACACTTTGCTAAGCGAATTAGAAAATCAGGTACAACGTCTAGCTTGTGAGCTTGAGTAATAATACTAGAATAATGAGATAACAACAATTTAACAACATGAGCTTGAAGCTCCCTAGTTACCAATTTAACAAGAGCACCATTGCTCTCTTCAATCAAGGAGACTGAGCTCCAAATTTTACATCTAGTAGGACGTGCGTCTTTACTCTACCACAATTACTTCCTAGGAGACTATTCTCCAAAATGACAAGTTGCAGGCCTATTAAGGCACCTACCTACATTTAAGAAAACCAAACAGGAAACACTGTCTTATATGCTCAATAGTCTGATTCACCTTAAAAGTAAAAAAAAATGAAATTGACTTTAACAGGGGTAACAAGTACCCATACTACGTGGCCTTTGGTAAAAACGAAAGTTTAAAGTTACTGGCCGAAAATCAAAATGTTAGGAGGCGAACACTTACACTCCTTGAAATTCACATGAAAATACTTAAAACCTTATGTGGGCTTATGGACCGATGTTACAGAGGTTAAGCCTACACTACGGAGGTGACTAGATAGAGAGAATGTTTACAAAATTAAGAGATAGTTTTAAGGTTACAAAATCATAGTCACCTCAATATAAAATTTAGAGGGAATACACGAGGGTTCCTCACTCTTTATTCGCTAAGTTCGGTTAAGTTCTTAAGACTTGTTTGAGAATTTACGTTGAGAAATAAAAGTTACGTTGCGAAATAAATTTGAAACCTTCCCTTCGAGCTAGACTTGTTTGAGAATTTACGTTGAGAAATAAAAGTTACATTGCGAAATAAATTTGAAACCTTACCTTCGAGCTAGACTTGTTTGAGAATTTACGTTGAGAAATAAAAGTTACATTGCGAAATAAATTTGAAACCTTCCCTTCGAGCTAGACTTGTTTGAGAATTTACGTTGAGAAATAAAAGTTACATTGCGAAATACATTTGAAACCTTCCCTTCGAGCTAGACTTGTTTGAGAATTTACGTTGAGAAATAAAAGTTACATTGCGAAAGAAATTTGAAACCTCCCTTCGAGCTAGCTTTCAAAGGCTATTACATTGTTAAACAGAATCTGCCATTACCTTGAGCTGGTGGACCTCCCGAAAATGGACGAGGGAGCCCTTCCCCCTGCTGCTGCTACGAACACATTCTAAATCTCTTGACTGGAGTGATCACAAAGACAACATGGCCCGAAATGTCCCAGCTTTTATAGCCGAGAGGGAGGTTCCAGATTTATCCGGGCCGAAAACCTGACACACCCCCAATTTTCGTTAGGCAATCAAATAAATATCAAAAGCAGTGATTGGTTACTTAAATAAATGGCGGAAAGAGATAGAAGTGTTGATAATTTTGGAACATCAAAAACAAACTGTACCAATTCAGTTTAGGAAACCTTGACACACAAAATTACTTTGAAAATTAATAGTTCATCTTCACCCCAAAGGGCGCACATAAGTTGATAGTAGCTACATCTGCGAGGAATGTTCAAACTATTTCCGAAATGAGTTTCAGATTTCCTGTTATAAATGGCCTTCTACAAGGCGCTAGTTTTAAAAGCACGGGGCGGGTGTACCTCCGGTACAATTAATATCAATTGTACATCTCATTGTCGAACTAATTATGTATTGTTTACATTCCAAGCATATAACTAACTCAAGGAGACCATAAAATAAACTTTTATCGCGATCTGATTTGGCAATGTGTCATTGTGACAAAACAGCAACCGCCTTCGTCCGTAGAAAATAGTGAATATTTCGTGACGATAAAATATGCTCCCAACGAACTCGAAGCAAGTTAAATAGAAATATTTCGGGTGGTCTGCAAACAGTATTATTAAAAACACTACTGTTCGAGGATTCGAACAGTCAGATCTCGCATCAGCAGGCAAGTTATACAAGGGCATAGAATAGTCTTAAATAACTTCTCATAATGCTGGTTTTAAGACTTTCAACAAGCTCTGATATACAGGATTCTTCATCAAATGTTTCCCATTTGATGTACTTCCTGATATCAAAAGGTGAGTCGACTCGTGCAAAAGAATTACTGTCAACTCTGTATACTTCGCCACATAAATACTTCTTGTCTTGCATTTTAATATATTTTTGTCCAATACACGTCTCGCCGTAAATTAGTAGTTCTATTATATTACGGAATTTACAAGCATCGTTTAGGCCAATTTGTAGTCAATGTTTTCATTTAAACTTGTTTTCAAACACTTACAAATGTACCTTTTTTACCGAAGTGTAAATGAACCACTGTATATTAACTAGGCAAGAAATCTCTACGGTAATGTGCTCTTTCTCTACGGTCGTGCTTGTACTCGGAGACTTATGATTTTCAGGCGATAACTTTTGGTATCCGGAAGTTTACAGTCTTCCGTTCCCCGTGCCTGTATTTTTGGTATAGAAGTAAGAATTGTTTTCTAAGAAGCATACGACTATTGAGCAATGCTTTACGGTTGGAATTTATGCAATACATAATGTGTTGGTTCAACAAATAATAATAATAATAATAATAATAATAATAATAATAATAATAATAATAATAATAAACGAAAACAGATTATCTTTCAAAAAGTATAGTAGTATATTTCGTACCTCAAAAGGACGCTTCACTTATTCCATAAAGGCCAAACATAACAAAGTGATGATGAAATCAAGATTTATTCATCGAGGAAGTTGACGACGCGGAATGGGTCGTACATCTGTAAGCTTGAATTTAGTAGATGGTGGATTCCAAGCCCACCGTCAGTGATCCTGAATATGAATTTCTAAGGGTTCACATTTTTTGCACCAGGTGAATGCCCGTGCTGTATCTCATAATAATTAATACCGAGTCTGCTACCTTCTAAGTACTAAACCTTTCCTATCCCGCCGTCGCCGAAAACCTATGTGAGTTTGTGTGGCATTAAACACATTGCAGAAACAAAACCCGTTGTTCCTTAGGGAAGTATTCATATTAATATATATTCGTCAGCCAGGCTGAGTGGCTCAGACTGTTGAGCACTGGCTTTCTAAGCATAAGCTGGCGGGTTCGATCCCGACTCAGTCTGTCGGTATTTGCAGTTCCTCTAATACACCAGCCTACTGTCAGTAGATTTACCGTCGCCTAAGAGGACTACTGTGGAATAAAATTCCGGCATCACAGCATCTCTGAAAATCTAAAATATATGGGAGTAAAACAGTTATAATAATAATAATAATAATAATAATAATAATAATAATAATAATAATAATAATAATAAAATAAACTTTTATGGCGATCTAATTTGACAATGTGTCATTGTGACAAAACTGCAACCGTCTTCGTCCGCGGAAAATAGTGAATATTCTTCTTCTTCTTCTTCTTCTTCTTCTTCTTCTTCTTCTTCTTCTTCTTCTTATTATTATTATTAGGCCTATTATTATTAGTCTCATCAGTCCTATCACATGATCAAGAAATGGAATAAAATTCCTGGGATAATATAAGCTTCGAACTTTGTGGTCTGAATATTTATTACAATTCCCGAGTTCCGGATTAGGATTCACATAGCTCTGCAGAACAGAATAATGTTTTATATTGGTAAAATATATAAATATATAAAATGGGCAAATCATTTATTTCTTTATAGCAATAAATAATAAAACTTTCGTCTAAACAGAATCGTGTTACATCTAACTTCACAGAATACAAATTAAATCTTTTCTGCAGCAGTTCTTATTAGTCGATTGTGATACGCTCCTTGCCGTAGTAAAGTTAGTTCCCAGTAATATGGCTATTCATTGCACCTTATGTTTTATAGTTGTCTTTCTTGACATGTTTAGAAAATACTAATACCTTTACTTCTTCGTGTCAGGTGAGGCATTTTGGAGCCGTGATTACTTTCATTTAAAGGCATATTAGATGAATAATTATCTCCTAATCATAACAGGAAATCACTTGTCCTACTGATAACAAACAATCAACGCAAAAGGAACGGCTTGAGTGCTTAATTAATGGTTGGTGATCACCGATTTTGTAACTTGCGATGGAAGTACAGATCATTAGGTATCACTGGCCAAATCTTTGTATTCGTGGGCAGAAATATCTGGATGAACTGAAAACTATTCTATATGAATTTGGCTATAATTTTTCAAATCCTGTTCTGAATGATATTTTGATCACGGGTGCTAAACAAACTTTTATTTTGAACAAAGTATGACAAATGCGATACTAGAAATTTTTCATAGTGCTACGAAATAACTGTACAAAAGAACTAGGATACATCATGGTGCAGATATGGAAATATTGTTAGCATCCTCATACATAGTAAGTTATGTTTGTTGTATAAATTAAAGATTAAGTCTAATACTGCCAGAGAATGCCAATTATTATTTTAATTTCAAAAATATTTTAATGGAAATCATTTCATCCACACCCTTTGCTCGTGTACAGATATGCAAATAGGGCAATATAAGAGACTTCTTAATTATAAGCTTACTGATCAGGGAACTATAACGAGGTAATTCATAAAGAAAATCTCCCCATTTTTAAAGGAATGGGAATAATAAGACAGAAGTGCAATGCTTCACTGAGGAAAAGCTCCTTTGTTTCTTTCCCCATAGTCAATCAAATTTGCCGAGCTCTGACATACAGTTAAGTGAATAGTCCATGTCACTTTTGTAGTCGAGCGATGACGTCCGCTTCATGTTACCAACGAGCTTCCCGAATAATCCCGGAGCACATATACCAGTCCAGGACTCAAACAGTTTTTTTTTTTGCTAGTTGCTTTACAGTACGTCGCACCGACACAGATAGGTCTTATGGCGACGATGGGATAGGGAAGACCTAGGAGTTGGAAGGAAGCGGCCGTGGCCTTAATTAAGGAACAGCCCCAGAATTTGCCTGGTGTGAAAATGGGAAACCATGGAAAACCATATTCAGGGCTGCCGACAGTGGGCTCGAACGCACGATCTCCCGGATGCAAGCTCACAGCCGCGCGCCCTCAAACAATTAGAGTTACACAAACACTGTCATAATTTCCAAAATAGCACGGACTACTGGGCAGTTGTTTCGCTCTGATGTAGCCTACAGGCTATTCAGATCAAACGAAATCGTAAAAGGAACAACTATATAACCAAGCGATAGAATTGGACATTCTATACTGTCTGAACTTCAGCCTGAAGGAAGTCTTCAAATGTAAATCATTCACAATTTTTCTAGCTCTTCACACAAAAAGAGCACGAAACTCTGATAAATTGCTGTCTGAGATTAATCATACCTATGGTACGTTATTTTCGTAGGATAAATGTTTCAAAAGCTAAAATCATAAATGCTTACATGAGTAGAATATATTTTTATTCCCGAGAAATACATGATCTTATTTTACGCTGCTCCGGATGTAAGAACCAAATTTGATTGCCAGGTGAAGAAATTAACTGTGTTCAAAGAAACCAGTGCGCTCCTACCTCGTTTCATTCTCTCAGAAATAAACAGAGGGCCCATTCTGACTTTCGTTTGTTATATTCCCTGTGTGCATAGTCTCAAATTGAACAGCAAATATAAAGGATAACATATATATAGATCCTGAGCACAGTCAGTACATTTGGATTAAAGTACAGCTAAAGGTTGAGTTGAGCTGCGAAAGAAAGTCTTTTTTTTTTTTTTTTTTTGCTAGTTGCTTTACGTCGCACCGACGCAGATAGGTCTTATGGCGACGATGGGACAGGGAAGGGCTAGGAGTGGGAAGGAAGCGGCCGTGGCCTTAATTAAGGTACAGCACCAGCATTTGCTTGATGTAAAAATGGGAAACCACGGAAAACCATTTTCAGGGCTGCCGACAGTGGGGTTCGAATCTACTATCTCCCGAATACTGGATACTGGCCGCACTTAAGCGACTGCAGATATCGAGCTCGGTGAAAGAAAGTCTTAGTAAGAAATAGTATTATTACTATCCTCACTCCGCACCTACCCTGTACGTCTAATTATAGGGCTTTTAGTGTATCCCTAAAACCAAAATAGCCCATGCATTTTGAGGATAAAATCACTCTCCAAAGCACAGATGTTAGCATGATTTCTTTTACAAAGGTCATGCGAACTCCTGCCTCATTGTAGGACAAAATTAGGAAGTTCACTTGACTACTAAATACTGGGAGTAGTCATTCAGCAGCTTAAACACTGAGGATCTGATTTCCATTATTTAGTCTCAGTTTAATTTGCTTTGAGGTTGTAATCTGTAAACAGAATTTGTATTATACGTCGCCAGGTTTTGCATAAGAACAGTATCCATGGTATGAGATAGTCCCTGGGGTAAAGTGAAAGTGAGATGGGAGGAGCTTACCCGTACAAACCTGACTTGTGCTTGGGGATTAAATCTTGGACCACACTGACATTAGCCGGCCCGCCAGCCAGGGACTAGAGTGTTAGACTTGGAATTATCAGCCACATATCCGAACCTGAACTAACACAATGAATCTGAAGAACTATCTGATAAGTAATAGTTTGTATACGCGATTAAAGGGTTTGAGTTCACTGACTTCCTGCAACAAATGTATTCGAGCACGACTAATACAAATATCCCGGTCTGGAAAGCCGCGAATAACGGCCGAGGCAATTCGTCAATCTGACCACGCATAACCTCGTAATCTGCAGGCCTTCAGGCTGAGCAGCAGTATATTTGGAGGCCAAGAGCCACCAAGGCTGTAGCACCAAGGGGTTTGGTTTGTAATAGAAATGTTCCGAGGGTTTTTGCTATTCTGAAAAATTAAAGAGTAAATTAAATTTAAAGGAACTTATTTTGAACTTTCTTTATAATTTATTTTACGTCACACAGGCACAGGTAGGTCTTATGGCGACGATGGGATAGAAAAGGGATAGGAGTGGAAAGGAAGGAGCCATGGCCATAATTATGGCACGGCCGCAGCTTTTGCCTGGTGCGAAAATGAAAAGCCACGAAAAACCATGTTCAGGGCTGCCGACAGTCGGGGTTGAACCTACTTTCTCCCCGAATGCAAGCTCACAGCTGCGCGCACCTAGCCGTTCGAACAAATCGCTCGGTAAAGGAACTTAACTTACACAACACATGGTAATAATAAGGGTTAGGTGTATGGTCGAGATTCACAATGACCGTTGGCAAGCCATAAGAGGCACAAACTTTCCCATAAGGAAATGGGTTTCTTTCCGTCTAGCATTAGTGCCATGGCATTGGATTATTTATTTGCTTGTTTTCTCCTACCTGTTTTGTTCTTATTCTTACGCATAATACTGTCGCCATCGTTATTACTTAGCCTCATCTCTTAGCCACTGCACATCCTTGCTCCTCTGTTGGGCTTCACTGCACTCCAAGCCCTGCCAACACATCGACATGTCTTGGAAACTGGTCCAGTTAAACGAGGGTGAAAGACAGTTAAGCAGCCAATCGAATGAATTCATATTTGAACGATCTGCTGTATAAAACTCTAATGAAGGTAGACACTGTTAACATTTTAAGCTTTATCGTGGCATATACATTGTAAATGTATGAAGTGGTAATAAAATATAGATGGGTACTAAATCATATATGCGAATATGTACGGGGAGATCAAACGATACGAAAGAAATATCATGAGATTTCTAGATGCAATTTACAGTAGTTTTATCTGTCACAGTTTGAGCACTCAAAACCCTTTCCCCCTGCATTATCTTATTCCATTTTCAAATTAATTTTAACACAATCCGTTGATTCGAGGGCGTCCGGACCATATTAATTATGGTAGCGAATCAATCATAAAAAACAAAATAAACCACAAATGCTAGTGATTTTGCACTGGGTTGAACACCGCTCTCGCCAGTTAATATGGCTCACAGTTATTAACAAAGGTGATCTTCGAATGGCATTGCCTGTGAAATAGCTGAATGTTTATCCATGGATGGAAGACAATGCTCAGTACAAAAACAGCAGTTACTATTCTGTTTATATATTACGGGGATCTTAATTGTGGCCCGAAAATTTGACGGGTAACCTCAGTCTAAAATCACTCCAGTGACAATGATCGTACCTGTCTCCATATAATATGTGTATGTATGTATGTTTAGTCCTCAGCCCGAAGGCTGGTTGCATCCTCAACAGCTCCGCCATCAGCTGGCATAGATGGCCTAGGCATCACTGAAGAGGCGTACTAGGAAAATGAGGAGTGAGATAGTTTCCCGTTGCTTTCCTCACCGAGCCAGAATCTCCTATTACATATCAGTCTGCCAAGCCCACTAAAATGCATGCACCAACTGACCCTATAAGAAACATTTTCACACAATTCATAGCAGGGACTGGTTGCATAAGGAATGGCATTACTAGCATCGCTCATACCTCAGTCATTTTCATGTTGTCAAAGCCAAGGATAAAGCTGAGACAGATCAATGAAAGTAACAATATTGATCTAGCCCTTACCAGAAGACATAGTGCACTGTAAACACTAAGTCCTGCCAGCAAAGGCATCCATATAATGTATGTATAAATAAATAGAACCATCATGGGTCAGGTTTGATGAACATGCGTATGATACATGCTTCAGGGCATTTCAGCGTAGTTCTGAAAAGACTACTCGTTATTATATTTTACCTGATATGGCTTCAATTTCTATAGATTTTAAGAGACGCTGAGGAGCCGGAATTTTAACATGGCAGAAGGCAACGATAAGGAAAATGAATTGGCGTAAGACTTTTAGGGCCGGGAGTGTCCAAGGACATGTTCGGCTCGGCGGGTGCAGGCCTTTTGATTTGGCTCCCGCAGGCGACCTGGGCGGGTGCAGGCCTTTTGATTTGACTCCCGTAGGCAACCTGGGCGGGTGCAGGCCTTTTGATTTGACTCCCGTAGGCGACCTGGGCGGTGTGATGTGGATGAAATGATGATGAAAACGACACATACACCCAGCCCCCTGCCAGTGAAATTAACCGATGATGGTTAAAATTCCCGACCCTGTCGGGAATCAAACCCGGGACCCCTGAAACCAAAGGCCAGCACGCTAACCATTTAGCCATGGAGCCGTTCAACGATAATGAATGTTGCATCAACATGCCCTCAAAAGCCGTTGACCACAGCCGGGACAGTACGTTCTATTTCGAAATTAAGTGATAATTATTAATCGTTAACGCCACTAGGTTCTGCGGCTGAAAATAATAATAATAATAATAATAATAATAATAATAATAATAATTGTTTTACAACTCACTAAATAATATTACGACTTTTGGAGACGCCTAGGTGCCGAATTTTCGCCCCGAAGAAGTTCTTTCACTTGCCACTTAATCCAATGTCTCGAGGAAATTAAGCATTTGAACACATTCAAATACCACCGAACTGAGCAGGGATCGAACCCGCCAACTTCGACTCGAATGGCCACCACTCTACCGTCTGAGCTATCCATCCTGGCTGACTGGAAATAATGTTGATATGAATCGTTAGGTTCAGTAACTAATTTTAATATGTCGGAGAAATTCCAAAATCTCTGGAAATGCAAATTTCTCATTCCCTTTTCCTAGCATTCATAATGTATACCAACCGTGTCATGGGAATCTTTTCAAGTTTGATATTATTTTCTAGAATTGAAATAGAAGGTAGCTTTACAGAGGCAATTTCAGATCAAAATTGGGTGTTAACTATCACCAAACACCGTGATACTAGTGACATCATTGTTCGCAAGTCAAACTGTTTTCATTTTAAGTCATGATCGAGGACCGAGATCCTCGTAATTACTAAGTGAGGTTACAGCATAGGGAAGGCGAATAGAATTCCACAGCGCCGTAACATTTAGCGACATCAGCTACAATAGGGCAATGGTATGGTTATGAATGGTCTATAATTTCATGTAAAGTAGGTTGGGATCTATGTCCGGAAGTTGATGAACTGGAAAAGATATGATTAGCGTGAATGAATCATGTAAAATTTCATCCGTGGTAAGGTATTGCAATACTGCTAGAAAATGTAAAGAAACATATTTTTGAAAGGAATTATTGTTTAAAAATCAATCAATCAATACTGATCTGCATTTAGGGCAGTCACCCAGGTGGTAGATTCCCTATGTGTTTTTTTCCTAGCCTTTTCTTAAATAATTTCAAAGAAATTGGAAATTTATTGAACATCTCCCTTGGTAAGTTATTCCAATTCCTAACTCCCCTTCCTATAAATGAATACTTGCCCCAATTTATCCTCTTGAATTCCAACTTTATCTTCATATTGTGATCTTTCCTACTTTTAAAGACGCCACTCAAACTTATTCGTCTACTAATGTCATTCCACGCCATCTCTCCGCTGATAGCTCGGAACATACCACTTAGTCGAGCAGCTCGTCTTCTTTCTCCCAATTCTTCCCAGCCCAAACATTGCAACATTTTTGTAACGCTACTCTTTTGTCGAAAATCACCCAGAACAAATCGAGCTGCTTTTCTAACATTCCGATATTACTGCATGAAAATTATCACTTTTATGGTAAATAATACTGTACATGCGATGTCTGTAAATTGTGGGCAAACTTCAGCATTCACAGATCAGCCGTCTGATGAATGTAGTTCTCATAAATTCGTAACAATATGTTCGTAAGTTCTCCGACCACAGCCTCCTTCATAATCAATTTGTCGTCTTTGTCATGTAAAGAAAATAATTCTTTCATTGTTTCCTGGTCAAAACGACAAATACTTCTAGTTTTGTTCAGTCTATGTAATGAAACAATCTATCTAAATTGATTGATTTCTTCCATTAGCATTTGATAATATTTCGTTGGTTGTTGATTTTTTCCAAGACTTGAGTTAATTTTGATTATGAAACTGTGTACGGTAAGAACATTGTTTATCTATGTTATTATTGTGTAGATAACTGCAGGTATGTGGTCTCGTATGTAAATGGTGTAAAGTGGAATGGTGTAAAGTAGTAATGTACTAACACAATATGGGGCGAAACTTCTCACTGGGCAGCCGATTAGAGTCGCTATGACCTGGAACCCCTCAACTGCCGCTCCATGGTCTTCTTAAGATGTAAGTTACGTATTTTTGTGTATAAATAAAGGTGATTCTTTCTCATACTTTGTACAAATGAAATGTACACAGAATATTTTTGAGTAATGTATGATATATTTCATAACACTAAAAGTGGACAGAGGTTAATGTAGATGTGGCCTGGTCTAACCCGTCTAGCAGAGTCTGTCGGAGTGTTAGCCCAAGGCCGTCATGAGTTTATGCTAACGAAAGGGACCACAGGGTGTGATGTCTAGGAACTACTTGTCATCACTTCCCCGCTCTTTTATTTCGTAGATTAATTACAATGCGAGTCGTCAAACGCGGTAATTCAGTAATTATGTTTAATATGGGCTTAGTATAATGTTGTCTCGATCGTAGAGAAGACAAGGGCAGCTGGTGTGGTCAAGTTGAAGAAAGTGAGAAATAATAACACGGTATTATTATTATTATTATTATTATTATTATTATTATTATTATTATTTAAATGTAAGTACAGGCTACGCATATTTCCGAAGCAATAATTTTGTTCCCAAATATTTGCGACGCCAATGTCCACTCCAGACATCACAGCACTCCTAATCCGAAACGTCCCTTTTCTAAAATGAACTTGCTTGTTGTTTAAAGGGGCCTAACATCTAGGTCATTGGCCCATTAATGAACTTAAGTGCAAAGAAGACCGAAGTAACTGAAATAAAATTTAACAGGTTAGTAGTTTTCAAACTCGCAGTTTCAGGTATAGTCAATATAACTCAAAAGTTGTAATTTTGTTCAAGTCTCGCTATTGAAAATTGTGTGCTGTAGGCGGAAGAATGTATCTACAAAATTTAAGGATACAAGGAAACAAGCAATCTCATATTTATTAGGAAAGACACCATAAGTATGAAATAGTTCATCTTTATCAAGATAGCCGGTATGTTAAGATCCTTATAAATGAAGAAAATATCTAATTATCTCTCTTATTAATGGGTCGGTGAGTTAAGTGTGACTAGTTGAGCCTTGGGAAGGAATAAGGGACAGAATAGGAAATAAGCCTGGGAAGAGCCACTATCAGTACTGGATTTCGATTTTGGGTCTCGGAAGGCGTAACTTCCAGTTCACCACAGGATTCCTGAATTAATGATTCTGATTATGGACATGGTTGTCAACCTATACTAAGAATCTTCTTGTACAGGGGAATGAGGAGATTGATCATTAGGTGGGGTGTAAGGAAATGTCTTCTCTCTCTCTCCCTAAGGAGAAGATGTACAGGATGTACAGTAGTTTTAAGATGAATACGTACATTTAATCGAAAAGGACAAGGTTAGCCGCTGTCTTCGCTTTAAAAGCTCTCGCGAACTTAATCGGTTACAACCAACGATCTGCAGTCATTTCAAACATCTGTAAACATCTCCATCCACTCCTTTTGAAAGATTTTTTTTCCGCTTTATTTGAATTCCTTCACAGCGAAAGAGAAGTTGTTTTTTTTTCGTTTCGCGTTTGCGCCATGACCTACACCTTTACACGAAGACGACGACCGAGTTTAGCGGGGGTGTAGAAAGTCTGGAGGGGAGGTTGGGGTAGGCTGAAGTGGAAGGGGGAACGTAAAGACGACCTTGGCTGGGAGAGAGACGCCCGCCGCACTCTTGGCATCACTTGGGATTTAGACGCCAATCTAACAGCATCTCACCCGACGCTTGGCGTTCGTTTGAGACGTCCATCAACGCCACACACGCCGCGCGGAGCAATGTTTTATGTTTAAGCTAGGAAACATGATCTTTATATTATAAATGTACCAGTAAACTCACACTCGTACACTCAAATACTCACACACAGAAAGATATATAAAACATGTAATTTATAAACTCAAAGTTTCGTAACACCTACTGCAAGTAAGTTAACTTGGGTACAACGCATACAGTTCGTATATCTAATCCTGTACAGCCGAAGAAACAGTAATTTCAGTGAGTTGTACCTCAAAATGCCTTCGTAGTTGTGTACAGCTATATTATGCTTGATAATTCTTGCAAGCGTGGAAGGATTTTACTGACACTTCTGTTTCAAGAAGTACAGAAGATAAATTAAGTTTCTAGGAACTGACTGTAACCTGAGTTCGCGCCAAATGTCCGTACGTTATCAGAAGTATTATATCCGGTTATGAATTAATCCCAACCTTGTGTTGTGAAGTTAATCCATTTCTACTAAAGCAACTCTTTTAATATTAGCTAATATATCAGGAAAGGAGTTCAAGTATGGGGATCATTTAATGAAAGAATGTGTTAGTGCGTCGTTAGACACTAGCAAAATAGTTTGACATAGGAGTTCGGTGATCTTGGATTTTAACATTTCGCTCTTAAATTATCTCCTTTCTATGTGTTAATTTCTGGTCAATTACCCGTAATCAATATCATGGCGTTGCATAAATTGAACGTGACCGAATCCATGACGTTTCCAGAACGGCGAATATTGAATTTCTTCGCGCACTGCCAAAACCCCCATGCAGAAAAGAAACCTTCAGTGTGTAAACAAAATGAAGAAAAAGGGGCGTTACTATCACGCCGTCAAAAGTCCAGTACACCTTTGGAAACTACGGCAAAGTAATCGATGAACAGCAATTTACTTCACATATAAAGTGTACTAAATTTCAGTCCTGAGAATTTAAATGTACATTATTTGAAAGCGTGTAAATAAAATGTATACAGGCTATGATGTTCTTTCTTTCTTAATCACTCAACAAAGAAATGACTCACTCCTTGTTGTGTAGAGTAAGTAGACACGTTCACGGATGACATCACAAAGAGCTTATGAGTACCTCGTTAAGTATCGAGAAACTGTAACAATAAAAATAATAATGATACATACTAAGACCTTCTCCGAATGTGTAAGAGTCCGTCAATAGAATAATTCGAGTCGGCCTCTAGTTGGAAAGGAAGACAAGTGATGTCTACAATACAATTCATCATCACTTCGTCTGTTACAACAATGGTATTCGTTTTCTTAAAATTGAATACAAGTTACTTTGCGTGATATGTTCCGAAGTTCAAGTAACTTCGACTAGAAAAACCAATAATAATCGCTGAAAAACTGACAAACATGTAACTAACTGTATTGGTGCAATTCGGGTGACTAAACAACAAACTTGCAAACTCAACGAGACCTATCATTCGCTGGCGTTGTTACATTGTTTACAAAACTGACTCGTTCCCTCCAAAAGTATACTGAATACGCTACATGAACGATACAAGTACATATTATAGCTCTGCGTCTGCACACAATAAAAATACGTAGTTAAGGAATAATTTAAGGACGATGACGACCTTCCTCTTAAATACAGACAGTAAATATACATGAATAATGAGAAGAGTGTGTAAAGACATTTTAATAGAGAGGAATATTACGATGTATTATAGTATATTCATCGATTAAATGCAGAGTGACGTGGAAATATAAATGTTCATTTCTATGTCACTGTACTTCCTAGTGGACCATGAAGGTCTTGTGAAATAAATACCGATGTTAATTCTATACGAGTAAAAGTTTGGCCAGAATATAAACACAAAGCGGTGAATTACAAGTGATAAAAAAGGTCTTTTGTGTGGCAGTGCAGCACACTGCAATTTACACAGAAAATCTCTTTAATTTTGTGTGCAAATGTGACCTTCATTACGACTAGAATGTGCAAGAGTAATGCGTTCATCATGGGGAGAAAAGAACTCAACACACACTTAATTAAAAGACCGACAGTAAATTGAAACAAGTGCTTGTCTAAAATACGACGAGCTAATTAATAAAAGATTAGTTTAAATTGCTCCGCGGAACGCATGGGGTATAACACATTTAGCATTATAATTTAGAATATAAACCACAAAGACAGTACAAAATTACCAAGCACTTTAGGATTAGAGTTTTGTTGGACTTTTCCCACAGAAAAAATGAGAGTGAATTTAAATTCTATTCTGTTAATATGTTCAGTGTTTATGATAATTTTAAATACAGTTGGTGACAACGATACGCTTTCACATACAACACTGATGTTTTGCCCAAAAGGAAAAGAGCTGTGTGACCTTCAAATAGCACGGGAATTAATGATAAGCCCTTCTCTGTCAGTATTTTAAGGATAGTAAATGAATTGCAGTAAAAAATAATACACGTGGAAATGACAATGAATATGAATTATGTCCCTGACATGAGAAGTGGTTTGCGAGCTATATACTTGACTGTAGCGAATCTCAAGTCAATATTCTCCTTGTTTCCCATCCCCCAAACTAGCCTACATCAGCGAGCACGAAGACAAAAGTCGCTAGATGATGACTCACAGAGCAAATCAAGAAGCACATTCAACAAATTTCCATGACAATGCTCGGCAACTCGTACAATTAGGGCTCATTGTTGGAACACGTGAGACCTAATTGGTTAATGGGTTTTAAAGACAGCCATATATAGTCAAATTTGTTCATGTTTAGTATATAAATCTTACAGAATTAAATAATATCGATGACCCGCATAATTATTGTAAGTAAAATAACTGTTACTTACCTGACGAGTGAATAACTTCTCGGTCCAGTGCTGACAGACGGACAAACGGAACTTCAAAGGAAGGTGAGAACTCGGTCTGTAAACTCGTCTCTAAGTAGTCAATAGTCCGTTAGTAATATACACAGTTTTAAGTTTCTTCTGCTGTGATGTCTTCTGACTCTTCACTACTTGTTAAAAATGAAGAATCCCTTAGATATGACTATTGTCACAACACAGAACTACTAACGTTAAGATATGAATGACACACAGCGATTAGGAGAGTAACTGTCACGTTACGTTTTGACCACGTGCTTACTGTCTCCCTCACGCACAGACAACACCAAACAGTCCGTTTTACAAACAAAAAGTCTCTTGAATATTTTTTAAAGAGTCTTATATTAATTCTGTGTTTTGATATGAGTGTCCTCAAGAGCAAATTGACAGCTACGAATGAAACTATGATGACGTTCGCGTATTGCTGCCTCTTTTATTTTCTTTACCTTACTCTGAGAGGGATGTGTCAGAGCAACACGCGGTAGAGAGCTCACTGCGTGGTCTCGAAACGACCCGCTACGAAGCGCTTACTTCGCAACACTGAGCCGTGTGGAGCATGGTCTGGTGGCGGAGTAGTCTGGACTCAGAGCCATCTACCAGTCTTGCGGGGCAACCCATCCCAACCCGCCTTGATAACTTTGATGAATCCCTTGTCCCTCTCTCCCCCTCCCCTTCCTCAACGTTCCCTAGTCCCCCACCACTTCACTTCTCTAACACAACGGGGTTACGTTGCGCATGACCGAGATGTATAATTAGATTTGTATGTCCAGTTATTATTCTTCAACTGTATAGGCCGTCCTGGAAACATATAGCCTTTAGTCTGCGCAATGCAAAACATATTTTTTGTGTGAGCAAAATTTACAAAAATGCTAGGAGAAGTCTTACAAGGGAGTCTTAATGAAATTCATTGGAAAACTTACACCACTTTTAGGTTGTCTAGGGAAGGATGAGCCTGCTGTTCTAATTCACAAAAGGCTTGGTAGTTTCAGTGGATTTAAAACTTACGGAACACGTAGATCTGTTAGGTGATAGCAAAAGGTAGGCCCACATGTCAAACTAAGAGGAGAACTCACATCCACCGCAGAACTCAGAACAGAACATTAATTGCTCGCTGATAATTCCCACAAAACTAATCCTATCCGTAGTGTTTTTGTTTTTCAGTTTGTTTTACGTCGCACCGACACAGATAGGTCTTATGTTAACGATGGTATAGGAAAGAGCTAGGAGTGGGGAGGAGGTGGTCGTGGCCTTAATTAAGGTACAGCTGTGTGAAAGAGGGAACCGACGGAAAACCATCTTCAGGGCTGCCGACAGTGGGATTCGAACCCACTATCTCCCGGATGCAAGCTCACAGCCGCGTGCCTCTACCCGCACGGCCAACACGCCCGGTAGTAATGTGATTAACTGGCGCAAATAAACACTGTGGTGTAGTGTAGTGGTTAGTGTGATTAGCTGCCACCCTCGGAGGCCCGGGTTCGATTCCCGGCTCTGCCACGAAATTTGAAAAGTAGTTCGAGGGCTGGAACGGGGTCCACTCAGCCTCGGGAGGTCAACTGAGTAGAGGTGGGTTCGATTCCTACCTCAGCCATCTTGGAAGTGGTTTTCCCTGGTTTCCCACTTCTCCTCCAGGCAAATGCCGGGATGGTACCTAATTTAAGGCCACGGCCGCTTCCTTCCCTCTTCCTTGTCTATCCTTTCCTCTCTTCCCATCCCCCCGCATGGTCCCTGTTCAGCATAGCAAGTGAGGCCGCCTGGGCGAGGTACTGGTCATCCTCCCTAGTTGTATCCCCGACCCGATGTCTCACGCTCCAGGACACTGCCCTTGAGGCGGTAGAGGTGGGATCCCTCGCTGAGTCCGAGGGAAAAGCCAACCCTGGAGTGTAAGCAGATTAAGAAAGAAGAAATACACACTCTGAAATGTCTGAGGTCAACAGTTTGAAAGTATCCTAGTAAGGGTTTCACACCATATTCAGAATTCTTAATCATATTGTTCAAAATGATTCTGTTGCTGTTACTATACTGCGAACGGTGAAGACAGGTGTTTCCCTAGAAATAAATAGGTACTATGTACCTCGCGTAATTTGCACGGTTCCATTCCCGGCTATGCCTGGAATATCAGATAGGTTTGGTGGAGTGGAACATGGTGCACTATGTCTTACGGAACACAATCGAGAAAAGAAATAGGTTAAAATCCCTCTCTGGACCATTCTATAATTTATAGGCCTAGTCCGTGGTTCTGTTCGTTAAATTCTGGTATGGTACTTCACGCAAAGTTCATGCTCACTTTTCTCCCAAACCCAACTCTAGTTAATTGCAAATAGAGTGTGATAACTGGGTGACCATCACTAGCTTCTTATGAAGACGGCTGCCTTGAATCTCGGAAAATGAAAGTAAAGTATTTTATACGTTAATGCCAGGTGTCATTGGCTCAGCTTCCACTTAAAACAGCAGGTTCCGCAATCTATGACTCAATATTACTGGTTAAAATAATGTTCAAGCTTGCTTGCTTCTAAATGCAGATAAGCACATCGGTGCAGACATTAAATTGACAAGGTTACTCAGGTGAGGATTAACAAACCCTAACAACGCTTAGTTATTGACCAGAGTGTCTTAATTCTCTTACGAGTAATGCTTATTTATTGTTTAGCTTGTGGTTTAACGTTGCACTAACAAACCGGTGATTTTCGGTGGCGCAAGGATGCGATAGTGATGGCATTGGGAAGGTAGTGGCCGTGGCCTTAATTAATGTACAGCACCAGCAATTGTTGGTATGCAAGTGGGAAACCATTCAAAACATCTTCAGGGTTGCCGACTGTGGGATTCGAACCCACCATTTCCCGAATGAAAGCTCACAGGTACGCGACTCAACCTGCATGGCCAGCTCCCTCGGTAGTTATTAACTGAGGTAGTTTTATCCAACTGGAATCCATTGAAGATAACTCCCACATTTATCGACCTGATGTAGTGCGAGGAATTAACTTAACACGCAGTATTGTACCTGTAATTATTTCAACTGTATTTCCAAATCAGGTTATCCCCAAACATCCAACAAACTTTCCTGTTGTCGTTAGGTTTGAATCTCCCTATCTCTCATCATCATCGTCTAAACCTTTTCCCGCCGGGCTGAGTGGCTCAGACGGTTAAGGCGCTGGCCTTCTAACCCCAACTTGGCAAGTTCGATCCTGGCTCAGTCCGGTGGTATTTGAAGGGGCTCAAATACGACAGCCCCGTGTCGGTAGATTTACTGGCACGTTAAGGAACTCCTGCGGGACTAAATTCCGGCACCTCGGCGTCTCCGAAGACCTTAAAAAGTAGTGGGACGTAAAGCAAATAACATTATTAATTATTATTAAACCTTTTCCTGATCTAAAGGAGTTAACCAGACGCGACTAAAATCCCGGCCCGACCAGGAATCGAAGCTAAGGCCCTATGAACCGAACATCGCTTACCTGACCTTTCAGCCAAAGGGGCTGGAATTTCCTCTCTCTTTTTCCTATAAAATGAATTAGTTTCGTAGTAATACAGCTATGACTTACAATCATCGCAATCAAAGTAAAGCAGGACAATTTGAGATAAATACCTAATTAGGGATATCAGTATTACACTTGGCCATTCCTTGCCGAATCAGGGAGCTCAGAATGTGAAAGTAGTAGGCAATGTAGTGAATAAACTGGAAAGGGACATACGCAGAATTCTGTCTAGTGAGGATGGGATAATATTTATGACAGGTTATTCAATTGTAATTTAGGCCTACCAGCATTTTACTACTACTACTACTACTACTGCTACGTACAAAGAGGACTGAAATACATCAGTGAATATATTAAAATAAACTGTCTGAATTGATGAAAGTACGAAACTCACTCAAGAAGATGAAGACAACATGACGTTGAATTCGCATTCGACAAAGATTTCTTAGGGTATAGATCTATTGCTCCATTCCACTTTGCTCTACGATTGTGCTGAGTATAGCTGTTTGCAACGAGTTCCGGTACTTAATGAAACGTGCACGTACACACATTTGATACTAAACATGGGGAATCACAATGCAATGTCCTAATTTATTGCTATTATCATTATTAGGCTGTTACATTTCTCGTCGAAGATGTTACTTTGAATGTGAGAAAATAACAATGGCATTGAGGGAATCCATTTAATTATGAATATTGTTTTATGTTTCAATTAAAGTGGAAAATTCAATTAATGTTCAAGGTAGGGTGTGGAATAAAACCCGGTAACCTCCCACTGTCTTACGCTACGGCGCTGTACTCAGGGGAATGATGGGTTCGAGTCGCTGCGACGGAACTCATCTAAATGCCACGGCAGCTCCCTGCCCAAACTTATCTCAATTATTGAATGGTTGCAGCAGAGATGGTGTGTTATTTGCGTATTATGATAAAAAGAAACTACATCTTGAACTTACAACAACTTAACTGAATTCATTACACGAATAATCACTGCAGTTAGCACAGACATTAAGTAGGGCACATGGGGCTGTCGTTCAAAATGTTCCAAGCCACTAAAGTGAAGCAGCAGAAAATTATTTTCTTTAAAATATTGTAATAATTTTCAAGCTAAAATTTCATCAATACACAGTATTAAAAATTTCAAGAAAATAATTAGGAAATTCTCATTAGATGAGCGAATGTTAAAATCCCATAAAGTAAGCCATTTAGGCGAATTTTCCGAAATGGGATTAGCTCATGCTTTTAAAGTTCAAACTTTGTATTAGGAGTAAAATACAATATTGTCTGGTGAATTTCATCCATCGGTAAGAATTATATTTAATTTAAACCTCATATTAAGGTGTTCAATGAGTCCGGCTCCATGGATAAATGGTTAGCGTGCTGGATTTCTACCACAGGGCTCCCGGCTTCGGTTCCCGGTCGGGTCGGGGATTTTAATCGCCTCTGATTAGTTCTTCTGGCTCGGAGACTGAGTGTTCTTGTTTGTCCCAACACTCTTCTCGTCATATTCAGACACCATACCACACTACCAACCATGAAAGAAACAAGCAATAGTAATTACATCCCTCCACATAGGGTTGGCGTCAGGAAGGGCATCCGGCCGTAAAACAGAGCCAAATCCACATGTGCGACACAATTCGCACACGCGACTACACATGGTTGGGAGAAGCGGTGGAAGGAGAAGAAGAAGAAGATTAAGGTGTTCAATGAGTTTACATTTGTGTTTTTATGGGGAAGTTAACTTACTTAACAAAACTATCACGTGCAACGTTTTAATGTGAATCTCGGCTCGTTAGAACTATTCAACTTGTATATAAAGCGAATAATATAAAATATAAATAAATAAATAAATAAATAAATAAATAAATAAATAAATAAATAAATAAATAGGGCCTAAATAAAATCACAAAATCTACCTATTGTCTGTCGGGTTCAGTTTAATTTTTGTCTGTCTGTCTGTCTGTCTGTCTGTCTGTCTGTCTGTCTGTCTGTCTGTCTCTCTGTCCGTTACAGCATTGGGTGGATTTTCATGAAACTTCGTATTTAAGTTCAGGGTAAGGGAAAGTGGGGTCTTATCTTATCTATAAGTTGTTCCAAGAGGTTCAGCGGTTCGAAGTCCGACTCGTTAGCTGAATGGTCAGCGTACTGGACTTCGGTTCAGAGGGTCCCGGGTTGGATTCCCAGCCGGGTCGGGGATTTTAACCTTAATTGGTTAATTCCAATGGCTCGGGGGCTGGGTGTGTTTGGCGTATTCAACATTAGAAATCATCCTAGGTAGAGCCCCCATCTTCACAGACATGCAGGTCGCCTAATAGGCCGTCTACTAGAAAAAGACCTGCACCAGGCCTCTCCAGAGGCCATAAGCCATTATTATTATTATTAGCGGTTCGAAGTTTCAGAGGGGGCTGATACAAAAAATTCGATATATCTCTATTACGCATGGTTTTGCAGGAAAATTACTCATGGTAGAATTGATAAAGAATACTACTTACAAACAATCCTATTTGAGATTTTTTCTAAACAGTGCAAAATAAGGGAAATGTCAGTGGTGATCGTCTGAAAGGTTCAGTCCAGGAACCGATAAGTAACTTTACGGAGAGTTAACATTGCGATAATCCCAGCAACGTTTCAAAAGCTTTGTACATTTTAAAATATTAACCTGGTACTGTACTTGGTTCATACACATAAATTTTACGGTCTGCATAAAAGGGAAGACGGGCAGAGAGGGTGACCTGAACAGAAAGAGGACCAAATGCGCTAATATATCCGTTGGCAATAATATTAGTAAATATAATTTTCTAAATACAGTAAAACCGTATAAAACAGACCCTGAATAAATCGGAAACCTGCCCTAAATGGACTTTTATGTCCCATGAGCACCGAGCTTGATAGCTGCAGTCGTTTAAGTGCGGCCAGTATTCAGTATTCGGGAGATAGTAGGTTCGAACCCCACTGTCGGCAGCCCTGAAGATGGTTTTCTGTGGTTTCCCATTTTCACACCAGGAAAATGCTGGGGTTGTACCTTAATTAAGGCCACGGCCGCTTCCTTCCCACTCCCAGCCCGTCCCTGTCATATCGTCGCCATAAGACCTATCTGTGTCGGTGCGACGTAAAGCAACTAGCAAAAAAAAATATTAATATTGCATTGCACTTTCAACACAGTTGCCCTGCTTTTCTTCTAGTGTAAGCATGCTTATTAAGTAATGCGAATGTTGTTGAGCTGTACTTGTTGTTATTATTCATTTTGTTAGTGAATATGACAGGGAAGGAACGTAAAACTCTATCCCTTGATAAAAATGTTTAGCTCATAGAAGCAAATGAGAATCAGAAGCCATCAGTAATGTTTCAGTGTGAACAAAATAAGGTGTATGATATGCTCAGGCGAGAGGAAGAAGGTGGAGAAAGATATAAAAATGAATTAAACATATACAGAAGCACAGTTTTACACGCAGTGCACCATTTGTTCGTTTCAAAGAAAATTCTACGAATTCTGTTTTCCGATAAATGGATTGAAACAGGAACGCAGTAAGCTTAAAATATTGGTTAACCTCGCATAAAACGGAAAATAGTACTTGGTCCCTAGCATTTCCAGTTTTGACAGGTGTTAATGTATCTGTAGGCCACTGCTAATGCTGTAGGAAAAGTTATTTTCCCTCATTTATCTCCTGACTGTCTTCGTGATACACTGGATATCGGGAAGCATGGAGGAGTAGTAGGTGACAAACACACCCACCTGTCGACTCAATCCAACTTCCAGCCTGAGTCACTCCGATCTAGGTGCTCATGGAGTACTGTTGTATCGTTCGTTCCACCATCACTCTTTAGCTGATTAAACCTGTCGAAGTTTTCATGTCTGAGTTAACGGGTTATTGTATTCACCCGGAGTATTTGCTGGACCTAGCCATAGAAACGAAACCTCGAAGCATGAAAGCATTAAACGATCCTTGAGAGTCAATACAAATGTAATCATGCACATGCTAAGTGATTATCCGGTCAACAAGGGTACAGTAACTAGAAAATTAATAAATAAAAGAGGATAGTAGAACCAAAGCTTAACAAGGGTAACGTGATAGAGTATATTTCAGATCAACGGTATTTTTCTAAGGAGGAAATTAGTTCACTGGCGGAATTATCCTTACACCAGTCAGTTTTCAGGTCAACTTTTCCTTTCTGGAGTAAAAACTAGGTGCCATTGTGATACCTCATGCATTAGGCTGAATAATAGAAGACGTGGAAGCAGCTAGGATATATATGTAGTGCAACTAGGTGGAAGCAGTGACAGGGGATTATTCATAACGAAGAAAATACCTGTAGTTTATGTAACGTATCAAGGGCCGAATTCATAGACAGCACTTATACATAAGTGCCCCTTATAAGCCAGGTTTCATTCCGCATTACCTACTTAAGTGTCCCACTTATTGCTATAAGTGGACCTTTCACACACACTTAAGTGACTCACTTATGTTGCAGCAAGATGGAGGATAATGATTTTGCTGAATATGTTGCATTTCATTCACAGAATGCTTTCTGCGCACTCAGTAGAGATGGAAAATCCTGTCGAAATGTAATGCGACCTACAGTTTAAAGAAAGTTTCGTTTTAGTAAAGTGAGAGTTATGAATATTCGTGCTCCTTTGATTGAGAGAGTGAACATAACCTCTAGAGGACTCACTATCTCACCATTAATGAAGATATTGTTTTGAGATTTTATGCCACCTCTTAATTTCAGGTTATTGTTCTTATTATTATCATCACCATCATCATTAACGGTATTTCGCTTAATTAATTGGAAACGTGTTACAAGTTGATAAGTTATCAAGACTGTAGGCCTATGGAATAGTAAAGAACTATACTGAGTTATAAGAAAAATGAACGTGTTGCACTACTACCATTTATTTTAAGCTTGATTTGTGTTAATTATATGAGGTTAGTAAACCAGTCGTTTGCCGGATCATATCACAAGTTTTTGAAATTATGGCATCACATATCAAAACATACTATTTATGTTTTATTGAGGGAGTAATTACAGTAAGCCTATTACAACGTAACGGCTACGGAAATATTTGTCAAATCATTAAAAGCGTTCTAAGGCTAGATATTCTACATTTGGATGAATATTTGTATGGGTTCGAATACCCGGATAACTATAAACATATTATATTAAGAAGAAAATTAGACTCTGGGCATTTTCGTACTTTGCATTGCCCACAACAAGTTTTTCTCACGTCATTCATATTTTGATGAGAAACTGCGCCGGTCTGTTTCTTCTATATTATGTGCATATAATTCGACACAAGTTCTTGCAGGTGCCGTCTCAGCTCGCTGTTTTGTCATTCATTCTGATAATCAAATACAATATAGACGATCTTTTAATCTCAACAATGTCGCGCGCGGTCGCGCGATGTCCTGCGAGAAACAAAACACAGTAGATCATCCCACTACTCGGTAGCCAGAACTACACGATACAGGAAACATGGGCATAATATACAGCATTGCCACATCTCCAATGTATACTTACTGTATCAATGAGTGTGCTCTTTAAGTGCTGTCTATGAAATGTAAACTCATATAAGTGAATACTTATTATAAGTGATTCCTTATTACTTATGAGTTCCACTTATGTGTAAGTGCTGATTATGAATTCGGCCTTAACACTCTGAATGAAATTGTCGGTATGAGTAGTTTTATTGGTGGAACATGTGAGACGAATAGAGGAAAATAAGTTTTCTTGCACGATAATGAACTTGGTGGAGGCTGAGAGAAGGAGAGTGAAACAGGGGAGACGATGATTAGACTCGGTATTGTGGAATACTAACCCGGCTAAATGCTCGGGTGGTAGAGATTGCAGGTTCAATCAAGGCTCATTCCAGTGCTCAAGAACGTCAGCCTCGAGTCAGTCTGTAAAGAAACACATGTGGGATACAATTTCTGAAAACCATATAAATACTTAGCAGGATATTAAACCACTAACATAATAATAATAATCCATATTTTCAAGCTGTAGAGGCAAATTAGGCTACAGCGCATGGTGCAAAGACAGCATTATACAGACAAGTTGCTTTATGTCGCACCGACACAGATAGGTTTTATGGCGACGACGGGACTGGAAAGGGCCAGGAGTGGGAAGGAATCGGCCGTGACCTTAATTAAGGTACAGCCCCAGCATTTGCCTGGTGTAAAAATGGGAAACCACGGAAAACCATTTTCAGGGCTGCCGACAGTGGGGTTCGAACCTACTATCTCCCGAATACTGTATACTGGCCGTACTTAAGCTACTGCAGCAATCGAGCTCGGTAGAGACGTTTAACTAATTCCCAAAGGCTTACAGACTCAACACAATTAGAAAACAATACAGTCTTGAATGAAAGTTTATGTATGTATATATCTACTGTATGTATGTATGTATGTATGTATGTATGTATGTATGTATGTATGTATGTATGTATGTATGTATGTATGTATGTATGTATGTATGTATGTATGTATGTATGTATGTATGTATGTATGTATGTGTTGGAGTCCTACATGACCGAACATGAAGACCATAGATTAAAATGAAAATATTCTGACGCCCCGGCTATACCGGCAAATTGCCAAACGTTTCTGTGGAGCGGTATTGTATGCTACAACCGAGTACGAAATATCCAGTCGAGCCTACACCATCTGGTAGTATTCCGGCAGAAAGTCTAGCGAATGCTAATATTATGTTAAGAAACACAGTAAAATAAGTACTACATATGCCAATAGATTTTTCTGATAACATGAGTTACTTTGAAAAGACTTAGTGAAGCCTCGGACTGTAATGCTCGATGGCGTCACTTCACAGAGTACTGTATATCCTACACTCTGTAACTAGGCTACGTGGAATTGTTGTACATTTTTCAGCTCACTGTTCATTTCCGTTCAAATACGAAGTAGCATCAAATATGATGAATAAGAGTCTGTTAATATTCGGAAATATTCACGTTACAACAACGTACGACACAGCCGGTGAGATGGACAGATGCCTCCGTAAACTTAACCTTGCAGCTTACGTAACACATATTGCAGAGATTCGAAGCCCAAGAAGACATCTTCGAGGCATGGAATTTCAGTCATGGTCTTTTCTAAGGGTGTAACATTATACAGGGAGAGGTAGCGAAAAGTTACCGGCATATTATTCGGTGCACTGGAAAATACATGCTTTGTTCGTGAGTGATGAGGGTAGAGTGGACGGTCATGCAGCGCAGAGTATGGGATGAATGTTTAGTTCATGAGTGGAGTTCTTGGTGAATGCACGTTGTTAGCGTTGCATACATAAACTTGCTGTTGAACGTTAGTTGTTTTAGTTACCAGTATCGTGACGTATAGTATTGGACAACTATGTTTCTAGTTGAACATTTCTCCTAATGAAGAAATAGTATGAATGAACCGTTCGCAAATTTCTACGTCGTTTTCATCGTGCTGCAATTTCTTCGAGACAAATCATAATCAAATCATTAATGAAAGGGTGAGAAACAGGGTCTGCTTTAATCGAACAAAGAAAACCACAGAAGAGGAAATTAACTGTGTTCTAGGAGGGGAATCGTGCAGACATACAAGCAATAATGGATATCAGCCCGAGGAAATCTTAACGCCCATTTGTGCAGAAGTTTGCTATTGAACAAGGATTGGCATTACGGGGACTGTAAACGCTATACTTTTACCCTTACGAAGTGTCATTGGTTCATCAGTTAAATAAAATGGGATTCAGTTGCCCACGTACATTTTTGTCGACCGAGCAAGTGACCGTGCGGTTAGGGGCGCGCAGCTGTGAGCTTGCATTTGGGAGATAGTGGTTTCGAAACCCCAATTTCGGCAGCTCTGAAAATGGTTTTCTGTGGTTTCCCATTTTCACACCAGGCAAATGCTGGGGTTGCGCCTTAATTAAGGCCATGGCCGCTTCCTTTCCACTCCTGGCCTTTTCCTGTCCATCGTCACAATAAGACCTATCTGAGTAGGTGCGATGTAAATATGATTATAAAAAAAATCTGTCGGTGCAAGCTGCAGTCTATCCATGATGGCATTGTCGATACTTCTCTTTTAGTTATGACGGATGAAGCTAATTTTCATTTAAATGGGAATGGCATTTCTCAGAATTCAAGGTACAATGCCAGTCCTCATGTAGTGCATGCAATTCCTTTCCATGATCAGGAAGTCGATGTTTAGTGTGGCATTACTGCACGCAGAAAAATTGACCCTATTTTCTTTTAACGTTGTGCAATAACGAATGGAAGAGAAAGTGTGAGCTCTTAAGTTGTCCTCTGTTGGCTAGTATAGGGTCTGTGATGAATCGTCCGCTACGGGCAGCACCGTTACTGTCTGTGGGTTGGTCTGTAGTTGTGATATGGTTATGTTCGGTAGTGTTGTTTTTGTGGAGGCAAAAACTTAATTGGTCGTGCATTATTGTTAAATGAAAGTGAGGGGCGTGTGATTTGGTGATCGTATTCATTTATTTTGTGTAAGTATAGTGCTGAGTTAATAAAACTTGCAAACATACCTAGGAGGAAAACATGCCTACTTGCTTCGTTCTAGTCTGTAAGTCTGGCTATAGAACTACGAAAGGTAAACACTTCTTCAAACCACTTAAAAATAAAGCAGAATTTTCAAAATGGGAAAAGTTGATTCCGAGAAAAGACAAAAAGCTTTCTGATAAGTGCTATGTATGCGATTCACTTTTTCTGATTAATTTATTGTTAAATCAGATTCATTTGTAATACAAGGCGAACAGGTAGAAATTCCTAGAGATAGATGGAAACTGAAAACTGGCGCTGTCCCTCACATATTCACAATTTGCCACAATATCTCACGAAACAATTAATTAAATGAAAGCAAATAAACTCAGAGGGATCTGAAGACAGTGAACCAACAGAAACGTTCACTAGCGAATTAAATATCCTAATAGTATAGTATTAAATACTTCTACACCAGCATGGACTCTTTATATTCAATAGGGAATCAAACCTTAATAAAATGGAGAGAGAACCTCAGTGGGAAGAATAATGCTTCTGCTTCAGAAAGAAATCTTGAATCTCTAAGAGTAACGATTGAGATCACCATACAGGTGTCCGAGTATTTATGGAATAATGGATTCCGATATGTGCTCACAGCCAAATTTAATCAAGACCCACTAGAACGGCACTTTGCTATACTACCCTCATTAAGTTGTGACGACCACCCTTCAAAAATAGATTTTCTGAATTTACACACGTTGCAGTCTATTTATATCCACACCAAACTTGCCCTGTCATCGGGTAATAATTGTGAGCCCAAATTTGAACTGATACTGACTTCACTTGTCAATGAAATGAGAACACCGGCTTAGAAGAAGGAAGAGACAAATAAGGCAATAGTAGAAAATGCACAAAATAAAATAAAGCAAGCATTAGGTTTCACTGAGAACATGAATGACCTCTTACCGGACTGGGAGAACAATTTAGGTCTAATTAACAGTGATAGCCGCAGCCTTGCAAATTAGTGTTTGATTTATTATCTAGGAGTATATATAGTACGCAACGTATTCAAGGTACAAAATGTCATAAATGTCTCAGTCTGCTTCACGGAAAGCCTTGCCGCAGACCTCACATTTATTAGAAACTATAAGAAAATACCCGGTCTAGAAAGCCAAGAATAACGGACTCGTCGTGTTGACCACACGACACCTCGTAATCTGCAGGCCTTGGTGCTGAGCAGCGGTCGCTTGGTAGACCAAGGCCATTTAGGGCTGTACTGCTATGGGGTTAGGTTATAGCAATAAATACAGTATTCACAGCACTTTCCTCACCCATCCTTCAAGAGCAGTTTATAATGTGTGTGTGCAAGTTGAATGTGTAGGGGATCAAACGCTCTACTGTGAACATAGTCTATGGGGCGATATATTTCGCGAGTGCTTGGACAGTTTCCATAGTATCAGTATTAATTCGAAATAATAAGGATGCTGCGATGACCATGTTGCGGACATTATCGCTAAACTTGTGTTACATTATATGAACTGACGATTTTCAAGACAGATGACAATGGAACTGAAATCTTCTAAGAAGACCACAAAGTCTACCAGAGGCTATGTAGACAATCTGACAATTGACTTCTGGAATTGTAAGCAAAAGCATAATATTTTGCATGCAATAATTGTCTTTTATTCCTATGCTGACTTGAAAGCTCAAGCACACTTACTGCTGGAAGAGCGGCTTAGCGGAGGAACCGATGAACTAGGGGAGAGATCACACTTCTACTTTTTACTCGCTATGCTTATACAGTGCCGTTGAAGACTTTTAATGTGAAATTTCAAAATTACTAAATATATACTGTATGAATATTATGTAGTGTTCTTAACAATCTGTCTTCATTATAGTCAACCTCAACGAAAGTTTCAACTCTTACGATAACATAGCGTTTTACTGTCTTGGTATATCCTGACTTTCCTTTATGTCAATATTCTAGCGAGCAGCATCTTTCTTCATCTGATTCCGTCCTTTTTCCAATTTATTGGGGTCAGCACTTGACGCAGTTTTAGTCCAGTTTTACGGCCAGATGTCGTTGTTGATGGCAAACCTTCGTTAAATGATGTAATCACTATTTCGTGTTTCTGTGGCGATTGGTAATGTGGTGTGTTATATAAATACGAAAGCATGTATATTAAGAACAGAAAAACACAATCCTCGAGGAAGATGAATTAACCATGCTTAGATGACATCACTGGCTTGGAGAGGAATCGAATCCGAAATGCAGTACGCTAACCATTCATCCAAGGAGTCGGAATCCAATGAGCAGGAATGTGAACTGCAAAACTTTGGTCACTCTTGAGGAAGTTTTAGAAATGTAAGTACTATTTTGTTTTGGAAGTTGCTTTACGTCCCGCCGACACAGATAGGTCTTATGGTGACGATGGGAGAGGAAAGGCCTAGGAATGGGAAGAAACCGGCCGTGGCCTTAATTAAGGTACAGCCCCAGCATTTGCCTTGTGTGAAAATGAGAAACCACGCAAAACCATCTTCAGGGCTGCCGACAGTGGGGTTCGAACCCACTATCTCCCGGATGCGAGCTCACAGCTGCGCGTTCCTAACCGTACGGCCAACTCGCCCGGTTGTAAGTACTATTAGTTTTCAAGGTAACTGCTGTTTCTGGGAAACAGATCACAATACGTAGGCCAAGTCATAAGTCATGGCAATTTTTTTTCTCGCGAACAGGTGACAACACAGAAAATCTAAGATATGCATTTGGAAACGTACGGTATGTACTTGCGTATGATGCCACTAGATGGTGTATGTAAACAACAGTGCTTGTCTAAACATGCCTCCAAGTTCAGTGTGTGAGTAAGGGCATCAGAAAATGGAAGTCCACAAGCAGGAGCAACGATCGTATATTGAAATAGCAGTTCTCCGCGGCAGAAATGCACGCCAATGCCATGAAGAGCTGCGGGAAGCATTAGGTGTGCATGCCATGCCCTATAGAACAGTGGCGAGGTGGGTGGAGACGTTCAAATGGGTAGAGTATCAACTGCCGATTTGCCTCGCCCAGGCCGTCCAGTGTCCATGGACAAAGATGTACGGCTAATGGTGATCGATCCGTGTTTACATGAGGACAGGAGCTGGACTCTTGTGTGATTATTTCGAAGGTCTGTAATCAGTGGCGACCTGTCCTTTGTACGTAGTCTTGTGTATTTGCTGTCTATACCATAATAAAACAATGTTTACCAATGACCTGTGTTCTGTCACTTTCCTACGAGAATCTCCTGAAGTCAGAATTTGTCTTCAGGCACTATGCATAAGTACATGCCCAATGTTTCCAAATGCATATCTTAGATTTTCCGTGTTGTCTCCTGTTCGCGAGGAAAAAATACTTGCTACGACGTATGACTCGACCCTCGTATAATCCAGACTTACGCTTTCTGTCTTATAATGCTTGATGACGTCACCTCCCAGAATACTGTATCTCTAATACTCGGTAACTAGGCTAAGTGGAAGAGTCGATGCACATTTTTCAACTCATTTTTCGTCCTTCCAAATAGTAAAGTCATTTTTTAAGTACACTAGACCCTACAGTACCGTACGTCATCAACGGAAGTTACCTAGACTGCAAGTACCTGGATTTGTGGATGCCGATTTCCTAAGTCATTAGACTATATTCACCGAGCAAGTGGCTGTGCGGTTTGAGTCACGCAGATATCGGCTTGCATTCGGGAGATAGTGGGTTCGAACCCTACTGTCGGCTGCCCTAAAGATGGTTTTCAGTTGTTTCCCATTTCATATCAGGCAAATGCCGGCGCTGTACCTAAATTAAGGGCACAGTCTGTTCCTTCCCACTCCTAGCCCTTTCCTAACCTATTGTCGCCATAAGACCTATCTGTGCCTGTTCGACGTAAAGCAAATTGTAAAAGGACAAAAACCGAGCTCGATAGCTGCAGTCGCTTAAATGCGGCCAGTATCCAGTACTCGGGAGATGGTAGGTTCGAATCCCACTGTCGGCAGCCCTGAAAATGGTTTTCCGTGGTTTCCCATTTTCACACCAGGCAAATGCTGGGGCTGTACCTTAATTAAGGCCACGGCCGCTTCCTTCCCACTCCTACCCCTTTCCTGTCCCATCGTCGCCATAAGACCTATGTGTGTCGGTGCGACGTAAAGCAACTAGCAAAAAAAAAAAGACAAAAAATAGACTATACTCAGGTAGCCACAAACTAAATGATGGACGAATGGAGATGTGATTCTTCTTGAGGAGCAGAGTAATAGCCGAGTGATACTATCGCTAGCTTCTTACCAAGGAGGCCGTGCTTCGCATCTTGCCCAATGTTTATGGAATTTCTGAAATGAAAATTCACGTCTCTATGGTTTGTTGTTCCACATAAAACTGGAAGTGTTGTGGTTATTATAATGACATCAACATAAGTAGAACAAAACAAAGTGGGAATTAATGAAACGAAAGTGTTCCTCTTAAATTAAGTAATAATAATAATAATAATAATAATAATAATAATAATAATAATAATAATAATAATAATAATAATAATAATAATAATAGTAATAATAATAATAATAATAATAATAATAATAATAATAATAATAATAATAATAATAATAATAATAATAATAATAATAATCGTATGAACTCATCTGCCTTGTGCAGGTATTTCTATTTATCGACATCCAGGTTGCTTGTGTGTTAATTTCGACGGACTTTATTTATCGCGCTTCAAATCTCCGACTATATTGTACTGTATCCTGTCATAATTTCGGCCTAGCTCATGGTAGAAGCGCGTGATGTGTTCGGATGTGTGTAATAAAATTTCTAACTAATAAAATACACCGTAGTTTAAGTACAGGAAATACGTAGATATAAATCTAGTGAATGAGAACTCAAATAATCGGCTAAAATCGATTTATTAAACTAAAAACATGTGATGAAATTATGAATTTTAAAATCAAATAAACAACCACCCTTTGGTTGCGTCAATCCAAGACTCAAATTACACGCATATATACATGAACTAACATTATAAAACAACGCTACAAATAGAGCGGGTATCGAACCCGTGATATTAAAATTATGTCATTTGTGACATGGAATGTGTCTGAATTACATTTTATTAAGTTACGTTGCTTGCCGCGTTAAGTCCCTAGTTCTTTGTCTGAAGGCTCGTTTTCTAAGCGTTCATGAGATGCGATTATGATATCCGATACACTATTAATTTGCCCTAAATTATGTATACATTCCGATCACTCGGACACAAATATATAAAACACTTGTTCAGGACTGCGTCTATTTTACTCATTTACACAGATTCTAATCTTATGGATCCGTACTTATGAGCACGGATAAAGTCAGAACCTTTCTTCCCAGAAATAGCCATCGGGCTGTCTCCCCGTTAATCAACAAATGAAAACATCACAACACAGAAATAAATACACTGGACACAAATATAAACAGCACGTGGTATATATTTATATATATAAACCACACCCGCAAAGTAAAACACACACAGAATATATACATTGATGTTGATAGGGCTGTTGTGTCGAGAACCCAACACATCCAGGCAGCGTGCATCGCATATCTATATATATATAAAGTAGCTTGTCCTGACTGACTGATTCATCATCGCCGAGCTTAAACTACTGGACATAAAAAGATGAAATTTTGGGGATATATTCATATTATGACGTAGGTGCTCGCTAAGAGAGGATTTTTGGATATTCCTTCGCTAAGGGGGTGAAAACGGGGGTGAAATTTTAAAATGAGTTGCTCTATATCTCGAAACTTTAAAAGTTTACAGATGTAAAAATTGGTATTTAGAATCTTCTTTACAAATAAGGAAACACGTATTTTTTTGTTTTCAGAAAATCCCAATAGGAGGGGTGAAAAAGGGGTGAAAATGGGGAAAAATGGGTTGAATGCCTTTAATCAGGATACCGGTACCTATATCTCAGAAACTGAAGATATTACAGACCTGAAAATTGGTACTTTTGACCTCTTTTAAAAATAAAGAAACACGTATTTTTTTGTTTTTGGAAAATCCAATTAATGGGAGGGTGAAAAGGGGGTGAATTTTTAAAATGAGTGAATCTATATCTCCAAACCTTTAAAGTTTGCAGATGTAAAAATTGGTATTTAGAACCTTCATTAAAAATAAAGGAACACGTATTTTTTTGTTTTCGGAAAATCGCAATAGGAGAAGTGAAAAGGGGCTAAAAAGTGGTTGAATGCCTTTAATGAGGCTACTTATATATCAGAAACTGAAGATATTACAGACCTGAAAATTGGTGTTTGGGATCTCCGTTAAAAATAAAGAAACACGTATTTTTTTGTTTCTGGAAAATCCAATTTAGGGGGGGGGGGGTGAAAATGGAGTAATATTTTAAAATGAGTGTATCTATCTCAAAATGTTTAAAGGTTATATATGTGAAAATTGGTATTTAGAATCTCCTTTAAAAATAAATAAACACACGTATTTTTTCGTTTTTGGAAAATCCAAATATTGGGGGGTAAAAAGGAGGAGGGTAAATTTTTTAAAATGAGTGTGTATACATCTTAAAACTTTAAAATTTACAGATGTAAAAATTGGTAGTTAGAATGTCCTCTAAAAATAAAGGGAAACGTATTTTTTGTTTCCTGTAAATCCCAATAGGAGGGGTGTCAAAGAGTGAAAAATGGGTTGAATGCCTTTAATGAGGATACATATATCTCAGAAACGAAAGATATTACAGAACTGAAAATTTGTATATGGGATCTCCTTTAAAAATAAAGAAACACGTATTGTTTAGTTTTGGAAAATCCAATTAATGGCGGTTAAACAGGAGTGACAAATTGGGTGAATTTTTGAAAGACTATATCTACAGAATATCTTGGAAACGTTAAATGTTAGAGACGTAAAAAGTGGGTGTTTGTAATCTCCTGTAAATCTAAAGAAACATAGGTGATTTGTGTTTGGAAACTCCACTTAAGGGGAACTCAAAAGGGGTGAAATTTTAAAATGAGAATTTTTACAGTTTATCTCAAAAAACTTAACATGTTACAGAAGTGAAAAATGGTTTTTTTATCTCTATTAAACATAAAGAAATGTGTATTTTTAGCTTTCGGAAATACCACTTGGGTGGAGGGGGGGGGGTAAAAGTGACTGAAAATGGTGTTGAATTCTTTTAATTAGGCTACTGATTTCACAAAAATGAAGAAGTTACAGACGTGAAATTTGATATTTGCAATCTGCTTTAAAAATAAAGAAATACGTATTCTCGGAAAATCCAATGAAGGGGGGGGGGGGGGTGAAAGAATTCAAAAAATTAATTGAATTAACTGAATGAGAATACATACATCTAATAAAAACTAAAGTTGTTACAGACGTGAAAATTCGTATTTGGATCTCCTTTAAAAACAAAGAAAAACGCGTTTTGGGGGGAAACCATCTTGGAGGGCGGGAGTGTAAAGAAGTTGAATTCCTTTCATGAGGACACATAAATCAAAAACTGAAGAAGTTGGAGTCGTGAAAATTGGTATTTAGAAGATCCTTTACTATTAAAGAAACAAGTATTTTTTGCGGGAAAATTCACTTGGGGGGGGGGAAGAGTAGTGTGAAATGAAGTGAAAAAAGTAAAATATTTTTATGGGGATACTTATATCTCAAAACTGAAGGCAATAGACGTGAACATTGGTGTTTGGAATCTCCTTTAAACATAAAGAAACAAGCCTTCTTTTAATTTTGGGGGGGGGGGGGTGGCGGTAAATAAACTTAACGGCGGTGGGGTGTAGAAGGAGGTGAGACCAATTGATTTTACTGTTCTTAATGTACTTATAAGGATCCTCGGCAGCGCGCCGGCCTCTCACAGCTGGGTTCCGTGGTTCAAATCCCGTTCACTCCATGTGACATTCGTGCTGGACAAAACGGAGGCGGGACAGGTTTTTCTCCGGATACTCCGGTTTTCCTGTCATCATCCATTCCAGCAACACATAATAATAATAACAATAATAATAATAATAATAATAATAATAATAATAATAATAAAAATGTTCCGGACAGTCGTCAAATGTGCGGACCGCGCTGGAAACGGCTCCTGGACAGGTAATGACTAAGAATGCAGTCCGGCCGCGGGTTCAGTGCCGCCAAGGCACCCAATATGACACCACGCCGGATCTTCTGAAGGATTTTATCCATATTAAAAAAGTTATAGGAAAAGATGGCAAAGATTTACGGACTCAACTGACCGGGAGGAATACCTGAGCCTAGCCCGGGAAGTACGAAATCGATTGCTGGAAAGGAAGATTGAAAAATGGGAGGAAACGTGCCGTAATCTAATAGAAAACGAGTCAGATCGGGAATTTTGGTGGATTCTCGCAGAAAACGAGTCAGATCGCGAATTTCGGCGGATTATATATCTAAAACAAGAAGCATTCATTTATAAATTTCAGTATAATACCGTAGCGAAGCACGGGTATCTTGCTAGTCTCACATATAGACACTGCACATCAGCATTACTTGACACGACAGGGAAGATCAGCTGGTTAGCAACGTAACACCAAAATAACTGGGCTTTGTGGTCAGGCATTTCACGAAGGTAACGGGATCATTCGTAATTAACTTCCACTTTTCTCTCTGCCCTCAGTCTACAGCTGAGTCTGAGGGGGCTTTCTACCTCGGTAAGAACAATATCCCATCCGGGCCTGGCCAACATTCTCAGCGCTTTAGAATGGCCCTTAATTCTCACCAGAAAAATACAGCACACATTCTTATATTATCTCGTATAAAACAGACTGGCTTACCAACTGATATATATCATAGTTCCAAATGTAACAACATGGCTTTCATAGCCTCTTGTCATCTCAGCCCCGCAAACATCTCTCGGCAATTCTCTAGCCTCACACATGAATGATCCTCTGTTCGACGACCGCTACATGCATGAATTTGCCTGCTACCCTACTTAAAGACCTTATTCTACTCTCGACGCTGAAACATCTCCCATTACGTCTCCTCGCAGCTTAAATTCATGCAACATGTAAATAAAAACACTCTCTAGTCTAGCCCTCTTTAATATTGCGACGCTGATGGCGTACAGCCCGTTAGGTTTTTATGAATAATCTTCCCATACAACTCTATCTAAAATCAACTCATAAGGGAATTAAATACTAACAACTATCACACACCTATATCTAAACTATTATATCTCTTATTCCAATCGAAATTATATACAGCACATAGCTCGGAGACTTGGCATGCATACAGCCCTGAACTTTTTAAGCATTACTTAAAATGAGCAGAACAAATGCCACCCTGACCTAGATTTAAATATTAATTTACTTGTTTAAGTATGCCCTAACCATTGCATATAGATATCACTTCACATGCTTATAGAACAAAAATCTTAACTTTGCAGCAACGTCTCCCTCAGCGATGAATCACATAACAGCTATGTCATGCGTGCTTAGCCCATGACGACGGTACACAGCACAGGGATGAAGGTCCTCTTCTCGACTCCGGGATACTTCATGGTTGCTGTCTCCTTGATGTCGGTCGTATCTGGAACTGTTGAGTTACGTCAGAAACATCTACTTCACCGCTAAGCGTGCTCGAATGCACGATTACAACCTTAGTATTGGCTACTATTTGACTATAGCCTCCGCGCAGATATAAGTTCAATCTGTGCGGCACTAAATTAAGAAAACTGGCCCGGTTGCAATCAGTCCTTGACAGCGGTTATATTTTAAATGACTCGCACACGTTAATAACAAAATTCGCGTACGCGTAAGATAATACTTATAATATTAGATCGTCACTACCTCTTGTGAGCGAACTCACGGCGATTGTACTTCAGTTTAACAAATCTTCACAAAGAAATATGTCTTGTTGGCTCGCAAGTTACGACACGTCGCACTTGTCGTTTCGAAGCAGAAGGAGCCAGTGAACATGAGACAATGAGAGCCTTTCCTTTCACACCGAGGGTTTTATAGCCTCTACAGGACGCTAGCTTCGAGGTTAACCCCCGGAAAACATTCCCTTTTCCTTTGTAAGAGCTAGTCACATGTTAACGGCCGCTCCCGTAAATATGCATGTATCTCAGTTTAGCACAAGTAAATAATATTATCGGCTCCTGTTACTCGATAACTCTAATCTTAAATAACTTATTTGTGGTGTCAGATCTGTGGAATTTAGCATAGTGGCGAATTAATTGATTGAAATTCAAATGATTCCAGCCCTGGAAAAGAGAAGTTCGTCAACTTGTGACAATTTGTTCGGTGCATCCCGTCGTTTAAATTTCAACCCCTTCAGGTTTGCTGTGCGCTAGGGTTCGCCGATCTTGGGGTCTACATGAATGAAATCACGGCTTTCGGCTCAAGTCCAACTAGAGGATTCGTTCCTATCGCAGCGCTGCGGGGTTCTCACAGCCTTTGGCACGGCCTTTCAGGGTTCATTTCTTCACACCGTACGACTATATTGAGCGCTTAAATAAAATTATGCCACAGAGTTATGGTAAATAAATTGAAGCATATTATGATATGGTTTAATATGCACCCAAGTTGGACCCGCGATCTTAGGATCCCGAGGCCGACTCATGGGCGGAGCTAACAATAATAATAATAATAATAATAATAATAATAATAATAATAATAATAATAATAATAATAATAATATTAATGGCATATGGCCACCGGGGAGGCCTGGTGCAGGTCTTTTGAGCTGACGTCTGACGACCTGCACATCTATGAGGAGGGGTCGTACATATGACGAATTCTAATGACAAATAAAATGGCGTATGGCTTTTAGTGCCGGGAGTGTTCGAGGATATATTTGGCTCGCCAAGTGCAGGTTTTGATATGACGCTCGTAGGCGACCTGCGCATCGTGATGAGGGTGAAACGATGATGAAGACGACACATATACCCGGACCCATTGCCAGCGAAATTAACCAATGCTGGTTACAATTCTCGACCCTGCCGGGAATCGAACCCGGGACCCCTGCGACCAAAGGCCAGCACGCTAACCATTTAGCCATGGATCCGGACAATAATGAAGTGAACTACTCTGACATTTTCTGACAATCTTATTACGATTTTTCACGTAAAACGTACACGATTAACGATTCTCCTTTCACTGCACCGTTCAGGGCCAATCTTCAGTTCACTGTGAACAAATCAGATACTGCCACGATTTCTGGTACGCTTCGTTTAGCACGATCACTTAAGTTTTACCCATCCTACCGGTAGAGTAGTCTTATGATCGTTTCGTAGATTTCCGTGAACTTGTTTTACTCAGTTTGGTGACAAAATCCATGCGTTTTTTCTTTTTCTGTTACCTTCACACTCCCAGGTGTCGTCGTCGTTGAGCCTAGAATAACCGCTATGTGATAACATTTCAACTTCGAACTCTGACGAGAAAGGTTGATTATTATATGAATTATGTAAAGGAATTTTCGTTTTAAATGACAATGTGTTGCGGGTCAGTATTTCTCCTGACAACATATCCAGCTAGCGGTATTTGGAGGCGCAACGACGATATGCACTCCTTTCTCCAACTTGTTCATTTACTTCTTTTCTTTTTAATTTAAGTAGAAAAGTCTTTTTTTGTTAGTCATTATAAGTTTAATGTTTACAAATTCAACCGCTTTATCTCAACCAATGATTATAATTTAATCTCCACATCACTTGGAATACTGAATAAAAGAATGCCTAATTTGTTTTTGTTATTCCTGTTTCCTCGGTTGTAAATTATAGCTCGTTACTGCTTTCGTTAATCTCAAGACACATTACCTAAATTCCAAGTCAAGGGGCATATTTACCATAAATGTCCGCTTTACATTATTCCTAATTTCATTCGACCTACTCTTGCTGTTCATGGAACTTTAGTTCTAATCAATACTCTGTGCACTTCGATACCGCTTTTTAATACGAACTTCTTACACTTCTAGAATTCTTCACTTTACGCTAACGAAGTGTCTCAACAGACTGGCCAATTGGTCCCAGTTAATGAGGAAGCCCTTCTGATATTTTCCCTTGAACAATTAAACAACAATAATTGTTTGACAGTTACTATCACTTGAAAAGTACCTCTTCCTTTCTTGGCATACATTTTACATGTTCATTTGTCACTCATGTCTGGTTGCCTGATTGCCGTTCAGGAATTTCAGGGTCAAATCCCTAGACTCCATTTGTACTTTTTCCTTCTGCATGGGGAAAAGGAACTGTTTTCACTCGCTATCGTGAAGAACATTTCTAGCTGTTCGTTTGTCGATGAAGGCCATAAGTGTGTTTGGCGTTGTATGGTACGTTTTGTTTGTACGGTGTCTTGTCTGTATCATTCCAGTAGAATGCTATATTTACCAGTATTTATGTACTGTTGTTCCAAGACATAAACCTGCTACTTCTATAACAGCATCTTTCCGATTCATTCCATTTCAGATTTCATAGTCTCCTTACTATCCAGTCGAAGCAACATTCCTCAGGTCATATCTATAGACTTCTCTTTAATTCATAGCTAACAACTTCCACGTTAAACTCCTGAATAAAATAAAACAACAACAGCAGTAACAATAAAAGTAACACCTATCATGATATGTTTATGTTGTTCTGAAACAGGTGCAATTTATTTTCGATCTATGACCCATACAACCACAGGTGTATCGCTGAAAGGCATTTTGATTGAAATATGTGTTTCCAACAACTAATCATTATATCATAAGAGAAATACAATTAGCGTATTCCATTCTTAACAGGTTCGACTTAATAGTTCTTGAGACTCATATTTTACTGTTGTGTTTCTTATAGTGGAAATTATATCACCAAACTGCTCTACACCTTTCTATTGACTTTCATTAAAACCACAGTTCCTCATAAAACTTATTTACCGTATTTATTCTTGATGTATACTTCTGGATGATTAATTCCCTCGTCCTCACTCCACCAATATGCATTTCATAAATTTTTCCCTATAATTCTACTCAAACTTTCCTATTTCGATATCCGACTGGGGTATCTTTCAATAGATGAATTCTCCTTCCATTTCACTTCAAAACAAACATCAATACACCGAGCTCGATAGCTGCAGTCGCTTAAGTGCGGCCAGTATCCAGTATTCGGGAGATAGTAGGCTAGGTTCGAACCCCACTGTCGACAGCCCCGAAAATGATTTTCCGTGGTTTCCCATTTTCACATCATGCAAATGGTGGGGCTGTACCTTAATTAAGGCCACGGCCGCTTCCTTCCCACTCCTAGCCCTTCCTTGTCCCATCGTCGCCATAAGACCTATATGTGTCGTTGCGACGTAAAGCAACTAGAAAGAAAAAAGAACATCAAGAGTACGCTTGGTCATAAAAGTGGGAAACTGGCAATGCAGCGCTTTTGAAAAATGTCACAATTTTGGTCGAAGTTTAAAATTACAGCTAAAAATGTAGCTGTCCCCCAAAATTGTGAAATTCCCCCCATTTTTTGACTGTCTTGTACCTTATTCATGCCTTCAACAGTTCGTCACCCTGCTCAGAATTGATACATTGAGGCCACCTGGACGAGGTACTGGTCCTCCTCTCCAGGTGTATCCTCGACCAAATATCTCATGCTCCAGGACACTGGACTTGAGGAGGTAGAGGTGGGATCCCTCTCTGAGGTTGGGAGAAAACAACCCTGTAAAGTAAACGGATTAAGAAAGAAAGTAATAATAATAATAATAATAATAATAATAATGTTATTTGCTTTACGTCCCACTAACTACTTTTTAAGGTCTTCGGAGACGCCGAGGTGCCGGAATTTAGTCCCGCAGGAGTTATTTTACGTGCCAGTAAATCTACCGACACGGGGCTGTCGTATTTGAGCACCTTCAAATACCACCGGACTGAGCCAGGATCGAACCTGCCAAGTTGGGGTTAGAAGGCCAGCGCCTTAACCGTCTGAGCCACTCAGCCCGGCAAGAAAGAAAGAAAGAAAGAAAGAAAGAAAGAAAGAAAGAAAGAAAGAAAGAAGGAAAGTAAGCAAGAAAAATGCAGTATATAATTTAAAACATTGTGATCATTTAGCCTGTTGAGATCTCGGAGAAAGCAACTTTTATGTCTGAGCCAGAACAAATATTGTATATTTACCGCTTAGCCCCGTTTCCGGATTCCGTGTCGGGGATAAAGTGAGAGGAAAATATATGTCATATTTTTTTACGGCAGGAAGCCCTCACTGGTGCCAGCCCCATTTGAGGAGCTAATTAGGATGGTGAATGAAATTGGGTAGGGAGGTGGAAGGAATCGGATGTGACCTATGAATAGGAACTTTTCGACATGTACCTGGAATTGAAAATGGCAAACCAAAGAAAATCAACTCCAGGACAATCGGTGGTGGGGTGCGGACCGATTCGTCTCCGGAATGAAAACCTTGCATCCATAGCCATAGCGTGTTGACATGCAGGGTCACTCTACTCAGTAGCCTGAACAAATATTAGCACCTAAAATTGATTTAAAATATAGAATTATACGTCAGTCACGCCGCTGTTACCACTTCCAAGTCACATACACTACTTCTGTCCATCTTCTAGTGTATAGTTCTCTGAATTAACCCGGAATTTACACATGAATTTGATCCCTTTGGAACTTTCCTTTATTACTGGAGCTTGCCAATGATACCGATGGAATGTTATTTCATGATTTTCCATGTTTAGATGCCTGAGTGTTTTACTTACAGAATGGAACTACACTTGAACTATACTTCTTAGATTTTATACATTACATACATACATTATCATTATAGACTGTTATGCCTTTCAGCGTTCAGTCTGCAAGCCTCTGAGAATTTACTAAACATCGCCAGAATCCTCGATTTGCAACTAGTGTTGTGGCCTCATTTAGTTCTATACCTCTTATCTTTAAATCGTTAGAAACAGAGTCTAACCATCGTCGTCTTGGTCTCCCTCTACTTCTCTTACCCTCCATAACTGAGTCCATTATTCTCCTAGGTAACCTATCCTCCTCCATTCGCCTCACATGACCCCACCACCGAAGCCGGTTTATGCGTACAGCTTCATCCATCGAGTTCATTCCTAAATTAGCCTTTATCTCCTCATTCCGACTACCCTCCTGCCATTGTTCCCACCTGTTTGTACCAGCAATCATTCTTGCTACTTTCATGTTTGTTACTTCTAACTTATGAATAAGATATCCTGAGTCCACCCAGCTTTCGCTCCCATAAAGCAAAGTTGGTCTGAAAACAGACCGATGTAAAGATAGTTTCGTCTGGGAGCTGACTTCCTTCTTACAGAATACTGCTGATCGCAACTGCGAGCTCACTGCATTAGCTTTACTACACCTTGATTCAATCTCACTTACTATATTACCATCCTGGGAAAACACACAACCTAAATACTTGAAATTATCGACCTGTTCTATCTTTGTATCACCAATCTGACATTCTATTCTGTTGAATTTCTTACCTACTGACATCAATTTAGTCTTCGAGAGGCTAATTTTCATACCATCCTCATTGCACCTATTTTCAAGTTCCTAGATGTTAGATTGCAGGCTTTCGGCACAGTCTGCCATTAAGACCAAGTCGTCAGCATAGGCCAGGCTGCTTACTACATTTCCACCTAACTGAATCCCTCCCTGCCATTTTATACCTTTCAGCAGATGATCCATGTAAACTACAAACAGCAAAGGTGAAAGATTACAGCCTTGTCTAACTCTTGTAAGTACCCTGAACCAAGAACTCATTCTGCCATCAATTCTCACTGAAGCCCAATTGTCAACATAAATGCCTTTGATTGATTTTAATAATCTACCTTTAATTCCATAGTCCCCCAGTATAGCGAACATCTTTTCCCTCGGTACCCTGTCATATGCTTTCTCTAGATCTACGAAACATAAACACAACTGCCTATTCCTCTCGTAGCATTTTTCAATTACCTGGCGCATACTGAAAATCTGATCCTGACAGCCTCTGTTCAGAATTTGTGTGTAGAGTTCTTGCTCGCTAGAAGTAAGAAAATAAACGACGAGACAAATGTTTGTAAAAAATACAGCTTCCACTACTATAGGAGCAAAGAGCACTAGATAATTTTTCAATAAATAAAAAAGAGATTTCAAAGCTAATATATATAACAGAAAACTTGACTCTACAAGGGGCAGGGCTATGCATGGCATGTGATGTGTCATGATCTTCGGAGGAAATATATTTTTCGGACATGGGTTCGTAATCAGTATCGTATTTATTCAAATTCCTCTACAAACTCCTGAAGTTTGTAATAGGGATTGCTGATAAATCTATAGAATTGAATTGATCATTTGTATGCTGCCAGGAATTCTCGTTCAGTCCTCCTTGCTTTCATTTGCAGACATCTATTTACAAAATACATTGGGGGACGCACAATTCCTCTGTCAAGGTTCTTGGATAACAACGAGAGTGTTCGTGTCGTCACGGGAAATCGCTCCCCACACAATTACTCCGGGTGTAGGCTCAGTGTGTCGATGCCGCATACAGCTTGGTTCCACGCTCTCACCTGACCTCCTCCTGATCAACCTACGGTCATCTCTGACACCAAGACAGAAACAGCTCTTATCTGAGAACACAAGAGATTTCCACTCCAGCCTCCAATGAGCGTTAGCTTTTATATCACTGAAGTCGCAGACGGAAGTGATTCGGAGTTAGTGGTATGAACGTTACAGGACGTTTGGGTCGGAGCTGTCCCTCAAGTAATCGATTTGTTAAAGTTCGTTGTGTCACTCTGGTGCCGACTGGAGCTCTAATGGTTGCTGCAGATGCGGTACGATGTACCACAGCCATACGGTAGTGGCCCTTGAGTCAGTGACTTCCCTAGACGATTGTTGCCATTAGATGCTTCCCTACAAAGTATTTTTGCAATGTCGCGGAAAGAACATTTCCTTTCTCGTAGCCCTTATTACACGGCCCCGTTCAAAATCAGTAAGCTGCTAATGCTGCCTTCTTCGTCTCCTTAAATGCATGTTTAACTCACACCTATGTCACAACGTCAACACCGGATGTTGACTAACGCTCATGAGGTGCACAGCATATATATTAAGGCAGATTTGCTTTGCAAGGTCATAGTGGCGATACTAGTACCATTCTTCGTCCACTAGAGTGCAAATCTGAAGAGGTGTTAGCTTTCAGATGTGCAAACACATCTCCCGAATTTAGTTTATCTAGCACAACTGGTGATGAGATTTCATTTTCCGCCAGTGTATGTTCGTTCTAGACGGATAGGTACGATTCCTTGCGATTCCTTTCATAAAATAATCGTAATCTAACCGAAATTTACTTATGTAGAGGATCTTCTTCTTCCACAGCTTTTCCCAAAACCTGGTGGGGTCACGTCAGTGAAATATGGATTTGTCCCTGAGTTACGGCCGAATGCTTTTCCTGACGTTAATACTATGTACCTTTGGGTGTGTATGAAGATAAATGCTTTTGGACAAACACTAACAGCCAATCCCCATGTCAAGGGAATTAACCTGACGCAGTGAAAATTCCCGATCCGACAGAAATTTGAAACCCTGACCTTATGAACCGAAGGTTCGACGCTGACGATTCAATCATTGAGCAGGAACATTTTCCATCAAGGATATTTTATAAGAAATTTATTATAAGATGTTAGCACAAGACTCTTCCAAGAGTAATGAGAATGAAAACCTACAACCTGTTTTCCAGTCAGTGACCGGGTCAGGGATGGAATGAATGAAGGTAGGAATTGTGCCGGCTGCCGAAGCCTGTCACACTCCTCTGGGGCAATGATTAATGACTAACAGATGAAATGAAATGATTGTGGAGAGTGTTGCTGGAATGAAAGATGACAGGAAAAATCGGAGTTTTCGGAGAAAAACCTGCCCCGCTTCCGCTTTGTCCAGCACAAATCTCACATGGAGTGACCAGGATTTGAACCACGGAACCCAGCGATGAGAGGCCGACGCGCTGCCGCCTGAGCCACGGAGGCTTCTCCAAGAGTAATGTAGACATGATTTAAAACTATGTACGTGTTTAAATTCGTTCTAGTTAATTTTAATGTTACTTTTGAAACGAAGCTGACGACTCCGTCTTAATATATCTATATTTTCCTTTCTTCATTTGCTTCCTCACCACTTTTCCCCCACTCTAGTTGGGCCGCGGGAGCAATCTGTGAGGCACGTGTAGGACTGGCCTAGTTACGGCCAGGTACCAACCCTATGTGGAGCGATGTACTCAACATTACGTGTTTCGAGCCCACTGTCGGTAGACCTGAAGACTTTTTCCGTGGTTTCCCCATTTTCGCACAATGAAAATGCTGGGTCATCATCTTTATTAAGGTAATGTCCGATTCCTTTTCAGTCCTAGATCTTCCCTACCCCTTCCTAGCTATAAAACCTGTCTGTGTGGGTGCGACGTAAATCAAATCGTAAGAGAGAATGATTTAGGGCAGGCCATTCCAACTCCGCGTTTGAGCGTTAAGGTTGCCGCGTGATGGCTCAGGGCTGATCCCCTATTGCCCTCTGTTGCTGTGGCTGTGGTGATTTAAGATCACAAGCGCTGGATTTCTGACCTTGCTTTCCTAGCCACCATTATAAACCATTTGTATTATTTAGCAGGTTTTTTGCAAGGCAAAAGTGTCTTGACTGATGCTCTATGGGATATAATTCGAGCTTTTAAGATGAAATTTTCATAGCTCGAGAAACAATTACAGGAGAAAGATTTTGAAGAATATCTTTTTTTTAAATCATGTGATTTTTTCCGGTTTAACACTGATGTTTACTGTGAAGCTCTGAAACAATTCGACAGTGGTTTAGGAATATGAAGAAATGTAACCCAAATTAAACATTGCCTAGTTGTAGGCTTGCTTCCTCTTAAAACAATAATCACCACCGTCACCACCACCATCATTCCTACAGTCAAATTTCAATAAGAACTTATAAGGCTTCAGTATAACAAAATTATGAAAATATGCTTTGTTATATTCCATTTCTCCTCTTTGCATTTTGTAAGACCGGGCAAGTTGGCCGTGCAGTTAGGAGCGCGCAGCTATGAGCTCGCATCCGGGAGATAGTGGGTTCGAACCCCACTGTCGGCAGCCCTGAAGATGGTTTTCCGTGGTTTCCCATTTTCACACCTGGCAAATGTTGGGGCTGTACCTTAATTAAGACCGCGGTCGCTTCCTTCCCATTCCTAGCCCTTTCCTGTCCCATCGTCGCACTAAAACCTATCTGTGTCGGTGCGACGTAAAGCAACTGGCATTTTGTATGAACTTGGAACAAAAACAACTTCCGCGTACCCACGCAATGGTATCCAAGTTAGTTACTATGTTTGGCTTTACATACCCTTAAAATGACGTACGTTCAGTCATGAACCTTAATACCAGTAACACTACGTCATGTTCGTCTTAAAAAATGCAGGGTTACATATTCATTCTGCTCAAACAGTTTTCCCTGATATCACTAAGTTGGTGAAATCAAAGTTATCAAGTGTAGTGCTAAATGAAGAAAAGGTGACAGTTTTATTTTGATACAATATTTCGTTTAATTTTATGTTTGTAATTGTTGAATTCTTTCTATGCTTCATAAATGTACCTCCCATACAACTCACTCCCTTCCGTCTCTTTTTCACTCACTCGTTATCTCTCTCTTTCGGGGCTCAGCCCTGAGAGCCCTGGGCAAATCATGCGGGCAGCCCACTTGAAATACGTTGCGTTATAATACATAGTTGTAATGTTAGTAATAATAATAATAATAATAATAATAATAATAATAATAATAATAATAATAATAATAATAATAATAATAATCACATAGCATTAGCACACAAATTGCACACCTTCCTAAACTGTGCCGTATAAGTGGCCTGCGAACCAAATTCTACATTCCGATTGTGCTACCATTTAACAACGAAATTATAATTCTACTGGACGATTCCTAAAGCTGAGCTAATGTAATTTTGTCGTATGAAACTGAGTGTGCCACTAGATTTCTTTAACATCCCAACGACAATGGTATGGAATGTCAAGGTATTTTACTGTCCTTCGAATATCGACTACCTCAGGCAGGGTCTAACTCACGAACTCGAGATCGTCCTCTCATCACAGATTCAAAGAAGTGACTATTATGCTGATCTGTTCAAACTTTGAGACATAAACGCTAGAAATATTTTCAGAGGAATTGTTGTGGTAAAAACACATTAACGCAGGTTATGTACCCTTTACTTCACTTGAATCGGGTAGGGACTTCTTAAAGTTGGTTACGAGTCAATGTAACGCATTCTTAGTGATTTACTTCACTAAATAAACATGCACACCGTGCAGCATATAATACATTATTGAACGTTTTGGATTGCCCAGACGACTTCTGCCCAGCCAGATGGTAAGCAGATATTTTGGTGTCACCTGGTCAGCGTGACGTCTTCCTCACCCGTTGATTCGTTTTGTTGCCTGGGATTTAAATCTAGGTTGATAGACTAATATATTAAACTATAGATTTTTTGTATAATTACACTACTCAAATTCAGGAATACTTCGTGAGACATATTGATATAACTAATTGGTACACTACCGACTGTTGTAGCACCATTGACGCAGGCAGATCAACAGTAAGTATCCAAACCGTGAGACAATATTCTGCACATAAGATAAGCTTCGTGCTTTGAATGAGGAATTGAAGAAATCGAGAGGGGCTTGTGACAGTAAGCAGATTCAAATACTGCCTACTAAATCCGAATATAGAAATCAGGAAATCTCATTCGTAAATTTAAATTGTGTTGAGATTCGCACAGTAACTACTTCATTCGTGTAAACTCGCTTCTCGCTAACTCAATCCTAGTCCTAGGAAGCAGTCAGATACATGACAGAGTTGTAATTATAAGGGATGTATGTGAATGAGGTAGAGATACGTTCCTCAGTTTGTACAGTTCTTTGAACATTTCTGGTAGGTGATGTTTTATAACATCGTGTGGAAACAATGAAATTCCCCCGTTCTCCAATGACGACGGTTTAGGATTCAAGCGCGAGTACATTCAGTTACGTTCATCAGGATAATTGCGTGACGTAATGCTTTATTCATTATTTAGATATTGCACCGTGTAATATATTGACAACAAGACTGATTTGAAGATCATGCCAGTGAGAGCCACAATAGGCCAGCCTCTGTCCAGACGGTTTACGCTGTCACACAATAACTACATTTCATCACTGTTAAAATATGATCAAACTTTCTCTAACGTATCAAAGAGAGCGGTTAACGTAATTCACAAATTAGTGTTGCTTATGATGAACACTACCTGTTCATGTGAGATACATATGTCCAAATTCTTAAACGAACCAGTATAGTAGAGATGTTTGGGTACTGTAAGATGAGTTCCCTGAAGATGCCACTAAAAATTTGGTCTACGGATGCCTCCAGAGCTCCGAAGTTTAGTTTAAGCGGTTGTTCTAGATCGATTAGTTCGTTCGTTTCTCAGAAACGGAATTTCCCTAAACTCCTGCGAACGGTATTTCCACGTGTTCTCTCCTTGTCCCGTGCTTGACTACATTTCAATAAGATTATGATTGTTGATCAAGTATGAGCTCCTGAAACAGAATCATCTACAGCTTATTTCTTCAAAAAATCCTGCACAGACCAGTTCAGCATGACTGGTAATTATTGTAGCTCATCATATTATGGCACGTCCTTGATCAGTGGGTGTCTTTCAACTCGTATAAATTGGCTAGCAATAGAATGATATGCCTGCATAATACCGTATGAGTCCTCTGCCCCTTATTGTTTAGTTTTAGGCCACGTGCAATTTATTGTTAACCACGAACATCGGGCTGTGCTGGAGCCTGACAGTGTGGTGGTGCTGCATTCGAGATATAGTGGGTTCGAACGCCACTGTCGGCAGCCCTGAAGTTGGCTTTCCGTAGTTTCCCATTTTCACGCCAGACAAATGTTGAGGGCTGTACCTTAATCAAGGCCACGGCCACTTCCTTCCCATTCCCATCGTCGCCGTAACACCTGTCTGTGTCGTAAGCCAATCGTAAACAAGAGAAAATGAAAGAAAAGAAGAGGTGATGTGAGTGCAATTTTGACTTCAACTCCTTACACAATCCAACTGGAGATGAAACGAGCACGTTTGAAAAAATCCTAAAACTATTATTGTGAAATTAGAGAAAATATAGTACGTTAGTAATAGAAACTTCATCCTATATGGATGTGTGAGTGTATCCCATACCACCACCCACTTTTTTGAAAAAGACTAAAATACAGAGCCGTTCGAATTGGGAACATTTCGATTGATTCAAATGTCTCTGAAATTGTCCCCAGATAATCTATCTATCAATATATATAAAAGAACATGTCCTGACTGACTGACTCATTCATCATCGCCGAGCCAAAACTACTGGACATCAAGGTATGAAATTTTGAGGATATATAATATTACAACTAGCAATTACCCGCGGCTTCGCTCGCGAGGATTTCGTAATTTGATCAGAGTAATCATTCCTCGGCATTGCACTAAGAGACTATCCTCCTCAGTCCGTATGTAGCATATGCCCTACATGTGGTTCTGTCTACTTACAATAAAACAAAGTAATTTAAGGAAAAATGTAATAATGGTAGGAAAGTCAACTCTGAGTCCTGATGTAGCATATATGCTACACAAATAAAACAACTTAGTGAAACACACTAATTTTCTATGGTGAATTTTTAAAAATAATTTGAGCAAAATATAACACATCGAATGCATCAACAGGCTCGGGACTGAAGAAGCTATCTGAAAATTCCTAAAGTATAAAAACTCACCCGCCGGGCTGAGCGGCTCAGACGGTTGAGACGCTGGCTTTCTGACTCCAACTTGCCAGGTTCGATCATGGCTCAGTCCGGTGGTACTTGAAGGTGCTCAAATACGTCAGCCTCGTGTCGGTAGATTTACTGGCACGTAAAAGAACTCCTGCGGGATTAAATTCCGGCACCTCGGCGTCTTCGAGAAAGTAAAAGTAGTTAGTGGGACTTAAAGCAATTAACATTATAAATATTATTAAAAACTCACCCAAAAATTGAGTTTCATTTACCCCAGAAATTCTTTGTAAACCATGTTTGCGGTATTACCGTTTAGGGCTAAGACGACCATGCGACATAGAACTGTACATGCGAGAAACAGTCTTCTCTAGTCAAAAAATAAATACATGTTTCTATATTTTTTAAGGAGATTCCAAATACCTATTCCCACATCTGTAACAGGTTCAGTTTTGAGATATACATAAGTATCCCCAATAAAAAGAATTTAACTCCTTGATCAGTCCTTCCCCTACCCCCATCTAAGTGTATTTTCCGAAAACAAAAGTACATGTTTCCTTATTTTTAAAGGAGATTCCAAATATCAGTTTTCACGTCTGTAACATTTTCAGTTTTTAAGATATGAGTATCCGCAAAGAAAAAGAAAAACAACTCTCTAGCATGTTACGTTTTTGACATATAATGTAAAATGAAATGGCGTATGGCTTTTAGTGCCGGGAGATTCCAGGACGGGTTCGGCTCGCCAGGTGCAGGTGTTTCGATTTGGCACCCGTAGGCGACCTGCGCGTCGTGATGAGGATGCAATGATGGTGAAGACAACACATACACATACACCCAGCCCCCGTGCCAGGGAAATTAACGAATTATGGTTAAAATTCCCGACCCTGCCGGGAATCTAACCTGGGACCCCAGTGACCAAGGCCAGCACGCTAACCGTTTAGCCATGAAGCCGGACAACATTTTTAATTTTTGAGATATAAGTATCCTTTCACAAAGCATTCAACTAATTTTCGATTCATTGACCCCCTTAAGTGGATTTTCCGTAGACAAAAGAATACGTGTTTCTTTACTTTGAAAGATAATTCCAAATGCAAATTTTCTTGTCTGTTACAGTTTCAGTTTTTGAGATAAAAGTATCGCCATGAAAAGAATTCAATTCCTTTACCACCCCACCCCCGCCCATTAAGTTGGTTTGCCCCCACCCAAGAAATGCGTGTTTCTTTACTTTTAAAGGAGATTCAAAATACCTATTTCCGCGTCTGTAACCTTCAGTTTTGAGATATAAGTTTCTCCAGAAAAAGTATTAATTTTTTTACTTCCTTTCACACTCCCCACTCAAGTGAATTTTCCAGAAACAAACAGTACTCGTTTCTTTAAAAGAGCTTCCAAGTACCAATTATCACTTCTGTAACATCTTCAGTTTTTAAGATATATGTATCCTCGTAAAAGTAATTCATCTCCGTTTTCAACCCCACTCTACCAATTTGATCCCCCCCCCCGTAAATGCGTGTTTCCTTATTTTTAAAGCTGATTCCAAATACCAGTTTTCACGTTTCTAACATCTTTAGATTTTTGGTGTGTGTGTGTGTGTGTGTGTGTGTGTACATTCTCATACAGATAATTCAACTAATTATCGTTAAGGGTCTTTTCCGAAAACCAAAGAATACGCGTGTCCTTATTTTTAAAGGAGATTCCAAATACGAATCTTCACGTCTGCAACATGTTAAGTTTTTGAGATATACTGTAGATACGCTAATTTCAAAAATTCACCCTATTTTTCAGTTCCCCTTCAGTGGATTTTCCGAAAAGAAATATTTATGTTTCTTTGCACTTACAGGAAATTCCAAATATCAGTTTTCAAATCTGTAAAGTATTACGTGTCTGAGATAATTTGCAGATAAAGTCTTTTTAAAAATTCACCCCGTTTGTCACTCCTGTTCACCCCCTATTCATCGGATTATGCAAAAACACAAAATATGTGTTTCTTTATTTTCAAAGGAGATTCCAAATTTCAATTTTCATGTCTGTAACATCTTCAGTTTTTGAGATATAAGTCTCATCATCATAGGTGTTTAACCACTTTTCCCCGATTTTTCACTCACCTAATGGGATTTTCCGAAAACGATAAAATACATTTCTTTATTTTTAGAGGTGATTCCAAATACCAATTTTTACTTACGTTAAGCCTGGGATCGAATCTCAAACTTCAGTCTGTAACACCCTTGTAAGGTTAATCCTGGCGTTAAATGCGTGCCTCTTAGGTTAACCTAGCACTCTTGACCATAATCACGTTGGTAGTTGGATTCTGCTGGCATTCTTGGGTATCAAACTTGGGTCTGTAAAATTAACGCACTTAAGCATAGGGTTGAATCCAGGACCTGTGTGGTTAAGCTTGGAGTCGAATCCGTACTTGTTCGGTTAAGCTTACACTCTTGACTATAATCACGTTAGCAGTTAGGTCCAGCTTGAACTTTTTGGCATCAAACTTGGGTCTTCGGCCCTTAAGCCTAGGCTCGAACACATAGTCTGTAAGGTTAAGCCTGAACACGTAAGGATCGAACTCGTGGTCTGTAAAATTAAGCCTGGACATGTAGCCAGCGTAAGGTCATGTAAGATTACGAGCGCACACTCAGCGAGCTGCGCTAGTGAATGGTCATGTGAGGTAAAGCAGCACATTCAGGGTGGTGGAGGCCTCTCTCAGGGCAGGGTGGTGGTGGCGGCGGCAGAACCATCCACTCATACTACTCATATCTATAGTATATTTCAAAATTTAACATATTACAGACGTGAACATTGGTATTTTTAATCTCTTTTAAAAATATAAACACACATATAATTTTTGTTTTCAGAAAAAACACTTAGGGGATGGGTGTGAAAAGGACTGAGACGGGAGTTAATTATTTTCATTAGGATACTGATATCTCAAGAACTGAAGATGTTATAGACGTAAATATTGGTATTCGGAGTCTCCTCTGAAATTAAAGGAATACGTATTTTTGGTTTTCGGAAAATCCACTTAAGGGGAGGGGGTGAATGTGTTCAAAACTTAATTGAAATCTTCGTATGAGGATAGTTATACAGTATTTCAAAAACTAAAAACTATTTGTTTGAGGATCCTTATATTAAAAAAAGCTAAAGATGTTAAAGACGTGGAAATTGGTATTTGGAATCTCCTTTAAAAATAAAGAAACATGTATATTTTTGTTTTCGACTTGAGAGAAGACTGTTTCTCCAATGGCAGTACCACAAACGTGGTTTACGAAGAGTTTCTGGGGTAAATGAAACTCAAATTTTCGGTGTGTTTTTATACTTTAGGTATTTTCAGATGATATCTTAGTACAATAGCGAGGAAAGATTACTTTTATCAAGTTACAAAATCCACGCGAGCGAAACCGAGGGAAACTGCTAGTATGTTATATATAAACATACATGAAATCATATATTCAAAGTATCACTTGTACCTGTTCTTTGCACGGGAATTTGAAATGGATAACATGTTTCCTTTATGAATTTATGCGAAGTAACATGCCTCTATTCATAAGTTTAATGCGACATGTTAACATGGTATTTTTATACGAAAGTATGGTGGCGGTAACGTGAAGTATGATGAAGCTGAACAAAGTCGAGAAGGAATGAGGACGATTTACGAATTTATTGTACGGTACAATTCCTGGTCCGAAGTTGTGTGAATTTCTCCCTGCTTCTGAGGTTGCATATTGTATCTCTGACCACTGGCGTGGCGCTCTGACATTGACGATACCTCCCTTAATATCTGTTCTATCGAAAACAATAAAATGGCTCTTAAGATTTTTCGTTATCCAACTTGAGTAACATGCACGTGGTGTACCTTGGGACTTGGACTAAAAGTCCAATTTTTTGTAAGCATCTTCGTTATCATCCGTGATACGATAAGTACTTATATGGCATAAATGATCGGAAATGAGCTGGTTTTAAACGTTTGTTACATACAGTCTTCAGATAGACCCAAGGAAAATATTTGAGAAAAATCTTCCTATAAATTCCAACTCCATGACGACCATAAAATCACATGAACCTGATAATACAATCCTGAATGAGTAGATTCCAAATACGTAATTTGGTTAAAATAAGTCCAGCAGTTTTCCAATTTTAGGAATATACAAACAGATAGATAACCAGACAGACAGACTGACACCAAACCGAAAAGTTCTGTATCATGTTTCGCAGTGTTCAGTTACATTACGTAGGATTAATTTTCAAGCCGAGTGAAATATTATGCATCCTCTGATTTCTCCTGTTGTTAATCCTTCAAATAACTATTCATCACATTCCTAGAAATATTTCAGGTTTCATAAACTACTATCTTCTGCAGTTCAACGTAGATGTTCTATCTGAGGTTTAAGTGATGAAGTGCTTAATGTCGCTGGTGGGGAAGTGTCCTAGTTCTCGCATGACTATTTTAATAACGATATCTATATCTCTGATTATCAGATGACTGTAATCTCCACCGGTTGTCCTCAAATATACCTCAGAATGGCAGCTTGACGCATCTCTCGCCTTATACCCAACGAAAACCAACGAGTTGACAGGAATGATGATAAAAATGGCAATACGTTAATTCCCTGGTGGCAAGCAGACTAAGACGCTGCCATGGCAACCGGTAGATTCACTGTAGGTCTCCGAGGGTGTCCGTCACTGGCTGCAGAGCATGAAACCCATTGAAAACCGTAATTTTCTCCGTTATTTGAAGAGTAAGCGAAATTGTATGTACATACCGATAAGAAATATGATTTAGAGTAAAGGGACGTTTCACACATAGTGTACGGATTTTACATATAATCAATAGTGTAAGAGAAAATTGAAAAAAGTATTCTGCTCTTCCTATAAACCCCCGGCATCTTCAGTGATTTTTAAATCATATCCATATTCAAACCTGCTCCTGGATGAGTAGACTGTAGATATGAAGTTTGGTCGAGATCTATTTAGCCGTTTACCTATGATGGTGGATAAATATACCCCAGAATGGCACCTCGACGCACCTCTCGCCTCCTAACCCACGAAAAGCCACGAGTTTACAGGAATGATGACGAAAATTGCATAACGTTACATCCCTGCTGGCAAGTAGGCTGAGACGTCATGGTAACCGGTAGATTTACTGTCGTTCTCTGAGTGTGTCCGTCACTGACTGCAGAGCAGGAAGCCCTAATAAAATAGTAATTTTGTCCGTCATTTAAAGAGTAAGTGAAATTATGTAATACAAATTATTTAAAACAAAGGGACTTTCACGAATAGTTTACAGATATTACCTATAATCAATAGTTAAAATAAAATGAAAGAAACCCCCGTAAGATCTTCCTATAAACATATTACATTATTATATTAAGCGATTTTAAAATGAAATGCATATAAAAAGCTGCTCCTAAATGAGTAGCCTCTAAATATGAAGTTTGGTCGAGATATTCAGCGATTTACCCGTAATGGCGGAACATACAAACAGACAGACAGATAAACAAACAAGCACACACACACAAACAAACAAACATAAAACAAACAAACACGAAAGCTAAAACTACTGAGACGACCTTGAGTCCACCTAAAACGAATAAATATACCAAAATATGGCGAAATACACTGACTGACAGAGCAAGTGCAACACCAAGAAGGAGTGGTCAGAACTTTATGCCAATTGCAGGGTAGACTGACGTCACTGAGGTATGCTCATGATGTGAAATGCGCCGCTGTGCTGCGCACGTAGCGAACGATAAATGGGACACGGCGTTGGCGAATGGCCCACTTCGTACCGTGATTTCTCAGCCGACAGTCATTGTAGAACGTGTTGTCGTGTGCCACAGGACACGTGTATAGCTAAGAATGCCAGGCCGCCGTCAACGGAGGCATTTCCAGCAGACAGACGACTTTACGAGGGGTATGGTGATCGGGCTGAGAAGGGCAGGTTGGTCGCTTCGTCAAATCGCAGCCGATACCCATAGGGATGTGTCCACGGTGCAGCGCCTGTGGCGAAGATGGTTGGCGCAGGGACATGTGGCACGTGCGAGGGGTCCAGGCGCAGCCCGAGTGACGTCAGCACGCGAGGATCGGCGCATCCGCCGCCAAGCGGTGGCAGCCCCGCACGCCACGTCAACCGCCATTCTTCAGCATGTGCAAGACACCCTGGCTGTTCCAATATCGACCAGAACAATTTCCCGTCGATTGGTTGAAGGAGGCCTGCACTCCCGGCGTCCGCTCAGAAGACTACCATTGACTCCACAGCATAGACGTGCACGCCTGGCATGGTGCCGGGCTAGAGCGACTTGGATGAGGGAATGGCGGAACGTCGTGTTCTCCGATGAGTCACGCTTCTGTTCTGTTAGTGATATTCACCGCAGACGAGTGTGGCGTCGGCGTGGAGAAAGGTCAAATCCGGCAGTAACTGTGGAGCGCCCTACCGCGAGACAACGCGGCATCATGGTTTGGGGCGCTATTGCGTATGATTCCACGTCACCTCTAGTGCGTATTCAAGGCACGTTAAATGCCCACCGCTACGTGCAGCATGTGCTGCGGCCGGTGGCACTCCCGTACCTTCAGGGGCTGCCCAATGCTCTGTTTCAGCAGGATAATGCCCGCCCACACACTGCTTGCATCTCCCAACAGGCTCTACGAGGTGTACAGATGCTTCCGTGGCCAGCGTACTCTCCGGATCTCTCACCAATCGAACACGTGTGGGATCTCATTGGACGCCGTTTGCAAACTCTGCCCCAGCCTCGTACGGACGACCAACTGTGGCAAATGGTTGACAGAGAATGGAGAACCGTCCCTCAGGACACCATCCGCACTCTTATTGACTCTGTACCTCGACGTGTTTCTGCGTGCATCGCCGCTTCCGGTAGTCCTACATCCTACTGAGTCGATGCCGTGCGCATTGTGTAACCTGCATATCGGTTTGAAATAAACATCAATTATTCTTCCGTGCCGACTCTGTTTTTTCCCCAACTTTCATCCCTTTCGAACCACTCCTCCTTGGTGTTGCATTTGCTCTGTCAGTCAGTGTAAATGATATTACAGACAGCGGATCCCCTACAACTTTATTTATAAGATACGAAGGTTGCGGCAAAAGTCATGGCAACTATGTTTTTTCTTGAAGATACCAGTCCGGTAGGAAAATGTTACATTTACAGACGAAAGGACAAGGTGTTAACTAAGTTACTTACATGTGTGGACAATGAATAGCACTGAAATATCGTAACACACTAATTTATTACGATTGTATACAGGGCAATATGGCCTTCCCGGTGCAAAAGAATGACAACACAGTACACATAAAGGTGACATGACAAACCTGGGCCTAAAGACCGTCAAAGTAGTCCCCTTCCACTGACACCACACGCTGCCAACGATGTGGGATGCGCTGAATACCGTCTGCCTGAGCATTTGCCGCACCATGTGTGAATCGGGTCATCTGTTGGCACACAGGATTAGCAATGTCCTCTAGTGTTGCAAACCACCTACCACGTAGTGGTTCCTTAATCTTTCGAATGAGATTAAAGTCACTGGGCGAAATGTCGGGAGAGTACGGTGGGTGCTCCAATTCTTCCGATTCCCAACGTCGCAGTAGCTGCCCTACACACTCTGCTTTATGTGGTTTTGCATTGTCGTGGAGGATTATTGCACTGTCCACAAGATCCGGACGTTTCTCCCGAACGCCATGTCGTACCAGTCGCACCAGGAAGTCCCTGTAGTACTGTGTGGTCACTGTTCTGCCATGTGGAACAAAGTGGCAATGACACCCCTGCCGTCATTCGCGACTATCACCATCAATTTGACTGGGAAAGGATTCTGACGGACCTTCTGCCTCCTTGGTGATTCAGCATGTCACCACTCCGCAGACTGACGTTTCAGTTCTGGTTTCTATGCCCTGGCCCAAAATTCAACGATGGCGATTATTCGTGACAGGAATTGATCGCCGTCCTGTTTCCAGCGTGCAAGGTGGTCGGAGCATATTGCATAGCGCACCCACCGTCAGTGTATGCGGTACCCACCGCGATGCGATTTTGCGCAGTTGCAGCTCATTACGCAATATACTGTCTCGATGCCACTTGCCCTCTCTAACTCCAGTAGCGTCCATCGTCTGTCTTCACCCAGGAGCTGCTCGATGACGGCACGTGCCACGTCGGTCCGCACACTGCACTGACAAGTCATCCCGAACGTTGCTCATCACTGGTTGACACACGTCCTTGCTGAAACTTTCCTACCCACCGTGCTACTGTACGGTATGGTAGTGCATTATTCCCAAGGGCTTCCACTAATTCACTGTGACATTCCATTGCATTTCTCCCTCTGAGAACGTCTATTTTGATGTAAGCGCGCTGCTCAACACGGGTTTCTTCCATCTCGCACGGCACTCACCAACTGACAGATGTCACAGCCCTCGCTGCGCTACTACCAGCTATCACAGACCCATCTGTTGCTCTGCATACACACTGTGCCTGCAGAACTTCCACACGACACATGTACGTTTGTGTTCCGTTCACATATCTACAAGAAAAAAATAGTTACCATGACTTTTGCCCCAATCCTCGTATATATTTTATATGAAAGAATCATATTTATGTGCCGAAAAACTTCGATATCTGAAACGATGGACTCTGGTTTCCTACCACAAATCTTGAGGAGTTGTTTCTAATTATGCTACAGGCGGTGGCACTTCACATACGGGTAACAGCCGTCTTCGCTACCATTAATTATACCAGTGCACCGAGCGCACCCCACTGTTACTCCTCTTCAGTGATGCCTAGGTCATCTATGTCAGCTGATGACGAAGCGCCGGGCTAATGGCTCAGACGATTGAGGTGCTGGTTTTCTGATTCCAACGTGGCAGGTTCGATACTGGCTCAGTCCGGTGGAATTTAAAGGCGCTCAAATAAGTCAGCCTCGGGCACGATAAAGCACTCCTGCGGGACTAAATTCCAGCATCTCTTCGTCTCCGAAAACCGTAAAAGTAATTGGTGTGACGTTAAGCCAATAACATTATTATTATTATTATTATTATTATTATTATTATTATTATTATTATTATTATTATTATTATTATTATTATTATTATTATTATTATTCATGGTGGAGCTGTTGAGGATCAAACCATCCTCCAGGCTGAGCTCTCAACATCACCCCCAAACAATTTTTTAAGACTGACACAAGGCTGCTAATCGAGACCTTTCAGAGATATCGCGTAGCATCGTATATACGTCTCACGAGCAAATTGTGTCATGAACACGCTGTGAAATAATTATATTTAGGGACTTAACAAATCAATTATCACAACCACAAGAAGGTAATACCAAATTACACACAGACCCTACAACATGTTCTGCTCGATACATTGAGTGTTCCTGTTATATTGTTCCCACGCTTTCTGAGAAATGAAACAGAAGCAGGTGGGATGATAATTCCCGCACAAAGTTGAGAGAGACATGTTGGAAAGGGAGCCTATCCTTAGCGTCCCTAATTTTGTATCCTCAAGGGAATAATTGTGTGAGATGCGAATATTGAAATTGTTCATTTAAATCCGTAGTCAACAGTAATTAGCACATCAGTCCTTCCTTTGAGTTATTAGATCGGTCGCTGGTTGGTTCTTCAAATAAGGCCACCAAAATTTATGCAGTTACTAGACCACAAAATTCGACGGTGCGTTATTATGAGCGTACTAACCAAAATTAGGAGTGAGGAAGTTTGCCATTGCTTTCTCCACTGAACAAGGAAGTACTCTGTCATGAATTACACTATTCACAAGTCATGCTCTGGATACCGTCACTCAGCACAGCACATACTTCGGAAGATTCCACACTGTCACAGCCGTAAATAAGTCTTCAGTTTAAATAACATTTTGCTCTGAACTCTAACAAGAAACAGGAGTGGAAACAATACTCCATTCATCAAGATATAGTAACAGACGGAAATACAGGGGAGGAACCAATATTTAAGGACTCGAAGTTCTAAAAGGGTTAAGTGCCAAAATCAATTGTTCTAAATATTAGCAAAACCAAATGTAGATGTTCCATAAAGCATGAACACAGGAGAATATCTCATTACTTTAAGCCCTTATAAGTTAGTCGCTAAACATGCAGCCACCACAAATTTCTTTGTATGCTCCAATTAGGTATTTTTCTCTCTGTCTGCAAGGTATTGTGTCAGTATAGTTTGAATAAGTACAGTTTTCATCAGAGAAGTGTTGCTTTGATTGCTTCTTTACTGGGTGGCTAAATATTTAGCCACTATTCATCTAGGTCATGCAATTTCAACTCACGGAAATGCGGGTAGAGGGCGACGTCAGCACATTCTATGTTAGCGAGCGGGAATCGAGACAATGATGTTTAATAGAGTGCGGGAGAAGCGGACACGGGTAACTCGAGTGCGGTATCGGCTTGTATATCATAATATGAAAGAATGCGATGGAATTTTGAAGTATACGCTCCACTATATTCAGTCAGTTAGTCGTTAATCATGAAAACATTTACTATTTGTTGTTTTACAAATGAATTTGAACGTATTTTCACTATAGAGGATGTATTTGGATGTGCTAGGAGTAAGTGATATTCGGGTAAGGGGAGATAACGAGGAAGGGATAGGGGATTATAAAGTGTACTTGACGGGTGTTAGAAAGGGAAGGGTAGAGTCTGGGGTAGGGCTGTTTATCAGGAATATCATTGCATGCAACATAGTTTCTGTTAGGCACGTAAATGGGCTAATGATGTGGGTAGATTTGGCAGTTGGAGGAATTAGGACTAGAATTGTCTCCGTGTATTCACCATGTGAGGGTGCAGATAAGGATGAAGTTGACAAGTTTTATGAAGCATATAGAGACATCGTGGTTAGGGTCAACAGCAAGGATAGAATAGAGCTAATGGGCGATTTTAATGCGAGAGTTGGAAATAGAACTGAAGGATACGAAAGGGTGATCGATAAATGTGGGGAAGATTTGGAAGCTAGTGGAAATGGGAAACGTTTGCTGGATTTCTGTGCTAGTATGGGTTTAGCAGTTACGAATACATTCTTCAAGCATAAGGCTATTCACAGCTACACATGGGAGGCTAGGAGTACCAGATCCATAATAGACTATATCTTAACCGACTTCGAATTCAGGAAATCTGTTAGGAATGTGCGAGTTTCCGGGGATTTTTCAATGATACAAACCACTATCTGATCTGTAGTGAACTAAGTATCTCTAGGCCTAGGTTAGAGAAAGTGAAATCTGTCTGCAAACGAATAAGGGTAGAAAATAAATAATAATGTTATTTGATTTATGTCCCACTAACTACTTTCACGGTCTTCGGAGACGCCGAGGTGCAGGAATTTAGTCCCGCAGGAGTTCTTTTACGTGCCAGTAAATCTACCGACACGAGGCTGTCGTGTTTGAGCACCTTCAAATACCACCGGACTGAGCCAGGATCGAACCTGCCAAGTTAGAAGGCCAGAGCCTCAACCGTCTGAGCCACTCAGCCCGGCAGGGGTAGAAAATCTCCAGGACGAGGAAATCAGACGAAAGTACATGGGTGTGATTAGCGAGAAGTTTCGAACAGTAGACAGTAAGCAGTTTTAGGATATAGAAAGAGAATGGGTGGCATACAGGGAGGGATACTGTAGTAGAAACATCTGTAGGAACAACTGTTTGTAAAGATGGGAAAAGGCGAACGTCTTGGTGGAATGATGAAGTAAGAGCAGCTTGTAAACGTAAAAAGAAGGCTTATCAGAAATGGCTCCACACAAGGGCAGAGGCAGACAGGGATTTGAACGTAGATGAAAGAAACAGAGCGAAACAAATAGTTGTTGAATCCAAGAAGAAGTCTTGGGAAGATTTTGGTAATAACTTGGAAAGGCTAGGTCAAGCAGCAGGGAAACCTTTCTGGACTAATAAAGAATATTAGGAAGGGAGGGAAAAAGGAAATGAACAGTGTTTTGAGTAATTCGGGTGAACTCATAATAGATAACAGGGAATCACTGGAGAGTTGAAGGGAATATTTTGAACATCTTCTCAATGTAAAAGGAAATCTTCCTGGTGGTGTTGCGAACAGCCAAGCTCATGGGGAGGAGGAAAATGATGTTGGAGTAATTACGCTTGAGGAAATGGAAAGGATAGTAAATAAACTCCATTGTCATAAGGCAGCAGGAATAGATGAAATTAGACCTGAAGTGGTGAAGTATAGTGGGAATGCAGGGATGAAATGGCTTCATAAAGTAGTAAGATTAGCATGGAGTATTGCTAATGTACCTGCGGATTGGACAAAAGCAGTAATTGCACCTATCTATGAGCAAGGGAACAGGAAGGATTGCAACAACTATCCAGGGATCTCATTTATTAGTATACCAGGCAAAGTATTCACTGGCAACTTGGAAGGGAGGGTGCGATCAGTAGTTGAGAGGAAGTTGGATGGAAACCAGTGTGGTTTCAGACCACAGAGGGGCTGTCAAGGTCGGATTTTCAGTATACGCCAGGTAATTGAAAAATGCTACGAGAGGAATAGGCAGTTGTGTTTATGTTTCGTAGATCTAGAGAAAGGTAAGACAGGGTACCGAGTGAGAAGACGTTCGCCATACTGGAGGACTATGGAATTAAAGGTAGGTTATTAAAATCAATAAAATGATTTTATGTTGACAGGTGGGCTTCAGTGAGAATTGATAGTAGAATGAGTTCTTGGTTCAGGGTACTTACAGGGGTTAGACAAGGCTGTAATCTTTCACCATTGCTGTTCGTAGTTTACATGGATCATCTGCTGAAAGGTATAAAGTGGCAGGAAGGAATTCAAGTAGGTGGAAATATTGTATGCAGTCTGGTCTGTGTTGACGACTTGGTCTTAATGGCAGATTGTGCCGAAAGCCTGCAGTCAAATAGTTTGGAACTTGAAAATAGGTATGGTATGAAAAATAGCCTTTCGAAGACTAAATTGATCTCAGCAGGTAAGGAATACAATTTAACTGAATGTCAGATTGGTGATACAAAGCTAGAACAGGTCGATAATTTCAAGTATTTAGGTTGTGTGTTCTCCCAGTATGGCAATATAGCAAGTGAGATTGAATCAAGTTATAGTAAAGCTAATGCAGTGAGCTCGCAGTTGCGATCAGCAGTATTCTGTAAGAAGGAAGTCAGCTCCCAGACGTAACTATCTTTACTTCGGTCTGCTTTCAGACCAACTTGCTTTACGGGAGCGAAGCTGGGTGGACTCAGGATATCTTATTCATAAGTTAGAAATAACAGACAGAAAGTAGCGGGAATGATTGCCGGTACAAACAGGTGGGAACAATGGCAGGAGGGTACTCGGAATGAGTAGATAAAGGATAATTCTGGAATTAATTCGATGGATGAAGCTGTACGCATTAGCTGGCTCGGTGGTGTGGTCATGTGAGGCAAATGGAGGAGGATAGATTACATAGGAGAATAATGGATTCTGTTATCGAGGGTAAGAGAAGTAGAGGGAGACCAAGACAGCGAAGGTTAGACTCAGTTTCTAACGATAAATATAAGAGGTATAGAGCTAAATGAGGCCACAGCACTAGTTGCAAATAGAGGATTGTGGCGACGTTTATTAAATTTACCGAGACTTGCAGACTGAACGCTGAAAGGCAAAACAGTCTATAATGATCATGTATGTATGTATGTATGTATTTATGTATGTATGTATAATTGGTATAATGTCAAGTATAAGGTTCGACTCCTTGTATGTTGAGGCCTTCTGTTCTGAGGGTCTTAAGGTCGATTCCCGGGAGTGTTTGGGATTTTTATCGCATATGAATAATTCATCCGGGTCGGAGACTGGGTTTTTGTTTTTGTCCCAACACTCCCCTCATTATATTCAAACAACACACCACACTACTAACCACCACAAAAACACGCAATGGTGATTGCATCCCTCCACGTACGGTTGGCGTCAGGAAGAGCATCCGGCCGTAAAAGAAAGCCAAACCATCTTTGTGACATAGTTCGCACCCGCGACTCCACAGGTGTGGGACAAGCGTTAGAAGAAGAAGAAGAAGAATATAATAGCAATTATGAAATGTCCGGCTCCATGGCTGAATGGTTAACGTGCAAGACTTTCATCCAAGGCACCCCGGGTTCAATTCCCGGCCCAGTCGGTGTTTCTAACCTTAATTGGTTACTTCCTCCGCCTAGGAGACTGGGTATGTGTGCCGTCTTCAACATTAGATTTCATCATAGGTATGGCCCCATCCTCACAGACGCTTAGGTCTCCGACAGGCGTCGGATCGAAATACGTTTACCAGGCCTCACCTGAGGCCTACGTTATTATTAAAAATACCCATGTCGAAACAGCCCAGGAGGACCTGGGCCTACAAAGCGGCCGCTGCTCAACCCGAAGGCCTGCAGATTACGAGGTGTCGTGTGGTCAGCACGACGAATCCTCACGGCAGTTATTCTTGACTCTCTAACCCGGCATTATTATTATTATTATTATTATTATTATTATTATTATTATTATTATTATTATTATTATTATTATTATTATTATTATTATTCCGGGGTATTCTGTCAAACTCAGAGGTGAAAGAAGGTGCTGGTTGGAATGGGTCTATCTACGATAGTCAAAGATTAATTTAAAGCTTAAAAATAAAGATTATATTTCTTTTAAGATGTTAAATTTTAACAAACAACAAGATTTCAGGTACAGTGTAGTTTTGTACAAATATAAAAGCAGAAAAACCAAGAATTGGTAAGTTGCGATTTGAGCTTCAAGCTCATAATTTACAAATGTTTCCACATCTCTAATGTTGCGTTTAGTTAGATAAGCAAGGAGACGAATCTCCCCATTTCTTTCACAGGAAATTCTAAATCACAATTTTGAAGAGCACTTTGCTCCAAAGGTTACAGGATATGGCCTTCCAAAGGCACCCTTCAATATTACACAAAAATCTATTGCGTTACAAAAGAGCCCCTATGCCAGGGCATCTCAGAGTGCATGCACCTGGTGTATGCACTGTGTACGGTGCAAAAGACGACTTCGCCTGGTTGACCAGAGTGCAGAACCCCACTCTTCGATTTGGAGCAACAGCGTTGTCCCTCTCTTTCCCCACGCCTGTTTCGCTCGCTCCGCCTGTCTCCCTCTTCCTCACTTGCTCCGTAGCGCTCCAAATCCGAGCCGATTTGAGCCGAGCTTAGCCGAGTAGACCAGAGACGAAGCGTTGGTCCGAGCCGAGCCGAATGGAACCGATGCACTGTGCACAGGAACTCTGCGCCTCAATTTACACGCGTGAGATTTTGGGCGTTTGAGAGGCCCTGCTCTGTGCTCTATAATTCAATCAAGGAGACTGTGCTCCCAAACCCTAATCACCCACTCAAGGCCACTTTTATTTTTTACACTAGTAATTATAGCGTCCTTGCTCAATCAAATTACACTTCCAGGCCTCTCTAGGCACAAGCTACAATTTACAACACCATATCAATTGCTTTTTTAAATTTATGCAGGGGTACCTGGTACCCATTCTACTGGGTCTTTATGGAAGTCAACAGGTTCAATTACTGGCCCCAAAAACAAAATGTATAGAGGCGGACACTTGCACTCCTAGAAATCAAGAGGTTAATTCCCTACTTGGGCTTGTGGCCCGACGATGCAGAGGCTAATCCTAAACTACTGAGGTGACTAGATGGACAAGTTAAGTTACAATTTACAAGCGAAAACTGTTACAAGATCATAGTCACCTCAACATTAATTGAAGGGGAATTCGAGAGGGTAACGCACTCTCTAGTCCTGGATTTCAGTTAAGTACCTTTGACTTACTTGAACTTTTACATGAGAAGAATGAAAAGTTTACATTTTAGGGAATTGACTGTTATATAGTTAAAGATAGGAACCTTCCCCTTGAATCAGCTTGCGCAGATAACAACAGGGATAGAAAAATGGTGGCCATTACCTTAGCTGATGTTCTGCTTGTCGAAGAATGAGCCCCCGCCTCCTCTTTTAACACATGCACTCAATAGCACGAAGATCAATAAGACAAGTTAGCTCGAAAAGGAGTCAGCTTTTATACGCGAAAGGAAGGTTCGAGAAGGCTCTGGACTAAAACCAGGCAGACCATTTCATTTTTATTGGAAAGTTGAAAAGTTACAAGAAGCCCATGATTGGCAGAAAAATAAATAGACAAAAAATTTCATTGACCAGAGTCCCAAGTTGGTGGGATGAGTAATAAGTGTTACAACACTTGAAGAATCAAAAATAAGGAAAATCAGTTCAGTTCAGAAAACCTATAAACACAAAATTTCTTTGAATTTCTAGTTTAGCCACTTTGCACCAGAGTGCCTAACATCAGTACTTTAATAGAGGCATCTATGGAGGAATTGAATCAGTTGTTGTAAACTGTGATACACCAAAAAAACAAAAGACATCCAGTCAGTTTAGGAAACCTTAAAATAACACTTTACTCTATCACTTTAGTAGTGACATCTGTTTATCAACGTCCCAACTTCTTGCACTAGTTGTTTCAATTTTTATGTGCTAGATAGCGTTCTTGAAGGTGCTTCATTTAAATGCCCGGGGTTGAGGTGTACCTCTCGGTACAATTATTATTATTATTATTATTATTATTATTATTATTATTATTATGAAATATATTAATTTCGTTGTTAGTGAACGTACTTCGTTTTTAAACAATTGGTTTTATATGCCTCTAATACACCGAGTATCCATTTCAAAATGTCCCACCTTGAATTAATTTATTGGTACTTAAATTGGATTTTTGGTTTTTGTTGAGGAATACTAACATCAATTTAGTTTTCGACGGGTAAGTTCAAAACCACTGCTGATTGAATTTTATATACTCCTAAGGTGACATGTAGCGTCGACACTAACAAGGGGACGGATTTCGGTGTAAAATTCTAATCTGGTTGAAATTTAGTAAACAATATTCGTACAAAGTTGTACAATGACGTAGTGAAAACCGCACGGGCCACTTTCAGTTTTGAACGCCGATATTTAAGGCCGAAAATCTGCCGGGCGACGGCATTAGTTAGGAGGTGGCGAGAGGTAAAGCTGACCTTGAATACTGGCAGCAGGCGATGGCCCGTGGCGACCAAGCAGCAACCTGTCGTGGTGCGTTACATTCCCCACTTTAAACTTTCCCCTCACTCTTCTACCCTCTCGATTAGAATATAACATGCAACGTAATTTGATGTTTCGCGCTTCGCCTAACTGTAAATAAATAAACCGACCTTTCTTTGTTTTCCTCTTTTACTCTTTCTAATCCTTGCAATAGTGGATAATTACAAACAAGAGGTCAATGCAAAGAGACTGCTTGCACTACGCGAACCTTCCAACACTTCCTTTTGTACACATATCGCAAGTATATCGGACGGCACTATCCTTGAAACAAAACCGAACGGGGTTCACAAAGCAAGCGGGTTGTGTTTCAGCATAACCGGATTTGTACCAACTATACATCCACATATTACGAAACCGCGGAGAAGACGGTTGTGGGTCAGTGATTGGATTTTTGAAAGATTGTTGCGCAACTGAATGTTAATATCAAAATTGCATAATATAGTCAGGTCATAAAAAACGCGAATAAATTGTTTCCACATCCGAATACCAAGCACATCTAACGGCTGAGTCATTCCAGTAGTTCCCTGGGGAATAGTTTTAACAATAGTAGTTTTGTTGGCGGGTTTTGACGCTAATATATTTGCTTCACTTTGTGCTGTCCACGAATCCAAGAGTAAGACACTGTCGTCTGGTATTTTGAAAATAAACGTCTTGTAACCACTTTTGGAGTAACCTTCTAGTTAACCTCCCAGACGGTGAAAGCAAACCAATTAAATTATCTGCTGTAAAAAAAAACAACACTTTTTTTAACAATAGGGGCAAATTCACCGTCCTGTTCTCTTAACATAACTAACAGTTTAGGTAACAGTTCTCCATTGGCAGAAATTCCAGGCTGAATTGTATTGCTGTGTGTTAATGAGTTGAATGATTGCGCTTCTGCGAAAATGTTTTTCTCTCCCTTTAAATGTAGCATATGTGCAGCATGGGAATCTTCGTTAAACCCGTTTTGGTCTGTGTTATAAAACGCACTTTGGAGAGTGAGTCCCGGTCTAGAAATCCAAAAATAACGGACGAGAGAATCCGTCTTGCTGACCACACGACACCTCATCATCTGTGTGCCTTCGGGCTGAGCAGCGATCGCTTGGTAGGCCATGGTCCTTTGCGGCTGTTGCGCCATGGGCGGGCGGTGGGAGTGAGTTTTTATTAATTCGGATTTCTCTCCTACAAAAATAGTTGCGTTCGACGCAAGGTCCAACTGATCGGCTGTGTAACATTTGGTTATAAATTTCGTAACTTTCGGGAACCAATATTGAATTACTTTTTAAAGTTTCGTACCCAGACAGTTGAGGCGCAGGAGGTATGTCATGAACACGCCGAGCATTCTTCAGGGCTCATTTTCTGATGTGTACGTCATTGACGTAGCCACGAGCCATCGCGTTTTGCTAGGATTCAAGGTCAGCTTTACCTCTCCCCACCTCCTCGCTAATGCCGTCTCCCTGCAGAAATTCGGCGCTAAATACTGGCGTTCAAAATTGAACGTGGCCCGTGCTGTTTTCACTACGTCATTGTACACATTTGAAGGAACATTGTGTACTAAATTTCAATCAGATTAGAATTTTACACCGAAATCCGTTCCATTGTAATTAACCGGGGGGGTCACATTTATGAGCGAAAACTTGCCTTTGTCCGTCGTGCATATCACCCACCAATGACTAATATTCATGTTTTATTTATGGCTAGATAGTAAGCGCGTTGTTAAAATCATGACAACCCTACATTCTTCACAGCTAGGAGCATTAGACTCAGGACTTGTAAACAAATCCACAGCACTACAGCTGAGGCGACGTCCAAGCAAGCTTGTCAGTGTGCATTGTACACTAAGGTGCCTCGTAATACGCTGCCAATGACAGATCACATCAAAATCATCACTCTGATGCAACAGAACATGAGCCAATTTGACGCTGAAAACATTGTTCACGAGAATCAAAGTGTCTCCAGGTTGTGGGAAAAGTCCCCATTCATTTGTAGATGGACATCGCGCGGGTCATCCACGAAAAGAAAACTGTAGCACACACCGGTATGTACGCATATCTGCACGCTGACACCCAACACGCATTCGGCCGCTGTACACCATTGGTTCACATTCAATGTAACATGATGGCCGCAATGTAGGATCACGATCTTTCCCGACCCATAGTAAGTGCTTTTGCAGAGACTCTAAGAGATGGGTTTACTCTACAGGATGATAATGGTCGTCCCCATCGTGCAACAGCTTTGAATGCATATCTGGAGGGATCCAGAGATTGAACTGGCCAGCGTCTTCCCAGGGCATGAAGTGGAAAGAGCATCCACCGATCTTTCTTTAAAGACCATTTCCATCCGGTAATATCTACCACTAACGGTTCAGACCCTACATGATGCTGTCAAGAAGGAGTGGGGAAGTTTTCACCAGCTGTTAATTGTATCTGAGAGCTGAGAAGTTCACAATTTGAAGCAGAGGACGCGTGGATGTTAACTGAGGGATCATATGCGGTATAGGTGGGCGGTATATATCGTGTATTGAAATACTGCTTGTTACTGCAATGGAGAATAGTGTTGTATATGGTGAGTTGCAGGGATTTTGGGGACAGCACAAAAACCCAGTTCAGAACCAGGGGGACTAACCATTTACGGTTAAATTCTCTGATCTGACAGGGAATCGAAGTCGGGGCTCTCTGTACCGAAGGGGACTACGCTGACCATCCAGCCAAAGTGTCAGACGGCAGTAGTTAATTCACTAGGTGTAAAGGAATGCACCATGTATAATTGTATATACTGTACAGGGTGTATCCGTGATGATGTTACAAACTTTCACTAACGATGGAGGATGGCAAATGGATCAATTTCAGAGTCAAAAGTTATTAATAATCCAAGTTGTTTAACTTCCGTGCGTTCTCAACAGGTCACTTTTTTTGCTAGTTGCTTTACGTCGCACCGACACAGATAGGTCTTATGGCGACGATGGAACAGGGAAGGGCTAGGACTGGGAAGGAAGCGGCCGTGGCCTTAATTAAGGTACAGCCCCAGCATTTGCCTGGTGTGAAAATGGGAAACCACGGAAAACCATTTTCAGGGCTGGCGACAGTAGGGTTCGAACCTACTATCTCCCGAATACTGGATACTGGCCGCAATTAAGCGACTGCAGCTATCGAGCTCGGTAAACTCAACAGGTCAAAAGACACCGGCGATATTCGAACGGGTATGACAGAGCTTTGTGCGACGATGCCATGTTTGCATTGACGCAGGGGGACGCCATTTCGAACATTTGTTGTAAATAGAGCAGCCTGTGAAACTTGAGCAGGTAAATGGACTTATATGATTAGAATTTTGTTTAAGTTTTGACTCGATCGTTTCCGGAATATGGTTCCTTATCTCAAATTGATCCATTTGCTGCCCTCCATTATCAGTGAAAGTTTGTAACATCAACACGGATACACCCTGAAGATTACATTGGAGCTGTAACGAACAAAATGTCGATGTTGTTTACTCAACTTAACAGTGTTGTTGTGCTAATAAGTGTGTGTGCCCAAAGGCTGGTTAGATTTCCAGCAAATCCACCTTGAAGCGTCATAGGTAACTTGTACATAATTTAAGTGGTGCACTGGGGAAATGAATAGGTACTTTCCTGCGAATTTCCTCACCGAGACTGAAGATGATGTTACGGGTTGCAGAAGGTGTTGTGTTACTAGGTTAGGTACGTATTTATATGCAGTAGAAGCCCGATATAACCCGGTTATTGGGGAACATTCTTCAACCCCGTGTTGTAGGTTAACCACGGTATACCGGAACGTGGCTCGTATAGTGACAATTGACGGGGCCGGAAGACAAAAAAAATACTATGACATGCTACTCACGTAATAAACTTGACTGACTCCCAGTTCTTCACACGATCAATTATTTATTTATTTACCCATGAACAGATTAATGATTAATTATTAATTATTAATCATTCGTGGTCGAATGGGTATTTTTTGTCTTCTACCCCTTGCTAGTCTCTTAATGGACTCTCCCAGATGGTCGTAATTACTTGATATTTTACTAGCATCCCTGTTACTCGAGCTGGTGACATGTCTGTGAGTTGATTCCAGTCTTTACAAATTTCAATTCAACTTGCCTGCTAAAAAAAAGTTCATTAGAGTGAGATTTAATTTTCTCGATTTACGTTCGTACTGGATAGTCTAGCTTAGCTGTGGAGTGGCATTCTCGCACAGTTATGGTGTAGTGTGGTGTTATGTAGTTGGATCACTCACACCAATCCCATGTGTTGATGTTTGTGAGAGTTATTCAGCTCCCGTGTAATGAAGCGCTCACCCATCCATGCGAATTTTAGGCCTATGTTGCTTCAGTATGAATATCTCAGATTACGAGTTAGGGTATGAAATTATTAAAAGGGGTGAAATACCGCCGGCCTTTGAGTCGCTAAGCTCAGTGTATCAGAAAGTGGAGCAGATGATGTGAGAGAACTGTCGTTTAGATTTTAGTTTGGTAGTATAGTGTAGTTCCGCCTCTGTGGTGTAGTGGTTAGCGTGATTAGCTGCCACCCCCGGAGGTCCGGGTTCGATTCCCGGCTCTGCCACGAAATTTGAAAAGTGGTACGAGGTCTAGAACGGGGTCCACTCAGCCTCGGGAGGTCAACTGAGTAGAGGTGGGTTCGATTCCCACCTCAGCCATCCTCGACGTGGTTTTCCGTGGTTTCCCACTTCACCTCCAGGCGAATGCCGGGATGGTACCTAACTTAAGGCCACGGCCGCTTCCTTTCCTTATCCTTGCCTATCCCTTCCAATCTTCCCATCCCCCTACAAAGCCCCTGTTCACCATAGCAGGTGAGGCCGCCTGGGCGAGGTACTGGTCATACTCCCCAGTTGTATCCCCCGACCAAGAGTCTGAAGCTCCAGGACACTGCCCTTGAGGCGGTAGAGGTGGGATCCCTCGCCGTGTTCGAGGGAAAACCCGAACCTGGAGGGTAAACAGATGATGATGATGAGTATAGTGTAATTCAGTTACTGTAGAGAGAGAGAGAGAGAGAGAGAGAGACGCCTCAGAAACCGGTAAATAGGAAATTAATGCTTTGTTTGGACTTTTATACAATGCTGGTATGCTGCGATTAGGCCGTATATAATACAATACCTAACGCGCGTCCTGACGGATTAAGTAGACCAGAAGTTACAAGTCTGTTAATGATGACAAATAAAAACAGGTCATTACCACCAATTTTAACTCCTGATGAATTTATGATGATTTCTGACGTATTTGACTCTGTATGTATTTATTCTTCTTTACCGAGCGAGTTGGCTGTGCGGTTAGGGTCGTGCAGCTGTGAGTTTTCATTCGGGATATAGTGGCTTCGATCCTCACTGTCGGCAACCCAGAAGATGGTATTCTGTAGTTTCTCATTTTCACAGCAGGAAATTCCGAGGTTGTACCTTAATTAAGGCCATGGCCGCTTCCTTTCCACTCGTAGCCCTTTCCTCCGCCATCTACCGTCGCTATAAGACATATCTGTGTTGGTGCGACGTAAAGCAAATTGTAAAAAATAAATTCTATTTATTCTTATTTATTACATCGCAATTCAATGGTTGCCTGAAATCCAGAGGCCTACCTTATTTCTAAACGACAGTACGCAATTCTACTTAAAGGCCGTTGCGAGGGGGGAGGGGGAGGGAGGGCTATTTCGCCGTAAGGCTTCTCGTCCACTGGAAGCGGAAACCTGCGAACTGCGAGTTCGGACGAATCTGTGCGAAGTCTGTTCGTCCGAAATCGTGCGTACGCTATCGTCCTTTCGCTGCGTATTCGGCCGAGTTATTTAGTAGGTGTATGTGTGAGATGATGGCGTCTCCAGGAGATTTGTGTGATCTCTATGCATTAGATACACCTTTGCTAGCTAGAAGAAGAGCTCCGAAATGGCGAAGGGAGTGGGTAAATTATGTTATCGAAAAGGCAAATGTTTGGTGAATTTTCACATATATGGGCTGATCTGGAAAACGACGAAAGACAGCACCTTGAAACATTTCGATACATATTAAAAAAGTGTCCGCCTCTGTGGTGTAGTGGTTAGTGTGATTAGCTGCCACCCCGGAGGCCTGGGTTCGATTCCCGGCTTTGCCACGAAATTTGAAAAGTGGTACGAGGGCTGAAACGGGGTCCACTCAGCCTCGGGAGGTCAACTGAGTAGAGATGGGTTCGATTCCCACCTCAGCCATCCTGGAAGTGGTTTTACGTGGATTTCCACTTCTCCTCCAGGCAAATGCCGGGATGCTCCCTAACTTAAATCAACGGCCACTTCCTTCCCTCTTCCTTGTCTATCCCTCCCAACTTTCCCCATCCCCCGCAAGGCCCCTGTTCAGCATTGCAGGTGAGGCTGCCTGGGCGAGGAACTGGTCATCCTCCCCAGTTGTATTCCCGACCCAGGGTCTGAAGCTCCAGGACACTGCCCTTGAGGCGCTAGGGGTGTGATCCCTCGCTGAGTTCGAGGGAAAAACCGAACATGGAGGGTAAACCGATAAAGAAGAAAAGAAGGAGAAGATTACAAAAAGTACAATATGAGTTAAAGAAGTAAAGTAACTTTCGAGAAACCGTTTCACCTGAAAGACGTCTAGCTGTAACTTTGAGGTAAGCAATGTTCATTTTGAAATGGGAAGCTGGAGAATTTCTCCCTTTCTACTTATTTTTCCAATTTAAACATTAATTTCCTTATTCCGAGACAGGAAAAGGAAATCTTCTCTTATCCCAGAGTATGTTTTGTAACAGCGAGAGGTAACAGAAATAGCGGAAATGATTCACTCTCATCAGTGCGATAAAGTTTGGTTCGGGCGGCCTCAGCACTTGGAAGCATGTGTGGAGTTTCGTTGTCAAGTCACAGCATCACAACTTTTACCTGAAATGAGAACCGACATCTTTATTTTCTACTAGTGAATGTACCCGTGCTTCGCTACGGTATTCTACATTGTATTCGAATATCGACGTAAATAGTGTACATGCAGTAAATAAGATTGTTTTAAAATTGCTTGTCTCTTAGCGTTATCCGAGAAAGAGCATGGGGACGTGCCCGTACGTTGTTTCCAATGTAAAAAGTTTGTTATGTATTTGTGATATAACGGCAGGCTCACTTGTCTACTGCCATTCACAATCGAGTTGGGAAGTTTACATTATAATTGCAGGCCCCATTGCCTACTACGCGGACGGAATCGATTTGGGGAGTATCGTTAAAATGGCAGCCCCCTTTCCTACTTCCAGACAGATTACAGTTGAGGAGTTTTTATTATAATGGCAGGCAATTACCCTACTATCACTCGAAGTTGAGTTGTGCAGTTATCATTATAATGCCAGGTCAATTTTTCTACTTCCAGCTACCTTACTGCCAGTCACACCAAGTTGGTGAGTTTCCATGAAAATAGTGGGCCACTATGCCTAATGCCAGTCACATTTTAGATGAGGACATTTCTTTATAATGGCGGGCACCCTTGCCTACTGCCAAACACAATCGGGTAGGGGAGTTATAAACAAAACTGCATGCTCACTTGCCTTCTGCAAGTCAAATCGAGAAGGGAAATATTCATTACAATTGTAGGCCTTCCTTACTAATGACAGTTACACAGGAGTTGGAGAAGGAACCCTCTCATACTGCCAGTCAAAGTGCGTGTGGGGAGTACTGATTACAATAGCATACCCACCCTTTCTCGATCGCTACAAATCGACATCAGTGAATATATATAGATCGACATACGAAAGTATATGCGTGTTTACAATATTGAAGACCTTCATTTACAGATTAACTGCTACTAAACGTACGTCATATCGACAAAGGATTATACCATAAGACACGCCGGATTTAGTGGCCTAAATGGCTGGTCCTATGATATGTCATCTATTCTTGGGTCAGATTGAGTTAGAAACCTGGAACAGGGTAAAGGTTTTGTAAGATTATCTCACATTACATTACTTTTCGGATAATTATGTGACAGCTACATACATAGTATTTGGCTCACATATGGCTACTGGGTGGGCTAATTTTCGTGAAGAGTTTGATGATTCTGTATTTCATATGAGTAATCGAAAGTATGAATTATGCTGTGAAAATTCCAAATTGACTTAACATCGATTAATAGAGAAAAGTCAAACGTAAAAGGGATACAGATACGGCAAAAAGTCATAAGAACAAGGTTGTAGATCATTCCAAATTGAACGGAGATTGTGCAATCTGTTATGTGATAGGAATTTCCGAAGGTCTGCACCATCATAAAAATTGCCTGCATATTTCGATATTCTTCGGGGATAAAAAGTGAAAAATTTAATGATCTTTGATGTTTTCCGTTCGTTACAGGCTAAAACGTATAATTTTGTCAAATTTCAATTATCTTCTTTTTCTTCTGGCAAATTATGCCGCAATCTGGATTTTGGGCGAGGCGGGTAAAAATTAGGACTTTCAGGAAACTAAACCAAAAATTATGGAGATGGTCATTATTACCCCTTAAACGGAAAGCTGTACGAAAATTTCGCCAAAATAGTCAGTGTAGAGGTACACGGTCGTTACGATTTGATTTATATTGATAAGGAATCTGCTCCATGTAAAACACCTTTTGGGCTATGTCCGCTGGACTTAACCTGTAAAACTGACCATTCATGATACCTCCCTTATTAATCCTCCTCATGAAAAAATGCACATGAAAAAAGGTTTAGAGGTGGAATTCCATCACGTTTGGTCGACTTCCAATCAGGTTGGTCTTGTTCTGTATACATTGTGGAAGAGTAAAACGACCATTTCGGTTCCCTATAGACCGCCAGTCCATCCCGGCACATGAAATCTTATTTACGTTTAAAACCTACCTTTGGACAGGTGGATGCTAAATATAAATTTTGGTTTGAATGTCTTCAGTAGTTTTCAAGTTGTAAGGAATACGCTTTACACGCACCCGCTCGTGAGTTAAGTCCGATGGGACTTGTACAGAAAAACGGTCCGTTAATGATATCTCCGTTATTAATCCTCGTATCGAAATGATGCACATGAGAAAAAAGGTTTAGAAATTAATTTCTACCAAGGCAGGTAGATTTAAATTAACTTTGGTTGTGTATATTTTGTGGAAGTGCAAAATCACTGTTTCGGTTTCGTATAAACCTCCAGTCAGTTCAGGGATTTAGAAACAATATTTGCCCTAAAACCTATCAAGGACAGGTGTATATTCTAAATATGAGTCTTGGTGGAAATACATCCAGTAGTTTGTAGCACTCGCGTACATACGGCGTAATTAAGGAAGAAAATAATACAGTTAAGAAAGTTGAAAGTAATAGAAAATGGATTATAACTGAGGACACCCGGATAACGACAAATATGTAAATGCCAAGTAAATGTATTGGAAAATCAAATGCCCCTCAATAAATTATGCTAGTGTGAGTTATGGATTTAATAAAGCGGTAACAGAGGAGAAATTTAGGTCCACTGATTCCTAGGTAAACAAATAATAAGATAACTGATGGTGTTATTACTTAATCTATCCGAGGGCGGTTATAACATCCAACGATATTCCGTCAATATCCGTCGGATAGGCCGATTGACGCCTCTCTTGCCTTCTACCCAAGGAACAACCACGAATGTAAAAGCATAATGAGGAAAATGTCAATACGTTACTTCCCTGCTGGCATGCAGTCAGAGACGTTGCCATGGTAACCTGTAGGTTCGTTGTCGGTCTGTCGGTCACTCAATGCAGAGCATGATACCAGCGGAAAACTGTAAATTTCTCCGTCATGTGAAGAGTAAGGTAAATTATGAACATAACGAAAGTTGTTTATAATGAAGAGACGTTTCACGTACGGTAAACGAAGTTTACAGAAAATCAAAAGTATAAGAGAAAATGGAGGAAAACCAAATATTCAAAGATTTTAAAATAATATGCATATTGAAACCATCCCCAGTATGAGTATACTCTAAATATGAAGTTTGGTTGAGATCTATCCAGCCGTTTCGAAGTGATGGTGGGAAAATCATTCTGGTTTTCCTATAACCCCCCGTGTATTCAAATATTTTAAAATGATATGCATGTCGAAACCTTCCCCGGGGGAAGTATACTCTAAATATTAAGTTTGGTTGAGATCTCTCCAGCCGTTTCGACGTGATGGTGAAAAACCATTCTGGTTTTCCTATTAACCCTCCGTGTATTCAAATATTTTAAAATGATATGCATATCGAAACCTTCCCCGGGATGAGTATACTCTAAATATGAAGTTTGGTTGAGATCTATCTAGCCGTTTCGACGTGATGGTGGAACAGACAAACAGACAGACAAACAGACAAACAGCGGACCCCCTACAATTTTATTTATATAGACTAGCGAATGTACCCGTGCTTCGCTACGGTATTCTACATTGTATTCGAATATCGAAGTAAATAGTGTACATGCAGTAAATAAGATTGTTTTAAAATTGCATGCCTCTTAGCGTTATCCGAGAAAGAGCATGGGGAGGTCCCCGTACGTTGCTTCCAATGTAAAGTGTTTGTTACGGATTTGTGATATAACGGCAGGCTCACTTGCCTACTGCCATTCACAATCAAGTTGGGAAGTTTACATTATAATTGCAGGCCCCATTGCCTACAACGCGGACAGAATCGATTTGGGGAGTTTTCGTTAAAATGGCAGCCCCCCTTTCCTACTTCCAGACAGATTACAGTTGAGGAGTTTCTATTATAATGGTAGGCAATTACCCTACTATCACTCGAAATTGAGTTGTGCAGTTATCATTATAATGACTGGCCCATTTTCCTACTGCCAGCCAGCGTACTGCCAGTCACACCAAGTTGGTGAGTTTCCATCAAAATAGCAGGCCACTATGCCTAATGCCAGTCACATTTTAGATGAGGACATTTCTTTATAATGGCGGGCACCCTTGCCTACTGCCAAACACAATCGGGTAGGGGAGTTTTAAACAAAACTGCATGTTCACTTACCTTCTGCAAGTCAAATCGAGAAGGGAACTATTCATTACAATTGTAGGCCTTCCTTACTAATGACAGTTACACAGGAGTTGGAGAAGGAACCCTTTCCTACTGCCAGTCAAAGTCGGTGTGGGGAGTACTGATTACAATAGCATACCCACCCTTTCTCGATCGCTACAAATCGACATCAGTGAATATATATAGATCGACATACGAAAGTATATGCGTGTTTACAATATTGAAGACCTTCATTTACAGATTAACTGCTACTAAACGTACGTCATATCGACAAAGGATTATACCATAAGACACGCCGGATTTAGTGTCCTAAATGGCTGGTCCTATGATATGTCATCTATTCTTGGGTCAGATTGAGTTAGAAACGTGGAACAGGGTAAAGGTTTTGTAAGATTATCTCACATTACATTACTTTTTGGATAATAATGTGACAGCTACATACGTAGCATTTGGCTCACATATGGCTACTGGGTGGGCCAATTTTCGTGAAGAGTTTGATGATTCTGTATTTCATATAAGTAATTGAAAGTATGAATTATGCATGTGAAAATTCCAAATTGACTTAACATCGATTAATAGAGAAAAATCAAACGTAAAAGGGATACAGATACGGCAAAAAGTAATAAGACCAAGGTTGTAGATCATTCCAAATTGAACGGAGATTGTGCAATCCGTTATGTGATAGGAATTTCCGAAGGTCTGCACCATCATTAAAATTGCCTGCATATTTCGATATTCTTCGGGGATAAAAAATGAAAAATTTAATGATATAGGATTTTTCCATTCGTTACAGGCTAAAACGTATAATTTTGTCAAATTTCAATTATCTTCTTATTCTTCTGGCAGATTATGCCACAATGCGGATTTTGGGCGAGGCGGGTAAAAATTAAGACTTTCAGGAAACTAAACCATAAATTATGGAGATGGTTATTTTTACCTCTTAAACAGAAACTGTACGAAAATTTCGCCAAAATAGTCAGTGTAGAGGCACACAGTCGTCACGATTTTATTTATATAGATAAGGAATCTACTCCATGTAAAACACCTTTTGGGCTATGTCCGCTGGACTTAACCTGCAAAAGTGACCATTCATGATATCTCCCTTATTAATCCTCCTGACGAAAAAATGCACATGAAAAAAAAAAGGTTTAGAGGTGGAATTCCATCATGTTTGGTCGATTACCAGTCAGGTTGGTCTTGTTCTGTATATATTGTGGAAGAGTAAAATAACCATTTGTGTTCCCTATAAACCGCCAGTCCATTCCGGAACATGAAATGTTATTTACGTTTAAAACCTACCTTTGGACAGGTGGATGCTAAATATAAATTTTGGTTCGAATGTCTTCAGTAGTTTTCAAGTTGTAAGGAATACGCTTTACACGCACCCGCTCGTGAGTCAAGTCCGATGGGACTTGTACAGAAAAACGGTCCGTTAAGTATATCTCCCTTATTAATCCTCGTACCGAAATGATGCACATGTCAAAAAAGATTTAGAAATTAATTTCTACCAAGGTAGGTAGACTTCCATAAAGTTTGGTTGTGTATATTTTTTATAAGTGCAAAATCACTGTTTCGGTTTCGTATAAACCCCCAGTCAGTTCAGGGATTTAGAAACAATATTTGCCCTATAACCTATCAAGGACAGGTGTATTCTAAATACGAATATTGGAGGAAATGCATCCAGTAGTTTCTAGCACTCACGTACATACGGCGTAATTAAGGAAGAAAATAATACAGTTAAGAAAGTTGAAAGTAATAGAAAATGGATTATAACTGAGGACAGTCGGATAACGACAAATATGTAAATGCCAAGTGAATGTATTGGAAAATCAAATGCCCCTCAATAAATTATGCTAGTGTGAGTTATGGATATAATAAAGCGGTAACAGGGGAGAAATTTAGGTCCAGTGATTCTTAGGTAAACAAATAAGAAGATGACTAATGGTGTTATTACTTAATCTATTCGAGGGCGGTTATAACCTCCAACGATATTCCGCCAATATCCCGCAGATGAGCCGATTGACGCCTCTCTTGCCATCTACCCAAGGAACAACCACGAATTTAAAAGCATGATGAGGAAAATGGCAATACGTTACTTCCCTACTGGCTTGCAGTCAGAGACGTTGCCATGGTAACCTGTAGGTTCGTTGTCGGTCTGTCGGTCACTAAATGCAGAGCATGATACCAGCAGAAAATTGTAAATTTCTCCGTCATGTGAAGAGTAAGGTAAATTATGAACACAACGAAATTTGTTTATAATGAAGAGACGTTTCACGTACGGTAAACGAAGTTTACAGAAAATCAATAGTATAATAGAAAATGGAGGAAAACCACTGTGGTTTTCCTATAAACACCCCGTCTATTCAAAGATTTTAAAATTATATGCATATCGGAACCTTTCCCGGGATGAGTATACTCTAAATATGAAGTTTGGCTGAGATCTATCCAGCCGTTTCGACGTGATGGTGGAAAAACCAATCTGGTTTTCCTATAAACCCCCCGTCTATTTAAGGATTTTAAAATGATATGCATATCGATACCTTCCTCGGGATGAGTTTACTCTAAATATGAAGTTTGGTTGAGATCTATCAAGCTGTTTCGACGTGATGGTGGAAAAAACATTGTGGTTTTCCTATAAACCCCCCATATATTCAAAGATTTTAAAATGATATGCAGATCGAAACCTTCCCCGGGATGAGTATACTCTAAATACGAAGTTTGGTTGAGATCTATCCAGCCGTTTCGACGTGATGGTGGAAAACACATTTTGATTTTCCTATAAACCCCCGGTCTATTCAAATATTTTAAAATGATATGCATATGGAAAACTTCCCCGGTATGAGTATACTCTAAATATGAAGTTTGGTTGAGATCTATCCAGCCGTTTCGACGTGATGGTGGAAAAACCATTCTGGTTTTCCTATAAACCCCCCCGTCTATTCAAGGATTTTAAAATGATATCCATATCAAAACCTTCCCCGGGATGAGTATACCCTAAATATGAAGTTTGGTTGAGATCTATGCAGCCGTTTCGACGTGATGGTGGAAGAGACAAACAGACAGACAAACAGAAACAATTTTATTTATATAGAATAATTCGAAGACTGGAGGCAATAAAAAAATTGCTCACGGCTTTTAGTGCCAGGATGTGTCCGATGACTTCAGCTCGTCACATGCAGGTCTTTTTGATTTGAGGCTCGTAGGTGACCTGCGCGTCGTGATGAGGATGAAATGATGATGAGGACGACACGTACACCCAACCCCTAAGCCAACGGAATTTACCAATGATGATTCAAATTCCAGACCCTGCTGGGAATCGAACCCAGAGCCCCTGTGATCAAAGGCCAGCACGCTAACTATTTAGCCATGAAGCCGGACACTGCAAGCAATGATTTATTATATACGGTACTTTTAGAACATATTTTACAGAAGATAATGAGACGTAGGTATGAAGTGATCGGACGGGAAAATACAAAAATTGCTAGAGTTCCGTAAATGAAAATTACACTTTCAACTTGTGTTGTAAAGAATATTCAGATATGAGAATCAAGTAAAATGGTATAAAATGAATAAACTATATAAAATTAAATTTACCTGGCTCACACATTTCTCTCGCCACCTCGCTCCATAACAGCGTCTGCATATCCCGCATGTGGTAATTGGACTCTCACCGGTCCCACAAATACTACCCATCTTGTACCAGAAGTATCAGCTTTTCAGCATTGCTGAAAAAACGCAGCTCTTCGGCCGAAAAATCTGAACGAATCTGGATAGTTCGCAGTTCGCAGGTGTTCGTGCGTTCACTGGCGAACAACGCCGATTCCAATGAACGCAGTCTCACCTGAATTTAGCATTTGGATCGTTGGGCCGTTTCCGTGCGTGTTCGTACCAATTCGTCATAGCAGCTTTTCGCAGGTTTCCATTTCCAAATGGACGCTTCCCCCCCAGCGGACACCTTTTCTTACGTTGTGGCCACTGTACTATAGCCTAAATTTGTTGACACGAGGGCGAGTGACGGCTTTATTGGCTGGTTCCAAGAACACCGCTGCATGCCCTGGCAAGAATTCTTAGACACGTAAACACTGCAAATAGCTCTGGAATTGTTTGTTTCGCGTTATTTCTGAGATATAACAGGAATACTTTCCTACATCCCCAAAGGCTAAGACTGTGATAGGTACCTGCTGTAGCATACTGTTTTTCTGTTCGCTGAGACCTTGAAAGGATGAAAGATTTTTTCAAATCGCTTACGTCACACCGACAGAGATATGTCTTATGGCGACGATGGGACAGGAAAGGGCTAGGAGTGGAAAGGAAGCGGCCATGGCTTTAATTAAGGTACAGACCCAACATTTGCCTGGTTTGAAAATGGGAAACCACGGAAAACCATTTTAGGGCTGTTGACAGTGGGGTTCGAACCCACTATCTCCCGAATGCAAGTTCATAGGTGCTCGCCCTTAACCGCACGGCCAACTCGCTCGAAATAATTGCTGAGCTACAGTGTTTGCGCGATCGCCAAAGAGAAATGATAACACAGCAAATACTGAAACACGATGTTTTACCGACAACTTTAGTTCAGGGTGTTAACGCGCAGTCTGGAACTGCTGAATATATAGCTCGACTAGAGAGAAAGTTTATTCTAACCCCACACTGGCCGTCTTGAAAATGGTATTCCGTGGTTACAGTTTCATTAATACATTTTAACAAATATATTTTTACCACGTTAAAATCCGAATCTGCGGTCGGACCGCGTTATATGGATCTTCTGCTATGTACAATTAGATGTTAGAGATAAGTCGACGTGGTGTGTGTGTTTGTGTGTGTGTGTTTGTGTGTGTGTGTGTATGTAGAAATCACGAAAAATCACTTGGTAAATAGCCGAGAGTGGAATTCTAATTCACTTGTACTCTCGCAAGGTTGCGAGAACCCATTTTGTACAGTATGGATTGAGATGATCTTAGCACCACTAAAACACTATATTTGATATAGAGTTACGAGACATCTAGAGCCCCCACCCCATGCATTCATCCCGTCACCTAGTGTTTACAATTGTTCCAATATTCAAGAAGAATACATCTCTGTAAACGCATTTAAAGTTTGAACGATGGTATCGCTCTGTTTTACAAGCACCAATTCCTTGATCCGCGTGATTCATACTGTCACCATTTTTCATTATCTTCCTTTTGTTTTCTCTGGCTGTCTTAATCCGCAAGTGGACATTTTTAACATCGCAATATATTATCATGAACCGGACACATATAAGTGTTGTATGTCAGCACACTGACAATGAACAGATACTGCAGGTAGAAGTTACTGACGCATGAGAAAAACAACCATGACTTCCACGCTGGGGTTTCTGGGACACTCACCTGTATTCGTTTATTTCGTCAGAATTGCCCTTGCAACTGAAATATTGAAAGGATTCATTGTAGCCCACAGGGGAATACTAATATAATCTACATGAATTAACTTTACTTCCACGGATAAAAGTAAGAAAGTTGTTCAATGATATATTTAAAGTCGGGTTTCTCAGATGCCATCGGCGTGTTCCAGTGTTCCAGGGACAAAATGAGATAGGCTATATCAAATTCCACCCATAATACTAGGTGTTTAGGAAAATTCGCATAACGACAGCTGTGCAAAATATAGTTTCTAGACTTGAATCTTTCATGTAATTTTACCGTGCGAAAAACGAAGGTGGAAATACTCTGACCTGAAATACTCGTGATTATTACATTTTCCACAAATTTCCAAATATCTCGGGAAATATTTGTTCCTTCTAAAACCTGTATATAATATTATAGACAATCCAATTTTTCCGTCTTTTAAATACTATATGATGTTTTACCGTACGATCTAAACACCAGAGATATTCACGAATTTAATACTTTATTACCACTGATATAAGCGTGGAATTATTGTTCAGTCGTCATGGTGATGACCTAACTGGGGATGATGGTGGCCGTTGTGATTGTTCTTATGAGCTGCTCATATGCCCCTGTTGATCTAGAAAATAATGGTGACTATCGAAACGAGAAAAAAAAATCCTCCAAGAATCGATTACACGAATTAGGGAAAACTACATATTAAATTATTGGGTGGTGTTGAAGTTTCTATGACTGAGGCGGAAGAAAACAAAATGTGATGGTCTACATGTCCTAACCCATAAAACTTATTAACAATTACATTAAACTGACTACACTATTGTTGTATTTTGAGGTGATTTTTGTCTCATCTTCGCTATGAAGCATTATTTCTGCAATTACCAAAAGTAACCCATGAACAAGAGGCCTATATTAAGAAGTAATTTTCACGGATAACTGAATGGAGTGAATTACAATAAGTTAGTCCTTTTATAGTTGTAGATAAATAACTGTTTACAAGTTTCGCAGCTCAGTCAAATCATCCAGGTTGACATGATTACAGATGATTTCAGCATGAATGTTTGATGACAAATCAAACATTTCATGTTCTAACTTAAAATGCCTAAGTGAAAGAAATATGTATCAGATCTGATGCTGATTTCCTGGCAGATAATCATATACTTTTTTTTGTTTTCCACCCTATATTACCAGCGATCTAAACGACATATAATCGAATCCACGAGTACTCACGTACAGAGCTATTGTGATTGACTCATTTGGTTCCATAGTTACGACTTGATGTACTACCACCATTTAAGTTATAAGGAGGCATTTTCGTAGAAATCTTTGACCGAGTTTGGCAATTAATTAATAATACCCATTGCAGTTACAGTTGAAAAGTGCGGGTTCAAAATAGCCCAACAGATTTTATTTTAAATTTTCAATGAATATAATTTTTGTTGTTGGAGCCTCCATGGCTCCAGCGGATGGCTCCAGCGCGTCGGCCTCTCACCGCTGGTATCTGTGGTTCAAATTCCGGTCACTCCATGTGAGATTTGTGATGGACAAAGCATAGGTGAGACAGGTTTTTCACCGTGTACTCCGGTTTTCCGTGTCATCTTTCATTCTAGCAACACTCTCCAGTATCATTTAATTTCATCTGTCAGTCATTAATCATTGCCCCAGAGGAGTGCGACAGGCTTCGGCGGCCGGCACAGTTCCTACCCTCGAAACTAGATTATGGCTTCATTTATTACATTCCTGACCCTGTCTAATGACTGGAAACAGGCTGTGGATTTGAATTGTTTCCATAATTTTTTGTTCATGGTGTGCTACCATGATGACCATAAGCGTCGTACTTCCTCGGATTTACGAATGTTTAATGGGCGTTAAATTTACTTACTACTTGACCAAATGCAGAGAAATATCCGTTGATATTAACTAACACGCTATTTCCTATATGGCCTAATGCAGGTGCCGCAAACCCTCATTGCAGAATCTGCTTAAAGAGGGGTGCACCAGCCTAGTAATAGCCAAATGGATTATTATTCTTACTATTCTTCTTCTTCTTCTTCTTATTATTATTATTATTATTACTGTGTGGCCAAGCGGGTTGGTCGTGCGTTTATGAGCGCACAGGTGTGAGTTTGCATTCGGGAGATAGTGGGTTCTAACCTCGCTGTCGGCAGTCCTGAAGATGACTATCCATGGATTCCCATTTTCATAGCAGGCAAATGCAGGGACTGTACCTTATTTAAAGCCACGTCCGCTTTCTTCCTACTCCTAGCCCTTTCCTACCCCATCGCCGCCATAGCACTTTTCTGTGTCGATTCGATATAAAGCCAATTATAAACAAATTAAATAACAAAATAATTAGAAATCGGGATGCCATGGAAGATTTTCAGGGCTGCTGATGGTGGAATTCGGACACACTAACTCCCGAAAGAAAACTTACAATAAGACTTGCTAGGTAGCCAATTCGTTCTTTCACCAAATATCACATGATATTGGTCTCTTGCATTTAAAGGCCCTAAATTATCAAACAACACTTGCATTAGATTAGTATGCAAAAATAGCGTCTAACCAAATACGTTACGCAACCGGCCAAGAACATCAGTAGTACGGGCACATTTCAAACAAGGTATTCTTCTGGGTGTTAGTGCTGTTCTCAACATTCACACACCGCATACAGCACTGTTCTCTACCGTACTAACACGCTATTTCCTATATGGCCACCCTCATCGGAGGGTCTGCTTAAAAAAGGGCTGCACCAGCTAAGTAATAGCCACATGCATTATTATTATTATTATTATTATTATTATTATTATTATTATTATTATTATTATTAAGTTACACAAGTTATTTACAATATTTTCTTTCTTTCTCAGCCTCCAGCGTTGGCTTTTCTCTCGGACTCAGCGAGGGATCCCACCTCTACCGCCTCAAGGGCAGTGTCCTGGAGCGTGAGACATTGAGTCGGGAATACAACTTGGGAGGATGACCAGTACCTCGCCCAGGCGGCCTCACCTGCTATGCCGAACAGGGGCCTTGGTGGGGGAGGGGATGATTGGAAGGGATAGACAAGGAAGAGGGATGAAACGGACTTGGTCTTAAGTTAGGTACCATCCCGGCATTTGCCTGGAGGAGAAGTGGAAAACCACGGAAAACCACTTCCAGGATGGCTGAGATGGGAATCGAACCCACCTCTACTCAGTTGACCTCCCGAGACTGAGTGGACCCCGTTCCAGCCCTCGTACCACTTTTCAAATTTCGTGGCAGAGCTGGGAATCGAACCCGGGCCTCCGGGGGTGGCAGCTAATCACACTAACCACTACACCACAGAGGAGGACATTTTCAACATTTTACTGGGAATAATTAATATAAAATGCCTCGACATTCATTGAATATCTGTTAATGGAGCTCAATGCATGGCCCAAGAAGCCCGAAAGTATAGGCTACAGTTAAATCTACCTCTGTACGTAAATCGCCACAGACAGAAATTGTTTCATAACGTGAATCGTATGTAACTGACTGCCTGAAATGCATTAGTTACCTTATATAGGCCTACCTGATCCAGAGGGTTCCATGTTAACTTCATGACTCGCGTTGGATTCTCGGAACTGCATTAGGGCTAAAGATATGGACACATTCTGGAGAAGGGTATTCCCTATATCGTTCGGACAAATGGATTAACATCCGACACCCGGTCATCACAGAAATAAAGTGAACCCGTTTCCTCGCCCTGGGGTGGTGCAATACTTTTCTGGCACATCCGCAGTGGAAGTGAGCAGAAAACACTATTTTAACCACATAAAAGCCCTCCTGCCATTCTTAAATATTTGGCAGTAGCGTGAATCGAACCCGGGCCCCTAAGGACGACAGCTTATAGCGCTACGGAGGCGGATATCCCAGAGGTGGATTTCTGTAAATTTCCTCATCAACTTATAGAGACCCCAATCATTTACTTCCTCCGCCGGGATGAACGGCTTAGACTGAAGAAACACTGGACTCTCAGCCCAAGTTAACGGGTTCGATCCCGGCTAAGTACGGTGGTATTTAAAGGCGAGTAAATATGCCTGTCTCGTTTCGATATATCACATAAAAGCGGTGAGACAAAATTCTGGCAACTTGAGGTCTCCGAAAATAGTAAAAATATCTTGTAGGATGTAAAAACAATAACATAATCACGTTTCCTTCCCTAACTAGTACTAACTATAAAACATTTGTATCCATACCTGAATGTGTACGAAGGGCCTCTTAGAAGGTAACATCCTATCTCAGGCCAGGGAGATTGTGATGGTGATTTGTGGTGCGATGAAAGTGAGGGGCTGGGGCAGTGACGTATAAAAGTATCTGACACGGCATTCCCATCAGTGCAGGAGAATTGACAACTACGGAAAACCATCCTCAGGGCAACCGACGGTGTGGAACCACCACCTCCGCTTCCCGAATATACAGCTGCAAGGCTACCCAAAGCTAGCCGATCTTATGACGAAGCCCACACTACTCGGTGTTCCTTTCCTACTACTACTACTGCCCTGTATTCATTCTACCCCTGAAGGGCGAGGTGGGCCTCTTAAACGGTGACGCCGTCTCTCAGGCCAGGGGATTTATGGTGGAGAAGGAGATTTGTGGTGAAGGTGAGAGGGTTGGCGGCCGTGGCCTTTACTAGGAACTATCCCGGCATTCACCTTAGTACAGGAGAATGGAAAACCATTCTCAGGACAGCCGACCGTGGGGACATGCCCTCTCCGTTTCTTGTACGCCAGAGGCGTAGGGACACGGTAGAGCAGTGGCTACCCCATCTCTGCATCCACCAACCCACTGCCGTTCAAATGAGAGTCCCTCTGGCTATTGGGCAGACTTCACACCGACTGTAAGTGCACAGCACTTTTGACTACGAAATCTCAAGCCCCTTAAATGACACAAAAACAACAACAAAAACAATAACAACAACCACTGGCGTATTATGGACGTTTCTTTGCATGACGACCGGGTGAGTTGGCCGTGCGGTTAGCGGCGCGCAGCTGTGAGCTCGCATCGGAGAGATAGTGGGTTCGAACCCCACTGTCGGCAGCCCTGAAGATGGTTTTCCGTGGGTTCCCATTTTACACCAGGCAAATGCTGGGGTTGTACCTTAATTAAGGCCATGACCGCTTCCTTCCCACCCCTAGCCCTTTCTTATCCCATCGTCGCCATATGACCTATCTGTGTCGGTGCGACGTAAAGCAATTAGCATAAAAGTGCCCTTTGCATGACGCGACGTCCCCCTTCATGTAGAGTACGGTGTGTATGAAGCTTGCCGCTATATGCAGTTGGTGGCACGACCTAGTGGCCGTACGAGGAAGTAGCCTTTTATTCACTTACACTTGCCTGCCAGAGCTCTTACGGCAGCAAATAATGTACTCTGGATTTCTGTGCTACCAATTTAAGAGCTAAATATCGTAATTATTAGTTAACTCCGAAAGATTATCTAGACAGATAACGAGTAAATGGAGTGTTAGGATTACCTCGATAAAATTTAACTGGATCTTGCGTCCCATGAGACAAAGAGACATAAGGAAAGTAAGTCGATGTTTCAACATTTCATAGTGTTCATGACATAAGTCATATTAATCAACTTCTGGCATGTAAACTGTACGTTACATACTGTGAATTATAGGAATATTTATTTCGGAAAACGATATACATTCGTCATTGTTTCTTATCTTGTCCACGTGCGACACAGTCCTCTCCCACGACCCCATGAGAGTGTGGACAGAGTGGATTATTATTATTATTATTATTATTATTATTATTATTATTATTATTATTATTATTATTATTATTATTATTATTATTATTAGTATTAGGGCTCGGATGTTTAAGACCTAAAAACGTCCCAAATAAGCAAGCAAATATGACCTCAAAATTGACGAAATATGACCTAAAAGTGCAACATATGACCCAAAAAATCAATCTAAATATGGTAATTTAAAAATTAAGCAGATGTCTTTCGAAAGATTATGGTAGGGCGGCAGGGCAAATAGTGCAAACTCACATAACTTTTTCATTCTTCTCTGCGGGTGGTATTGAAGTGTACGACAAGATTCATCTTCAAAGCATCAGGTGCGAAAGACCTCCGATTATCACTTAACACATTCTTGTAAGAAGAGAAGCTCCTTTCTACGTCACAAGACGTTATTGGTGGATATTTAAATAATATTAAATCACTACTATCGAGTATGCACTCGTCTTGAAATGCACTGGTACCTTCTCCTCTACGAACATCATTTCCCTTGCACACACTGCGAAAACCGTCACTTCGATAAAGCACGTTTTGAAGTTTCCTTTTTACACTGACGCCAACTATTCCAGGTGATTGTTGTGCTGAAAGTTCAACATTTCTCATAGTTTCAATACTTGCATGAATTTCTAAGCTAGCAGCTTCTAAAGGAGTAATTGCACTCGATATAATTCCAAAGTTCGATTTAATATATGCCAGACTTTCTAACAAACTGTTGGAAAACAATTCCTGCGCAATCTTGATAGAGGAGGCAGAGTATTCCACTTGCATTATCTACAGATGTAATACGGAAAAGCAGTTTTGTGGATACTAGTTCTCATTCGGAAAGTTGACGTTGATTTTGCACAGCTACAGCTGTCGCCAAACCGCCGAAATATGACCGAAATATGACGTTTCTACGAAAATAGCTTAAAATATGACCTTATGACCAAAAATAGCCAAAATATGTATTTATAAGACAAATAAACATCACTTAGTTGTGACGATAATCACATGATTTGCACCAAAATCTAATCAGGCAAGAAAATAGAGACAAGGAAAAAATATGACTTTTCCTAAACATCCGAGCCCTAATTATTATTATTATTATTATTATTATTATTATTATTATTATTATTATTATTATTATTATTATTATTATTATTATTATTTATCCCAAACGTTTCGTGGTGTGGTTTACTGTAGTCGCGTCCTAGTACGTGAACGATGGGCAAAGGCTGAGTGGCCTAGTAAGTGGTCCTGAGCGTCGCGATACCAATTGCTATGGAATGGATGTAAGCATTCGGACATATTCTGAGTCATGGCCATCCTTGTGCTCGGGCGGCTAGAACAATACAATCCACCGGTGGTCCATAACCCGTTAGACGAGATGTATTCACCGGGACTATACGAAGGTAGGGTAGCATCCTGCATCACAGACATTTCACCGAGCACGCTCCGAACGTTTTAAGCAAGCCTCGGACCTATGGGAGTAACGGAGTCCCACTTAAATTTGAAAGGCGAGGGACTCCTTGGATACAACTTGGCGAATGAAATGGAATTCGATGGGGAGCTATCAATATTAATGTGGCTTATGAAAGAAACGAAGTAGTACTAGCTGAGTCACCAAAGAGGATGCATCAGAATGTGTTAGAACTTACTAATATTCGCATAAGGAGAGGCAACGAGGAAGAGATTATAACGTATTCTTGACAGGTGTTATAGATATGGGCAAGGTGTGGGGTAGGACTGTTCATCAGGAATGGTATTTCAAGCAACATAGTGCCTGTTAGGCACGTAAATAATAGAATGATGTGGGTAGATGAGGCAGTTTGAGGAACTAGGATGATAACTTCTCAGCGTATTCACGATGTTAGTGTACAAATCAGTACCCGCCAGTACCCGGGGAAACATTAATTTTGCAACAGGCGGGAGTCTCACTCCCGAATGCTAGTCGTGAGTGAGCCACCCGCCCGAGGGTCAATGTAAAAGGAGCGTGTTGAGAGACGAGTTGCTTCGGGCAGCATTAGGCTAAACGGCCCTGTTTTCATTTAGGTATGACAAAAACTTCTATAAAATAATATCTATTGGTTATGGCTCTCTTTGTCCTTGTGGCAGACTGCAAATATCGTAGGAAGATATCTAATAAGGATAAAAATATAGATAATTTCGTTTTTTACCGGGCGAATTAGCCGTGCGGTTAGGGGCGCGCAGCTGTGAGCTTGCACCCAGAAGATAGTGAGTTCGAACCCCGCTGTCGGCAGCCCTGAAGATAGTTTTCCGTGGTTTCCCATTTTCGCACCAAGCGAATGCTGGGGCTGTACCTTAATTAAGGCCACGGCCGATTCCTTCCCACTCCCAGCCCTTTCGTATCCCATCATCGCCATACGACCTATATGTGTCGATGCGACGTAAAGCAACATTATGAACAATTTCGTTTAATGAACGAAATTCTCGTAATTTCGAAAAGCACAATTCCACTCCATCTTCTTCAGAAACAACTACATATAAACAATGAATAGTGTATTATTATTCACAACTGTATATAACAGACATCAGAAACAACAAGTAGGCCTAATTGTGGAAACTACAGAAAAGACAGTATATATTTCAGCAACCCCGTAAATTGCTGCTAAATAGGGGAGACTAAATTAATTGCATTCTGAAAAATATACATTTGCTCAATACGTTGAAACTATCGTAAGTAATAGTATGTTTCAAAGAGCTACAAGAATAGAAAATGAAATAACAAAGGGAGATATTAATTCTAACACACTTTTCTGATATTATAAACAAAAAAAGAGTATTCATATTCGCAGCATCTAGCATAAATATTTAAAACGAACAGATGCATATATAAACCTGAGGAAAGGAAAATATATTAGCAATATATATCGTTGACAAGTAGGAGGAAATACAACTGTATTACCTATTAAACCTAAAATCTACTTTTAGGAATGTACGAGTTTTTCGGCGATTTTTCGATGATACAGACCATTATCTGATCTGTAGTGAACTAAGTATCTCTAGGCCTAGGGTAGAGAAAATGAAATCTGTCTGCAAACGAATAAGGGTAGAAAATCTCCAGGACGAGGAAATTAGACAGAAGTACATGGATATGATTAGTGAGAAGTTTCGAACAGTAGACAGTAAGCAGGTTCAGGATATAGAAAGTGAATGGGTGGCATACAGGGATGCTGTAGTAGAAACAGCAAGGGAATACCTAGGAACAACTGTGTGTAAAGATGGGAAAAGGCGAACGTCTTGGTGGAATGATGAAGTGAGAGCAGCCTGTAAACGTAAAAAGAAGGCTTATCAGAAGTGGCTCCAAACAAGGGCCGAGGCAGACAGGGATTTGTACGTAGATGAAAGAAACAGAGCGAAACAAATAGTTGTTGAATCCAAAATGAAGTCATGGGAAGATTTTGGTAATAACCTGGAAAGGCTAGGTCAAGCAGCAGGGAAACCTTTCTGGACAGTAATAAAGAATCTTAGGAAGGGAGGGAAAAAGGAAATGAACAGTGTTTTGAATAATTCAGGTGAACTCATAACAGATCCCAGGGAATCACTGGAGAGGTGGAGGGAATATTTTGAACATCTTCTCAATGTAAAAGGAAATCATCATGGTGGTGTTGCAAACAGTCAAGCTCATGGGGAGGAGGAAAATGATGTTGGTGAAATTATGCTTGAGGAAGTGGAAAGGATAGCAAATAAACTCCATTGTCATAAGACAGCAGGAATAGATGAAATTAGACTTGAAATTGTGAAGTATAGTGGGAAGGCAGGGATGAAATGGCTTCATAGAGTAGTCAAATTAGCGTGGAGTGTTGGTAAGGTACCTTCAGATTGGCCAAAAGCAGTAATTGCACCTATCTACAAGCAAGGGAACAGGAAGGATTGCAACAACTATCGAGGTATCTCATTGATTAGTATTCCAGGCAAAGTATTCACTGGCATCTTGGAAGAGAGGGTGCGATCAGTCGTTGAGAGGAAGTTGGATGAAAACCAGTGTGGTTTCAGACCACATAGAGACTGTCAGGATCATATTTTCAGTATGCGCCAGGTAATTGAAAAATGCTACGAGAGGAATAGGCAGTTGTGTTTATGTTTCGTATATCTAGAGAAAGCATATGACAGGGTACCGAGGGAAAAGATGTTCGCTATACTGGGGGACTATGGAATTAAAGGTAGATTATTAAAATCAATCAAAGGCATTTATGTTGACAATTGGGCTTCAGTGAGAATTGATGGTAGAATGAGTTCTTGGTTCAGGGTACTTACAGGAGTTAGACAAGGCTGTAATCTTTCACCTTTGCTGTTTGTAGTTTACATGGATCATATGCTGAAAGGTATAAAATGGCAGGGAGGGATTCAGTTGGGTGGAAATGTAGTAAGCAGCCTAGCCTATGCTGACGACTTGGTCTTAATGGCAGACTGTGCCGAAAGCCTGCAGTCTAACATCTTGGAACTTGAAAATAGGTGCAATGAGTATGGTATGAAAATTAGCCTCTCGAAGACTAAATTGATGTCAGTAGGTAAGAAATCCAACAGAATTGAATGTCAGATTGGTGATACAAAGCTAGAACAGGTCGATAATTTCAAGTATTTAGGTTGTGTGTTTTCCCAGGATGGTAATATAGTAAGTGAGATTGAATCAAGGTGTAGTAAAGCTAATGCAGTGAGCTCGCAGTTGCGATCAGCAGTATTCTGTAAGAAGGAAGTCAGCTCCCAGACGAAACTATCTTTACATCGGTCTGTTTTCAGACCAACTTTGCTTTATGGGAGCGAAAGCTGGATGGACTCAGGATATCTTATTCATAAGTTTGAAGTAACAGACATGAAAGTAGCAAGAATGATTGCTGGTACAAACAGGTGGGAACAATGGCAGGAGGGAACTCGGAATGAGGAGATAAAGGCTAATTTAGGAATGAACTCGATGGATGAAGCTGTACGCATAAACCGGCTTCGGTTTTGGGGTCATGTGAGGCGAATGGAGGAGGATAGATTACCTAGGAGAATAATGGACTCTGTTATGGAGGGTAAGAGAAGTAGAGGGAGACCAAGACGACGATGGTTAGACTCTGTTTCTAACGATTTAAAGATAAGAGGTATAGAACTAAATGAGGCCACAACACTAGTTGCAAATCGAGGATTGTGGCGACGTTTAGTAAATTCTCAGAGGCTTGCAGACTGAACGCTGAAAGGCATAACAGTCTATAATGATAATGTATGTATGTATGTATGATCTACTTTTATACTAACATGCTGCAACTATCGTAAGCAATAATACGGCGATAATAGTTGCCAAACAGAAATGGTACAGTAATATACTGATTCCAGACTCGGACATTTGCTTTATTGTGCACATTGAGAGTTGCATCCTTGGCTTCCAGAGATAATGTCGTTCTTCTCTCTTGTACATTTTTTTTTCGTGTGGCTATTTCTAGCAGGGTGCAGCCTTAGTAAGGCAGAACCTCCGATGAGGGTGGGCGGCATCTGCCATGTGTAGGTAACTGCGTGTTTTTGTGGTGGAGGATAGTGTTGTGTGTGGTGTGTGATTTGCAGGGATGTTGCGGACAGCACAAACACCCAGTCCCGAGCCACTGGAATTAACTAATGAAGGTTCAAATCCCCGACCCGGCCAGGAATCGAACCCGGGACCCTCTAAACCGAAGGCCAGTACGCTGACCATTCAGCCAACGAGTCAGACTCTTGTACAATAATGTCTGCCTTATTGAAGTTTATTTCTCTGGAAGTACTGGTATTTGGAATATAAATAACTCTTTTGGCCAGCATCGCTAATTTTAGGTACCCATGTTCATATTTTTCCCACCAGAAAATTACTTATTTTGCTGTAACATTAACGTCAATGTCTTCAGATATATATTTGGTAACTTCATTGCTTCCTGCAGCAGCGGGGAGCCACTTGTCAAAGTCGGGGTTTATTAGACTTTTTTTCTCTGATGGTTCTTCTGTCTCATTATCTGAAAATTACCGTTCACGTATGAGTTATGCTAACATATTTTACTTTTACAGTTCTTTTATATCTTATTTAGATTAGATTAATATTTAACTTCTGAAATATATATTCTGACTTGAAAACAACGGGCTTCTTTCTCGTCAGTCGGCAACATTATCAAAATACGCTAAGGTGGCCGCATAAATGCTGACGTATTTTGTGTAATTGCCACTTCCAGCTTAAGGCGTATGAAATAACATGCTAATTTTTTCACTATCCTCACAGCCTGAAACATCTCATAGCGGAGTTATAATCTATAGGTCTTTTTACTTTAATAGATATATCAGATATGTTGTCCGACTCGTTGGCTGAATGGTCAGCGTACTGGCCTTCGGTTCAGAGGGTCCCGGGTTTGATTCCCGGCCGGGTCGGGGATTTTAATCGCTTCTGATTAATTCTTCTGGCTCGGGGACTGGGTGTATATGTCCGTCCCAACATTCTCCTCATCATATTCAGACAACATACTACACTACCAACCACCACAGAAACACGCAATAGTGCTTATATCCCTCCATAGAGGGTTGGCGTCAGGAAGGGCATCCGGCCGTAAAACAGGGCCAAATCCACATGTGCGACGCAGTTCGCACCCGCGACCCCACGGGTGTGGGAAAAGCGGCAGGAAAAGAAGAAAGAAGAAAGATATATCAGATATGTTGTTTAAGCAGATGTTACCTACCTGACAAACTCCTTCTGTTTCTTCCGAATGTTTCAACAGCTTCTATTGGCAAAGGAGAACCTAATGAAGAGTGAAAACATTTTCTCCTTTCAGTGTCAGTCTTCAGCCTTCCACTATGGAGTCTTCCTTTTCCGCTGAGGGGACTCCAGCATTTGAACACGGCTTTTCCAGTTGCTAGGGGCTGCCTGGTCGAGGCGGTAAAGGCATGCTCCGTTCACCCGGCAGGACATGAGTTCGATTCCTCGTCAGGAAGTCGAAAAACTTAAGAAACTAGATTTCCACTTCCGGAGCTGTATGTGGCGCAGAGGTTCACTCAGCCTACACAAAAAATGAGTACCACGTTAATTCCTGGAGGCAAAGGCGGCCGGGCGTAGAGCTAACCACTCTACCCCACCGTGTGCCGACGTTACGGATAGTGGAAGCCTTTACCTTCCACCCCTCCAAGGACCTTTATGGCCTGTACGGAGATGAGTTTACTACTGCTGTTTTTCACCTGGTCTCTTTATGTTGAGAGTCGATTTTTAGTTTCATTGCCAAATCACACTTTTTCAAATGAGTGACGGTGCGTTTGGATGCTTCCATAGTCAAATATACCGCTTTTGTGCACTCGCAATATAGGTGATCTGTTGAATTCTTTTGTCCAAATACGTTCTTTAGAATGGTAATTATTCAACGGCCAGAATAGTGTAGCGTTCTGTACTCGAAGAGTCACGATTCGATATTCGCAACCTTGGTCTGAGGCTAAGTGTATATCATCTACTCCATGTTCATCCTTACGAATATTCAGCCATTCCATGTCGGTAAAGGGAACTTGTCTTGAAAGGCCCAACTGACATCTACGTGGTGCAACGTACTGTCAGATAATCATACCGCCTATATTTGTCAGTCCACACATCTGTTGTTAGACAGCACTCTGTCTTAAGTACAACCTCCTTTACTCAAGGTGAAGACTCGAGCTTTAGTTGATCAGCGAAGTTGTGAATTTGACGCGAGACTGTACTTTTTGATGGTAGTATGTCCTCAGCAGTTACAACTCCGAGCATGACCCTCAGTTTGAGGAGTTTGTTTTCCAGGTTAATGAAGCCTTTCTCCTCCACAATTTCAAATGGTTTTAAATGGAGGGTGCAGGAAAAAAACATGCCCTCAATTGTCCATCGTTTCATTGGGTACTGTCTTAGGTCTGAATTTCGCACAGACGTGCCTTCTGACAAACGAATCGAACTACTTTTGTAAGCTAGTTTGGAAGAACATTGCAGACATTGAACGTAACCAACACACTTATTTGTCAGAGGATCTGCAATCTGGGAAATTCTGCTTAAAATTGAACTTTAATTATTAGAAATTCCCATTTAATTTTGCTTTCACCTGTTCTATGTTCTCCAATGCCATTTCAATAACCTTGTAAGAGTTCTCTCCACATGGGATTGGATTACCTTTATTTTTGATGGTAGCCGACAAAACAAACATTGGCCGGTCGAGATAACCACTCCCGACTTCTATAAGATCATTCCATGTAAGAAAACAGTATTCCTCTTTTTGACCTGCAAGGAGCGAACACACCCCCTCTTAGACACCCATAATATCTCGTAATTAAGGAATATTATAACGTACTTTATACTGTATTATGGAAGAAAGAAGAAAGGATGAGGCAATTTTGCCCGTACGTTATTAAAATAACTACTGCAGCTTTTGTATTTAATAAATGCTTTTACAGGGAGTAAGCAAAATGGCGGAAACAGCCATCGCTTTGTTCTCTTCCTTCAATTTGCTTCTGTGCCACTCTGGTACATGTAACGCGTAAACCGTCACTCTATGAACCCTGGAAGTTTATTACTGTTGTAGAGAAGTCGTCTATGTATGTATTTCGTATATTTTTTAGTGTTTATATCAGTGAGTACTTGTCTTGTGTTGAATGAATGTAATGTTATTAAACAGCCCATGTACTCAATTTCTACCTTTAACATTAATACAGTGACTTATTTTTTTATGGACGAGGCTGAGGAAGAAAGAAAAGTAAATTGTGTTTAATTAGTAGCTTATTTTCTTTTCCATTTTATCTTGAACTTAAATACTGAGTTTCACAAATTTGCGTGCTGCAGTTTTCCCGTGATGGTGTTGAGCAGAACCATTCGATATGGCAACCTTGTTGTCATAAGAGCAATACAGTTTTATTAACATGGAATGATCTATAGGTAACCGAGCTCAAAAGAACCAGCATAGCAGTGTAGCATCATGATTCCAGCGTTTTCCACTGTGTAGCATGAAGATCTCACATACGTAGGATGAGCTCGTTCTTCAGGTAAAGACCCCCGGCCTGTTACCAATCTCTAGTGCAGATGTGGATGAAGTTGACCAGCTATGTGAAGCATTGAGTGACATCGTAGTAAGGTTTAACAGCAGGGATAGGATAATGATAATGGGCGATTTCATTGCGAGAGTTGGAAATAGGACTGAAGGATATGTGAAGGTCATGGGTAAATGTGGGAAAGATATGGGAGCTAATAGGAATGGGAAGCGTTAACTGGACTACTGTGCTAGTATGGGATTAGCAGTTACGAAATCATTTTATCTTCAAGCATAACGCTATTCACGGCTACACATGGGAGGGTAAGGGCACCAGATACATAACGAACTCTATCTTAACCGAATTTGAATTCAGGAAATCCGTTAGGAATGTCGTGTAAAAATTGCCTCATGCGTCACTAATACACTTGACAGAAATTCTGGATTGGCGCTTGATCAATTAACCAGCGGCAGAAATCCACTCTTAAATCATTACCGAGTTTGATAGCAACAGTCACTAAAGTTCGGCCAGTGTCGAGTATTCCGGATATAGTGGGTTCGAACAGCTCTATCAGCAGCCCTGAAGATGGTTTCCCGTAGTTTCCCATTTTCACACAGGCAGTTAAGGCCACGGTTGCTTCCTCCCCGATTCTAGCCCATGCTTGTCATATCTGTGTTGCGGCGACGTACATCAAATTGCAAAAAAAAAAAAAAAAAAAAAAACAAAACAAAAAAAAACAAAAAACAAATGGGAATCAGCTGGTGAAAGACAATGCACCCGTTGAATGTGGTCAGGATGCATTCGCTCTTCATTCAGTGTTCTACGTGTGGTCCAGGTTGGTACACCAACGACACGTGTTATACTACTCGTATGCCACCTGGGATCATCGTTTATCATTGTCAGGATGACTCCTTCCGCGTCTAGGATTATACGTGGCCGTTCAGGCCCTCGCTTTTCGTTGTGTGATATAGCAAAACCTGTATCGCGAACACGCTGCACTACAGCAAGAATCGTTGCTGGATTCGGTACCCGTCTGTTGGGAAACCTTTCCGAATCGATTCGTGGAGCGCGACCCGTATTCTCTTCTGCCTCACGATACACTAGCAGCATATCATGGTATTCGTGGTTTTCATACAGTGGCATTATTCAAATACTGCTACTACTATTATTATTACTACTACTACTACTACTACTACTACTACATAACCCGCGTACGATTAGTACGGACGATAATTCGCCTGTCTGACAGCTGTTATTCACGTGATGCTCAGGCAGGCAGCTCATACCCAGGGCGGCCGTACCTTATGCGCTGAAGTGCTGCAGCGCATTGCCTATTTGGAAAATTAAATTAGTTTAAAAATATTATCTACAATCAAATACTGTACTGTACAGTGCATTGAAAAAGACGTCAGCCAAAGAATAGGACATTATTCAACTCCCCTCACAACCAGGTAACTACTGGTGCGCTCCACGCCGGGTGCTGTGCGATCACAGCTCACAGAAACCAGGAACTCTGCCTTTTGCGCATGCGTGCCGAACTTTTCCGATACAAAGAGAATGTGTTCCGATCGGTTTCGACAGGCTGTGGAAACAACAGCCAAGACATCACTTCACAGCGATTCTTCGTTCGACCACAGACAGGCAGCACTTGCACTAGGCACACTTGAATTACGAACGATATGAGAACGTGGCAGCTGGCACCCTCTTGACTCAGCGGTAGCATTTAAGAGAGGATCGCTCAAAGCAAACGGGAAAACGAAATACTATAGAGCTCTTCGCGCCAGGTCTTTTAATACCAAAGAGGATAGAATACTACCAACTTGCCTATTCCGTAGTCACATTTGTAAATCGATGAACTATAAAAATTGTACTTTTTATGTTGTCAAAATAAGGACATGATATTGTGATTTTCTTAATTAATATGTCTAGTTTATAAATGACACTATAAAAACATAACATATAATTTTGCAATACGACGGTGCTGGTTTTATTTCAATGATCTTGGTAACATTGGGAAGTTCTGTTTTTGCGCGCTCACACAAAGTGTTTGAGATCGTGAATATTTTGCCATTGCATGTGTTATTGTGTGTTTAATTATATCGTTTTAGAGTTTTTTTTATGAGGAATGTGTATATGTGTTGGGGTTGTTTGCGTGTTTGTTCAGAGTGGAAAACTCAGTGGAGAGCCTCTTGAAAACCACATACCGGTATGTTTCTAAATATTTTTATTTTTTGAAGTGGGGATGGGTTACAGCACACAACTGATTTTCTGCACCAGCCGCCACTGCTCATACCTCTAGTCCGGATTTACGGAGGGGACGGGAACCCGTCTAACCACATCCCCGTCGCTAGGAACAGCAGAGCACAGAACTACACTAGTGTCCGAAAGTTAAGCATAAGTTACGATTAAGCAGAGCAACAGGAAATAGACCCAAAATCGCAGGACATATGCACCTACCGACCTTACGTGTTCGCTCTGTGTAGGAAAGGAGTGTTCCCTGCTTTGACTAGCGGCGTAACCGCAAGGTAAACACAGCCTGTGCCTCCGCCCCATATTCCCTCAGTCGTGTTTGCCCTGTTATAGAGTGCGGATTGTAGCGTCGTGGTGAACGTGACAACATAACGGCACAACGACGCCATTTGGTCCCCGTTTTGCAGGATAGAATACTCGACGCCTGGAAGCAGGCCAGATACAGACCGAAGTCACCGTAACATTGAACGTGCCAAAAAGTGTCACCCCCAGGCTTTGGAGGCGATTTCGAGGCACAGGAGATGTTAGTCGTAGGGCAGTACCAGATCGACCAAGAGTAACCACCCCGCAGCAAGACCGATATCTGGCCTTAACCACCCTACGAAATCGGAGTGCACCTGCAAGACAATTGTCGGCGGAGCTTGCAGCCGTTTCAGAGGTTGCCATTTCCCGGCAAACTGTCTACCGGAGGCTCAGAACAGCAGGGCTGTTTGCCCGACGTCCAGCGTTGTGCGCCCCGCTCACTACAGCACAGAGATCGACACGTTCACTGTGGAGCCGTCAACATCGAAACTGGACCATGAATGAATGGAAGCATGTGTTCTTCACAGATGAATCGCGCTTCAGTTTACAGAACGTTTCCCGTCGCACATTAATCTGAAGAGAACCGGGTAGCTGATAAAACAACAGGTACATGGTGGAACGGACCAGTATGTTGGTGGGGGCGTCATGGTGTGGACTGGCCTCATGTTGAATGACCGTACGGACCTGCATATCTTCATGGGTGGACCGAGGAACACTGTTAACGCTCGGAGATACAGGGATGAGGTACTGAGACCACATGTTCAACTTTTCAGAGGTGTGGTTGGTACAGACTTCCTCTTAGTGGAAGATAATGCCCGACCGCACCGCGCTGCTCTAGTGGATACATTTGTGGCTGGAGAAGATATTCATCGCATGGAGTGGCCAGCGAGGTCTGTATACCTGAATCCTGTAGAACATGCCTGGATTGCATTGGAGAGGCGAGTTGCATCCCGCCAGCCTCCAACAAGGACCCTCCAAGACATTCGCATTGCCCTTTCGGAGGAAAGGGAACGACTGCCACAAGGGTTCTTGGACCATCTGATAGAGGGCATGCCAAGTCGCGGCGAAGCATGTGTGGCAGTTAGGGGTAACTCTAAACCCTATTAACAGGATATTGTTTGTGGAAGGTATTGCCAAGTTTTGTTAGTTGTTGTCAAAAATGTACCTTAGCTATCAGGACCTTCCTGACACCGTGTTTTTGGACAAGTTGTGTGACATATAGTGTGTGAGTCAGCTTCCGTTTGTTCAGCAATCCGTCTGACATTTCTATCAAGCGGTATGGCCTTGTTTAGTGATTATGCTTAACGTTTGGACACTAATGTAGCACGCGATATTTCTAGTGCTGTCGCCGAACTATTACGTTTAATGTTCTCCCAGAGTGCTGATTTCATTATCACGGATTATTGGGAGAAATACTCCCCGTATGCTGAAACACCCCGCACCTCATTTCATCGTTTTGTTATAATGCACAACATTATGGTGGTGGTGGCGCCATGGTGTTGAGCGACATCATGTTGAATGGCCGTACGGACCTGCACATTTTCATGGGTGGTCCGAGGAACACTATTAACGCTCGGAGACACAGGGATGAGGTACTGAGACCACATGTTAAACTCTTCAGAGGTGCGGTTATTCCAGACTTCGTCTTAATGGAATATAATGCCCGACCGCATCGTTCGGCTCTGGTGGATGAATTTCTGGTTGGGGAAGACATTCATCGCATGGACTGCAGCCGTTTACTGTGGAGCCGTCAGCATCGAAACTGGACCATGAATGAATGGAAGTATGTGCTCTTCACAGATGAATCGCACTTCAGTTTGCATAACGATTCCCGTCGCATATTAATCTGGAGAGAACCGGGTAGCTGATACAACCACAGGAACATGGTGGAACGGGACCGGTATGGTGGTCGTGGCGTCATACTGTGGAGCGGCATCATGTTGAATGGCCGTACGGACCTGCACATCTTCATGGGTGGTCAGAGGAACACTATTAACGCTCAGAGACACAGGGATGAGGTACTGAGACCACTTGTTAGACTCTTCAGAGGTGCGGTTGTTCCAGACTTCCTCTTAATGGAATATAATGCCCGACCGCACCGTGCTGCTCTGGTGGATGAATTTCTGGTTGGGGAAGACATTCATAGCATGGACTGCACCCGTTTACTGTGGAGCCGTCAGCATCGAAACTGGACCATTAATGCATGGAAACATGTGCTCTTCACAGATGAATCGCACTTCAGTTTGCGTACCGATTCCCGTCGCATATTAATCTGGAGAGAAGCGGGTAGCCGATACAACCACAGGAACATGGTGGAACGGGACCGGTGTGGTGGTGGTGGCGTCATACTCTGGAGCGGCATCGTGTTGAATGGCCGTACGGACCTGCACATCTTCATGGGTGGTCCGAGGAACACTATTAACGCTCGGAGACACAGGGCTGAGGCACTGAGACCACTTGTTGGACTCTTCAGAGGTGCGGTTGTTCCAGATTTCCTCTTAATGGAATATATTGCCCGACCGCACCGTGCTGCTCTGGTGGATGAATTTCTGGTTGGGGAAGAAGTCTGTCGCACTCCTCTGGGACATTGATTAATGAATGATTAATGAAATGAAATTGTATTGGAGAGTGTTGCTGGAATGAAAGATGACAGGGAAAACCGGAGTACCCGGAGAAAAACTTGTACTGCCTCCGCTTTGTCCAGCACAAATCTCACATGTATCGACCGGGATTTGAACCACGGAACCCAGCGGTGAGATGCTGGCGCACTGCCGCCTGAGCAACGGAGGTGTAAATACATTATTATTATTATTATTATTATTATTATTATTAGTAGTAGTAGTAGTAGTAGTAGTAATAGTAATACTATTACTACTCAGGAAGCTCTAATTAAACGGGTCAGTTACAGTCATCATTTTACCTATCGTAAGTTACTGTCCAGTAATATGCCATCTATTACAAATACCCGGCGGCACTTCCATAGTAGCTCTTTATCCTTCGAGCAATGTTCACGCATGGATACAACTACGGTTTTGGAAATTTGTCTCATTAATAACAATTTCACTGAATACTTGTAGCCTTTTTTTTTCAGTGACCACCGTGTTTTCACTGACTTGAAAATATTATGAACATAGCATAGTCTATTATCAGAAGTTCATCGTAGACTGTCACAATAACAGCACAGAAATGTTGCGCTCATTTATCTTTAACTCGTTTACTATTTCTCTTCATTTTTGTCAGCTTGGATCACTGAGTAACGCCATTGGCGTCTTACAAATCACACAAAACTGCACAGCACTTGAGTTGCATATATGAGCTGGTACGGATGTTTGACGTCACGTACTGTACGTAAACGAGTGAAAAATAACACTCGCGGTGTACTTTTCACACAGAGTACCCTAGACCGGTTTTCGAGTACAGCAAGTGGCCTGGCACGTGAATCAGCCTACCCTACTTGCCAAACGGTTAGGGGAAGTGCACAACAACATGTGTTGGGCCGCGATAAGAAACAGGCTCAACAACCCCTAGACTCTGCTACTGTACCTCCACTATACGAGGAGAGAATGACATAACCGGCGTATTGCTATGGCCGTTAAAAACACATTAGGTCCTGAAATATTTGGCTCAGTTATGGGAAAACTAACATGACAAGGTAAACGTACATAGCATATATTGTGAGATGTATTCTTTTTTGCCGACTAGCAAAATACGTGCACGTATACCCCTAACACCCTGTATATATACTATTTTTTACAATTTGTGTTACGTCCAACGGACACAGATTGGTCTTATGGCGACAATGGGAAAGAAAAAGGACTAGGAGTAGGAAGGAAGCGGCCGTGGCCTCAATTAAGGTACAGCCCTAGAGTTTGCCTGGTGTGAAAATGGGAATCCACGGGAAATCATCTTCGGGGCTGCCGACAGTGGGGTTCGAACGCATTATTTCCCGTATGCAAGATCACAGCTGCGCGTCCATAACCGCACGGCCAACTTGCCGGGTGTATATACCTACATATATCTGTGACTTTTAACGAAACAATCATTGTATGAATATTTTTTCAACGTAAGCTGCACTGTGGAAAATGTACTTGCATTCCAAACATTTCCTTTATTTGTGCTTAAGTGAGGAAAAAGAATCCCTCGTCGAAATATTTTATGGTATGAAGCTAATAAATGCTCCTTTCTCTGATAACGCATCAGATGGCATCACATCGCATCGCGTGCAGAATGAATGTAGGCGTTAAAATTGGAGATAAGCGGAGAAGTATGCCATAAACAGGAGCGAGATGGAGAATGAATGCTAAATGACCATTGGTGCATCGATACGGGCAAGTTTTTAATAATCGATACCTGAATTCCTCAAGCGGAAACATTTTGTTTCTCAATAGTGTGAGGGTGGTACATGTTCCAATAAGCCCGGGGTGTTCTGAGGCCTTTTACCACGGCTGTCCCTTGTGTACAGCTCCAGGTTACTGTATCCCTTTACACCAAGGTAAAGTGGTTTTTGTGTTAGTTGGAATGAAACAGATCTGCCTTGAACAGCGACAGAGCTCTAGAGTAACCAGCTCTTGTCTACACTATCCTGTAGTCTCATCCTTTTCCCTAAGTAATTTCCTCACCTCAGAAAAATACTACTCTACTGTAGCTACTCACTGGTTATTGTACTTACCGCCCTATGGTTACGGCGAACAGTCACGGGGACTAGTACAGGCTACTTTACATTTTCTTTCTTCCAGCCGAGAAATTTCTAGGTTTTAGATTTCTCTGCTAGTGAAGAACCATGGCATTCTGTGGATTAGAGTTTCCATGAACAGCAATAAAACGAGCGAGTTGGCCATGCAGGCCGTGAGCTTGCATTAGGGTGATAGTAGGTTCGAACCCCACTGTCTGCAGCCCCGAAGGTGGCTTTCCGTGGTTTCCCATTTTCACAGCAGGCAAGTGCTGGGGCTGTACCTTAATTAAGGCCACGGCCGCTTCTTACCCACTCCTAGCCATTTCCTATCCCATCGTCGCATTAAGATCTATCTTTGTCGGTGTGACGTAAAGCAACCAGAAAAATAAATAGAACAACAATAGGCTAGTAATAAAAACACTTTGACCAAGCGAGCGGCTACTTTATTTAGGTGACGTAGCTGTCAGCTTGCATTCGGGAGATAGTGGGTTCGAGCCCACTGTCGGCATTCCTAAAGATGGTTTACCTAGGTTTCCCATTTTCACACCAGGCAAATGCTGTACGTAATAAAGCCCACAGTCGCTTCTTTACCAGTCCTAGTCCTTTGCCATGCCATCATAAACAAGTCTGGCAGTGTTGGTGTGACATTACTGTAAATCACTACAAAATAAAGCGTATGAGGGTTGTTTTCCATATCTTCAACACTTGACCAGAAAAAAAGAAAAACTTACCTTTCCTCCAAAATCCCTGTGCGTAACGCTGAAAGGTTGACATCTGGACTTCTGAATCATTAAGAAGAGGGAAATAGAACGGATCTTTCATGATGATACAAGAACTCCCACCAATGAAATAAATAAATCAGTAAATAAATAAATAAATAGATAAATAAATAAATAAATAATGTAAGGTTCTAGTAGACTACACGTAGGTGGCAGAACAATAAACGCCGTCGGCTTCAGTTCCCCGCCAGGAAGACGATAGTTTATAAACTGAGACATACGATCGTGTGATTCTCGCAACTTACAACAAAAATGGGTATCAGGTTGCTACCTGCGAGTATTGGTGACCAGGTACTGAATGAATTACACTGCTCCAGTCAATGTCGAAGTTGCGAGTGATGCAAACAATAATTTTCCACTCCTCCATGGGCCTTCATGACCTGTAACGGATGTGATTTTGCTTTTAATTAAGGACAATGGTAATGATTACTATATTAATAGTGCTTCTTGACTTACGACTCGTAAACAACTGTCGTCTTAAGAGTCTGATACACCAGAATTTCACCCCAGGTACCTAATCTAAAATACCGATCAACTGTGCCTCTAATTGATCTTACGACTTTGAACACAAAAGGAGAGATCCTATCCAGGTCCACTAATGGTTTTCAGAGGCTCCAATATGTCCTTAGTAAAATATATACTTTTAGAGGGTTTTAACGTCGCAGTAACTCATAGGTTCTCGGTGACTAAAGTGCTAGAACTGGGAAGGAATCAGCAGTAGAATAAAAAGGGGGCACGTAAATTGACCAGGGAGAAGAGAGTTGCAGTGGTACCAACTTTGCGAGTTTGAAATTCTCCTATTTCGATATAGCGAATGTAGTCATGGCTACCAACATGTGAGTTTCGAAGTGGTGAAGTGTCGAATTGTCTAATAGTGTGAAGTGGTGAATTTCAATATGGTAAAATAGCGATCTACAGTGCGAAGTGGTGAATTTCGATATGATGTAATTACACTATGATATCCAAGTTTCAAGGATGGTGCCACTGTACTCAGTACTCCCTAATCAATTTAGGTGCTCCCTTTTTCTCCTACTATCGGCCATGGTCTTTATTAAGGTACACCCCAAGCATTAACCGGTGTGAAATTGGGAAATTATGAAAAGTCATCTTCTGGGCATTCCATGGTGGGATACAAACTCGCTATCTCCTGAAGGCAAGTTCACAGACACCGAGCTCGATAGTTGCAGTCGCTTAAGTGCGGCCAGTATCCAGTATTCGGGAGACAGTGGGTTCGAACCCCACTGTCGGCAGCCCTGAAGTGGCTTTCCGTGGTTTCCCATTTTCACATCAGGCAAAATGCTGGGGCTGTACATTAATTAAGGCCACGGCCGCTTCCTTCCCACTCCTATCCCATTCCTGTCCCATCGTCGCCATAAGACTTATCTGTGTCGGTGCGACGTAAAGCCAATAGCGAAAAAAATGTTCACAGACATGCCCCTTACCACATCGATGTAGTCTATTATCAACCACTATTGAATGCCATAGCTATGAGCAAGAACTGAAGTATAAGCTTAGACGTCGAGAACCAGCTGGGAACCAAATCACTGAGGCCCACCATGCGACCAGATTGTATGAATTGATCTGAATAATTATTATCAAAATTGAACTGAAGTTTGAAAGTGCATGTGCTGTACAGTGATAGTTGGTACTCGAACCTGGTTCAAATCCCGTGTTGTCCTTAATATTATGCTACAGATCACAAATCATGACAAATATAACATTCATTTAACACCATAAAATATCCCTAAACCAAACTAAAATTACGGTATGTGTTTAATATTAAGATAGAGAATAATTGTTCTTTTCCCATCGTTTCTTCCTAATTATCTAGGGGGCGACACTAATGTGGATTGAGCCTAGTTTTATGCCTTTCCTGACACCGACCATAAGTGGAGTGATGTATTCACTTTTGCATGTTTCTGTGATAATTAGTAGTGTGAAGTATTGTAAACCAGAGGTTTTCAAACTATTATGAGATTGTAAACCTCACTCATGGCTAAAAGTTCGATGTACCCACACGAAAAGTTCCTAAATGATATTTTTTAAAAACATGAGTACCTAGCTAATTATTAAGGCAGTTTTAATTGTTTATAAACCATTCCTTTAAATACACATCGTAACTAAGACAAGATTATGAAAGTGAATACATTTTCATAACACATCACGAGAAATAGAGTTTGTGTCTGTATGAAGTATAATACAATGATGATAAAGTTACACAGATACCCTGTATGAAATTTTCACCAAACGCTGGAGTTTAGCCTCAATATCAAATTAATGAGTAAGGATGAAAAATTTTCGATCTTAATTCTGGAATTCAGACATTGCGAACCATCAAAATTTCAATAGGATGGGTGACTCACACTTCTGATGTGTCGTAGTCGTTGTGAGACATTCAAGCGAAGCGTGGCTCCATATAAACATATTTCACTTTCTTCTTAGTCCGCCTCTGTGGTGTAGTGGTTAGTGAAATTAGCTGCCACCCCCAGAGGCCCGGGTTCAATTACCGGCTCTTCCACAAAATTTTGAAGAGTGGTACGAGGGCTGCAACGGGGTCCACTCAGCCTCGGGAGGTCAAATGAGTAGAGGTGGGTTCGATTCCCACCTCAGCCATCCTGGAAGTGGTTTCCCGTGGTTTCCCACTTCTCCTCCAGGCAAATACCGGGATGGTACCTAACTTCAAGCCACGGCCGGTTCCTTCCCTCTTCCTTGTCTATCCCTTCCAATCTTCCCATTCCCCCGCAAGGCCCCTGTTCATCATAGCAGGTGAGGCCGCCTAAGCAAGGTACTGGTCAATCTCCCCTGTTGTATCCCGACCCATTGTCTCACGCTCCAGGACAATGCCCCTGAGGTGGTAGAGGTGGGATCCCTCGCTGAGTCCGAGGGAAAAACGAACCCTGGAGTGTAAGCAGATTAAGAAAAGGAACTTTCTTCTTATTTATTTATTTATTTATTTATTTATTTATTTATTTATTTATTTATTTATTTCCATTTTTCAATTTTTCTTCATGTGTTTCTCTGTAGCCTGCTTGCGTACTCCTATGTGTTCGCGTACCACAGTTTGAGAACCACTGTTGTGAACGAATGAAAATGTGTAATAAGATGATTACAGACAAACAGCCCTCGAGCTAGGGAAATTAACTAACTGTGGCTTAAATCCCCAGCCATGAAGGTTTAAATTCTTGACCGGGTTCGCTGTCTCTCATATCAGACTGCTCCTCTACTACTCCCACGAAGCCGAGAGATTCCATTCCTGCCCTCGGACGACAATTATAATCCTAAGACAAATCGGGAATCCAATCCAGGCTCTCCAGGTGAGATACATACTTGGTATCTCCCCACCAGAGGGATGTGAATATTTTCATAATCTAGACGCATTACGACAAAGACGTTATTCTCGTCGATTTTCCATTCTTTCAGCTCATCTATCAGTGGTTTTTGAGGGGTGGCGGTGGGCTAGAATAGGATGAATTCCTTGGTCGAGCCACCTCTCTACTCCTTTACTCTCAAACCTAGTAGGCACCTGACGAGTATTCGGTCAAGAAAGTGAACTTGGCTGAATACTTTCCCAAGTGCACGCAAAATAAAGAACCCGACCGAGTGATGTGAAGAGAAAAATGAAGTAGCGAGTGAATAGAAACCGTTTCCATTTTCGAATGCGCCGTTCAGACTGTAGCAGTAAACGCGTTCCCTTAGTCAGTCTGTGTGGGCAAGTTGGCAGAGTGCTGAGTGCGTTTTCAAACATTTTCGCGCAACATTTTATAAGGTGTACTCGCAAATTGGTCTCGAAGTGGACTGCGCAGTTACCATGGCATGCCCTGTTGCAGAAAGGTAAGTCACCTGTAACTTCATCCTAACTGGTAGGGTGTCTCTCATAACAGTGTCTGCAAGATGAATTTCATCCACCACATTGTATTCTGCAATGCAACCCTCGCTGCGTTTACATTGCGCTGTGTCTTTTGGTATAGGCTGGAACATTATTATTGCTAATCATGTTCGACTCGTTGGCTGAACGGTCAGCGTACTGGCCTTCTGTTCAGAGGGTCCCGGGTTCTATTCCCGGCCGTGTCGGGGATTTTAACCTTAATTGGTTAATTCCAATGGCACGGGGGCTGGGTGTTTGTGTTGTCTTCATCATCATCATTTCATCCTCATCACGACGCGCAGGTCGCCTACGGGAGTCAAATAGAAAGACCTGCATATGGCGAGCCGAAACCGTCCTGGGATATCCCGGCACTAAAAGCCATACGATATTTCATTTCATTTCATTTCATTGCTAATCGTATTACGTCGAACAGAAACAAACATATCTCATGGCGACGATGGGATAGGAGAAGGTTTGCCTTAATGAAGGTACAACTTCCAGCATTTTCATGGTGTGAAAACGGGAAACCACGGAAACCATCTTCAAAGCTGCCAACAGTGGGGTTCGAGCCCGTTCTCCCCCGAATGCAAGCTGAAAGCTGACGCAAGCCGTGTAGCCAACTCACTCGGTGGCCTAGAACATATTTGATCTCTCTCAGTCTCATCCTTGGCTTTGACAAATTGAGGTATGAGCGATGCTATACTTTATGCACCCAGTCCCTGTTACGAATTGTGCGAAAATGTTCATAGGGTCGCTTCTTTTTGCCGGTTGCTTTACGTCGCACCGACACAGGTAGGTCTTATGGAGACGATGGGATAGGAAAGACCTAGGAGTTGGAAGGAGGAGGCCGTGGCCTTAATTAACGTACAGCTCATGCATTTGCCTGGTCTGAAAATGAGAAACCACGAAAAACCATCTTCAGGACTGTCGGCAGTGGGATCCGAACCCACTATCTCCCGGATGCAAACTCACAGCCGCGTGCCCCTGATCGCACGGCCAACTCGTCCGGTTCGTAGGGTCGGTTGATGCCTACATTGTTGTGGGCTTGGTAGATTGATAGGTAATAGCAAATTCTGGCATGGTGAGGAAAGCAATAGGAAACTACCTTTCTCCTCATTTCTTTTGTCTCCTCTTCAGTGACGCCTAGGCCATCTACGAAAGCTGATGGCGGAGCTGTTCGTATTCATTTTCATGATCATACCATACTCTGAAGTACTTTCTCTTTCCTGTTGTGAACCTCCGTAGCGTAACGGTTTGCTCTATTAGCTGCAGTCCGCGGAGGCCCGGGTTCGATTCTCGGTACTGTCAAAGATTTAATATTGGAAGGAGGATTGGTATGGTTCAAAGAAAATGTATCTGCAGCTTGACTGAAAAGAGCCGTACCACTTCGGGACATGGTAACGAATCAACCTTTGTCCGCTCCAAGGTCGATTGGTCAGCGTCTTGGCCTTCGACCCTCGGGGCCCCGTTTTTGATTCCCGGATGATCGATGGATTAGTCTTAAACGGTTACTTCCTTTGGCTCGGGTATTACGATTTTTCCTGTCCCCATATTCACGCACAACACTACCTCCACATAAACAACAAACAGTTTCTGATACACGGCAGGTGCCCTCCGCACTCTTCGGAGATCTGCCTTACAAAGGATGCACTCGACTACTAATAGCCACGCGAAATTATCGTTATTATTATTATTGGACCTATTATTACCTGTTCTTGCGGAAGTCTAACTGAGACTCTATGATTACACCTTCTTAAGAACACTTCCTAGTCTATATTCGCTTCTGATCACTATCCAGCCCATCTTGTAGTAGCTCAATCAACGTAGGAGCAATACGTTTGGCATATCCTTTGAAAATTTTCTTCATTTTCATCGTTTTATGACGATCATTCACTCTGTAAAGGTTCCTAACTACACGAAGTCGAATGGGAAAAGTCTCGGTCAAAATCTATTAATTGTATAGATGTTTACACGCTCAAGACTGATGTTCGGTCGAGTAATACAACGAGTGTCTCGGCCGAATACTCTCAGAAGTCAACTGGTCTACAGTTGCCCTTAGACGATCTCGGGAGAGCTGCACTCTCTCACGTCACACCTACATCGGGATTAAGTGGATAGCCTATAAATAAATATAAAGAAATAACTCAGATTCCAGGCATATTTATTGTAAAGTTGTTTGGTTGTGCTATCTGTAGACATAAGAGGAAATTATCTAGCAAGGATTTCTCCAAATTATTGTTTATCCCCCATGTAATGACAATTGTGACATCTGAAAGACGCGTTCAGTATTTATCTGAACATTTTCAAGCTTCAAATTCAAACAGACTGAGATGACGCTTCCGATTTTTATGTCACTGTGAAAAGGGTAGAATGGAATTTCAGAATGCGAGGCCTATGTACTTGATGTACTTGAGCTTGGGAAGATAACGACTCCATACTTCCCCTACTAACGATAACCCCAGCGATCCCTTTCCATTCCATTCACCCCTCCCTCTCCGTCCCATCACACTCTTTACACACATACACACACAAAATTGCAAACATTCACACCGAGCTAAAATACTGTACATGTACGGATATCTTAGATTGACAGCGGATTGAAGCCTGATACGATAGAACAACTTACAGAAATGGTTAGAAGTCAAGATCACAATATAACTACAAAGAGGAAAGAAGCTGAATCCGATACTTCACGCAGTGACCTCCTTGTTGATTTGAGAAAGATTAGGGAATTTAGTCAGTTGTTAAAAGCGGAGCCACCGGGCGAGTTGGCCGTGCAGTTAGGGGCACGCAATTGTGAGCTCACATCCGGCAGATAGTGGGTTCGAGCGCCATTGTCGGCAGTCCTGAAGATTGTTTTCCGTGGTTTTCCATTTTTACACCAGGCAAATGCTGGGACTGTACCTTAATTAAGGCCACTACCGGTTTCTTCCCACTCCTAGGCCTTTCCTATCCCATCGTCGCCGTAAGACCTATCTGTGTCGGTGTGACGTAAAAGCCTTTAGCAAAAAAAAAAAAAAAAAAAAGCAGGGCCATCTCCATACAGACCATGGCGGCCGGCCCTCTACCCACCACCTTTGTCCCTAGAAATTGACCTGGTTCTCATTTTTTGTGTAGGCTGAGTGAACGTCAAGGCCATTTGCTCCTCTACAAGTGGAAAACTCATTCCCTACATTTTTAGACTTCCTGACGGGGATTTGAACCCATGTCCTCCCGGGTAAAATAAGCACGCCTTTACTGCCTAGCCTAGGTAGCCCCCTTATTTATCGTAAGCTTCGAAATATATAAAATCGCAAAGACAAACAGGTATAGCAATATATCTCCTTTTTCCTCAGAGAGAGGTTCATCTAATTCCACATCTGGCAAAAAATATTTGTGGCCATGTGTCTGTCAGGTCAACAGACCAGAGGCTGGTTGGATCCTCAAATAGCACCACTAAAGGCTATGCGGTTATAAGGAAACCCCAAAAACCAATGACAGCACCAAAATGAGGCGTACTAGGCAAGATGAGGAGTGAGGTAGTTTGACATTGCTTTCCTCAATTTGTGGCCATATTTGCAGAAACTTTTCGGCTCAACATACGTTACTTCTGTAAAACTGACTGTATTCTAGAGCAGTTTTTTCTAAAATTTGGACATTTAGGCCTATAACTTGTACAATACTTGGTCAGACTTAACGAAATCCGGCAAAATATGTTCAGTTTGATCCAAGAATCAGAAAAATTTCTCTGAGCTTCTGGGGCAGACGTTTAGATTCTAAGTGATACTTCACGGCATTTGAACACTAATCGGTGGAGTACTGCATCAAACACGCAATCACACAAGTTTATGGTGCATACTTACTCCATGCGCTTACGGGCGCGCAGCTGTGAGCTTGAATCCGGGAGATAGTTCGTTCGAACCCCACTGTCGGCAGCCCTGAAGAGGGTTTTCCGTGGTTTCCCATTTTCACGCCAGGCAAATGCTGGGGTTGTACCTCAGTGAAGGCCACGGCCGCTTCCTTCCCATTCCTAGGCCTTTTCTCTCTATCGTCTCCATAAGACATATCTGTGTCGGTGCACCGCAAATGCAAATAGCAACAAATAAACTTACTCCACGGGTTACATATTCTCGATTCTCTGTTCTTTCATGAAAGTTTCAAGTCACAGTATAGGAATTATTCTTGGTAGCATTAAGACTTATGAACGTACACTGATGAGCAAGTGAATTAGGTATAGCTACTGTACGTTTTGGCAGAATGGTGCTGTGGTAGGCTGGGTGAATGTAACAGCATGGGGACCATTCATATGGAATGAAATGGAACCCCTGGTACAACAACCAACGTCCGTCATCGGTGAGTGTTAGAGGAACCTGGAGTCAGATAATATCCAACCATTTGTTCACCTTCTGCACTTGGAGACCTGTACCTACTGCAAGACAATGCGCCGACGCATCGCTCCCGAAGTGAAGCCGATTTGTTCGATGAACAGTCCACGGGCATGATAAATCTTACCTGGTCCTCAGGGTCACCTGACCTCAATTCCACAGAGCACATCTTGGAGCTGTCGAGAGTACCTTATATGTGCGACCAGGGTCCTGCTCCGAACAATCTCTGTGCATTAAGGGAGGCTGTACAACAGTCATGGATCAGTATGGCATCCATATGCTTCTGGTATGTTCTGTAGTCCACGTCCCTCCGCATCACCGCTGTCATGTCCGGCTCCATGGCTAAGTGGTTAGCGTGCTGCTTTTGGTCACAGGGGTTCCGGGTCGATTCCCGGCATGGTCGGAAATGTTCACCATGGTTAGTCAAATTCGCTGGTACGGGGGCTGTGTATGTGTCGTCTTCATCATCATTTCATCCTCATCACGAGGCGCAGGTCGCCTACGAGCGTCAAATCAAAATACTTGCACCTGGCGAGCCGAACACGTTCCCGGACACTCCCGGCACTAAAGGCCATACGCCATTTTACCGCCGTCATCAGAGCGAAAGGAGGTGCTGCACACTACTAGCCAGGTATCTCCCAATTCAATTGCTCGTTAGTCTGGAACAAAACAGAAATGTGTCCAAATCATTTTAAACCGTCGTATAAGTTACTTTTTACCGAGTTTCTCCAAGCAAACTTGAGCATGAAACATTCTAGACAGGATGTTAAGTCAGCTAGTGTGCCAGTGATTTCCTTACTGAGCAAGGAGGGGTTATTGCAGCAGCTTACCCTCTTCACAACCTCCTCAATCTCTTATTATTATATCTTTATTTAACGTCTCCCGTACGTCAACAGTTTCCGCACTATCAAGTTCATGAGTGAGATTCAGACAGAAATGAGACTTACGTTCAGCACTATACATATATTTCCTACCGAGCTCGATAGCTGCAGTCGCTTAAGTGCGGCCAGTATCCAGTATTCGGGAGATAATGGGTTCGAACCCCACTGTCGGCAGCCCTGAAGATGTTTTTCCGTGGTTACCCATTTTCACACCAGGCAAATGCCGGGGCTGTACCTTAATTAAGGCCACGGCCGCTTCCTTCCACTTCCCAGGATTTTCCTATCCCATCGTCGCCATAAGACCTATCTGTGTCGATGCGACGTAAAGCAAATATCAACAAACATATATTTCCTATTCTTCTCCTTTCCTGGACTTTATCCCAGTAATGCGAGGTTTGTACAAATTAAACCAATTTCTACGGCCGGATGGCCTTCTTGACATCAACCCCCAGTGAAAGCATGTATTCATTACTAAGTGTTTCTGTGGCGGTTAATAGTGTTACATTTTGCATATAAATGAAGACGAACACAAACACCTAGAGCTTGAAGAATTATCGAAAAATAGTCAAAACCCCAGACTCGTTCGGGAATCAAAACCGGGGCCCTCTGAACCGAAGGCCACTTCGCTGACCATTCAGCCAAGGAGCTGGACGAGTTTTGTACTAGCCTGCACATTAAAAGAAATACTGAACCATTCTGTTCATGGACCAATTGTATAGATTTTAGTATTAGATATTGGGATTACATAAGACCACCCAGGGAGTCATTGTCTTATAGTTTATTTCATAAAAGATTCCAGAAGAAGCGTTCTCGTGGGACGAGAGCTAGAGCGTCATTATGAAAATCTCCAGAACCTCATTAAAGGGAGTTATGTCCCAAGCCAAGCCTCTTAATGAAGATTAGGGACGCTTCCCGGATCCCGGCAAAACTAACCTTCGGAGGGAAGAAAGAATAAAATTAATATCTTTGGTTACGGAAGAGATGCATTGGATCTGATACAAGAATTGCAACCTGCATAATTTATGCTTAATTTTGATATGCATTAGGGCTGCAATCATAAATGCATTCGTTAAGTAGGGTACTTGACGTGCTTTGTGCGGGAAAACTTCGAGTCGCGGGCGCGCGTATCCTGCACGTGATCAAGCGGCGTGGCTACGCCAACCTGATTATAAACGCAAGGCCGCCTGGCACATCAGCCTCATTCTCTCACCGTAAGGCTGCTAGAACGAAGTCGTCATGCTGCAAGTCGGCACCGAGAACAACGTTTTATCTTCGAGCTGCACATACAACTAGTACTACTGAATCGGCGAGGAATTACCCCTGCATCAAGCCAGAACGAGCTTCTACATCATCATAGCGAGGAAGCCACAATGGGAGCTGAAGTCGGCACGACATCGGGAATAGATCCAGGAACGTTGGGCGTACCTGATCAGCGCGACGTCGAAGGGGACATCTTCCAACCATCTAAGGAGCTGTACGAAGGACTCACGCAAGATAGAATGTCTCCAATTGTTCACCAGTATCTGCTGCAAGCGTCGCAGTTTGTCATGATGTGGTAAATTCAGTGGTCCACAGGAAGGGCCGCTCCGTCATGTCATCAATCATATAAGGTCAGAGCTTTCCAATTCTGTTTCAAGCATGTCATTTAAATTTAGATAGGAACAAGGGGCCGTCAGCCAACAGGTTAGTTTATGGTAGGAAAATTCTTGGTAATAAAGAGCTAGGCCTCAAGCTCGAACCCCGTACATTAGGGTAGATGATAGTTTGTCGATTCCTTGTTGGTGTGTTTATATTACATTTCGATAGTATTATATTAGTGTACGTGTTATCTTCATGGGTCAGGTCGAACTCCCTTGGTCATGGTAGGTTAGTCTGACGGGCAGGCACTATTTATTGTGTAGCGTTTAGGCAGATGTCTCTGCAGACGTTGGTGGTATAGTTGAGACCAGGATTTACCCCGTAATTCACCTAGCTTTACTGACAGGGCGAGCGAGTCCGAATGTTTGAGAGATGTGGGCATTATGCATATAGCTGACTGTATGAATTGATATGAGAGAGCCCCAGCACAGTTTGAGAGTGTATTGGATGCATTTGAGATGCCTTATTATGGCTATGTGACTATAGCTTACTGAATTGTGCCTTTGTATTATCAAGTTTGAGCCCATGGGAGGCGGAAATAAGATTTGTTAAATTGCTGGTGATGTTGCGATGAGTGCGGGTAGCCCGTGTGTATTTAAAAAGTGCTTTTAGCAGCCAGATTATGTGAGGTACTTTGAAAGGCGAAATTTTCTTAGCACGCAGTCAGTCAGCTGGGCTCATAAATTGTGTGGACTGCCGCCTGTCGAGTGCACGGCTGGTGAGGGTTATTGTGCCTGACGTCACAGTCTTGAAACTTGGTTATATTGCTGTCTGCAGCTTGTCGAGTGTGTAAGGGGGAGAAGACGACCTTGATGTTTTGAACGCAGGGAAATTTTAGTTCTGTTTGTTCTGCATTTATTTTAACACTGGCCCGTTTGATATTGACCCCTTTGACATGTTGGTTGTGTTCCTTTTATATAGTTTGTATATGAACATTCAACGCCTTACTTTTCATGGGACCAGGGTTCGAGACCGGGTCTGGGCACTGTACATTATGTGTTTATATTTGTTTGCACCGGGGTTCGATGGTACGAGTCATAGTAAATTTTATGGAAATTACTGTTAGATGTGTATTTCAGCAGATATCCATTTTTCTAGATTTCATTACTTACACAATTGTACCATGCTTGTTACAGCAGAGCTGTTTCGTGAAGGCAGTGAACTGGTTGTCATCGGCTCAACATTATCTTTACCCCAATCATATTTGAAAGCTCTTATATTTGTAAATAGTATATTTTTATGTAATAAATCCCTGATTGTAAAACTTTGAATGCAGCGATGTTGTCTGTTAGATAATTTTTTTTCATTTTATTTTAGCTGATTCTTACCTGATTAGTCACATATCCTAGTGTTTTATCGTAATATTGCCCTTTGTTCTCCCTTGTTATCTCTGTGAAGTGCGCGATGGTGCGGCCGAGCGTGGATATGTGTTCAGGTAAGACTATGTGCACAAGCTCACGTTTGTGGGAGTTCTTTCACTACTGTACTCTGGGTTCGAGACCGGCATTCGCCTGGCCGGAACCATAGGGTTCTGTAGGGCACATAGTAAATTTGGCGCCGAGCAACGTGTGGGCCCGATATTTCTGTAAAGGGGAACCATAGCGCCAGAGTAAATTTGAGCAACGTGTGGGGCCTGATATATCCGTAAGTGAGGGTTACCCAAAAATAGTGAACTTGGTGCGGCCAACTTAGGACCCGATATTGCAGTAATGAGGGTCATACAGCTTGTTTTATTATGCCGTCAGGTGGTGCTTGATATTTGTGTAAACGAGCTCACACAGCCAAGTTGTATTTTGCTGATGTTCTCCGTGGATAGGGCTATGTGTCATAACTTGTGTCTATAAAAGTATGACCTGATATTTCGGTAAATAGAGGTCATGCAAGGCTTGATTTCAGGCATACGTTATGGCAGCTGCATTCAATTATGTGTAGTACAGGTATACCAAGTTTGGTCTTTGATCTGTACGATTAGCTTCGTGATATATTATGAGTATCTTGTTGAGACTTGTGATGTTTAATGACTGCCAGTTCAGGGAGGTATTTCGTGACTTATATGTCCCTTGGTCTTACCATTAGGATATGGATATTGCAGTTGATGTTGATTAGCGAGGATGTGCTGACTTTGTGGTTACCGTGGAGTGTTGGATGATATTCGTGTGGGGATTTGACCTGTAGGGTGTTGTGTTTAACAGGTGTATAATCATATAGCTTTGATTTTTGCATGTAGAAGTTTTTTTGTTGTTTTTATGACATTTGTTGGAGAATTTTGTGTTTGTGTTGTATATATTTTGTATCATAGTGTTGTGCTGACGGTTACCCTGTGTTGGAGTGACATGATGGTGTATTGAGGTAGCCTACTTAGGCTCTGGAAGTTCGAGAGTTGGGCAGTTAGGAACATTTTGATAAATTAGAACTGAGGGAAGTTGGTAGAACTTGAGATTTAATCGGTGACATACGGAGCGGTTTTTTCCGCCGGACCTTATGACGAGTGAGTGCCGAATGTCGGTAGACATGGGAGAGATGCTGAGGCACCTGAGCGATTAGCTAAAGGAACTTAGAGAGGATCTAGGAGTTATTAAAGGACAAGCGGATAGGAATAGTGAGCTCTTGGTTCAGAACGGTGAGCGTTTGAACGACCAAGTCAGTACAAAATTTAAAGAACTTAAAGAACACGTAACCGAGCAACTCACGGAAAAATTCGCGGAGTGCGAAGAAAAGGTTACACAAACAATGACCGAACAATTAGTACTCACAGAGACACGGGTAGCGAACCAAATAACTGAGCTAAAGGAGCACACTAGCATTCGTTTGGAGCAATTGGCCTCTAGAAATGAAGCGACTAGGCGAACCGTAGCCAAGTTAGAAACGAAGATAGAGACCGTTAGTAGACAATGTGTTACCACTACAGAGGAGTTGAGTAGACGGGTTGAAGAGTCGCACAGGACAGTACATGAACAGATTCGTGAAGTTAAGGGCAGTATCGGGGGAATAAAACAGCTTATAGAAGAAAAGGACAAGGAGACTCAGACTGAACTGAGAACCGTTATACGCAAGAGAGGCTAGAAAAAGTGGAGCAGAAAGTAGAAGGCAATATGGAGGCTAGGACTCGAGAAGGAGTTGGAAGGAAAGAGCAAACCACGGAAGAGAATAAGGAGAAGATTGCCGAGTTGGAGCTTAATCGATGGCAGAGCCGGAAGGAATCGAAGGAATTTGTAGCGAGACAGATAGTTGAGCCAAGGCAGGGAGAAATTGGTGCTCCTCAGGAAGAAGAGGTCACTGATGTACCTAAACAAGAGGGCTCTGAGAACGAATCGATCGAAAATAAGGAAGGTAAAATCGACGATAAGGTGTCCGAGGATGAAATTGTCGAAGAAGTTCAGCAGTCGGATTCACCGGTTGAACCGCCAGAAATCGATGTGGCGCGAATGGAGCAATCAGATACAAACAGTCCGATGGTTCAGGATGCAGAAGCAGAGAAGGAAGACACACCAGGAAACGAGAATATTACCGTAGCCTTAGAAGAAGTAGTGAATGACACGGCAAGCACGGAAGTGGAGACAGATCAAAGCAAGGAAGCTGGGGAGACGGCAACTTTGGTTTGGCTACAGGAAGGAGAAGAAAAACAGCTAAAGAATCTCAGTGTGCGGAGATCCGGCAACATAGCCATAGTCCTGTCAGAAGGGGACGAGCTGAAAAGCTACGCGACGACGTCTGAGGGCAAAGACCTCGTAAATTCTGCCGTGGAAGAAGAGAGTCTGGAATGTGTAACAGTATCCAAGGTCGAGGCAGATGATATAGGAAGGGAAATCGCAAACGACGTTACTGGGATTTCTGTACAAATAGAAATTGGAGACCCGACCGGGGACGCGCAAAATAGTCAAAAGGAAACGGTTGGAAAGAATCTTAAAGAGATAGCAGACGGAAATGAAAGGGACGATCAATGGTGTAACCAGCATTCGAAGCAAAGTAAAGGAAAGAGAACTAGGTCATAAAAGAGACGCAAGAAGAACCAAAAATACCGATACCAGTTTGGTTGGTTCGCAAGACAAGTAAGAATACGCCGTAGGTGGAAGACTGGAATCGGCAGAAGAAAGAAGAAGCGGCGAAGGGAAGATATGAAAGAGGGACGAATGCTTAAACCAAGAAGCTACGTGGAACAGTTGAGGAGAAAACGTACTGTTGCGAAGAGGTGGCTTTCCGCGTGTCGTGAAATAAGGCGGAAGAAAATTGATTGGAAAACCGAGAGAAAGGAATATGTCTTACTTCACAAAGTAGACAGCGGAACAGAGAGAGGAAACCTCTCTAACAACAGAAGTAAACAAAAACGAAGTGGCGTGAACCTCCGCATGCTAGAAGGCAGACTGAATGAGACAGGGTGTAAGGAAAGTTGCGGAACGGCCGTAATGCGGGGAACTTCTGTAAGCTTGACAAGTAGGAGAACCATATAGATGATGACCACTGTATATAAATAGAATTGTAAATAGAAAACTTGTGGTATAACCAGTAGATATACTTTTTTTGTGAATTGTATTAATGAAATATTATGAAGAATGAAGAGAATTAAGATGAAGTTAGCAGGGATTGGCATATGTAACAAAATGTGATATGGGGAAGAAGGATATCATAACAGTTACCCACATAAATTCGTTACTCACACATATTGGATTCTGTAACCTACTAAACTTGAAGAAGAAGAAGAGGAAGAGGAACTTGGAGAAGAAGAACACGCCGGAGATGGTGCAGGAGATGAGGTTGTCATTCCGGAAGAGGATGAACATGACGGCAGAGAAGAACAACCAGAGGTACCCAGTGGTAAAGGACAAGAAGAAGAAGAAGTAAATATTATTTCTTCAGGAAACCGTCATAAACAGCTATCTGCGCAGCGAGAAGAAACGGAATGTCAAGGCTGCGAAAGTAACCACCGGAGATTTCTAGCCCTGCTAGATGCCTATTACCAAGTTAGGAAGGATGGGGAGGCTCTTATGTCTGTAGCCGAAGATAGTCCCGTGCCATGAGGTTTTGAAAATTTACAGCATAAATGATTGCGATGAGAAGATGATCTCGACATTGAGGAAAATAAAATTGATGACAAAATTTTATTTTGTCGTTCACGGAGGGCTATGAACCATTCTGTTCATGGACCAATAGTATAGATTTTAGTATTAGATATTGGGATTACATAAGACCACCCAGGGAGTCATTCTCTTATATTTTATTTCATAAAAGATTCCAGAAGAAGCGTTCTCGTGGGACGAGAGCTAGAGCGTCATTATGAAAATCTCCAGAACCTCATTAAAGAGGCGAGCCAAGCCTCTTAATGAAGATTGGGGAGGCTTCCCGGATCCCGGCAAAACTAACCTTCGGAGGGAAGAAAGAATTAAATTAATATCTTTGGTTACGGAAGAGATGCATTGGATCTGATACAAGAAATGCAACCTGCATAATTTATGCTTAATTTTGATATGCATTAGGGCTGCAATCATAAATGCATTCGTTAAGTAGGGTACTTGACGTGCTTTGTGCGGGAAAACTTCGAGTCGCGGGCGCGCGTATCCTGCACGTGATCAAGCGGCGTGGCTACGCCAACCTGATTATAAATGCAAGGCCGCCTGGCACATCAGCCTCATTCTCTGACCGTAAGGCTGCTTGAACGAAGTCGTCATGCTGCAAGTCGGCACCGCGAACAACGTTTTATCTTCGAGCTACACATACAACTAGTACTACTGAATCGGCGAGGAATTACCCCTGCATCAAGCCAGAACGAGCTTCTACATCATCATAGCGAGGAAGCCACAACGGGAGCTGAAGTCGGCACGACATCGGGAATCGATCCAGGAACGTTGGGCGTACCTGATCAGCGCGACGTCGAAGGGGACATCTTCCAACCATCTAAAGAGCTGTACGAAGGACTCACGCAAGATAGAATGTCTCCAATTGTTCACCAGTATCTGCTGCAAGCATCGCAGTTTGTCATGATGTGGTAAATTGAGTGGTCCACAGGAAGGGCCGCTCCGTTATGTCATCAATCATACACTGACTGACAGTGACAATGCAACACCAAGGAGGAGTGGTTCGAAAGGGATGAAAGTTGGGGAAAAAAACAGAGACGGCACGGATGAATAATTGATGTTTATTTCAAACCGATATGCAGGTTACACAATGCGCACGGCATCGACTCAGTAGGATGTAGGACCACCGCGAGCGGCGATGCACGCAGAAACACGTCGAGGTACAGAGTCAATAAGAGTGCGGATGGTGTCCTGAGGGATGGTTCTCCATTCTCTGTCAACATTTGCCACAGTTGGTCGTCCGTACGAGGCTGGGGCAGAGTTTGCAAACGGCGTCCAATGAGATCCCACACGTGTTCGATTGGTGAGAGATCCGGAGAGTACTCTGGCCACGGAAGCATCTGTACACCTCGTAGAGCCTGTGTGGGCTGGCATTATCCTGCTGAAACAGAGCATTGGGCAGCCCCTGAAGGTACGGGAGTGCCACCGGCCGCAGCACATGCTGCACGTAGCGGTGGGCATTTAACGTGCCTTGAATACGCACTAGAGGTGACGTGGAATCATACGCAATAGCGCCCCAAACCATGATGCCGCGTTGTCTAGCGGTAGGGCGCTCCACAGTTACTGCCGGATTTGACCTTTCTCCACGCCGACGCCACACTCGTCTGCGGTGACTATCACTGACAGAACAGAAGCGTGACTCATCGGAGAACACGACGTTCCGCCATTCCCTCATCCAAGTCGCTCTAGCCCGGCACCATGGCAGGCGTGCACGTCTATACTGTGGAGTCAATGGTAGTCTTCTGAGCGGACGCCGGGAGTGCAGGCCTACTTCAACCAATCGACGGGAAATTGTTGTGGTCGATATTGGAACAGCCAGGGTGTCTTGCACATGCTGAAGAATGGCGGTTGACGTGGCGTGCGGGGCTGCCACCGCTTGGCGGCGGATGCGCCGATCCTCGCGTTCTGACGTCACTCAGGCTGCGCCTGGACCTACTCGCACGTGCCACATGTCCCTGCGCCAACCATCTTCGCCACAGGCGCTGCACCGTGGACACATCCCTATGGGTATCGTCTGCGATTTGACGAAGCGACCAACCTGCCCTTCTCAGCCCGATCACCATACCCCTCGTAAAGTCGTCTGTCTGCTGGAAATGCCTCCGTTGACGGCGGCCTTGCATTCTTAGCTATACACGTCTCCTGTGGCACACGACAACACGTTCTACAATGACTGTCGGCTGAGAAATCACGGTACGAAGTGGGCCATTCGCCAACGCCGTGTCCCATTTATCGTTCGCTACGTGCGCAGCACAGCGGCGCATTTCACATCATGAGCATACCTCAGTGACGTCAGTCTACCATGCAATTGGCATAAAGTTCTGACCACTCCTTCTTGGTGTTGCATTTGCTCTGTCAGTCAGTGTATAAGGTCAGAGCTTTCCAATTCTGTTTCAAGCATGTCATTTAAATTTAGATAGGAACAAGGGGGCCGTCAGCCAACAGGTTAGTTTAAGGTAGGAAAATTCTTGGTAATAAAGAGCTAGGCCTCAAGCTCGAACCCCGTACATTAGGTAGATGATGGTTTGTAGATTCCTTGTTGGTGTGTTTATATTACATTTCGATAGTATTATATTAGTGTACGTGTTATCTTCATGGGTCTGGTCGAACTCCCTTGGTCATGGTAGGTTAGTCTGACGGGCAGGCACTATTTATTGTGTAGCGTTTAGGCATATGTCTCTGCAGACGTTGGTGGTATAGTTGAGACCAGGATTTACCCCGTAATTCACCTAGCTTTACTGACAGGGCGAGCGAGTCCGAATGTGTGAGAGATGTGGGCATTATGCATATAGCTGACTGTATGAATTGATATGAGAGAGCCCCAGCACAGTTTGAGGGTGTATTGGATGCATTTGAGATGCCTTATTATGGCTATGTGACTATAGCTTACTGAATTGTGCCTTTGTATAATCAAGGTTGAGCCCATGGGAGGCGGAAATAAGATTTGTTGTATTGCTGGTGATATTGAGATGAGGGCGGGTAGCCCGTATGTATTTAAAAAAAGTGCTTTTAGCAGCCAGATTATGTGAGGTACTTTGAAAGGCGAAATTTTCTTAGCACGCAGTCAGTCAGCTGGGCTCATAAATTGTGTGGACTGCCGCCTGTCGAGTGCACGGCTGGTGAGGGTTATTGTGCCTGACGTCACAGTCTTGAAAATTGGTTATATTGCTGTCTGCAGCTTGTCGAGTGTGTAAGGGGGAGAAGACGACCTTGATGTTTTGAACGCAGGGAAATTTTAGTTCTGTTTGTTCTGCATTTATTTTAACACTGGCCCGTTTGATATTGACCCCTTGGACATGTTGGTTGTGTTCCTTTTATATAGTTTGTATATGAACATTCAACGCCTTACTTTTCATGGGACCAGGGTTCGAGACCGGGTCTGGGCACTGTACATTATGTGTTTATATTTGTTTGCACCGGGGTTCGATGGTACGAGGCATAGTAAATGTTATGAAAATTACTGTTAGATGTGTATTTCAGCAGATATCCATTTTTCTAGATTTCATTACTTACACAATTGTAACATGCTTGTTACAGCAGAGCTGTTTCGTGAAGGCAGTGGACTGGTTGTCATCGGCTCAACATTATCTTTACCCCAATCATATTTGAAAGCTCTTATATTTGTAAATAGTATATTTTTATGTAATAAATCTCTGATTGTAAAACTTTGAATGCAGCGATGTTTTCTGTTAGATAATTTTTTTTCATTTTATTTTAGCTGATTCTTACCTGATTAGTCACATATCCTAATGTTTTATCGTAATATTGCCCTTTGTTCTCCCTTGTTATCCCTGTGAAGTGCGCGATTGTGCGGCCGAGCGTGGATATGTGTTCAGGTAAGACTATGTGCACAAGCTCACGTTTGTGGGAGTTCTTTCACTACTGTACTCTGGGTTCGAGACAGGCATTCGCCTGGCCGGAACCATAGGGTTCTGTAGGGCACAATACGTTAGCTATTAGCTTCGCGTGATTGCTGACTTCGTGATTATAGCAGCGCGACCTGAGGTTTATGTGGAAACCGAACCACTATGATAATAATAATAATAATAATAATAATAATAATAATAATAATAATAATAATAATAATACAGGACGAGTTGGTCGTGCGGTTAGAGGCGCGCGGCTGTGAGCTTGCATCTGGGAGATAGTAGGTTTGAATACCAATATCGGCAGCCCTAAAGATGGTTTTCCGTGGTTTCCCATTTTCACACCAGGCAAACGCTGTGGTTGTACCTTAATTAAGGCCACGGCCGTTTCCTTCCCACTCCTAGCCCTTTCCTATCCCATCGTCGGCATAATATCTACCTTTGTCGGTGCGACGTAAAGCCACTAGCAATATAAACATAATAATAATAATAATAATAATAATAATAATAATAATAATAATAATAATAATAATAATAATAATACAGGACGAGTTGGTCGTGCGATTAGACGCGCGCGGCTGTGAGCTTGCATCCGGGAGATAGTAGGTTCGAATCCCACTATCGGCAGTCCTGTATATGGTTTTCTGTGGTTTACGTGGGAATACGAAATTAAAACTGGTGAGACTTTGAAACAATTAAACTATTTTTTCTCCATGTATGACAGTCTAATAACGTAAACTGAATCAGGATGTAGTAAAAATGATGCAATTGAAGTCAGTTTTGAATGAGGGAAATCTTTGCTGCACGGGAGAGCAAACTGCTGGGATTTAGGATACACACTAGTGAAAAAATGAATTGGCGTATGGCTTTTAGTGCCGGGAGTGTCCTAAGACATGTTCGGTTCGCCAGGTGCAGGTCCATTGATTTGACTCCCGTAGGCGGCCTGCGCGTCATGATGAGGATGCAATGATGATGAAGACGACACATACACCCAGCCCCCGTGACAGAGAAATTAACCAATGATGGTTAAAATTTCCGACCCTGCCTGGAATCGAACCCGGAACCCCTGTGACCAAAGGCCAGCATGTTAACCATTTAGGCATGGAGCCGACCACTTCTTCTTCTTCTTCTTCTTCATCTTCTCCTTAATGTTTACCCTCCAGGGTCGGTTTTTCTCTCGGACTCAGTGAGGGATCCCACCTCTACCGCATCAAGAGCAGTGTCCTGGAGATTCAGACTCTGGGTCGGGGATAGAACTGGGGAGGATGACAACTACCTCGCCCAGACGGCCTCACCTGCTATGCCTTGCGGGGGGATGGGAAGATTGGAAGGGATAGACAAGGAAGAGGGAAGGAAGTGGCCGTGGTCTTAAGTTAGGTACCATCCCGGCATTTGCCTCAAGGAGAAGTGGGAAATCACAGAAAACCACTTCCAGGATGGCTGAGGAGGGAATCGAACCCACCTCTACGTATTTAACCAACCGAGGCTGAGTGGACCCCCGTTCCAGCCCTTGTACCACTTTTCAAATTTCGTGGCAGAGCCGGGAATTGAACCCGGGCCTCTGGGGGTAGCAGCGAATCACACTAACCACTACACCACAGAGACGGACTGAAGCCGGACACACTAGTGGAAATGCAGTGTTACGCTACGAAGTACCACTCCGATATTTGTCAAAGTTTGTGGAGATATTGCTCACATAACAGGTATTAAATGATTAAACTTTCAGTTCATTGGAAACTTTCCATCATCATCATCACTATCAGTATGAGGTATGACAGCCACGGGCACGAATACATTCTTGTATTCGGTGTGACATGGAAGCAAACAGCCTCCGAAAGCCGTCTTGAAGGATTTCTTGCCATGCCTGAAACACATGCTCTATCAGTACATGAAGGTTTCTGGCTGGGGGCTGGTACGACCGTATACGTCTTCCAAACATCCCAGACATGCTCTATGAGTGACAAATCAGGGGACCAGGCAGGCCAGGCAAGGATCCGTACATTCATCAAGGCGTTTCTGGTGTGAACTGTAATGTGGGCTCATGCATTATCGTGCTGGAATGTGCCATTTGGTACACTCATCATGAATGGTATAACAACAGTGTTTACCATTCTTGCCACATATTGGCGAGCATTTAGTCTCCCTTCAGTAAGTATCAAATCCGTCCTGTTGTCATCTGCAACAGCTCTCCACACCATGAATCCAGGAGTTAGAGACGCATGCGCCTCGATAATAGCTGCTTCCTATGACCTTCCATCAGGTCGTCTACGGACATGTCCACATCAATCTGACCGCCACAATCAGAAACGAGGCTTATCGGTGAACACCACAGATCCTAATTGACTCTGGCTCTACAGCATGCAAGTGTCCATTGTCTGTGGTTTGGTGTCAGTGGTAAACAACGCATTGCAACTCGAGATCTCAACCCAGCTTCCAGTAATCTGTCCCCGACGGTTAGTGGTGACCTTCTACCGGTAACATCCGCCCGGATTTCTGATTTTGTCATCCGTCTATTCGTCAGAGCCAGCCGATGAATCCTACGATCTGCTCGTGGTGCATTCCTTTTGGAAGGACCCGTACCTGCTCTTCGTGGCATACTGTTGTTGAGTCCATCTCGTCACTACTTGTTCTATAGTCATTGCACTGCAGTGCCTGCGCAATCTTTCGGTATGGTGCTCCCATATCCCTCATGCCAATGATTCTACCTTTCTCTAAGTCCGAAAGATGGCAATAAGCTTCCTGCGCATGTCCTCTAAGCATGCTGTGTTGTGATCTCTACCTGTAGAGATACAGTACCTTTAGATACACCCAACAGCCATCACGTACACACACTAGCCGCCACATTTAGGAATGGCGTTTTCCTGTACTAACAATTAGATCGTAAGAAGGTGAAATTTTAATCAACATATCTCACAGGCATAGAAATACTGGGGTAAGTGTCTGTTTGGTGACATTCAGTCCAGGTGTTCATGGTGTAACACTTTCCATTTCCGCTAGTGTATTATCCATAAGCGGGAGGTAACGGGCATGAGCGTAGCGAGACTGATTGCCGGTACAAACAGATGGGAAGATTGGCAGGAATATAATGTCAGTGTCCGGCCCCGCGGTGTATAGGGCAACGCGCCCGCCTGTCACCCGGCGTCCCCTGGTTCGATTCCCGGCCAGGTCAGGGGTTTTTAATTGTAAATGATTAACATCCCTGACCTTGGGACTGGGTGTTTGTGTCGTTATTAACGTTCCTTTCCTCACATTCAACACTCAACACTTCCGCAATTCCAATTACACGCAGGTGCATATCATATGGTGCAAGTAGGGGCAAAAGATCTCTACAGGTCGACGCCCCGAACAAACATCATTAAAAATGATGGCAGTGGAAAGACAAAGGTAAACACATTCGTTGATGCTATGCACATGAACCAGCATTTGTGATGGGGTCACACGAGGTTAATGTTTCCTAGCAGAATCATTAATAATAATAGCAACCATGAAGTAATAAGTTTACTGTGTCAAGTTATCTCTTCTTGATGATATTTAAGAATCACATTTTCATACTTCCTTGCCTGTGTGGTATTTGCAGTTACATTCACATTGCTTCTGACCTTGTATTTGATGTTAACCTCCTATTCTATGACAGTCCGGTGCAGAATTATAACGAACTGTGGTGCTTTCGTTGTTACAATCGATGCGTAAGTGTTGCGAACAGGATTCTTACCTGTAGAACCTGGCTGTAGCTATCGCGTGATCCAAAATACTGCAAGTCATTGTTTTGATTTCTCTAGGGATACTTACTTTGCTTTCTGGTAGTAAATTCCAATCAAACTTCTCTCGTGAGAGTATTAGGCCCACTAGCTCATTGAACAAGAAACATAAGGAGCATTCTCTGACAGGCATAATTTAAATACTTTACCGAGTCGTGATAATAGTCAGTTGTTTAGGAAAAAAAGAAATGACCGGGCAAGTTGGCCGTGCGCGTAGAGGCGCGCCGCTGTGAGCTTGCATCCGGGAGATAGTAGGTTCGAATCCCACTATCGACAGCCCTGAAAATGGTTTTCCGTGGTTTCCCATTTTCACACCAGGCAAATGCTGGGGCTGTACCTTAATTAAGGCCACGGCCGCTTCCTTCCAACTCCTAGGCCTTTCCTTTCCCATCGTCGCCATAAGACCTATCTGTGTCGGTGCGACGTAAAGCCCCTAGCAAAAAAAAAGAAATGCGGACAATTTTTAAAGAGCGGACGGTTTCAAACCGCGATAACAATATTTATGCCAAGGATTGTTTGCATCCCGACATGGTTTGAGAGATAGCTTTCTTCAACACACTTCCTTCAGAAAGTTGTGAAAAATTTGCTGTTTTCCTTGTTTGTAAGCGTCTGTCCCGCCTTGTGCCAGGGTCTGCTACGAAATTTCTGGGGTTATTTCAGATTTTGGCTGGTTGTTTAAGGCTGAATGTCCACCTTGACGCCACGTGATTTTTAGGTGAAAATTCCATCATAGGGTGTATTTTTTTTTTTTTTTGCTAGTTGCTTTACGTCGCACCGACACAGATAGGTCTTATGGCGACGATGGGACAGGGAAGTGCTAGGAGTGGGAAGGAAGCGGCCGTGGCCTTAATTAAGGTACAGCCCTAGCATTTGCCTGATGTGAAAATGGGAAACCACGGAAAACCATCTTCAGGGCTGCCGACAGTGGGGTTCGAACCAATTATCTCCCGAATACTGGATACTGGCCGCACTTAAGCGACTGCAGCTATCGAGATCGGTAATAGGGTGTATTGAATCTATCGGAACGTTTAAGCGTAGGCTCACTGGGCATGCATCAGAGAGGGCGCCAGTATTTCGGCCACTTGTTCTCATTTCTTGTTACACTGTTGGAGATGAAGTAAGATTAATGTATAGGCATGTTTTATGGTCGGATGCCCTTCCTGATGTCAACCTCAGATGAGGTGCTGATGAGGATGAAATAAACGTGGTATATGAAACCGGGTAAGGAGATCGAAGGAATCGGCTGTGACATATGAATAGGAACTCATCCGGCATTTGCCTGGATGTGGAAATGGGATACCACAGGAAATGTTTTTTTGCAATTTTGCTTTACGTCGCACCGTCACAGATAGGTTTTATGGCGACGGTGGGATAGGAAAGGACTAGGAATGGGAAGGAAGCGGCCGTGGCCTTAATTAAGGTACAGCCCCAGCATTTGCCTGGTGTGAAAATGGGAAACCACGGAAAACCATCTTCAGGGCTGCCGACAGTGGGGTTGGAACCCACTATCTCCCGGATGCGAGCTTACCCACAGGAAGTCATTCTGTGGACAGCCGACGGTGGATTTCAAACCCACGTGTCTCCCGAATGCAGAGCTTGACTCCATAGCCGTAGCGCGTTAACACATGTGACCACTCAGCTCCATCCGTTGATAATTAGCGTAATTTAAAAAATGCCGAATTAAGAATTACTGTATGATGTTTTTATGATTCATTCGTAATTCATAATAAGTAGTGTTAAATTAAAATAATGTAGCCGATTTCATGTGTAAATGTAGCTTATGCGTTACATGAGATTTAGGTGGTACTTATCCAAACGTGATGGTTTTGTAGGTCCATAAATCTCCTTTTTCTCCTTTTCGACTACCACTGGTTGAATACTTGCGATTTCGAAGCGTATGATAGGATCGACCCATTTTTTTGTAATTAAAATGTATAAAAAATAGAACTTTGGTACCGTAAGCACCAGAAAAAGTGCAACTGTCTCGCAGCGATGAGTACAGAAAAAGACGTTTAAAGCAATGTGGGTTATACGATGTGATAAATGAACTCGCTCATGTATAAGCAAGGAAAAGGTCGATGATTAGCTCTAGAGTTTTGTAAAGATGTAGTTTGTTATTATTTTGGGATATATAGTGTAATTAATTCGAGCAAATATTGTGTCCCTTTGTTAAAATTTATCTTCCATTAAAATACACATTCATAAAACACTTACAGGTGTCCCTTACATAGGTACAGGAGCTTTGTGCATAATAAAGAAGGCTTCTACGACCACGGTCTACTACCCTGTAAAATCATTTCTTCTTCAGTTTATTAATCGAGGTCATAGCCGTGAAACCGCAAGTAGTTATTCGTAGCACAATGTTGTTGATACCATTGAGTGCACTACACAACGTTTAATTCACATGTACACTGCTAGTTGTTAATGACAAAACTTTTTCACAGGAGAACGACGAAAACTTTACCTTTATGTTCAGCAAAAATCAACTGCTGGTGAGGAGGAAAATGCTCCTTAGGAGAGAGGGGTGTTCATCGTCAGAGTTCACAAAATGATCAAACCAGAGTTTTAAAATCCGCCATGAATAGCGAAAGGAGGATGAGTCATTTCATTAATCACAAAAAGTTCCCTCCGTTCTATTTTTTATTTAATTTTTTTACAATTTTCTTTACGTCGGACCGATATCTATAGATATTATGGCGACGATGGAATAGGAAAGTGCTAGGAGTGGGAAGGAAGAGGCTGTGGCCTTTTTCCAGAATTTGCCTGGCGCAAAATGGGAAACCACGGAAAACCAACTTCAGGGATGCCGATGGTGGGATTCCAACCCAGCTCACAGCTGCGTGAGCCTAACCACCTCTCTTGGTCCCGTCTAAATCGATAGTGAACTTCGTCAATATGGGTTCTGCAAGAGTAGTTACACATCTGATTGTCCTAAATGGTTTTCATTTGTCAATGGCGCAGTAATTCGTTCATCATTCACTACTCATGGGGAAAGGCAAACAAGCAAGCAAGATTGCAGTTTTGCATGAATGTTGATATCTCACGCCACGGACCTCCAGCCATTCGTGGAATCCGAACTGAAAGGTTGAATATACTGTATTTCATTTACCAAAAGATACCTTAACTCGTTAAAAGAAGGGATGTACCCACAATTATGTTAATTAATACTGTCGTGTCCCATTTTACGTCAGTAAGAAGTTTATATATTATAATGACTGTGACACTAATTTTTACTCAACATGTGGCAGATACATGCCGTAAATTTCAGTAATCACATTCCCACCCCCAAACCCTAGTTTCTTATACAACGTGGAACAACGTGAACCGGGTATGTGAGTCTTAGAAGGGTGGTCATACTGATACATAATTTGAAAAAAATCGATATCTCACACCGTCGTCATTTTATCATCTACTGGAATTAGCCAATCACATCACTTCGCGGCCGAATTCAAATGGGCTCTGCGAGGCCGTGTTGCTAAACCTGTACGTGGCTTAATGAGAGCACCAGTTGAACAATGAAACTTCGCCAGGGGAGGGGTTTGAATACATACCTCAGAGCTAACAGGATCGTGCGATACGGTGACACTGACTGAATCCACGGTGTGTTTGTGTTTGAATACATACCTCAGAGCTGACAGGATCGTGCGGTACGGTGACACTGACTGAATCCACGGTGTGTTTGTGTTTGAATACATACCTCAGAGCTAACAGGATCGTGCGATACGGTGACACTGACTGAATCCACGGTGTGTTTGTGTTTGAATACATACCTCAGAGATGACAGGATCGTGCGATACGGTGACACTGACTGAAACCACGGTGTGTTTGTGTTTGAATACATACCTCAGAGCTGACAGGATCGTGCGCTATGGTGACACTGACTGGAACACGCGGTGTGTTTGTGTTTGAATACATACCTCAGAGCTGACAGGATCGTGCGATACGGTGACACTGACTGAATCCACGGTGTGTTTGTGTTTGAATACATACCTCAGAGCTAACAGGATCGTGCGCTATGGTGACACTGACTGGAACACGCGGTGTGTTTGTGTTTGAATACATACCTCAGAGCTGACAGGATCGTGCGCTACGGTGACACTGACTGAATCCACGGTGTGTTTGTGTTTGAATACATACCTCAGAGCTGACAGGATCGTGCGCTATGGTGACACTGACTGGAACACGCGGTGTGTTTGTGTTTGAATACATACCTCAGAGCTGACAGGATCGTGCGCTACGGTGACACTGACTGAATCCACGGTGTGTTTGTGTTTTAATACATACCTCAGAGCTGACAGGATCGTGCGCTATGGTGACACTGACTGGAACACGCGGTGTGTTTGTGTTTGAATACATACCTCAGAGATGACAGGATCGTGCGCTACGGTGACACTGACTGAATCCACGGTGTGTTTGTGTTTGAATACATACCTCAGAGCTAACAGGATCGTGCGCTACGGTGACACTGACTGAATCCACGGTGTGTTTGTGTTTGAATGCATACCTCAGAGCTGACAGGATCGTGCGCTATGGTGACACTGACTGAATCCACGGTGTGTTTGTGTTTGAATACATACCTCAGAGCTGACAGGATCGTGCGGTACGGTGACACTGACTGGAACCCACGGTGTGTTTGTGTTTGATACATACCGGAGAGCTGACAGGATCGTGAGCTACGGTGACACTGACTGGAACCCACGGTGTGTTTGTGTTTGAATACATACCTCAGAGGTGACCGGATCGTGTGCTACGGTAACACTGACTTCAACAGGCGGTGTGTTTGTGTTTGAATACATACCTCAGAGCTGACACGATCGTGCGCTACGGTGACACTGACTGGAAAATATAAGTCAATTCTACTAACGACGTGAAAGGTTTTCTAAGATAACTTTTGGAATTTCAGGATCATGCCATAGTGTTTGCCCTTTCGCCCTCACAAATATTACAGATTATTTACCCCTACTCCGTTGGTGTCATCTCAGACAAAATCGTTAAGGCCCTAGCGAAAAGAAGTTCGATCGAAACCTTTCATGCTCATCTACTAGCTAATTTTATCCCCTCACGAGCATTGTTGTCATTAGTGCAAAAATACTACCTCCGAGTCCAAAGGCTAGATGAGAATGTAGCAGATTTCACCCAGAACATCAAATTTTATACGAGAGTGTTTGCATTACACCTGTCTGAAGGTTCAATTGTACAAACCATTGTCGAAGGGGTTTCCCCATCTTACCGATCTTATGTATGTTTTGCTTCCCGGTCACAAACATTTTCTGAACCTGAAGCTATGTCAATGTCCGCGGAAGGAGTTTGATATGCAGACAATCTGCGAGTCGCATGGGGGCCTCCACCATCGTCTAATAATTCTCAGCCACCACATCGCCGAACCTTCTCTGCCCACAAATGTTATGCGTGTGGATCGGGGGACCAAATTCTATATAAATGTCCTCTTGTAAAATCTAATGGACCTAGGAATGGAGCAGGGTCGTCTCAAGGATGTTTTAAGTGCAGATCGTTCTCACACCTTGCTAAGAACTGTACTTCCTCTAACAGCACACCTTCTTGTTCTACTTCCGGTGCTGCCTCCCCTAATCTAGGCGATAGAAAGTGACTAGCGTGCGCGGCTGAGTCACCACTTTCAGCTTCTCGAGGCGCAGCCCAGTTCAATTCGAGAATCGAATTTTCTCAGAAGGGAAGATCGTCTAATACATCTTTTGAAAGTCCTAGAGGATGTCTCAAAATTCAAAATGAACCGGTCACGGCACTGTTAGACTCAGGAAGTGTTAGCTCCATTATTTCTGAAGATTGGCATTCAAAATTGAAAGTTTGTTGTAAATTTCCAGAATATAATTTGTTTTCTGTTAAATGCGTTTCGGCGAATTCTTCCCATTTAGAAATCTTAGGATTTATTCATGCTAAAATTCCTATTTCTAAATTTACATGGAAGTTTAAGGTTTTTGTTGCCAAACATTTATCATGCCCCGTGATACTAGGGGCAGATTTCATGTCACATTCTGGTCCTGTGCTCGATCTTCAAAGTAAATCTTGCACATACAAATTTGAGACTAATTTCAATATTCTCCTCTCAAAATGTAACTCGGCAGCATCTTCTGTGATTTCGTCTACACAGAGTGAGATGTCATTAGACCTTAGACATCTGCCTGAAAATCAGGATAATAGTATTCGCAAGTTATGTCAGTCATTTCCCGATGTGTTTTCGGAAACTCTCGGTGTCACTTATTTAATCGAATATAAGATTGAGTTGAGGGATTCGGTTCCTGTAAGATTTCCTGCATATAGGCTATCTCCACCTAAAATGTAGGCTCTCAAGGAAATTACCGGTCAAATGTTGAAAGATGATATTATTCGGCCTTCAAAGTCGGCATATTCATCACCCATTTTTCTAGTATCGAAACCTAAAGGTGGCTTCAGGCCAGTTATTGATTTCAGGGCATTAAACAGTAAAATTGTATTGCAATTGCAATGACTTGCATTCATGTTTTTCTTGGTTTTGTAAGGGTAAGTTCTTCACCATCCTAGATCTTAACCAAGCATATAACCAGATACCTCTGGCGGAAGAATCGAAACATCTGACTGCTTGCGCAACCGATTGGAACTTTTACGAATACAACCGCGTGCCTTTTAAAATCAAAGTTTTTCAAAACAAAGGCAAGAAATAAAATTTCAAAATTTAGCATTTTCAATTGTGCTCTCATCTTTCCTTTGTCCACCCATTCACGCCTGCACCTTCTTACACATCTGGAAACCACAATATTTCTGTAACAATAATAAGAATGCTATTGGTTTTTCCATCCCAACAACTATTTTTGGTGGTTTTCAGAGACTTCAAGGTGCCGGAAATTTGTCCCGTAGTTGTTCTTTTATGCGCAGTAACTCTACTGTCACGAGGCTGACGTATTTGAGCTCCTTCAAATACCACTGAGGAATAATATCTTTGACTTCAAATATTTCACATTTGTTCTGTTTAAATTTCAACGTCGCACCGACACAGATAGATTTTATGGCGATGATGTAATAGGAAAGAGCTAGAAGAGGGTAGTAAGAGATCGTGGCCTTGCCTAGGATACAGCCCCACCATTCGCCCGGTGTGGAAATGGGAAACCACAGAGAACCATCTTCAGATTTCCAGTGTTAAATACATGAAATATACGTAAATATGTTTATATCGTATTAAACAAAAATAAAATTATTTTAAATGATTCTTATGAACTTGAATCCCAAATCCCTGGAAGGTGCTCAACAAACTCGTTATATGAACGTTCTTTTAGGAAGATCACTATTTCTAAATATATCGTTTCTGTCCTCAATTTCTTTCCCCGAAGTCTTCTGATATTACTTAATTTCGCTGTTTCTTCTGGTGTCCAATTCTCTGGAAGAGTGAAAATCAGCCGGCAACTTGGTATAGGGGTAGCGTGCTTGCCTCTTACCCGGATTGCACCTACTATATTTATAAGCAAGGGAGCAGGAAAAATTGCAAATTAAATTATTTCGTTGATTATTATACCAGGCAAGATGTTCACTGGCATTTTGGAAGGGAGGGTGCGATCAGTAGTTGAGAGGAAATTGGATGAAAACCAGTGTGGTTTTAAACAACAGAGGGGCTGTCAGGATCAGATTTGCAGTATGCGCCAGGTAATTGTAAAATGCTACCAGAGGAATAGGCAGTTATGTCTATGTGTCGTAGATCGAGAGAAGGTGTATGACAGAGTACCGAGGGAATGGTGTTTGCGCACTGGTGGACTTTTGGATTAAGTGTAGATTATTAAATGCAATCAGGGGTATTTATGTTGGGAATTGTGCTGCGGTGAAAATTAATGGTAGAATGAGTTCTTGGTACAAGAAACTTACAAGGGTTAGACAAGGCTGTAATTTGTCATCTTTGTTGTTCATAGTTTACATGGATCATCTACTGAAAGGTATACATTTGCAGGGAGGGATTTAGTTCGATGGAAATATTGTAGGCAGTTTGGCCTATGCCGACGACTTGTTCTTAATGGATGATTATACTGAAAGCCTGCAGTGTAACGTCTTGGAACCTGAAGACGTGTTCAATGAGTATTATATGAAAATTAGCCTTTTGAAGACTTAAGTGATGTCAGTAGGTAAGGAACCTCAAGAAATCTCAATTATTTGGATGTGTATTCTCCCAGCATCGTATTACAGCTTCTTTGGTGGGATCATATGAGGCGAATTCAAGAGGATAGGTTACCGATGAGAGTAATAGACTCTGATATGGATGGTAAAAGAAGTACAGGGAGACCAAGACGACGATCTTAAAACTCAGTTTCTAATGTTTTTTAAGATACGAGATATAGAACTAAACGAGGCCATAGAACTAGTTGCAAATATGAGATAGTTTAGTAAATTCACAGAGGCTTGCAGGCTGAACGCTGAAAGGCATAACTTTATTCTTCCCTCTTATTTTCATTTCAGTTAACGTCCCGATTTTTGTGGTTACTTGTTTTACAAAATGCTGTTAGTGTTCTATTGATCTTACATTCTGTTCTCAATGTTTGTTTTTCAATATTTATTACTCTGTGGACCACTACTTTACACAAGCTCCCTTCCTCCCATTAATAACCCATTTCCAAACCATCCGGAGTTGTTTCACACCATCCTCCGAATAATCGATTCATATGCTTCACATTAACTAGACCTAACACTCTATTTGATAATGAACGAATGTAGAAATGAATAGAACGTTCTTCCTGCCAATCACGGAAGTACAGCAACTGGGATAGGCCGATATATGTTTAATGACTGTAACTTTGCGGGTCAAAATGATAAAGATACACCTAACAATAATATATTACAAATGCAATTGGTGTATGCATGTAGCATCCTCATCCCTATAGCTGCACCATCAGCTGCCATAGACTGCCTAGGCGACCCTGAAGAGGTACTGTATACTAGAGAAATTTAGCGCGAGGTAATTTTCCGTTGCTTTCCACACCCATCCATCCTATGCTATTGTATATCAGTCTACCAAGTCCACTGAAATGCAAACAGCAACAGACCCTATATCTTACACCTTCGCATCATTCATGGCAGAGAACTGACTTCTTAAGGAATGATGCTACTAGCATTGTCCATATCCCTGTCATTTCCTTAATGTCAAAACCAAACATGAGACTGAGATAGATCTATGGAAGCAGCAAGCCTAATCTGGCCCATACAAAAATATACAATACACTGTAACCACTATTTCTCACTAGAGATAGATCTAGGCATTATATACGGTATGCCATAAACCTTTCCTGGAATCTTCTAATAATTAATCACATTTCGTGAAATATTTCCTAGAGTTAAGCTAAGTATTATAGTCTAGGAATCATCACATTAAATAGATCTGTACCATAACGCTCTGTTTGGGAAATGATTAACATATATAGTGAAATCTATTTCAACCTTCTAATAAGCCCTCTTCATGGCATACCTTTCAATTAATTAGGGTTAAGTGCAGGCAATCTGTCGTATATACTATCCCAGAATTTATCTACAGTTCGTTTGGAAGCTAGGGAAAGGATTACCGGCGGTTGAGTGTGAACCCACGTACAACATTGAACACCGAGGTGGTCTCCCTTCTCCGTCACATTATGTACACAGGGACATCGTAATTTAAATTATACACATAATATATGGTAGCCCAAGATCTCCTCAGGATGTACTGCACTGAACACCGCAATGACTCCTTGGGTACTTTTCACATACGGGGTCATCATATTCTAAAAGGGCCACATATTACCTGGAGACCAAAGAACCAACTTGGAGGTTGAATGTGAACCTGCTTACCACAGTGAACACAGAAAACCTCTGGAGTTGACTGTGAACCCACGTACAAGAGTGAACACAGAAAACTTCCGAAGTTAAATTCAAACCCACGTACCACAGTGAACACAGAAAACATCTGAATTTGAATGTGAACCCATGCACCACAGTGAATACAGAGCACCTCGAGGAGGAAAGTGAACCCACGTACCGCAGTGAACGTCGGGATGATTCCCCTCCTAGGCCACTTTACGTAGACTGGGGCATCGTATTTTAAATGAGCCACATATTTCATGAAGGCAAAAGGAGCGCCTCGGGAAGTGAACCATACCCGGGGCTCCGGCCACCTCACCTGGCAGCCCAGCCAGTTCCACTGATAGCTAAAATGCACTGCAATGAGTCGTTTTATGGCCAGTAATATTCATTAAACATGGCTCGACAGAGATGGAGAATACACACACACTCAACCCCATTAACCAACTGTGTCGCTCGCAAAAGCTATAACTTAATGAGGAAGGGGAGACAGGGGCGAGTGGGAGGAGGAGGAGGAGGCAGCAGCGCTACCAGACATAGCAGTCATTTAATGAGATGTTGAGTCATCAACATAATCATCATCATCATCAACGTCCCGCTGCTTAATGTCCGCTTGATTGAAAGCACTATCCTGTCCCACCCCTTCCCCATAAAGTAGGTGACTAGACGGTCTCTTGACGACGGACAGCCTCTGTCCTTTATGCAGTTGTTAATTATTCTTGGACTGGTTCAGCGAGGGGTAATTAAAAGACAGTGTTGAAGTGGAGACTTACGGAATCGTTTCTTGAGTAAGTGGGGGAGGGGGGAGGGACAAAAGGGGACAGAAGCAAGGCAAAATCGTTTCCTGCCGCGTAAGCACGTCTATGAATAATAACTGCCATGCCAGAAGTATGGTGGACTGGTTACCCGGAGTCCAGTCGCGTGCTAGTCGAGTGCGCTACGAGCTACAAACTGATCAATTTTGTTTTGTCTACTAGTCTACGTAAGACAAACCAATGCTGACAATGAAAGTGGATTTATCCTTTGATTTTTATTTTAAAAATGGGAATGAGGTCCACTAGAGCTTGTTACGATTGCTGCAGTTTTCAGGATTCAAACATAAATGACATCGGTCCCTATTCGAATTCGATCACGCAGTCTGGAGCTGAGTAAGTGAACTCCTACCCAACTGTGCTACATATCTGGACGAATTTGTTTCTGCATTTGTTTGGAGATTTAAGGAAACATTTATTGATGGAATTGTCAAATAATAGGACCAAGCTGCGTAGCTCAGGTGCCTTCCTGAATTGAAGTTCACGAGTTCGATTCTGGTTCATTCCGCTGGTAGTTGGAGGTGTTAAAATAATTCAGCCTCGTGTCGGTAGATTTACTGGTACTAAAACCAATAACATATTATTATTATATTATAATGTCCGACTCGTTGGCTGAATGGTCAGCATACTGGCCTTCGGTTCAGAGGGTCCCGGGCTCGATTCCCGGCTGGGTCGGGGATTTTAACCTTCATTGGTTAATTCCAATGGCCCGAGGACTGGGTGTTTATGCTGTCCGCAACATCCCTGCAATTCACACACCAAACATAACACTATCCTCCACCACAATAACACGCAGTTACCTACACATGGCAGGATCGGAGGGTCTGCCTTACAAGGGCTGCACTTGGCTAGAAATAGCCACACGAAATTATTAACATTATATTTTAATAGATATAGTCTTAATTACTTGTTCTTTTTGCTATTTTTCTTTACGTCGCACCGACACAGATAGTTCTTATGGCGACGATGGGGCAGGAAAGGCCTAGGGATAGGAAGGAAGTGGCCGTGGCCTTAAGTAAGGTACAGCCCCAGTATTTGCCTGGTGTGAAAATGGGAAAGCACGGAAAACCATCTTCAGGGCTGCCGACAGTGGGATTCGAACCCACTATCTCCCGGATGCGAGCTCATGACTGCGCGCCCCTAACCGCACGGCCAACTCGCCCGGTGTCTTGATTATTATGCACCAACAAGTTAGATTAACATTTTATGGACAGATAATTGGATAATATATAAGAAGGATAACTTTTCTTGTCATTGGTGATAACAATATGTAATTCCAGAAACAGTCACATAAATTGATATTTGATATATTGTGTGTATTTTTCGACAAATTCCCTTCACTAACTCTAACGAGTACATCCTGGGAAATACAGAAGTGGTATATTAAAAAGTAAATATTTAAATACTTTTCATTTTCCTCGATTGTTTATGGGGTTAGAGGTTGCCTGGTCGAGGCGGTAAAGACGTGCTCGGTTCGCCCGGAAGGACGTGGGTTCGATTCTCCGCCAGGAATTATTAAAATTTAAGAAACGAGACTTCCACTTCCGGAGATCCATATAGTCCTGAGGTTCGCTCAGCCTACACCAATAATGAGTACCAGGTTAATTTCTGGCAATAAAGGCGGTGGAGAGTAAAGCTAAATATGCTACCCCATCGTGTGGTGCGGTTACGGATAGGGAAGCCTTTACCTTCCACCCATCCCAGGGCCTTCATTGCCCGTACGGAGATGACTTTGCTTTGCTTTGCTGTTATATCAGGGGTTGCCGGAGCGACGTTTGCTCAGTTTGGGTTCCTGCGGGAGTTCTAAATGGGAGCCTCATAATTTTTTGGGTGAAAATTTCAGCTCATGTTTCAAAATTCGACTGATTTAATGGAAAGTTAGGCGCTAAGATACTACACTAATCATACATAATTACCTCAAGTTCTTTCACACGTGCTCCTGCAAAACTCTGAGATGGTCCTGATTTGCATTTCCCCGTTCTATTTCCAGTAACCTTTAAATTCACTTCTAAGTTATATAGGTTGCGTGAGAAATGGTAATGCATGGATGTGCTTATCTTCGAGTTGTTAAATCATTATTGGGTATGCCAGTGGATTCATGATTTTAACGGCGGCATCCTTCTATATGTTGGTTTATTTCTGAATACGAGTGCAAGAAGAGCAAATAACAGCCATATGAACTTTATGAACCCATTTATTCTTCCTGTCATTTCCCCTGTTTATTGGGGTCGGCACATTTTGTGTATGTACAGTATGTATGTATGTTTTTATGTAGGCTATGTACATTTGTTTTTTAATTAATTAATTAATTCATTCATTCATTCGTTTATTTACACCCATTTTGCAATTGGATGACCTTCATGACACCGACCCCGTGTGGACGGATGCAATCACTACTGCGAGTTTCTGTGGCGGTTGGTAGTGTGATGTATTGTTACAATCTGCTTTTCTTCGCACGGACACAGAGCGGTCTTATGGCGACGATGCGAAAGGAAAGGGCTAGAAGTGAGAAGGAAGGGGTCGTGGCCTTAATTAAGGTACAGCATCGGCATTTGGCTGCTGTGAAAATGGACCACCATGGAATACCATCTTCAGAGCAGCCGACAGTGGGGTACGAACACACTATCTCCCGAATGCAAGATCACAGCTGCTGCGCGCTCCTAACCGCACTGCCAACTTGCTCGGTATGTGATGTTTTATATGCAAATTAAGATGTGTATTGCGACGAACATGAATACCCAATCCTGGGGACAGAGGAATCAACCATACGAAGTTAAAGTCCCCAGCCCAGCCGGGAATTGAACCCAAGGCCCTCTGAACCGTTGGCACCACCTTGACCATTTAGTCAAGAAGCCGGAATCTTAAAGCTTAGGAATCGACTTGAATGAGAGAGAAAACTAGCTCACATATGATTCCACGTTAAATTTAATTGCATATTTATGATATAAATATCGTTCAGCGAGATTGATAACAAACGTTTTCTTAATCTGTTGTGGTTTATTAGTATCTTTTACCATGAACGTCAATAACTCGTTTGTCTTAGTATAAAAAAGGCACAAAATAAATCTCTGATCCTGTAAGGGAATACCGCGTTATTTTCTGGAAGACATCGCTGTCGAGGGAATGCTGAATTATTTAGCTCCAGCGCAAGCCAAGGGAAGAAAACTGGATTGTAATGGAGATGCGAAATTATTTCATCACTATCAACAAAAGCATTCGCCACCGAACGGTTGAATACTTTATCACAACGCGGAGGAAACTACGAATGAGAAAGTGAGTCGTATTATACGTTAATAAAATCAACAGGAATTAGAATCTTTGTGAAAAGAAGTAAATCTGTCTGCGTACCTTATGCATTATCTTAATAATCATATTATCACATCAGTGTATGAGAAAGTGATAAGAAATTTGCAAGTGAAAACCTGGGAATGGCTGAGCAAGGAATGACATTATTAGCTCGCTCGTACCTCATCCACATCCATATTGACAAAGCGAAAATTGAGAAAGAAACTGGTTGGCTTTGCGGTAAAAGTCGCGTAGCTATAAGCTTGTATTTGGGAGATGGTGGGTTCAAAAACCGCTCTTGGTTGCCCAAGATCCTACACTCGCTACCTTCCCAGTCCTATTCCATCATAACGTCACCAAGAAAGCTGTCAGTTTTTGTGTGGTGTTGAACCGCTAACGTAAAGTGAAGAGACTGATCAGTGGAAGAAACAAAGATACTCGAACCTATACTAGAAGGCACATTGCATTTTAAACAGCATATCTGATCAGAGATGGATCTGGCTATTAACAGAAGTGGAATTGAAAACTGGGTGAGATTACCGACTAGCACAGGGTCAGCCAACTGTTTGTACGTGTGATGTCAGGTAACACGTCACACACTCTGTTCGGGCAGCAAAACGAAGTACTTAGTACTGTAACTGAGAAGTGCAGGCTAGAGGGGCGAGGGGAAAAACAACGTCATTCTTAGGGGGAGGCCCAAGGGCTGCAGGTAGTACAATGCGGCATGTGTAGTACATATTTCTCTCCACATATTTTATTGTAACGTAACTTTGTTATGAAGTAGCATAAGAGTTATAAAGCAACTTTATTTCTACATATACAAACTAAACTTGACTTTTTTCGGTCCATCTTCCGAACCAATATTGAAAAAAAAAGCTGTGTTTTACATTATCATCCACTGTAAAAAGAGTGCTAATAGTAGCAAACAGTACAGTTTTACAACAAAAATAGTACAAAGAGTATTATTTTAATTATTTATTTAGTCTGATCCAGGACACCCTAGATTTGCCACAAGACACAGAATAATACACAATAACAATTTTGAGGGAAGATAAAAAGATTAATGTAAAAAAATGATAGGTTACAATTAACCATGTTAAATGGCATGAACTCCATATAAATGGTGACGAAGAATCGAATCGGAGTATTTGATGAGTGAGACGACTATCTCATCTTGTAGGCTTCTCGCTAGTTTATATTTTTGTCGCCATGTGACGACAGATTTGGGAATTGTTCCCCTCGCGCCAAAGAAAAGTCCAGTCACCGTAATTTTTGTAAGGTTATACGACTCAAGAAAGAAAGGGATGGTTGGATTATAGATATCCTTTTTCTCATTGTCTACGTCAGTCGGCTGAGAGGCTGAAGATTCAAAGCGTACCGTAGGATCAATAATTTTTGCTTCGTTCCTCCGTCTGTCAATCTCTATAATATCAATCCTGCGAGTGCTGCCTCCTTCGGCGAGGCAGTGGATTTCTTCGTACACTTCTAGATTTTTGAGACGAAGAGCATTAGCAATCAGGTTTCTGATGATGTTATGGCGTTTGATCCTAAGCAGTTCTCCTTGAGGGCAACTCCCCAGCACATGTGGTAAGGTTTCATACTCACTGCAGTGTCTGCAGTGGCCTGTGCTGGTAGAACGTCCCGGTAGAGTACGTACTGGTGCAGCCATCGCGGTCATCTTCAACATCTCCCTCCATTCCGAACAAGTTAAACCATCTCTTCTGGTAACCCAAGAATTAGCAGCAGGAACTTGAGCAAATAACTCAATACCTCTTCCTTTTTGTGGATATTCACACCAAGCTTCAAATTCGCGTGTTCTAAGTATATCGCGCAGTTGTCTAACAGATTTCGTTGATGTCTCTTCATTGAGTTGAAGTTCAGATAGGCAACGAGTTTTTATTGCAGTGAAATTTCGAACAGCATTTACGTGCGAATCATTCACAGCTTCTAGCTTAAGATTGATGTTCAGCTGTTGAAGGTACGCTTCCCAAGTAACGCGCATTAGTGCTAACCCTTTATATTTGTGGCTCGAATAGATCATACTTGTCGGGGTGTCACTCGGAAGTTGTAGAATTTCTTTAAGTGCGCTTCTGATCATGTTGTTGGCTTTTAACAGACTTGATTTGGGAATTTTCTCAACCGAAACAGTCTGGAAGGGGTATATCAGTGTAGGGCCAACAAACTGATTTATTACAGTCAATTTTTGATGCGGTTGGAGTAAGTGAGTCCTGGTAATCTGATCTAAGTTAGCTTTCAATTTTTCAAGTACCTGATGTTCATTGAAGACTAAAGTCTGTCTGAAAGTTGCCCCTAAATATTTTATTTCTTCACTATCATTTATACTTCTAATGTTTCCAGAGACTGTCACGATATCATCAGAATGAAGTTTACCATTTTCTATAATAATGGCATTTGATTTGTCTGCATTTATATGCAAACCTATTTCTTGAAGCAGATTTATGACAGAAGTGACTAGGATTGAAGCTGCTGCTTGGTCTTCAGCTATGATCACCAGATCGTCGGCAAAGCATAGGGATGTTAAAGGTACAGTGTTAGGACTCAATTGAAAACCATACATTTCTGATACTTTGATGTCTGTGAGTTCATCAAGGATGTGGTTTATACCCCAGTTAAATAAGAAAGGTGAAATGGGATCTCCTTGCATCACTCCACATTTGATGTTTATCTTATCTGTATGACCACGAGCAGTTTGAACTTGTGTTGTGTTTTCTGTGAGAAGGTTGACTAGTAACTTCTTAATGGATCTGGATAGTATAGAGTTCTCTATTGTCGCCTTTAAGTGATTGTGTCCGATACTATCGAACGCTTTGCTGATGTCGAGGAATACTACGCAGCCTGAAATCTTTTTCATTACAGCTGTTCGTAAAATGCCATCAACAATATTCACGTTAATGAAAGAGCCAGGGGTCATGACAAAACCTCTTTGGAACTGGTTCAAAGGGATGTATTCCCTTACAAGTTTATCAAGGATCTTACTTAATATGCGCCGAATAATGGAGCAAATACTAATCGGTCTCCATTTGGACAGATCATTCTCTTCACCGCCTTTATGTATAAGAACAGTCCTCGCTGCCTTAAGAACCTCAGGAATGAACCCACTTTCAAATATTCTTCTGATGATATGGGCTAAAATATTAGCAGCAAGTGGATCATAAACAGATTTCAATAAAACCTTATCCGGACCTGGGCTAGTGTCAATTACTATGCTCTTGATAATAGGGAAAACTAACTCTTGAGATATTGAAATTGTATCATCTAAGTTTTTATTCGTATAATCGATATAGGAGTCTCTCATGCAATCATTAGGAGTTTCAAATCTGTTCCTAAAATATCCTTCAACAACATCTTTCTCTAGTTTCAAATTATTAGTTCTTTTGCCACTTAAAATTTTTCTAATTGCTTTCCTCCTTTGGTAAAAATATTCATATTGAGCCAGTTCATACTCGAATTTAGCCTTCCGACGTTCACGATCATTCCTAGAGGATCTCTGTGGGTTACTGGAGGTTTTATACTGTCGGTTGTTATTTTTTTAAGTGCCACGTTTACGAGCTTCAATATATCTAGTAACTGGACTCTTTGGACCTGGCAGTAGGTCTGTAGCTGTGGCAAGGAAGTTTACAAAATTAGTGACTTGTTCATTGAATTCAGCATCACTCAATTCATGCTGAAAAATATCTAGCCATTTACTCAGTTCGTCGTGGTAAGGTTTATTTTTTGCTCTCTTTGATCAGAGGTTATTTCCAACTTCGTTGACTGACCATTTTTACTAGAAATAGGATCTGAAGGTGGAATTTTAGACTGGCTAGGTGTAGTCATAGATGGATTCAACAAGCAGGCTCTGTATTTCTCTGGGTGTTATTTACTTATATGTATCTTAAGGCTTTTATACATTTGCCCGCAAAATTGACATTGTGTTTTGTTATCAGTGGTACTCTTATTTGTGTCATTTGCAGCCATAGTACAGGATGTATAACCTCGATAATATAGTTACAGATTATATTTGTCAATGATGATAATTTATTAGACCCATAGACATTATTACTATGAAACTGTAGAATATATCAGAAAGAAGGGATGTGTAAAATTATTTCGTCTTGTAAATGCAAACCAAGAATTGAACGTATTATAGTGGAATATTTACAGAGAGTTAAAGATGACAAGAAGAGATAAACAAAAATATTGAGAACATAGCCTAATTCAGACGTTGAATGATTAATGGACACAGAACACTTATATGATAACAAGCGGCTACCTTAGTAATATGTTGGAATTACCGCCTAGATGTCGTTGGTTTATCTTTAGCTTCTCTGTATACACTTAAAGCTACTGGACATATAAATCAACGCCGAACAATATAAATCACAATGGCTGTCGTCTTGGCAAAAATTCAGCACACTTAATTTCGTGAAACTATTCTATAGTGGGAGCACAGGTATGATAGACAACATCAACTGGGGCACTATACACCTCAATACGCCACAAAAAACACGAATCAGCCTATAAATAAACATAATTCAGCGTGTTAAACCACTAATGCCACCCACTTGGATTCGGAAGGTTTCCATTATGGTCTTCTCATGATGTCGATACTCAGTTGCCACTCGTGGGTTTCCTTGATATTTGTAGTCTTTTGTTTTGTTGACTAGTTTTTCAATATTGGGAATTAATGTTTGAGAAACACTAAGATTAAGAGAGCACCTCAAATTGTGATCTGGCAGCTGGCTTCTCTGTCTTGGTTTGGTCGTTTTTAAAATAGAAAAGAGTCGTTCACAGGCGTACGTGGAACCGAAAATACTCAACATTCTTGCTGCAAACCTATGCAATAGGGGATTTTTTTGTAAAAAATGTTCATAAAAGTCACACAAATCCTTCTTATTTACAAATTTATATCTTAGTTCTCTATCACAATGTAACTCTATTAACTCTAATTGTAGATCTGGATCAATGATATCTGCAACAACTGAATATGGCGTGGTTAAAAAATGAAAATCAGTTTCCAGACATTCCAAATTGTTAAATCTAGAATCGAATTCCGAATAAAGGTTTTTTATGATTCTGACATACATATCACATCCTCAGATGTAGTTCATTCAAACACGGTAAGAAGTTTTTGAAAATTTGGAAAACAGTAGTTCTGTTCATGAACTGACGCTCCCACAAACACAATTTTCATTTGAGCTATTTCACTCTATCAAACATTTCTGTAATTATTAAACCCTTTCCCTGGAGAGAAACATTCAGAACGTTCAAATGACCTGTTAAATCTGCAGGAAATGCGAGGTCACAAATCCACCTGCGATCTTGTAGTTCGGGGACTGGCACATTTTGTCGCCCCATAAATGTAGCTATATCTTGTCGTAGTTGATAAAACGTATCGAGTACTTAGCCTCGACTAAGCCAGCGAACAGCACAATGATAAGGCAAATCATGAATTTCACTGTCATTTTCTGCTAGGAATTGCCGATGACGTAAGGCCCTTGATCTTATGAGGTTAGTAATTCTAACCATTGCGGTCATTACATTGTTCAGTTCAATGCTTTTCGCGCGTAGATTTTCTAAATGTATGATACAGTGAATTGGAACACGTGTGTGAGTTATACTGAGAGTCTTCATTTTTGTATTATTAGCCCAACTACTCCAGAATTGTGTCCTACCATAGAAGGTGCACTATCTGTTGCTATTGAAATTAGTTTGTTCCATGGCAAGGAAGCATTTTCAACAACACTTACAACGCAGTTGAAAATGTCGATGCCTTTCGTGGTATAATTCATAGGCACTAAATCCAGTAGTTCCGCACAGATTTAAGGTTTTCGTCAAACCCTCGTATGAACACTGCTAGTTGGGCCGTGCCAGAAATACCCGTGCTCTTTCAGTTGCTAAGGAGTATCTCCGGAAGCATTTTGTCAGTTCTAATAATAATTGTAGGTGTACATCATGAGATAGGTCTTGAATTCTTCTCGACACTGTGTGCGCAGACAAGCTGGTAGCTTCGAACTCTTCAATGATATTTGGACAAAACTCCTCACCTGCTAGTATTAAACATTCCTTTACAAATTCACCATCACTGAACGGTTTAAGTTTCTTTGCAATTAAATATGAAATTTTATAACTTAGTCGAACTGCTGACTTTCTGATCGAATACTCGACAGGGTTATTTAATTTACCTTTTAGCTCTGTAATTACACGTACCCGTACCTCGCCTTGATGCTGATCATGGTCTGTAGCATGACACAAAATGTAGTGGCGTTGTAAATTACACTGACTCACAGAGCAAATGCAACACCAAGAAGGAGTGGTCAGAACTTTATGCCAATTGCAGGGTAGACTGACGTCACTGAGGTATGTTCATGATGTGAAATGCGCCGCTGTGCTGCGCACGTAGCGAACGATAAATGGGACACGGCGTTGGCGAATGGCCCACTTCGTACCGTGATTTCTCAGCCGACAGTCATTGTAGAACGTGTTGTCGTGTGCCACAGGACACGTGTATAGCTAACAATGCCAGGCCGCCGTCAACGGAGGCATTTCCAGCAGACAGACGACTTTACGAGGGGTATGGTGATCGGGCTGAGAAGGGCAGGTTGGTCGCTTCGTCAAATCGCAGCCGATACCCATAGGGATGTGTCCACGGTGCAGCGCCTGTGGCGAAGATGGTTGGCGCAGGAACATGTGGCACGTGCGAGGGGTCCAGGCGCAGCCCGAGTGACGCGAGCACGCGAGGATCGGCTCATCCGCCGCCAAGCGGTGGCAGCCCCGCACGCCACGTCAACCGCCATTCTTCAGCATGTGCAAGACACCCTGGCTGTTCCAATATCGACCAGAACAATTTCCCGTCGATTGGTTGAAGGAGGCCTGCACTGAGCACTCCCGGCGTCCGCTCAGAAGACTACCATTGACTCCACAGCATAGACGTGCACGCCTGGCATGGTGCCGGGCTAGAGCGACTTGGATGAGGGAATGGCGGAACGTCGTGTTCTCCGATGAGTCACGCTTCTGTTCTGTCAGTGATAGTCACCGCAGACGAGTGTGGCGTCGGCGTGGAGAAAGGTCAAATCCGGCAGTAACTGTGGAGCGCCCTACCGCTAGACAACGCGGCATCATGGTTTGGGGCGCTATTGCGTATGATTCCACGTCACGTCTAGTGCGTATTCAAGGCACGTTAAATGCCCACCGCTACGTGCAGCATGTGCTGCGGCCTGTGGCACTTCCGTACCTTCAGGGGCTGCCCAATGCTCTGTTTCAGCAGGATAATGCCCGCCCACACACTGCTCGCATCTCCCAACAGGCTCTACGAGGTGTACAGATGCTTCCGTGGCCAGCGTACTCTCCGGATCTCTCACCAATCGAACACGTGTGGGATCTCATTGGACGCCGTTTGCAAACTCTGCCCCAGCCTCGTACGGACGACCAACTGTGGCAAATGGTTGACAGAGAATGGAGAACCATCCCTCAGGACACCATCCGCACTCTTATTGACTCTGTACCTCGACGTGTTTCTGCGTGCATCGCCGCTCGCGGTGGTCCTACATCCTACTGAGTCGATGCCGTGCGCATTGTGTAACCTGCATATCGGTTTGAAATAAACATCAATTATTCGTCCGTGCCGTCTCTGTTTTTTCCCCAACTTTCATCCCTTTCGAACCATTCCTTCTTGGTGTTGCATTTGCTCTGTCAGTCAGTGTATATCCTTTTACATAATGTAGCTCTTTTCTACAAACAATAGCTGTATCATTCCTATCATTTTCAACAAATAAATATAGATTTTCTCATAAAGATAAAAGGATCGGAGGCGTAGATAACTTGTCGCACCGTGAAGTGCCCGGTTCGTCCATACTTATGTACTGTACTGTACCACTAACACCACTACGTACAACACTGCACGTGTTTACAACAAACGTACAAAGCGAGGCTGTCTCTTAGTCTCACTCTACGACAGCGGCTCCCCACCTTCTGCGCTCTCCGACGTCACACGGGCCCTCTTACACCAGACGCCAGCCAGTTGGCTGACCCTGGACTAGCATCTCCATAACTTGGTTTCTTATTTGAATTCTTTAGAGAATCAGAATTTTCAGTTATTCATTTTCGGGACAGTGGAATAAAATTGGTGTAAGTTTTCGTAGGATTCTAATCAGCATGTAAGGTGACGTCTTTAACATGTGACATGAAAGGCTAGGTGGCATAAGCGTCACTCTAACGACAAGAACGACCTTGGGTGTCCGTAAAAAGGTATTCAACCAATCAGGTGTCTTTTTCATAGTGAGCACAGGCAAGGAATCTATCTGCCTTATGTCATCTGCACGTTCCTACTGTCGAAAGACGCCCTTTTCACATTTGACTATGCGGGTTTTACACGTGTATTGGTGAATAAATTGTGGAGGCCCTGGGTGCATGCTACCAGGGAAGTCGAGAACAACGTTCTTGAAAATAACATTGTAGCTGTACCAGGGACCAGTCGAAATATTCGAAAAGGACAACACTCGGGTACCATAAATAAAAACAGTTCATTGAGAAGAAAAACCGTGAAAACGTTCCTAGTGGTGTATAGCAGAGACTTGGTGCGAACAGGCTGTTTACATACTATTCGGAATACACAGCCGGCCGGAGGTTAATGCTTCAAACGGCCAAGAAACTGTATACAGGGTAGTAGAGCTGCCCCTATTTTTCCCAAACACATGCAAACAGCTAGGGGTTAAATGTCTCTTAGTCCTATCGTGCGCAACATCTTACAGCAATGTTATGTGCAGTTAGTCCGATATAGACTTCCCCGCAAAATGCGAAAACGGTACAAGGGGCTGTAAGTGAGGCCCATCTCAAAAACACTGTACCATTTTATGTAGAGAGGAGTTCAATACGCCAATCATTCTCACGAAATGTTACTGTACTGTACAACCCATAGCGCACCTGTCTGGTTCATGAGGCCATTTTCTTTTGACAGAAAAGGGTGGTCACACTATCGTAGAAAACGTAATAGGTAAGGACCAATTAGAGGCATGTCAATTCAGCGCCATTTTGTATACTGTCATCACATCGAAATTGGTAGAAACGCGCTTTCCGCAGTATTGTATAATGTATGGCACGCAAATGTTGTACAGCAGATTACTACCGTTACAGCGTTCAATACATTCATAAAACTGTACCATAAGGCTGTAACACATCAGTAACTTTACGCAGCGAGAACTTTCGCTCTCCTCGTGAATACAAAGTTGTAAGAGCGAGATGTTCGAGTAGGAAATAGCCGCACGGAGTTCGCAATATTATATGTACCTCGGTATGCTACAAGGAGCAATGAGGGTTTCAAGCCTTATTGAATCACGCCTTTATCAGTTTTCATTTCGTAAACTTCTAGGCATCATTCACGAAGACTTGATTTTTCTGAAGTCTAAGATATTATTCTAAGGAAGTCATAATAAACAGACAATAATTATCGCCACGTAACCAACTACTACGGACAAATTCATTGTGAATACCACCTAAAACATTATACTGGACTCATTTAACCAAGTAATAGGAACATACACCCGCCTCTGTGGTGTAGTTTTTATCGTGATTAGCTGCCACACTCGGAGGTTCGGGTTCGATTCCCGGCTCTGCCACGAAATTTGAAAAGTGGTACGAGGGCTAGAACGGGGTCCACTCAACCTCGGAAGGTCAACTGAGGAGAGGGGGTTCAATTTCCACCTCAGCCATACTCGAAGTGGTTTTCCGTGGTTTCCCACTTCTCCTCCAGGCAAACGGACAAATGCCAGGATGGCACCTAACTTAAGACCACGGCCGCTTCCTTCCCTCTTCCTTGTCTATCCTTTCCAATCTTCCCATCCCCCACAACGCCCCTGTTCAGCATAGTAGGTTAGGCCGCCTGGGCGAGGTATTGGTCTTCCTTCCCACTCTATCCCCCGACCCAAAGTCTGAAACTCCAGGATACTGCCCTTGAGGCGGTAGAGGTGAGATCCCTCGCTGAGTCCAAGGGAGAAACCAACCCTGGAGGATAAAACAGATTAAGAAAGGATAGATACATACTCTACCCGTAGCGAATGGTTGCAACTTACTGGGCTTAAGAGAGACTGCATTCTTTAGCAGGCTGTGGTGTTTGCAGGAAGGTAAACCTGTCTGCACATTCGAGTTCAGAACTTGTAACATACAACATAATTTTCGAAGCAAAAGCGTAAATTATTCCATTAGTCCAAAGATACGAGGCTTATTCTTCACCGCGTGGAATGGGTACATGGTACTAACCGCAGCTAGCCTGTGATTTTTCCGACGAATTCGGAGTTCGAATATAGCTACGAGCTTTTCATTTTAATTTTAATACTCTTAAGGCATTCGTAGTTAAGGTTTCTAACTTATTGAGGTTTAACTTCCTTAACCCGCGAGTGGTCGCTATATGAGATTTTCTCTCACATTATTTTTTATTGTGATATTACTTCACAGTGATGAAAGGGAGATGACTGTTCCCTCTTCTAGCTGAGTTTATAACTGTCGTGAGTAGAGCGATTCACACTTGAAGGGTAAGCACCACCTGCCCTAGTCAGAACGAAGGTTCCTATATGTCCGTGCGCGCTGCGTGAGAGTTTCTCTCATCGCGCGACTAATGATGTTGGTGTTATGTTGAAGTGGAGCGGGAAACTTACTCCTGTTTTACGCGTTAGTATTTGTATTATGAGAACATACTGTTTTTGAAAATGTTATTGTGTTCAGAAACCTTGCTTTGTACGTAAATATTACTAGATATAATGCATGTGTGAGATTTTATTTCTTACAACTGCAGGACGGAAGTTATTTTTATGTACATTGCATATGCTATTTTAAGTAGTAATTTGTGTCTTTAATAAACAGCTTATCATTTAATTTTTATCTGAAGTACATTTCATTTCAGTAGTAAATTTCAGCCTTACGCTCCACAAAACTATGAAAAACATCATAATTATTTTAATGTGAGAAAAAGTATCACGCGCGACATATCACGTTACATTTCGGCTAGCGACCACTCGCGGTTTAAATCTTAAAAGTCACTTTTAACCTTTAGAAAGAAAACATTCGTCAGAAAGGAATAATAGCATGCCAATTTCAAATGGCAAACGGCTACAACGAATGAAGCGCACTGCACTTACTGTCAGTGTTATGATACACCCATTCAACCAAACAACTGCGCACGTTTGACTCGAAGAACGACTGGACTTCATACGTAGACCACATGAAACAGCACATAGTAGTCCTTACAGCAAAGTGCAGGCAAGTTCCACCACATACGCTGCAGCAAGCAAGAATGACTCACCTCTACCGTACTCAGATATGCATTAACGAAGGAGGTGGTAATTTTGAACATTTCCTTCATTACTCGAACGGCCATGCACAAGCCCATTGCACCTCTGTCGTTAGTAGCTTATTTTACTGCAAATAGCTCTTTTAAGAGCTACTTATAAATGAACATAACAGAGTACCTGCAACATGAGAACTGATCATGATTTAGATTTGTCTTCAACAACGCGACTCACACGAACATTTAAAAACAAAATAAAACAATCTTCATGTAAACGACTCGAAGCTCCGACTAAGGAGCACCGCTTCCCTCCTCTGACTTCCAGCACGCTCGGCTATCACAAGCTGTCGGTATTCGGCCTTATATCAACACTACTTCTAGTCATTCAGTCATCATATTCCCTGTACATGAAGCTTCTGTGATACAGAATTTTCACGATTCTTTACAATAATTCGATATTTTATCGTTAATTTTTTCGTTGACACGAATAAACGAATTAAAGAAAGCGTAGTTAGACCGGACATCGCTGTGAGTAGTCATGGTTAATGTTATTGGGTTGGGCTAAAATCAGCGGGTTGCAGAAATCTAAGCAGCTGAACCACTCGGTATATCTTGCAGCCTTCCTGAATACAACTTCCAATTCATCAACGGCTGAGAAAAGAGTTTAAGTCTCGCATACACACACACACACACACTCTCTCTCCCTCTCTCCTGCTCTTTCGATGCAGTTTACTGTGAATTTTTACTTCAACTTCAGGCACACTTTTATTCAAATAATTGTGTATTAGGGAAATGCTTCGAAAAGCGTACATCAGTCAACGAAGATGAGACAAAACTCCCAAGAATGTCAAGAAGATGTGAAGTGAGTGGTGATAGTTTGCACTCCCCTCAAAACATTTAGCTCACGGAAGAGCACACTTCATGTTAATTGATGATCCCTATAGCTAGGAGTTTGTAAAGATAGCTAAGTCGAACCTTAGGCTTGCGCTGCGGGCATCACTCCAAAGGGCAGGAAACTGTTGATTCAAACAGCAGCGTCCCTTTATCGATGCCTGGATAGTATATATATTCCATATTGTTTAAATTGTAGCACCCCATATTTTTCAGCCGGAACGCACTCTGCTTCCGCCTCCCCGTTTCTCCCCTCCCGTTGTTCACCCTGACTCACGCACATGTGATCTGTCTAGCTGTGGAGGGAGTTCACAACCACTGCTTTGTTATTGTTCTAGTTATAGCAGCGAAAATAGGTCAGCCACCATCTGTTTCCCTATAGAAGTGTGAAGTAGGACAAAACACTTCCATTGCCTTGACCATGACACTGGCAATAATAATTTACTAAGTGCAGTTAGCACGGTGTTCGCCTCCTGTGATCAGTATTTCAGGATCTAATCCCACCAGAGTCAGCAGACATTCAAGACACGAAATATGAGCCAGTTTTTCTATTAAATAAGCCCTCTTCAGAGTTATATTTCGGCATAAAAATGTCTCATAGCACTGACTGTAGTTGAATGAACATGAAAATACAAAGACATAATAAATGCCATTCGATAACTTATCTCAGGCATTTCAGAGGTCATCGCTTCCTTACCTCCTCCTTGTCTATCCCTTCCAAACTTCCCATCCCGCACAAGGCCACTGTTCAGCATAGCAGGTGAGGCAGCCCAGGCGAGGTATTGATCATCCTCCCCAGTTGTATCCCCCGACCCAATGCCGCACGCTCCAGGACACTGCCCGTGAGGCGGTAGAGGTGGGATCCCTCGCCGATTCCGAGGGAAAAACCAACCGTGGTGGGTAAACATATTAATAGGAAGAAGAAGAAGAAGAAGCAGAAGAAGAAGAAGAAGACTTGCAGTTCATGGTTTTGAATAGGTTTTTTAATACCTCTCTTCCTAACAACTCTTCCTTTGTATATGTTGCAAAGTAAGTTGATAAATCGTAGAATGTGGCCCTTTTCTCGGTAATGCTAAACAGAGTCCTAATTTCATCTACTTGAGATTAAACACTGTATATTGTTTTTATCTAGTTTATGATCTAATGCTTACATTTGTTTCCGGATTAGTAATTTAACTAGATATAAAATGTTATTTTATTAAATTAGCATATACACCGCCTGAAGAAAAATTGAAGCACCCAAAAGGGGTGTAAGAAACGAAATTAAACTTCACGTGTTGAGAGGGTACCGTAAGCGATGTTATTTCAATGATTACAAAATCGAGTTAAATTTACAAGGAATTTGGCAGCAGGAGTCCACTCATTAGTATGATGCTGCAACCCCTCTGGCCTGAATGCATAGACCGATTCGGTTGAGTAGGGTGTCATAAAGCCTTTGTATCCTCTCCTGAAGCAAACTGGCCAACAACTTTTGTAACTGACCCTTGATATCCTGGATACTGGCACTGGGATGGAGTTGATGTCCGAGCTGGTCCCACATGTTCTATCGGGGATCCTGTTAGCCACGGAAGTACCCCAACATCACGCAGCGAGTTCACAGAGACACGTGGCGTGTGTGGACGACCATTGTCTTGTTGAAAATCGCCACCACGATACTGCGTTGAAATTAAATTCTCTCAATTCTTCGTTATTACTTCTCATATACAGTATGTTCAATTCGTCCGATTTAGTCCTCTCCATATTCACATTTCTTCTACCTCTATACCTTCCTTCTCTTGCTTTTCTAACAACCAGCCTTCACTCCCGTACAGAAGTCTACACTGCAGAAAGAAGTGTCATGAAGTATTTGTGTGTTTCTATGCTCACGTGATAATTAGCCAACAATTACATTTTATCTTGGAACATTTTCTTTGCCCTTGCAACGTTTCTATTTTAGTTTATATATGCTCCTGTCATCATGGTTTACTTGCTCGATTTTCATACTGGCGTATCTTGATGCGTATCGCTTACATACTACCATGGGTTTGGTCTCTTTTTAAAAATAATTTAGGAATTCCGTTTGCCGAATGGTTCCCATAATAAACAATTAGACCTATAGAGATCCTTCCGTTCATTCTGCTCATTATTCCATGAAAACAACCAACAAGCAGCTGCAATATACCAAGACTCCACAATTTAGCTCAATTCAATGTCACTTTACATAGAATAAAATTATGAAGCGAGCACCGCGCTCCTCCCTATACCAACGGAAAGTTTATAGGTAATAAGTTATTACTGCATTAAACTGTTCCACCTTTAGTTCATTATCATACGACAGTTTTGACGATAGCGACTGTCAAAGTTATTTTCACGATGTTTGCAGAACAGCTACAGTACATACCCGATCATTCGCCCAATGACAGGCCTAACATGTCACCAGCCTAACATATGCTAAGACAAGTCACAAGCTTCAACTACCCTCTCATCAGGTGCACTCAGATAGTACATGGGAAGCCAGCTATGAAGCTAGTCTCTGAGAGACAGCCGGTTCTGAATATGGGGTCGGGAAGTAAGGCGCATACGCTGTTTGAGTCACGGATAATAATTTTCGTGAGGATTTTTCTTTCCAGGACCTCTAGCTTCTCGAGCTTGTAGTTTATGGACAGGCATTCACTAGCATACAGGCATTATGTTTTGACCACGGTGTTGTAATGTTTTAATTGAGAATTCCAGGATAAGCACTTCTTATTGTAGATGCTTTTTGTCAAGTTGTATGCTCTCTCCAATTTTGAGATCCGATCTTCCGCTGCAGCATTTTCTAATCTATTCTCCTGTATGGTCTCACCAAGGTACTTGAACTTCTTGACCCTTTCTATCCGTCCTATTTCTATTTCCAGGAATGTTGATCCACGTTTGATGTTCGTCATGAGTTTGGTCTTTTCTGCTATGATCCTCGGTCCTGTTTGGCTGGCGATTCTTTCCAAGAGGTTAATCTGGACTTTCTGATAGAATAGCAAAGTCGTCAGCGAAAGCCAAGCAGTTGACTTTAATCCCTCCAGATTTTTGTTCCCAGACAGATCGGGATTATTTCTTGATGTTCGAGTTCTGAGTTCCATATTCCCACTATCTTTTCTAGGACACAGTTGAATAGGAGCGGAGATAGTCCATCGCCTTGCCTCACGCCTTTCTTTATTTAAAATGATTGCGAGAGATGCCCGAAGAAATTTACCTTGGCGGTTGGGCCTGTTAGGGTCTCTTTGATTATATTTGCCAGTTTGGTTTTGACTCCAAATTCCCTAATGATCCAATCCGATGTCTCTCTGTCCACCGAATCGAAGGCTTTTTGAAGTCTATAAACGGCACCACAGTTTTCTTACCGCTCAACATTCTGTGGTGGTGTATTGACTTCAGGTTGAATATTTGTTCGATACAGGAACGGCCTTTCCTAAATCCTGCTTGGTATTCCCCTAGTTCTTGGCCCAGATTCGCCTCTATTCTATTATGAAGCTGTTTTGAGAGGATTTTTATAGGCGATCGGGAGGAGGGACACGCCCCTATAGTTGTTGACATCCTGTTTGTCTCCTTTCTTATGCAGCGGATGGATACGTGCTGTTTTCCATTCTTCTGGGATTGTCTCCTTCTCCCAGATATCCTTCATGATTTGGAGAATATCATCTAAGATTTCCGGTTCTGCCCATTTTAATATTGATGACGTTATTATTATTATTATTATTATTATTATTATTATTATTATTATTATTATTATTATTATTATTATTATTATTCCCGGCCCCGAAGTGTAGGATTTGCTTGCCTGCCTATTACCTGGAGGACCCGGGTTCGATTCCCATTCAGGTAAAGAACGTTTATCTGGTTCGGAGGGCTGGTTCGAAGTCCACTCAGCCTATGTGATTACAATAGAGGAGCTATCTGACGGTGAGATAGCGGCCTCGGTCTACAAAGCCAGGAACAACGACCTAGAGGATTCGTCATGCCGACCACACGACACCTCGTAATCTGCAGGCCTTCGAGCTGAGCAGCGGTTGCTTCGTAGGCCATAGCTTTTCGGGGCTGTTGTGCCATGGGGTTTTGTTTCGATTATTGCTTTGTTATTTACAGCTTCAAGCAGAACAATGATATTGCATAAGTTACTTAATAATAATAATAATAATAATGCTATTGGCTTAACGTCCTACGAACTACTCTCACGGTTTTCGGAGACGCCGAGTTGCAGGAATTTAGTCCCGCACGAGTTCTTTTACGTGCCAGTAAATCTGCCGACACGAGGCTGAGGAATTTGAGCACCTTCAAATACGTCCGGACTAAGCCAAGATCGAATCTGCCAAATTGGGGTCAGAAGGCCAGTGCCTCAACCGTCTGAGCCAATCAGCCCGGAATAAGTTATTTACAACACGTACTATAGCGTACTATAGTATTAAACAAGACAACTACCTCTCCCGAGAGAATTCCGTAACTGTCCTAATCTGTTGATGACTATGTCCAGGCCAGCGAGAATCTTGTTACCGGGCGAGTTGGCCGTGTGGTTAGGAGCACGCAGCTGTGAACTCGCATCCGGGAGATAGTGGGTTCGAACCCCAGTGTCGGCAGCTATGAAGATGGTTTTCGGTGGTTTCCCATTTTCACACCAGGAAAATGCTGAGGCTGTACCTTAATTAAAGCCCCGGCCGCTTCCTTCCCATTCTTAGGCCTTTCCTATCCCATCGTCACCATAAGACCTACCTGTGTCGGTGCGATGTGAAACAAATAACGAGAATCTTGTTAACTGAAATGTAGTCTTGAGAGCTTGTTGAGGTCTCATGCACGTATGATCACTCATGAGAATGATGGATAACCATATTGGTGGCACTCGGGATAGCGAGTTGTGAGATGGACAGCAGGCAATGGTATGTTGATAAACGGGGTTAAAAGTCAGGTTGTGAGTTTCACAAATAGGAAAAGTCCTCTCAGTTTTAATTACTGCATTGATGGGGTGAAAGTTCCTTTTGGGGATCATTGTAAGTATCTAGGTGTTAATATAAGGAAAGATCTTCATTGGGGTAATCACATAAATGGAATTGTAAATAAAGGGTACCGATCTCTGCACATGGTTATGAGGGTGTTTAGGGGTTGTAGTAAGGATGTAAAGGAGAGTGCATATAAGTCTCTGGTAAGACCCCAACTAGAGTATGGTTCCAGTGTATGGGACCCTCACAAGGATTACCTGATTCAAGAACTGGAAAAAATCCAAAGAAAAGCAGCTCGATTTGTTCTGAGTGATTTCCGACAAAAGAGTAGCGTTACAAAAATGTTGCAATGTTTGGGTTGGGAAGAATTGAGAGAAAGAAGAAGAGCTGCTCGACTAAGTGGTATGTTCCGAGCTGTCAGCGGAGAGATGGCGTGGAATGACATTGGTAGACGAATAAGTTTGAATGGCGTTTATAAACGTAGGAAAGATCACAATATGAAGATAAAGTTGGAATTCAAGAGGACAAACTGGGGCAAATATTCATTTATAGGAAGGGGAGTTAGGGATTGGAATAACTTACCAAGGGAGATGTTCAATACATTTCCAATTTCTTTGAAATCATTTCGGAAAAGGCTAGGAAAGCAACAGATAGGGAATCTGCCACCTGGGCGACTGCCCTAAATGCAGGTCAGTATTGATTGATTGATTGATTGATCCTTGACATTTCACTCGCTGGGGCCTCCGGTTAATGGAGAGGATAGACGAGCGAACCGTAAACCGCGGGGCCGGGATTAATAATAATAATAATAATAATAATAATAATAATAATAATAATAATAATAATAATAATAATAATTGTATTGTTTTGTGCGCCATACTAACTACTTTTACGGGTTTGAAAGATGCCAAGGTGCCGAAATTTAGTCCCACAGGAGTTCTTTTATGTTTTAGTATGTCTACTGACATGATTCTGTTGCCTTCAACTACCTTCAAATACATTACCAGAGAGTGAGCCGGAATAGAACCCACCATCTTTAGTTCACTAGGCTGGCGCTCTACTGTCTGAGCTACTTAGCCTCTTGCTATAAATTAATGAAATATCTACGTCATATACTGTACGTATGGGAGATCAACGTTTTCAATCAAATTCAATCCACTCTCCGCTGAGAAGTTACCACGTATACCATTTGCACAGCACTGTCGCGTCGCCTCAGAATACACAGGGTGAACTTTAATAAAACCGACAAATTGCAGGGACTGATTCCTGACTGGAAATTGAGGAAAAAATGTCCTACGAAAATGTGTCCGGAAATGCACGGTGTGCGTGCAACAACAACAAATAATCCCGGAACGCAGTACATAGCTGAATCGCATCCACGTCACAGCAGATGTTGAAAGTGGCCTCCATGGGCTGCAATGCACGCGTTCAGACGTCGTATCATGGATCGCCTCACACTTTTGCACATTCCGGCCTCTCGCTGAATAGCATCACGGGCGTCGTGAACACGCTGTTCAATAGTCTGCACATCAGAAACTGGTTCAGCAAAAACAACGCTTTTCAGATGTCCCCAGAGGTAAAAATCCAGGGGGTTTAAGTCCGGTGATTTAGGAGGCCATGCAACAGGACCTCTGCGTCCTATCCAGTGCCTGGGAAAGATGTTGTTGAGGTGTTGGCGAACTGTAATGCGGAAGTGTGGTGATGCTCCATCATGCAGAAACCACATAACCTGTCTTATTGCCAAAGGCACATTCTCAAGCAATCCAGGCAGAGTATTCTGCAGGAAGTCCAGGTACGTTCCTCCGTTGAGGCGTTGTGGAATAATAATTGGTCCAAGTATGTGGTCGCCAAGAACCCCTGCCCAAACATTGATGCTGAACCAATGCTGCTGAGACGCTTCAACCATTTCCCGGGGATTTTCTGTAGCCCAGAGATGAAAATTATGCAGATTGACGATGCCATTTCTGGCAAAGGTTGCTTCATCGGTAAAGAGGACTGACCACAGAAATCCCATAACTGTGATGGCTTCGAAAAAATCCTTCCCGTAGAGGGAAATCCGCTGCTGATAATCCTTGCACTCGTTGAAGGTGATAGGGATAATAGCGGTTGTCATGCAGGATACATAATCGTAGTATGGCTTACACATGTTGGCGGGACACTTGCCTGGAGCTTGTACTAGGTTTCGCCTCAATGTCCTGTAGAACCTATTCCTCGAGATCTGGTGTACGCACAGTCCGTCGCCTCCCTACACGTTCGTCTGTCTGAAAGCGCTCATGATCACACTAACGCCACAAAATGTCTTGAAACGTTGTGTGATGTGGTTGGTGTCTGTGAGGGTACTTGTTTTGGCATTGCCGTGCAGCCTATCGACCGTTTTCATTGGCTTGGCCGTACACAAACAAATCTCAGCTTTTTCCGACATGAATACCGGACCATTCTGCTTTCGACAGTACGCTGCTTCAATCACACTATCTGCAACAGAAGAAACACACAGCAAGTAGTCAGAGAAAATGTCATTCGTCAGTGCCTTCTGCCGTCGCAACGATGCATTTTCGGACACACGTTCACAGGACGTTTTTCCTCCATTTCCAATCAGGAATAAGTCCCTGCAGTTTGTCGGTTTTATTAAAGTTCACGCTGTATATTACTGTATATGTTTGTGCGATGTTCAAGACGTCAAACGAAGGAAGTTCCTTGGATGATTTCTCATTATTTTCATTAAAATTTGTCCCATTGATTAACTGTATATAGAATAGTAGGACATGCAATTTTGATGCGTTTATAACTTATTCGGAGAGCATAACCACGATGGTGAAATATGTACCCGCTTTCCCTGAAGGACATGTGTTCCATTCCCTGCCTGATAGTCGAGAAATAAAAGAAAACGAGACTTCCGCTTCTGGGGAGGTACATTAGCTTCAGGCTCACACAGACAACACCATGAGTTGTAGTTTAATTTCTGGACGCATAAGTGCCAAGCGAAGGGATAACTACGTACTATGTCTTATTGTCAAGATTACGGGTAAAGGAAGTCTGTACCTTCCACCCCTTCAAATCTACGGAGACGGCTTTATTTCTCATATCCATTATTATTTCTTCTTACGACAATAATTACCGAGAAAAATTCAAGTTCTAGTATTCGAACTTATTTCTTAATAGGCCACCATTAGGCCTAGTTACTGATAAATTTACAATTTAAGTTATTTCTTAATACCATAGTTCCCGAGAAATATCCAAGCTTTACATATTTTCCTATTTCTTCTCATGGCAGCATTTACCGAGAAATTTACTATTTCGCAATTTTGTTATTTCCTTTCGCCACAACTACTGAGAATTTACAGTTATTTCTTACTAAAAATAATGAATTTACAATTTCATATTTTGAGTCATTTCTTCTTACGATGATAGCTACTAAGATATTTACAATTTAAAGTTCTTAATCATTCCTGCTTACGAAAATTAGTGAGAAATTCATCCACATCCGTGGCTAAGCGTCTTGCCCTTCGGTCTTCAAGGGCCCGGATTCAATTCCAGGGCATATCGAGGGAGTCCGTTGTGAGCTGTGGCAGAGAGCGGTTCGCTGTACTCTGCCTTCCTTGCGTGTGAAGTTGGTGCGTTAATATTTTTCAGTAAAGTACAGTACAGTGACAATGGCAACCAATAGCATTAGGCGAAACACAATAAAATGTGCATTTACCGATAAGACAAATAAACCGGGGCCAGCAGAAATTCATGAGTGGATTCAGCAAACCTTAAAATTTACCGTGGATCAACTGGAAGCCATTCAACTCGATAATCTGGAAACCGCTGTTTACATCAAGCTAACCAGCAAACTACTGATGGAGAAGATATTACTCACTACAAACGGAAAATCACAGGTACGAAAATTTAATGGTTCCTTCTCTGATGTTGTTATAACATGTGCATATGTTGATAGTAAGTTGGTCCAAATAATGAACCTACCAATAGAAATGCCGAACGAGAAAATAATGTCATTTTTTAACAAGTATGGGAAAGTCAGGGAAATTAGAAATGAAAGATAGTCTTCAACTTACATCTATAACATTTACAGTGGTATCAGAGCTATGCGAATAGAACTTAAAACTGCCATACCACCCATCGTGGCCATAGAGGGATATAAAGCGCAGGTAATATATTGAACCCATAATTCTACGGTGAGAAAAATTTTTATTTTTCACAAATATTTATTTGGTATTCAGAAACTACTGTATGTTTGAGGGCAGCCATTTTTGCGCTCCCAAGAGCCCGATGTTGCGTGGGAAGGTTCCCGCAAGGCGAGCTCGTGGATTGCCGGGACACCTCGGTGGAACTCGAGTGCCCGACAATTTTCTAAATTAATGAATTCTGCACAACGAGGGATTTTGACAAGATAGTAAAGGAAGAAATAAATAAGCAAAATTATTCATACACCCTCTGTGAAGGTAGTGACACCAGGGACAATTTTAGATGCAGTTAAGCCTAAGTGTGTGTTAGCGTGAGAATAGCGAGCTAGTTACACGTGCCAAGGTCGTGGGCAGAAGAAAACGCGCGAAACGCACGGGCAGAAACAATTTATTTCTCCTGTTGTGGGTGTAGGAAAATTATAAAATTAACACCTAACATAAGTGCAAGTCTGTCCGGAGTTCTGGGACAAATCTTATCAAAATTGGTCTATTAGAAGCAAATTTGGCAGATTTCACAACCAAGCCTCATAGAGGGGATAGCGTCCTTCTGGAAATTATAAAAGAAACCCTCCACCGTAGATTTTGCAGTGTCGATCTGGAACTTGAAGCCGCGGGAGCTCGTGCCCGCCGTCATTAGAATTTCGCGCCAGATTGACCGACAATAATTCAATACATGCTCGTGGCTAAAGTCCATATATTTAGTTAAGAAGAAAAGTGATTGGAGAAGCTGTGAACGTTTGCAGACGAACTGGGAAGGTGTAGGCTGGTTGAAAAATACACAGCAGAATTTATTTTTATCATTTCCTGTACTCTTGTAAGTGAAGAAGGTCTGGGGGAAGCGATTCAAAATAGTTCTACTCCCTTATCGGCCGAACACCTGTTCTTGTTGAAACAACGGGGAGAGAAACCACTCTGGGAGGCGCATCAGACAGTTAGAGTCGACTGCAGAACGAGGGAAGTTCGTGGTGCAAGTTACAAAGAAAGTGCATTATTTATGGTAATTTTAATCTCGTGTGTGTGTGAAGGGTAGTGTTTGGATGAGTGAAATGTTGAAAATGAAAATGTTGTCTGTGAAAATGAGTGGTTAAGTACGAGGTTGCTGGAGATGATGTAATCAGAATGCTGAGAATGTCACCAATGTGCAGGTCTGTCTATTTTATATTATGTAGTTAGTTAGTTAGTTCCTGTCTGTCCTAACAAATTTTCCAGATGATTGTCGGGTGATATGCGTAATTATCAGGCGAAAGGCGTTGTAAATTTTGGTCAGCGTGTGAAATTTTTCAGTGTGTAAATTTCATGTCAAGAACGGTAAAATGTGACGCTTAAAATTTTGTGTTGAGATGAGATATCATTCAAAGTGCGGATTTGTGAACGTTATAAGTGTAAATTTGTCGTGGCGAATATTGTAATTTCAGGTGTCAGTCGCATTTAGAAACGCTGGTTAATAATAATAATAATAATAATAATAATAATAATAATAATAATAATAATAATAATAATAATAATAATAATAATAATAATAATGTTTACCGCGGGATAAGGAAATTCTTCTCTGTTAAATTACATTTAACCAGTTATTTCTACAAGGATTGTAGGCATATTTAGATAATGTCAATAAAATTTGTTAGAGTCTCAGTCGTTAATGGGAAGGAAAATTTTGAGACATCGTGTATACTTGAATTGCGAAAGGTCGATGTGTGCTCTTGGATTCTTGAGGTCCGAAAGTCTTAATAATAGTAAAGTAAGAGATGTGTCTAATAATGGTTGTCGTTCTCACCAGGGGATCGAAGTATGAAAAAGGGTCGTGAAGGAAAAGGGATTGAAAGCGATGGATTTATACGTACGTGGAGATGAGATGGAAGTAATGCCGCTGGGATAAAGCGAGGAGAAAGTGTGTTGAGACAAGTTGTATTTTTGTAGAGGAAATATTTAGAAACAGGCTGTGTGAAACAGGCTGTATTGTTTTCCGCAATCAATCCGAATTTGAGACGACTATGGTGTGAATTTATAGAAAGATTCCAAGTGAAAACGACTCTGGTAAATGTTAAGTCTGGGTAGTAAACATCCAGTGATTTTTGTTACGAAAAGCCCGCATGGATGATAAGAGAACGAACGATCTTCAGGATCAGAGAGCACTTTGGACACACGGTTGGGTTATATTTAATTTGTTCATTGGGGAGGTCATGGATAAGATGGTTGGAATTGATGATAGGCGATCTGAGAATTTCGAATGCGATGGTGATGATTATTATTTTGAAGGCGTCCACTAAAAGGGTACACGTGTGTGGGGAATTTTAATTTGCTTCCCTAATACTTCAGTGCACAGGCTGAGATTGTGTTCGAGGTGGAGAACCGTTCGTCACGTTTATTTATTTTTTTGAGTTCACATATTATAATGAGGTAGACACTTACTGTATTTTTCGAGAGGTAGACACTTGCTGTATTTCGACTTGCATTCATTTGATAATAGAGACGTGGGTTCCGTCGTGCGTATTTGTTTGACGAAATCTAGTGTTAAATATCAGAGTTGTTTGAGAATTGCATTTCGCCTGATATGTTAAGGGAGACGTAGTACGACCCACTTTGACGCCCGACGATAGATTTAGGACGTCACGTGTTTATTCTTGGAGTCATTGATGATGAGACGTCCTAGGTCACGCCCGACGATAGGACTTGGAAGGCATCATGTATATACTGATTAGGTTTAGGGTGTACAGATTTCAAGTGAGCCCGACGATAGGTCTGGGATGGTAGCTGTACACACTCAAGTCTCAGTTTAGATTTTTTTTTCTTTTGTTTCTTTTGTGAAGTGGCCTGGTTGAAGGTAGCCATTACAGTGCGATATGATTTATTGTAGAGGGTCTATGCGAAGCTCTCATTGAGATAACGGGACTGCTGTTGACAAACGAGGGCTGTCCAAGTGTGGGACATCGACCCGATCTAGATTATATTTTTACTGTGTTTCTTCGTGCGTGTTAAGCTGTATGACTTCGAGATGTTAATTTATTTATTTTTTTACGGACTTTATTGTTTCCTCGTCTTGACGTCCGTTTTCATTGATAGTGTGCATTATTGACACTCAGTGTTTTGGAATGAGACTTGAGTTGCGAATGCGGTTTCGATTCGTCAGCCAGTAATTTTATTTTATATTTTAATCTTGTCGTATTTTCATTCGTATTCATAGTTAGAATAAGTAAGTAATCACTTTACCAGTAGTGTGTTGGGACAGACAGTAAATAGAGAGATCTGTACTGGTAGCATTGTTTTTCAAGGGAAAGAATTCCTTAAAATTGTAGTAAATTTTAGCGTGGACTGGTAAATTTATTAAGCATAATAAACCCACTTCTAACCTGAAAATCGGTTCAATAATAATATTTTCAAGTGACTTTTCACTTTTTGATTAACTTCAGTGTTTGGCATTTCTTCTAAATGCATGATTAGTAAATGTTTCCTGCATTTCGCAGTTTTGTTCCTTTAGAACGACTTAACGTAAGATCCTCCCGGATCATGTTGTTGTTGGTTCCTTCCGAACAGTTGTTTGGGGTGATGCACGTTTAGCATCGGGAGTACCTTATCACTTAAGGGTGTCATGAATGACAAATACATGGTGGAATTTTATTTCAATTGTGAATGATGCCATTAACTTGTAGTGAACACCATGCTTTCCCATAATATTTCGCAACCTATCCAAAGCAACTGATAGTCAGTTTGGTTCGATTAAGGGTCCATTCGGCGGATGTTCCGTATCCGTGAAGGGTATTTGACTGGTGGATAACCTTAATTAAGAGAAAATCAGGCGTTCTACTTGTTGAAAGTCAGATTTTCCACGGATCGTGTGGATTAACTCTCAGTTCTCGTTTGGAATGATAGGTGCCCGGTTTTCAGGTCTTCCCTTTTTCAGTTTTTCAGTTTCGCTGTCCACTAACATATTAGCTTCTCTGAAGCAACTCTTCGACATTGGAAGAAACGAAGTGACGTTATGTAATGTGACTGTGTTAGGAACTTTTCAAAAATCAATAATTAAATGTTTTTATGTTTTGTGGCAAGAATGCATATTAAATTAACGATGTTATCGTGCTCTTTCAGTTTAAATAAAAGTTAGTAAGCACATTTTTGCTCCTCATTTCAAGTAGTTAGGCTTTCTTCTGAACCCCATCGTTTGGTTAAGATCGTGACCGAATTTATTCCCGCAACGACCCAAGATTTAAGAGTTCTAAATTGTTCTACTATAGCAGCCGTGGCCGACCAACGATGGAATGGTAAGTTCAAGGGTTCAATATGAAGGGCAACCTAAATCTTGCTTTTACTGAAACGCTACGGATCACTTTAGACAAGATTTCCCTATACGGCGAGGTGGGAACGACAACAAAACAGGGTCAAGGTTACTCAGTGATATCGTTGCGGAAAGGGAACATCACACTGATGTTAGAGGTGGATACTATACCCACAAGTATACCTCCCACGGACAAACCTGCCCCAGTACAAACACAGGATGCAGACCAACACGCAGTTGATGAGTCACTTACTCACTCCAATGCCTTATCGCCAACACAAGTCAGCCAGGCAGCCTCACTGGACGACATATCCACACCGCAACAACTACAGCTATCAGCATAAGACGAACAAGAGCAACAACAAACATCCGATAGTAGTCAACACAAGAATGAAGGTCCTGTCGGAACAGAACTTGCTCTCATACACAACCACGAACAGGAAATTGTAAACACACTTGTCAACACTGAAGCGGAGAATACAATACATGCTAGGACACTAGAAAAACCAGGAGTAAGGAAATAGGTATTCAACCACTGAACAAGAGCGTTATTCTAGACACTACGACTAATAGCATGCAATGGGCTGATGAGATCGAAGCGGAAACCTCGAATCTTATGGAAATAGAAGAGACGAGGTCAGGGAATCAAGACAGCTTGAAGACAAACGAAACATCAACCGAAGAAGTTGCACTTTCGAAAAGCAAAACAAAGGTAAAAACACATAGACCCTCGAGGGAGGAAACACAGAAGCCATACAACAGCAGAGACCCGCGGCTACAGGGGAGTAGAGTAGGAGATAGACGATAGAGTCCCTCCCCCCATCCCCGTTGAATTTATTAGGAGAGAAACATGTATATATTCACGATTATGCTGCTAACATACACATTGATGACACTAAATATAAATTGTATTCAAACTGCAAGTAAACAGTCGCTCCTTAAACAGATTATTCGTGACCAGGACGTGGATATCGTTATGTTGCAAGAAGTGGCAACCGAAGATCTTGCTCCCATTCCTGGATACGATAAAATTATTGATGTTAACGAGCACAAACGCGGTACAGCCATATACATTAAGGACAATATACCATACTCGGACACAGCGCTCCTGCCAAATTCTCGAGGTATCAGCATACGTATTCGGGACTTACTAATTGTAAACATCTATGCCCCATCCGGCTCACAAGCAAGGACGCAAAGACGGCTGTTCTATACCACAGACATCCTTCCACTTATTTACAGACATAGAGACAATATGATCCTTGGAGGTGATTTTAACGCAGTATTATCACCCAAAGACCAAACAGGACAGTTCCAGGGATGTCCCGCGCTATCTAATTTAATAAGAGGGCTACGTCTAAAAGATACATGGGAAGTGAAGCAACAGAGGTCAGCTGGATATACGTATTATTACCCAGGTGGCGCTTCTCGTCTAGATAGAATATATGTCAGCGGGGGACTGAAAGAACACGTGAGGGATAAAGATGTCTGCCCAGTGGAATTTTCAAACCATTGTGCGTTTATCTGTAAGATCCGACAACCTGAGTGGGGACCTAGACGCGGACGAGGAATTTGGAGGTTAAATGAATCTATTTTGAAGAAAACATGGACTTAAAAGAAAGATTTTTCGCTGAATGGCAAAAATGGAAAACATACATACCCCGATATAGAGATACGCTTGATTGGTGGATTTCATACGCTAAACCTCGCACAATCTGGCTATTGAAGTCATACAGTGCTGAGAGGAGAAGGCACTTAAACCACACGACGGAATTCTACTATAAATGCTTAAGACAGCTATATAAGGAGGATCCTACCAACCCTGACACCTATCGAAGAATAAAGAAAACAAGAGCGCAGCTAATAACGATACAGCAACGAGAAATGGAAGGTTTGAAAATTCAAGCGCAAGATCGTCAAGTTCTAGGCAACGAGTCTCCTTCCAGTTACCACCTTATAAGAAATTGCAGGAAAGGACGTCAAAAATACATCCATGACATCGAAACAACTAATGGGCAAATAACGAATAGCCCCGCAATAATAAAAGAAATGGCGGAAAGCTTTTTTCAGTCCTTGTATAACGAAGAGCCGCCCACCATCATAAATCACCAACACCCCTTCTTTGATGGTATAAGAGGAAGAATTCAGCATAGGGAACAAGAAAGTTTGACCCAAGACATCACCTTAGCAGAAATCCAGCAGGCAATATTGCAAAGCGCACCGAATAAATCTCCTGGTCCCGATGGTCTAGGAAGAGCTTTTTATATGACATACGGGTCCATCATTAGCTACGAACTTGTTGCAGCAATGAATGATGCCTGTAATCCGGAAAGGAACATCGACAAGATGAAAGAAGGCCTTGTGGTCCTTCTTCCCAAGATGACAAATCCAACCAAGTTATCTGACTTTCATCCCATAACGCTCTTAAATTTTGACTATAAGCTATTAACTAAATGTGTGAAAAAGAGACTAACTGCGTTTATGGAGGACGCCACATCCGAACACCAGTCTGGTGCGATACCAGGGAGGTGTGTAATAAATTCTCTATGTGTCATTCGGGATAATATAAGCGAGTCATTGGTCAACAATAAAAAGAAACTGCTAATATCACTAGATTTTGACCACGCATTTGACAGGGTAAACCACAAATATATAATTGAAACACTCCATGCCCTCGGCTTTGACACTCGATTCACGACTCTCGTGGGCAAAATTCTTAATGGAGGCTCTTCAAAGATTAACATAAATGGTTATTTCACAAGGCCAATCCACATCCACAGAGGAGTACGGCAAGGGTGTCCGCTGTCTATGTTGTTCTTCGTTCTATCTCTAGAACCCCTTCTTAGCAACCTACAGCAAACGTTCAGTCCTAGCAATTTGGATATTGTCGCATTCGCAGATGACGTTGCTATACTATTCGATCAAGCCATTGATATCCAGCATTTGTTCAAGGTAATCGAGGATTATGGGACATATTCCGGGGCTCAGCTGAACCCAAGGAAGACAAAGGCGATGTGGATTGGGAAACTGGGCCGAGTCCAATCGGCACTTCCGGAGTGTGTAACATTAACACAAGAAATTAAAATTCTGGGAATAACCTGCCTTAACAGTGTGTACAAGATGATCAGAAAGAACTGGGCCGATGCTTTGCATTCAGTCAGGGGTATATTGCAACAGGTTAGGTATCGATATTTCCACTTGCAACAAAGAATAATGTATGTGAATATGTACTGCTTAAGCAAAATATGGTATCTGAGCCAAATTCTTCCCATGCCACGGATGATTGGTAAACGTCTAATTTCGGTTGTTGGTTGGTTCATTTGGCAAGGATCACTAATACGACTTGCCAGAAGTACACTCACCTTACCTAAATCCCAGGGTGGGCTGGGACTAATTGACGTCAAGGAGAAAGCAAAAACCTTGTTTCTAACAAGACACTTAACGCTCTTTCACAAAGCAGGGAATCATAAATCGAAGAACTTCCTCATGAGATGGTGCAGTCTTCCACAATGCATTAACCCACCAGCGTATTATGACATCCATCATCATGCACCTCACGCAAGATATCTGAGAGTCGAGCTGAGTTATATGCCAAAAGACGTCGTCACATCTCCAGATGTCTCAACGAAAAAAGTTTATCGCTGTATACTATCTCAACAGTATTTAGCCCCACACATAACGAAAGCAGCTATGATAATCAACTGCAATAGAGTATGGAGGAATATCTCCCATCGCATCCTTCCAGACGCAGTAAAAGAAAGCTGGTATAAAGTAATCCATGACATCATACCGACAAACAGCAGACTTCATCACATTCATATGCTGGAGACGGACTTGTGCAACTTCTGTCAACATACAGATACAATCCAACACCGACTTACAACTTGTACGCAGATTCGACTGACATGGAATAAATTTAAACAGACGCTAAAGTGTATCATCGGACGTCCGAATACATACATCGGACCTGAATGGGTGATCCGCCCTGTATTTAGCTTTCAACCACCGCAACTGAACAGTGCTGTCGTGTTACTGTTAGGTTGTTACGTCGACTGTGTGCTGAAATCTTCTGAGCCTTATAGTGCCCTCGACAGAATGTCCGAGATAAGTGACTATGTTTTAATGTGCATTCAATGTCCGCAAAGGAAGCGATGGTTGGGAGAATATGCAGAGCAGCTAAGTAGTGTTCTGTAAGTGTGCAGTGCTGGAAGTGCCAAGAGTAAATTAAACTAAATTTAGAAACAAACTAAGATAGACTGTATAAAAATGTGATATACGTTTGTGTGATTCATTCGTTTGTGATTTGTTAATTCTTGTCAAGTACAGATGTGCATTATTGTGATATTCTGAGACTTCAAATAATCAACGAACATTAGCAATACGAAGTTGTAACGACCTTTCTTGTTGTGTTTTTCTCTATCGAATTGTGTGTTCATTTGTTAAACAGTTGAAATCATTTTATGTATTACCTATTACATGTAAATAAATCAGAAAAAAAAGAAAGCAAGAGGGAATTTAATCTAGAACAGTTAATTCCCTAGGCTAGGGGACTCAGTATTTGTGCTATCCCTCAAAATTCCTGCAGCTCGACCCCATTAACAGGCACTTTCCCATACACTGCAGATACTGCTTATCCACGTCGGAGGGTCAGCGTTATAAGGGCTGCACCAGGCTAGCATTAGTCGCACGAAAGTATAATTACTTTATTATTATTCAGAAATGTACATTTTTACAAATTTAGAGTTTTATTTTACATGATTTTCCGTGGTTTCTTTTTTTCATGGCAGAAGTATAGCACGGCTGTATTTTAACTAGGCCATAGTCAATACCTTCCTCATCCGAGCCCTTGGCTATCCCACTGTCGCCGAAAATTCTCTGTGCTATTTCGACGTTAAGCCATTAACAAACGACATATTGAGGCTTCATATGGCAACGCATAATTATGCCAATTATGTTTATCGATTTCCTCCATGGTAGAAACAGTGAATCCGTTTCGAAGATAAACGTTCCTCACCATCCCCGATGCAACGTTACCGAAAACGTTTGGGCAGTTTGGGAACATTATTATTCTGAACACAATAATAAGCCCAAAACTGTTCTTAAACTCTGACATCTCTAGTCCAGTATGAACCAATGAATTGCAGAAAGAAGCCTAATGGTCCACTGTGGAACGTTCTTCTGGCTACTAGTTATAAAATCTATATACTCTATATAAAATAACATGTCCTGACTCACTGAATGATTCATCATTGCCGAACCAAAACTACTGGATATAAAGAAATGAATTTTGAGGATACATTTATATTATAGTGTGGGTACTCAATAAGGGACTATATCTCAAAAAGTTAAAAGTTTACAGACAAATAAAAACTTGGTATTAAAAATAAAGAAATGAGCATTTTTTTGTTTTCGGAAAATCTAAATAAAGGGGGGGGGGGGGGTGTGTGAAAAAAGATGAAAAAGGCGCTGAATACTTTTTATGAGAATACTTATATCTCAAAAACTAATGATGTCACAGGCATGAAAATGGGTATTTGGAATCTGCTTTTAAAATAAACAAGTATTTTTTGTTTATGGAAAATCCAATTAATAGGTTGAACAGAAGTGACAATGGGGGGGGGGGGGGGTTGAATTAAAAAAAAGACTCTATCTCAGAAAAGTAACACGTTATAGACGTGAAAATGATATTTGTAAAAGTAAAGAAACAGAATTTTTTCGGAAAGTCCATTTAAGAGGAACTGAAAAATGGGGTTAATTTTAAAATGAGCATATCTACAGTATATCTCAAAACTTAACATGTTACAGACTTGAACATTGGTATTTTTAATATTTTTGTAAAAAAAACAAATATTTTTTGTTTTCGGGAAAATCACTTAAGGGGGTAAAAAAGGGCTGAAAATGAGGTTTAATTATTTTTATTAGGATAACGATATATCAAAAACTGAAGACGTTACAGTCGTGATAATTGGTATTTGAAGGCTCCTGTATAAATAAAGAAACACGTATTTTTTGTTTTAGGAAATTTCACTTAAGGGGGGAGGGTGAAAGGAAGTGAAAAATTTGAAGTTACAGATGTGAAAATTGGTATTTGGAATCCCCCTTTCAAAATAAAGAAAAAAGCATTTTAGGGGGAAATCAACTTAACGTATGTGTAGCAGGTTGATAAAAGAGTTGAATTATTTTTTTATGAGGATACTTATATCTAAAATGCTGAAGATGTTACAGACATGTAAATTTGTATTTGGAATCTTTTTTCAAAGTAAAGAAACACGTCTTCCTTTGTTTTCCGGAAATCCACTTAAAGGGTGGGGGTGAAAATAAGTAAAGAAGGAGCTGAATTCTCTTTATTAGGATACTTTTATCTGATAAACTTAAGATTTTTTTTACAAGCTGCTTTACGTCGCCCCGACACAGTAGGTCGTATGGCGACGATGGGATAGGAAGGGGCTAGGAATGGGAAGGAAGTGGCCGTGGCCTTAATTAAGGTACAGCCCCAGCATTTGCCTCGTATGAAAATGGGAAACCACGGAAAACCATCTTCAGGGAAACTTAAGATTTTACAGACGTGAAAACTGGTATTTGGAATCTCCTTTAAAAATAAATAAACACGCATTTTTTGTTTACGGAATATCCACTTAAGGGGCTGAAAAGAATTAAGAAAGCGGATGAATTTAAAAAAATGTATACTGGTATTCGTACAGTCCATGTCAAACACATAACATGTTACAGAGAAGAAACTTCGTATTTGGAAAGTACTTTAAAAATACAGGAACGTGTATTTTTTCGGAAAAGGCACTTAACGGGGGTTAGAAGAAGTGAGAAAAGAATTGAATTAATTTTTATTACTATGTTTACATCTCAAAAACTGAAGATGTTTCAGACGTGAAAAATTGTATTCGGAATCTCTTTAAAAGTAATGAAACATGTATTTTTTTTGGAAAATCCACTTAGGTGGGGGAAGGACATATAAAGGGGTTGAATTATTTGTATGGGGGTACTTATATCTTATAAACTGAAGATGTTACAGACGTGGAAATCGGTATTTGAAATCTACTTTAAAAATAAAGAAAAATGTTTTTTCGACTTGAGATAAGACTGCTTCTCACATGTAAAGTTCTATGTCGCGTGGTCATCTTAGCCCCTAAAAGCAATACAACAATCGTGGTTTACGAAGAGTTTCTTGGGTAAATGAAACTCAATATTTTAGTTAGTTTTTATACTTTAGTAATTTTCAGATAATGTCTTAGTACAATACCGTGGAACTATTACTTTTATCAAATTACGAAATCCACGCTAGCGAAGCCGTGGATAACTGCTAGTCTTTCATTAAACTTTGAGCGTCAAGAAACTTTGGTAGGTAAAGGTGTCTCTCCTGAAGAACAATACTCTGTGCCGGTTATGTTTGACTGGCCAATGAAAATTCCATTCTAAAAAGCGTAGGCTATATATTCTGGAAGGTGATTTGCTTCCTTGAGTTTTAATGGACCAAAATTAATTTTTCATACAAAGGAAATCAACCGGGATCGTTTGATCGACAACTACACATCGTAAGATAGCATGAGCGGTTATAATTTTTGTTAGTATTCTTGTGAGCCGTAATTGTAGCAGAAGGTCAACCAAAATGCTTAAGAAATTGTCCGGTTGTATTTGGGAAACGCCACGATAAGTACTGGTATCGGAAACTCGAAATAAATTTTGAAGGGGGATATCTTTGAAAATGTAATCCTAGCCTTTCACTCAGAGGAGCCATCTCCAAAAAGGCCGCAAGGCCCCAGGAAGAATGGGGGTTAGGCTTTCAACTTTCCGAAAATTCAACTCAGAGTGGGATAGGATGGTTAGCTCTTTGCTTGGCCGCATTTGCGTTCAGGAAGAAACTTGGCACTTGTAGGTTGAGTGAAGCCCAGGATCATGAAGCTCTTCAAAGTTGGAAGTGCCGTTTCTAGACATTTTGTATTCATGGAAGGAAATTGGATCCTCTTCCTTCCAGAAGAATCGAGTACACTTTTAACGCATCGGCTAGGCATTCCAAGAATTTTGCGCAGTTCTTCCGGAAATATTATGGGATTGCAAATTATTTCAAGATACGAGCATCTGTCTAAATACTAGATCCTAAAAATGGCAACTAATATCATAATAATATTCACTACAGACGTTCACGACATCATTTTCTAAGTTAAAAAATAAACAAATACAACAAATTGTTAAGAACCTCTCCCAATGAAACAATATATTTGAGAGATGGTAATTTACTTCGCCGGCCCCCGTGGTGTAGGGGTAGCGTGCCTGCCTCTGACCCGGAGGCCCCGGGTTCGATTCCCGGCCAGGTCAGGGATTTTTACCTGGACCTGAGGGCTGGTTCGAGGTCCACTCAGCCTGCGTGATTAGAATTGAGGAGCTATCTGACGGTGAGATAGCGGCCCCGGTCTAGAAAGCCAAGAATAACGGCCGAGAGGATTCGTCGTGTTGACCACACGACACCTCGTAATCTGCAGGCCTTCGGGCTGAGCAGCGGTCGCTTGGTAGGCCAAGGCCCTTCAAGGGCTGTAGTGCCATGGGGTTTGGTTTGGTTTGGTTTTGGTAATTTACTTCACTAATACGCATTACACGGTAGGGTACTGGTAATGAATTGCTTGCACATGAACAGTGAAAATAATCGGAACCGATATCTTTGGCAGTATGAGCGTGTTATTCGTTCTTTACACACGACGGATGCCGTACTTCATTTGTTACATTTCCATTTCTTTTCTCGTATGGATGGACTAGTAATGTAGGAAAGCTTGTTTTGGCTGACAGGTTAGTGCTTGTGTGATCCCCTTCATGTCATTTGAATCATTCATCATCTTATGACGATAAAATTATGGGCACGTTCTTTTCTCGTATCAGTTACACGGTACGGCTATTCAGTGTGTCATGGAACACGCATGAGTGGCTGTAAATCCGGACACGGTTTGGGAGGGGCTCGAACTGTGGAACTTGACTTGCGGGACCCCGTGTTAGCCAACTAAACGAGGAAATAAATCGATTGTAAGTGGCATCCAGGTGCAGGCTAGGTTATGTTGCTAGCTCATAATGTTGTTTTGGGGAGTGAGGCTTGGGGAAGGGGGTAATGAGAGTGAGGGTGGTGGGGTGAGTTGAGTGGGGTGGTGGCCCATAGCCCTGGGCTGAACACGCGGAATGGACCGAAACATGGTGCGGTGTAGCACTTCGAAGATTGATTTGCCTCTTCTAAAGCAAGTAGTGGAAACTAACGTCTAATTTCCTCTTATACTGCCATCCTATGAAAACTTGGAGAGTGGAACAATGTTACAGTAAACTAATTCCTTTAAAATTCAAGAATATGAATTATCAACAATTCAAAACGAAATTAAACACCAGAAATTTTCTCATCGAGTTAAAGGTATTATGTGTTATCTAGTGAACAATAATTTGTTAAAATTACAAAAATAGAGATAAGGTTGTCTTACCAACGATTACTCCTAGAGAAAACGTACGGATGTGAGGAAATTTTCCTGTTACCGACTATCAAACACGCTCAGAATTTAGATTTTACAGACTTGACCCTGTACGAAGTGCCTTCATCACTCATCCTTACAGCAGATGGATGATATCTTCTTTAGAACTTTCTCGAAGGCAAGGAAGAATTTAAATATTCTTGCCTTCGACCGACACCAAATCCCGATACTTCCCATTGGTCATCAAGCTGGAGGGAGGCCGTTGGAATGGCAGGATTAATTAAGAATAGTAAAATTATTGCTTTTATGTCTCACTATCTACTTTTGCGGTTTTCGGGCACTCTGAGGGGCCGGAATTTTGTCCCCTAGGAGCTTCTTTGCGTGCCGGTATATCTACCGACACTGGCACCTTCAAATACCACCGGACTGAGTCAGGATCGAACCTACCAACTTGGGCTCAGAAAGCCAGCGCCACTCAGCCCGGCAGGTTCCATAGTTCAATATAAGTCACGCGTTTGATTGGCTTTGATGGCGGTGGTCGTCCTGATGGTGGTTATCACGATTTCTAATTCACGAGGTGCATCTCCAAGGTTGTCAGTTTCTCTTAACATAAACCGATTGAGGAAAAGAGAGAATTTCGATGACTCTGAGAATAGATTTTCAGGTAGAGAACACGAGTCAGGAAATTCTGGACAATGGAACGTTTTCTACGCACTGGAAACTTAACACCTCCAGGACCATAGAAGTCCAAGAGAACTGCTTGTGGGATTCTGCCAGGAAATATGACAGGCGGACGTTGGAATTAGTCTTTATCTTCTATGGTTCTAAACTACTTTCGTTACTGGAGCTCTTGAATCGCCTAAGTGCATGGCTGACCCTGTGAGGTAAGAGGCTTCAATCACCCATTACCTAAACACAGAAAGTACACTGAGCATCAGTCGAAGTTGTATGAAACACTCCTCAAGTTAAACACCCCTTTACCAACCAGTACAAGATCTTTATTAGCGCACAATAATAATCAAATGTATATAGCAATAAATCATTTTCTATACGCAGCCAATATAGCCTACTGTACACATATTTGCTCTGCTCGTCATATTGAAGATTCGTCACATGGCCCTATTATTTCCTATTGACTGCTTCCAACCAGTAGAAAGCATGCCATGAAAGGCCCCACAGTGATATGAAGTCGTGCTCCAAACATCCCACAAACATAGGTATGGCTCGCTGTATGGTCTGTCTGTCCGCATGCCAACATTACTTCTATAGAGTTTAATTCTGTTATTTTACAAGAATGTAGTTACCTTTTAAGCAATCATGAATAAAAGAAATAAAATTCACCAAACAGGTAACTTATTTTCAAAATTTTCTTGGCGTTGGAACAAATGCCTTCTAAATCACGGTAGGAATAACGCGAGTGTGAGGTTTTCACATAGCGAGGCTCATCGAATGTATAAATAACACTTTTTAGGACTAGAAAGCAGGTTTTTCCTTTTACGATATTGCGGTCACAGCCACATGACTTCCGTTTCTACGAAGAATTGGAATCGCGGGGACATGACTTTTCATTCTCAAAATACAACATGTATTGATCAGAAATCGTAGCATGTTGGTGGGAAATTTTCCTCGGTGGATCAGTAGAATAATGTCCGACCCATGATTCCAAGCTCGTGGATCCGATCACGGCTGAGGTACTAAAGCTTTGCAGGTCGGATGTAAACCTTGGTACTCTCTGTCATTGTTGTTGGCATGCTGGATCATTCAGTGCCACTCAGTGATATAACATCAGCCATAGTTTCCGTCGTATTGAATTGCACTGTCGTTGAAAGACTCTAGCCCAATAAGAATGTAGAAATTGCCATGCAAGCCTCCTAGATGGCATCAGTTTAAAAGGTTCGCAGGTCGGTGACAGATTATTTGTTGGTGAAACACCAGATACGCTGTCACTCAACTATCACTCCCTTTCTGTTTGGAGACAATGTAATTCATTGCTCACTATGTTTTAGCTACTGAGCTCGATAGCTGCAGTCGCTTAAGTACGGCCAGCATACAGTATTCGGGAGACAGTTGTTTCGAACCCCACTGTCGGGAGCCTGAAGATGGTTTTCCGTGGATTCCCATTTTTACACCAGACGCTTCTTTTCCACTCCTGGCCCTTTCCTGTCCCATCGTCTATATAAGACCTGTCTGTGTCGGTGCGACGTAAAGCAAATAGCAAAAGACAGTTTTAGCTAATTTAAAAGAGTACTTTTATTCATGAGAAAAGTTATCATGAAAATGAATGTAAATCCACAGCCTATTTCCAGCCATTCGACTGGGTCAGGAGTAGCATGAATGAAACCCCCATCTAGCGGCGAGGGTAGGATTTGTGCCGGTTACCTATGGCTGTCGCACTCCTCTGGGGCAATGATTAATGAATTGCAGATTAAATGATATTGGAGAGTGTTGCTGGAATGAAAAATGACAGGGAAAACCGGAGTACCCGGATAAATACCTGTCTCGACTCCGCTTTATCCAGCACAAATATCACAAGGAGTGACCGGGATTTGAACAACGGAACCCAGAGGTGAAGAAATGTTATAAAACGGAAGATAAAACGGAATATCATGGATCAGCCTTGAAGACTGGTGATAGATGAACAGTGTGAAACATACTGAAGGGCTGGTAAACGATCTCTATGTGAACAGTTCCCACTGTGTGTGTGTGATGAATGAGAAGGGCCTTCCAGCCCTCTTCTGCACCTGTCTGTAAGTAGCCCCCATCTCCCACGCTCACTCTAGGCACAGTGTAGGGCCTATTTGACATGTTTGAGGAACTCAAACTCAATTCACTGTTCCCCATTTTGCAATACCCTTTAATTTAAATTTATGGAGTAGACTCTTAACGGCTTTCTTCCTTTCTTAAACAATTACACAAAACCTGTACGAGTAACTGTAGTGCTGCTTATTTAATTGCTGACTTCGAAGTGCAGCATGCCTGCCTCCTACCCAGAGGACCTAGGTTAGATTCCATTATTCTGGATTGTTCTGGATTCGATTATTCTGGAGTCAGGGCTGGTGCGGAGTTCGCTCAGCCTCGTGAGTCCAACTGAGGAGCTGTTTGATACGAGAGCCAGCGGCAGGGTCACGAGAGCCAAGCAATATGCCTGACGGTGTCACTACGCTGACTAAATGGCACTTCCACAATCTGCAAGCCACCTAGACGGGCAGCAGCTGACCTGGCAAGCCACAACACTTAATATGTTGCTGCGCCATGTGTTTTTGTTCGCTTTTTGGTTTGCTTGTTTGGATGGTTGTTCATTTGCTTGCTTTTTGTATAATTGATTGATTGATTGATTGATTGATTGATTGATTGATTGATTGATTGATTGATTGATTGATTCGTTTGTTCTTTGATTGGTTGGTTTGTTGGTTGGTTGGTTGGTTCGTAGGGTTGTTGGTTGGTTGGTTGGTTGCTCTTTACTAGTTATGCGACAAGTGGGTGAAATTAGTTTCGATTCCATAGGAAAATAAAAGCATGAAGACACAAACAAATACTTGTGGTGTCTTGTGAGTCTGTATTGCAGTCGAAGACTTAGGCTATTAATGATACAAGAATTGTATAACATTTTTCTTGTGTATTTATTATTATATATTTATTTATCTATCAGTTTAACCTCCATGGTTGGTTTTCCCTCGGACTGAGCGAGAAATCCCACCACTGCCGCTTCAAGGGAAGTGTTCTGGAACGTAAGAATTTGGGTCTGGAATACAGCTGTGAAGGACCCGTACCTTGTCCAGGCGGCCTCACATGCTATGTTGAACAGGGGCCTTGTGGGGGATGGGAAGATTGGTAGGGCTAGACAAGAAAGAGGGAATGAAGTGGGCGTGCATTTAAGTTAGGTACCATCCCTGCATTTACCTGGAAGATAAGTGTGAAACCACGGAAAACCACTTCGCGGATAGCTGAGGCTCGAATAGAACTCCCCTCTAATCAGTTGACCTCCCGAGGCTGAGTGGACCCAGTTCGAGCGCTCGTACCACATTTCAAATTTCCTGGCAGAGCCGGGAATTGAACCCGGGCCTCCGGGTTTGGCAGGTAACCAAACTAACCACAACACTATAGAGGTGGACTATTTATTTATTTACTACGGTAAGCAGAAGTAGTATAATAAGCGGGTTCGGCCGCCTCCTCCTCCTCCCGCCGCCTCCTCCGCCTCCTCCTCCGCCGCCTCCTCCGCCTCCGCCGCCGCCGCCCGCGGGAAATTTGAATTTTGGCGGGAAATTTGAATTTTGGCGCGAGATTTGAATTTGTAAACAAAGCCACGTGCTTTTTGACAGCTGTCATCGACAACAACGCAACGCTAACCTCACTGCTGCCATCTTGACGGGCCTAAAGCTCACTAGTGCCAACTTAACCTAACTAGCATGAGGTAAACAAAGCCACGTGTTTTTTGACAGCCACGTGCTTTTTGACAGACAACAACGCATCGCTAACCTCAGTACTGCCATCTTGACGGGCCTAAACCTCAGTAGTGCCAACTTAACCTAACTAGTGCGAGATAAACAAATCCACGTGCTTTTTGGCAGCCACGTGCTTTTTGACAGATTTGTAAACAAAGCCACGTGCTTTTTGACAGCTGTCATCGACAACAACGCATCGCTAACCTCAGTACTGCCATCTTGACGGGCCTAAACCTCAGTAGTACCAACTTAACCTAACTAGCGTGTGGTAAACAAAGCCACGTGCTTTTTGACAGCCACGTGCTTTTTTGACAGATGTCATCCGCCATCTTTAAACTACAGAGCACCGTGCTGCCCTCTTTCATCACCTGTCATCGGCAGTGCTGCCATCTTGACAGACCTAAACCTTAGTGCTACCAACTTAACCTCACTAGCTCGAGATAAACAAATCCACGTGCTTTTTGACAGCCACGTGCTTTTTTTTGATAGCTGTCATCCGCCATCTTTAATCTATAGAGCACAGTGCTGCCCTCTTTAGCTACTTACCTTTGAAATGTGGTGGCGGATAATTTGAAAAATGCTTTTCGACAAGCAGCCATCTTTAATCTAGAGAGAACAGTGCTGCCCTCTATGTGGTGGCGGCAAATTGAAAAATTCCACGTGCTCTTGTTTGGAAACAAACTCACGTGCTTTTTCGACATCTACCATCCGCCATCTTTAATCTATAGAGCACAGTGCTGCCCTCTTTAGCTACTTACCTTTGAAATGTGGTGGCGACAAATTCCACGTGCTCTTGTTTAGTAAACAAACTCACGTGCTTTTTTGTCAGCTGTCATCCGCCATCTTTAATCTATAGAGCACAGTGCTGCCCTCTTTCATCACCTGTCATCCGCAGTGCTGCCATCTTAACGGGCTTAAACCTTAGTGCTACCAACTTAACCTTACTAGCGCGAGATAAACAAATCCACGTGCTTTTTGACAGCTGTCATCCACCATCTTTAATCTATAGAGCACAGTGGTGCCCTCTTTAGCTACTTACCTTTGAAATGTGGTGGCGGATAATTTGAAAAATGCTTTTTGATAGCAGCCATCTTTGAGCACCGTGCTACCCTCTTTTGTGGTGGCAGGCAATTCCACGTGACAGCAGCCATCTTTAATCATGAGAGCACCGTGCTGCCCTCTATGTGGTGGCGGCAAATTCTACATGCTCTTGTTTGGAAACAAACTCACGTGCTTTTTTCTGACAGCTGTCATCCGCCATCTTGCATCACAAACCTCAGTGCTGCGCTCTTTAGCTAGATACCTTTGAAATGTGGTGGCGGCAATTTGAAAAAAATCTATGTGCTCTTGTTTAGTAAACAAAGCTACGTGCTTTTTATGACAGCTATCATCCACCATCTTTAATCAATAGAGCACGGTGCTGCTATCATGCAGGCAATTTCATCACCTGTCATCCGCCATCTTTTAATGAACAGAGCACCGTGCTGCTCTCTGTAGTAGCGGGCAATTTGAAAAGTTCTGTTAGCTGTCATCCGCCATCTTTAATCAAGAGAGCACCGTGCTGCCATCTATGTGGTGGCGGCAAATTCTACGTGCTACGCGCAGCTGTCATCCACCATCTTACATCGCAAACCTCAGTGCTACACTCTATGTGGTGGCGGATAATTTAAAAAGAAAAATTCTACATCAGTCCTCTCTCGACGCTAATTGCACAAGATGGTGACTATACATGACTCCTTAAAGGTGCTTATGCAAGATGATCGCTATACATAGACGCCCTTGGGATGCTTGCGCAAGATGGCGGTTATACAAGGCTCCTTATGAGGGATGCTTGCGCGAGATGGTGGTTGCTCTTATGAGGCGGCTTAAGGATCCATGACTAGAGACGCCCTAAGGATGCTTGCGCAAGATGGCGGATGCAAGATGGCGGCTATACATAGCTCCTTATGAGACAGCCAGTACTCGATACAACATGTGATCAGAACATTGATTGATGTGTTCAGAACACTGTACTCGATACAACATGTGATTAAAACATTGTGTGGTGTGTTCAGAACACTACATAAGTAGAATCGAACGCTGTATTAGGGGATACCTTTGTTTAGATTGAAACATAACAAGACTAGAATTGAACACTGCACACTGATTGATTGAGTGTTCAGAACACAAAATAAGTAGAATCGAACACTGTACTCGATGTCGTTAACTTCAACATGTGATTAAAACATTGTCTGGTGTGTTCAGAACACTACATAAGTAGAATCGAACGCTGTACAACATGTTAGGGGGTACCTTTGTTTAGATTGAAACATAACAAGACTAGAATTGAACACTGCACTCGATGTCGTTACATGCGATCAGAACAATGATTGATGTGTTCAGATCACGAAACAAGTAGAACCGAACACTGTACAACATGTTAGGGGATACCTTTGTTCTAAGAAGATCAGCTTGAAACATAACAAGACTAGAATTAAACACTGCACTCGATACAATATGTAATCAGAACATTGATTGATGCGTTCAGATCACGAAACAAGTAGAACCGAACACTGTACAACATGTTAGGGGATACCTTTGTTTAGATTGAAACTAACAAGACTAACACTTCAAATGATTTGCTTAGTACGAAAATAAAAAAATATATACCGCGTAGCTAACTCGTTCATCACACTGCTAAGACGCTTAGTAATTGTGAACACACTCATACGAAAATCAAGAAAGCACACTGCGTAGCCAACTCGCTCGGCTCACTCGCTTAGTATTTGCAACACACACGGATAAGAATGTTCCGAGATACTTACATGTTTTTTAAGGGAGGGTGAAAGATCATAAATTATATGTACACATGTTGTCTCCTCCAAGTTGTAAGATGAAATAGACGCAGTACTGCGAGTTTCCGCTCTAGCTGGCGAACGGAAGTAGCATGATATCTCAGCAAAAAATAATACGCGTGAGCTTGCAAGTCAGACACAATGATGGATACCGCGATTCAAATCCTGGTAACTTATGCCGTCGGGAAGGGTATCCGGCGAGCATCTAGCAGTAAATCCCCGATTCTCGACAGATTCTTAATCCGAGTTCTTTGACGTCAGGAAGGGCAACCGGTTGAAAACAATTATCGAACACGCATCGCGAAGGCAAGAGTGTGCAGCGATATGCTTGTTTAGACTTGCAGATTACGAAAGAAACATAACAAGACTTGAGTCTTAAAACAAATTCTTGCGATTTAAAATCTTAGTCAGGAAGGGCATCCAGCAGTAAAACAATAGTTCGTGATACTGCGATTTAAAATCTAACTGTAAAACCCCCGATTCTCGACAGATTCTTAATCCGAGTTCTTTGACGTCAGGAAGGGCAACCGGTTGAAAACAATTATCGAACACGCATCGCGAAGGCAAGAGTGTGCAGCGATATGCTTGTTTAGACTTGCAGATTACGAAAGAAACATAACAAGACTTGAGTCTTAAAACAAATTCTTGCGATTTAAAATCTTAGTCAGGAAGGGCATCCAGCAGTAAAACAATAGTTCGTGATACTGCGATTTAAAATCTAGCTGTAAAACCCCCGATTCTCGACAGATTCTTAATCCGAGTTCTTTGACGTCAGGAAGGGCAACCGGTTGAAAACAATTATCTAACACGCATCGCGAAGGCAAGAGTGTGCAGCGATATGCTTGTTTAGACTTGCAGATTACGAAAGAAACATAACAAGACTTGAGTCTTAAAACAAATTCTTGCGATTTAAAATCTTAGTCAGGAAGGGCATCCAGCAGTAAAACAATAGTTCGTGATACTGCGATTTAAAATCTAGCTGTAAAACCCCCGATTCTCGACAGATTCTTAATCCGAGTTCTTTGACGTCAGGAAGGGCAACCGGTTGAAAACAATTATCGAACACGCATCGCGAAGGCAAGAGTGTGCAGCGATATGCTTGTTTAGACTTGCAGATTACGAAAGAAACATAACAAGACTTGAGTCTTAAAACAAATTCTTGCGATTTAAAATCTTAGTCAGGAAGGGCATCCAGCAGTAAAACAATAGTTCGTGATTTAAAATCTAAGAAGTGCATCTAGCTGTATATCCCCCGATTCTCGACAGATTCTTAATCCGAGTTCTTTGACGTCAGGAAGGGCAACTAGTTGAAAACAATTATCGAACACGCATCGTGAAGGCAAGAGTGTGCAGCGATATGCTTGTTTAGACTTGCAGATTACGAAAGAAACATAACAAGACTTGAGTCTTAAAACAAATTCTTGCGATTTAAAATCTTAGTCAGGAAGGGCATCCAGCAGTAAAACAATAGTTCGTGATACTGCGATTTAAAATCTAGCTGTAAAACCCCCGATTCTCGACAGATTCTAAATCCGAGTTGTCAGGAAGGGCAACCGGTCGAAAACAATAGCGTATGATGTAAGAGCTTAAATACTGCCAATTTTGCATCAGGAAGGACAACTAGTCTTAAAACAAAACAGATTCTTAATCCGAGTTGTCAGGAAGGGCAACCGGTTGAAAACTATAGTGTATGAGGTTAGATACTGCTAGTTTTGTGTCAGGAAGGACAACTCAACAAATTCTTGCGATTTAAACACATTTTTATTCCCAAGAGAATCGAACCCGAGACTACCGGGTGAGAGGCATGCATACTGTAGGCTATAGGTTTGTTCTACTGTCCATGAAGTCGTATCAGCGCAGAGCGAGCAGCGGAATGCGTGTGTTAGCTGAAATTGTACACGTATCTTCCGGCTCGGCCTTGAACGAGGACACTGCATGCTGATAAGCGGCTTGTAACTCGCGAACGTCTTTTTAGCTAAGTAGCATGTAAGCTCTTAAAACACAGTACTAATTAAGGTTGTAAAATATTCTGAAATAGTCCTCCTCTGTAGTGCAGTAGTTAGTGTGATTAGCTGCTACCCTCGGAGGTCCGAGTTCGATTCCCGGCTCTGCTACGGAATGTGTAGCATTTAGCCTATGTAAGTTCCTAACGTAAAATATCATGATTGTACGGAGTGGTTAAAACACACACAGTGCCTACTCCTATCGAAGGAACCTGCACGGTACCGGCATGTAGGCTTCTCCTGGTGAAGGAGCATGCACATGGTTTAACGAATCCTATCAACAGCCCTTACTTAATGCTGGCTTTTTTGCACACCCCGCCTCACACCACAGTTTTACGACCGGCTGCCCTTCCTGACTAGGATTTTAAATCGCAAGAATTTGTTGAGTTGCCCTTCCTGACGCAAAACTGGCAGTATGTAACCTCTTACATCATACACTATAGTTTTCGACCGGTTGCCCTTCCTGACGTCAAAGAACTCGAATTAACAATCTGTTTTGTTTTAAGACTAGTTGCCCTCCCTGACGCAAAACTGGTAGTATCTAACCTTTTACATCATACACTATTGTTTTCGACCCGTTGCCCTTCCTGACGTCAAAGAACTCGGATTAGGAATCTGTCGAGAATCGGGGGTTTTACAGCTAGATTGTAAATCGCTGTATCACTACAGCCGGATGCCCTTCCTGACCAAGATTTTAAATCGCAAGAATTTGTTGAGTTGCCCTTCCTGACGCAAAACTGGCAGTATCTAGCCTCTTACATCATACACTATAGTTTTCGACCGGTTGCCCTTCCTGACGTCAAAGAACTCGGATTAAGAATCTGTTTTGTTTTAAGACTAGTTGTCCTTCCTGACACAAAACTGGTAGTATCTAACCTCTTACATCATACACTATTGTTTTCGACCGGTTGCCCTTCCTGACGTCAAAAAACTGGGATTAAGAATCTGTCGAGAATCGGGGGATATACAGCTAGATGCACTTCTTAGATTTTAAATCACGAACGATTGTTTTACTGCTGGATGCCCTTCCTGACTAAGATTTTAAATCGCAAGAATTTGTTTTAAGACTCAAGTCTTGTTATGTTTCTTTCGTAATCTGCAAGTCTAAACAAGCATATCGCTGCACACTCTTGCCTTCGCGATGCGTGTTCGATAATTGTTTTCAACCGGTTGCCCTTCCTGACGTCAAAGAACTCGGATTAAGAATCTGTCGAGAATCGGGGATTTACTGCTAGATGCTCGCCGGATACCCTTCCCGACGGCATAAGTTACCAGGATTTGAATCGCGGTATCCATCATTGTGTCTGACTTGCAAGCTCACGCGTATTATTTTTTGCTGAGATATCATGCTACTTCCGTTCGCCAGCTAGAGCGGAAACTCGCAGTACTGCGTCTATTTCATCTTACAACTTGGAGGAGACAACATGTGTACATATAATTTATGATCTTTCACCCTCCCTTAAAAAACATGTAAGTATCTCGGAACATTCTTATCCGTGTGTGTTGCAAATACTCAGCGAGTGAGCCGAGCGAGTTGGCTACGCAGTGTGCTTTCTTGATTTTCGTATGAGTGTATTCACAATTACTAAGCGTCTTAGCAGTGTGATGAACGAGTTAGCTACGCGGTATATATTTTTTATTTTCGTACTAAGCAAATCATTTGAAGTGTTAGTCTTGTTAGTTTCAATCTAAACAAAGGTATCCCCTAACATGTTGTACAGTGTTCGGTTCTACTTGTTTCGTGATCTGAACGCATCAATCAATGTTCTAATTACATGTTGTATCGAGTGCAGTGTTCAATTCTAGTCTTGTTATGTTTCAAGCTGATCTTCTTAGAACAAAGGTATCCCCTAACATGTTGTACAGTGTTCGGTTCTACTTGTTTCGTGATCTGAACACATCAATCATTGTTCTGATCGCATGTAACGACATCGAGTGCAGTGTTCAATTCTAGTCTTGTTATGTTTCAATCTAAACAAAGGTACCCCCTAACATGTTGTACAGCGTTCGATTCTACTTATGTAGTGTTCTGAACACACCAGACAATGTTTTAATCACATGTTGAAGTTAACGACATCGAGTACAGTGTTCGATTCTACTTATTTTGTGTTCTGAACACATCAATCAATCAATGTGCAGTGTTCAATTCTAGTCTTGTTATGTTTCAATCTAAACAAAGGTATCCCCTAATACAGCGTTCGATTCTACTTATGTAGTGTTCTGAACACACCACACAATGTTTTAATCACATGTTGTATCGAGTACAGTGTTCTGAACACATCAATCAATGTTCTGATCACATGTTGTATCGAGTACTGGCTGTCTCATAAGGAGCTATGTATAGCCGCCATCTTGCATCCGCCATCTTGCGCAAGCATCCTTAGGGCGTCTCTAGTCATGGATCCTTAAGCCGCCTCATAAGAGCAACCACCATCTCGCGCAAGCATCCCTCATAAGGAGCCTTGTATAACCGCCATCTTGCGCAAGCATCCCAAGGGCGTCTATGTATAGCGATCATCTTGCATAAGCACCTTTAAGGAGTCATGTATAGTCACCATCTTGTGCAATTAGCGTCGAGAGAGGACTGATGTAGAATTTTTCTTTTTAAATTATCCGCCACCACATAGAGTGTAGCACTGAGGTTTGCGATGTAAGATGGTGGATGACAGCTGCGCGTAGCACGTAGAATTTGCCGCCACCACATAGATGGCAGCACGGTGCTCTCTTGATTAAAGATGGCGGATGACAGCTAACAGAACTTTTCAAATTGCCCGCTACTACAGAGAGCAGCACGGTGCTCTGTTCATTAAAAGATGGCGGATGACAGGTGATGAAATTGCCTGCATGATAGCAGCACCGTGCTCTATTGATTAAAGATGGTGGATGATAGCTGTCATAAAAAGCACGTAGCTTTGTTTACTAAACAAGAGCACATAGATTTTTTTCAAATTGCCGCCACCACATTTCAAAGGTATCTAGCTAAAGAGCGCAGCACTGAGGTTTGTGATGCAAGATGGCGGATGACAGCTGTCAGAAAAAAGCACGTGAGTTTGTTTCCAAACAAGAGCATGTAGAATTTGCCGCCACCACATAGAGGGCAGCACGGTGCTCTCATGATTAAAGATGGCTGCTGTCACGTGGAATTGCCTGCCACCACAAAAGAGGGTAGCACGGTGCTCAAAGATGGCTGCTATCAAAAAGCATTTTTCAAATTATCCGCCACCACATTTCAAAGGTAAGTAGCTAAAGAGGGCACCACTGTGCTCTATAGATTAAAGATGGTGGATGACAGCTGTCAAAAAGCACGTGGATTTGTTTATCTCGCGCTAGTAAGGTTAAGTTGGTAGCACTAAGGTTTAAGCCCGTTAAGATGGCAGCACTGCGGATGACAGGTGATGAAAGAGGGCAGCACTGTGCTCTATAGATTAAAGATGGCGGATGACAGCTGACAAAAAAGCACGTGAGTTTGTTTACTAAACAAGAGCACGTGGAATTTGTCGCCACCACATTTCAAAGGTAAGTAGCTAAAGAGGGCAGCACTGTGCTCTATAGTTTAAAGATGGCGGATGGTAGCTCTCGAAAAAGCACGTGAGTTTGTTTCCAAACAAGAGCACGTGGAATTTTTCAATTTGCCGCCACCACATAGAGGGCAGCACTGTTCTCTCTAGATTAAAGATGGCTGCTTGTCGAAAAGCATTTTTCAAATTATCCGCCACCACATTTCAAAGGTAAGTAGCTAAAGAGGGCAGCACTGTGCTCTATAGATTAAAGATGGCGGATGACAGCTATCAAAAAAAAGCACGTGGCTGTCAAAAAGCACGTGGATTTGTTTATCTCGAGCTAGTGAGGTTAAGTTGGTAGCACTAAGGTTTAGGTCTGTCAAGATGGCAGCACTGCCGATGACAGGTGATGAAAGAGGGCAGCACGGTGCTCTGTAGTTTAAAGATGGCGGATGACATCTGTCAAAAAAGCACGTGGCTGTCAAAAAGCACGTGGCTTTGTTTACCACACGCTAGTTAGGTTAAGTTGGTACTACTGAGGTTTAGGCCCGTCAAGATGGCAGTACTGAGGTTAGCGATGCGTTGTTGTCGATGACAGCTGTCAAAAAGCACGTGGCTTTGTTTACAAATCTGTCAAAAAGCACGTGGCTGTCAAAAAGCACGTGGATTTGTTTATCTCGCACTAGTTAGGTTAAGTTGGCACTACTGAGGTTTAGGCCCGTCAAGATGGCAGTACTGAGGTTAGCGATGCGTTGTTGTCTGTCAAAAAGCACGTGGCTGTCAAAAAACACGTGGCTTTGTTTACCTCATGCTAGTTAGGTTAAGTTGGCACTAGTGAGGTTTAGGCCCGTCAAGATGGCAGCAGTGAGGTTAGCGTTGCGTTGTTGTCGATGACAGCTGTCAAAAAGCACGTGGCTTTGTTTACAAATTCAAATCTCGCGCCAAAATTCAAATTTCCCGCCAAAATTCAAATTTCCTGCGGGCGGCGGCGGCGGAGGCGGAGGCGGCGGCGGAGGAGGAGGCGGAGGAGGCGGCGGGAGGAGGAGGAGGCGGCCGAACCCACTTATTATACTACTAGCAGATTATGGTTTTGTGTGGCTGTTGACATCGTGCTCATAGCAATCGTCCACCAGTTTTCTGTGGAATCCTAACCACACGGAGGTGAGTTTTCAATTTGAAAACACCCGTGTGCATTGACTGTATTGAAACAACGGTTACCTGGGTGAGAAACCAATGCACGCTGTGTGACGCCACCTAAACACAGGCATTCATTTTTCGGGGAACGTGTGGTAAAAGGAAAGGCCGGGAGGCAGTGGCCGTTGAGTTCGGCCCAAAAGTTTCGTTGGTGTAGAAAAACAATAGATCACCTGTAAGGGTGCTAGCACAGGGGTTCGTAAGTAAAATTTCCCCATTACAAGCTAATATTCATACGAACCTCATCGCCAGTTCGCTGGGTATAAAGAGTCGAATTTTTTGGCTAGGATATTAAAATGTTAACAATAAATATATAAAAAGTAAATATTGTAACCTGCATTTTTTATATTTTATAACCTGTTCGGTCGTCTGTATTGTGTTGTAGGTTAGGGTCTCGCCTATCTGACGACGAAATTGTGTCCCAGGCACGCTACCCCTACACCACAGGCTGGTAATAATAATAATAATAATAATAATAATAATAATAATAATAATAATAATAATAATAAGGTTATAGGATCAAATTCCGATATTTGTCTCAGTAGATTTACTAGCTGGTTAAGTGCCACATTTCAGGGTGAAACTTTGGCACCCGGCTTCCTCTCTTACTTTTATTACTACTACTACTACTACTACTAATAATAATAATCATAATAAACAAGAATCATCATCATCATCATTTCCCATTATCCAGCTGTACCCTGTAGGGGCAAATATGGTTCCTTTCCACTTTCTTCGGTCTTTCCACCACTCCTTCTCCAACACTATTTCCCAGTCCAGGTTTATTTCTCTAATACTGCGTTGGATTGTGTCCTTCCATCTCAATCGTAGTTTTCCGCGGTCTCTCCTTCATTGCATTTGCATTTCCATAACCTTTCTTGGCATTCTTTCATCACTCATTCGCTTTATGTGCCCAAACCATCTTATTCGGCTCTTCTCTATTCTATCATTCATTTTTTCCATTCCGATTTCTTCCCAGATTTTCTCATTCCTTATTTTGTCTCTTGTACTCTTCTCTATCATACTCCTCAAGAACTTCATTTCGGCTGCCTGTATTCGACTCTTCCTTCTTTGTCATTGTCCAAGTTTCTGCTCCCTAAGTTGTTATGGGTATGTAATACATCTTGTACATAGTTTCCTTTGCTTCCATTGGCACATCTTTGTCCCATGACAAGTTTCTTACACTATGATAGAAACAGCTTACAGCTTGAATCCTCTTACTAATTTCAGCATGCAGTCGAGCATTCTTCATTAATTTACTCCCCAGGTACTTGAACGTCTCCACTACTTCCAGGGCTTGTCTGCAAGTCCAATCTGACCTTTCCCTTACTTCTCCCCTCTAGTCATAACGAGAGTTTTACTTTTTTCTGCACTTGTTTTCAATATACATTCTTCGATCGTCTCATTCACCGCATCCAACTGTTCTTGAACCTTCATGTTGTCTTTTCTCCAAATCACAATATCATCTGCAAATAACAACATGTTCAATTCTCTTCCTCCATTTCGTCGCTGCCGGGACAAAACCTCCTATGTGAAATAGAATTTTGGCCGGTAACGTTCTGTCATCTAAGGTGCGATATTGTGAGAAAACTGTCAAGGCATTCTCGCTCTTCATAATGTATGTGCTGCCGGTCAGTATATCTCCAAACATTTTATCACGTAGCATGTTTTGTCCCGGCAACGACGATATGCTGCTTATGCTGATTTCATGATGTCATCCATTACTATTTTAAACAGGATTGGTGATATAACACTTCCCTGTTTCAGCCCACTAGTGATTTTGAACCAACTTGTCCTGCCAACTTCTGTTTGCACGCAACTGCAACATTCCTTGCAGATTGCCATGATCATTTTTATTAAACCCTGTCCAATTCCTCTTTGCACCAGACTGCCCCAATCTTTAGTCCTGGGGACACTGTCATATGTCTTTTCAATGTCAATGAATGCCATCACCATATCATTTCCATACTCCCACTGCTTTTCCATTAGTTATCTCTAAATAAAAATGGGCTCTATTGTTGACCTTTCGCTTCTGAAAACAAACTGGTTTACCTGTATCCGATTTTCAACCCTCAACCTCATCCTTCTTTCCAGTATCCTCTCCATAATCTTAGCAACATGGAATATCAGAGTAATTCCACTGTAGTTCTTCAATACTTCTTGAAAATTGGCGTTTACCCGACCTAAACCGAACCCCGTGGCTCAACAGCTCCGAAGAGCCATAGCCTACAAAGCGACAGCTGCTCATCCCGAAGACCTGGAGATTACGAGATGTCTTGTGATTGGCACCACGAGTCCTTTCGGCCGTTATCCTCGGTTTTCTGGACCAGGACCGCTATCTCACCGTCAGTTAGCTCCTCAACTGTGCAGGCAATGAAACCCGGGGCCTGCTGGTAAGAGTCGGCATGCTACCTCTCCCTCCTCCGCGGGGCTGTTAATAATAATAATAATAATAATAATAATAATAATAATAATAATAATAATAATAATAATAATAATAATAATAATAATAATAATAATAATAATAATAATAATAATAATAATAATAATAATAATAATAATAATAATAATAATAATAATAATAATAATAATAATAATAATGTTTTTATTATCGTATGGCCACAACTACCGTGTACAGGCATTTCAATTTGATGTCATCTAGGCTGTGTACACGTCAGAGTTGACGTTCCGTTTCACTCTACTAGACAGCAGAGAAAACTGGTTCTCTCTTGGACGATCTATAGCGAATTATTATTTAATATTATCGGGTAAACGGCAAATGTATCACCAGAAATCCTTTCAAATGCCGACATCGCACGATATGGACATTTTTCTGTCACTGAGAAATCGAAATATATTTCCTGGATTCCGGGTTTCTACCCGGTATCATGGGATCCAGAAGCTGACACTCTCCACAGAGGGAATAATAATAATAATAATAATAATAATAATAATAATAATAATAATAATAATAATAATAATAATAATATATTATAATATTATTATAATATAATTATAATAATAAGATATTATAATATTATAATATTATTATAATATAATAATAATTGACGTTATTATTATTATTATTATTATTATTATTATTATTATTATTATTATTATTATTATTATTATTATTATAGCCAGCAAAGGGCTGCGGGTAAACAAGCTACCAGCCTTTCCTCGACCTTAGGCTTACACACTTTTCCTTACAATCTCACCAGCGGTTCTTCAACCTTCGTCTCCTCCTGTGTCGTGTTCCCGCTGATATTACGTTCCACAGTTTAACAGGTTTTTCAGGATTTTCCCTCAAAATCTCTACTTCTTTTCTAGAAATGTCTGCCGTGGTTTTCAACTGGTGTTATGTTTCCTTCCTACAGATCTTTGTGCATCTCTCTCAGCCAGTAGGAACGGGTTTTCGACTTCCTCTGAAGCGCACTATCTTCTGAATATGTCATTCGCCCCCAGTGATAATCGCCCCCGGTCCATTAGCTGTTTACAACTGAGCGTGACTCACTCACTGTCCGGCTCCCTCCCTCGAAATTCCACAGGACTATCCCAGTCTTTCTATAAATTGCACTTGACTGCTAGCCTTACCTCCTCTCATTTTCGGTCCGAGTGTCATAGTGTTCTGGTCATGTTTATTTACTGCATTCTAGTTGTGCTTGATATGGAAGTTTCAACGAACAGTCACGGGAAGCCGTGCGCCCACTACCAAGGTTACTCGTACAATGTTAAAAGGACAAAAGAAGATGAAACTGTAATTTGGTGCTGTACAAAGAAGAGATCGGCACGTTGCCGAGGATCAGTCGAGAGCCAACGTGGTGAAGTGTTAAGTTCGAGCGAACATCAACGTGGACCTCCTGATGAAGCTCACATAGAAGTATGAAATGCTCTCAATCAGGCGAAGAAGAGAGCACGCGAGAGGACACACGCCAGTCTCTAAAATATACTGTGAACAAATGGGTAATCTCCAAAACAAAGGTTGTGATTTCATAACCGAAATACCAGCACAGTAAGTTACGAAGAGGGCATTATATCGCCACAGAGCTAAATCGCAAGGTAATTAACGAGAACCGGAATCGTCTGAAGAAGTCGTCCTGGAAATGAATTGCCTACCATGACAGACGGAGTAGTTTTCTTTTGAAAGACGACAACACTGGCGAGCGACTTATTATTTTTATTGAAACTCTAGAAAAAGCAGTTTTGAGAAGTAAGCAAGATTTCTTATTGATGGAACTATTAAGAGTTGCAGTAAACAATTTTCGAAAATGTATACCATTCATGTAGACATTGGAAACTCAAAAAACCAAACAAATATATATCCAGTTGTATTTGCTCTCTTGCCAAACGAAAGAAAAGAAACGCATATTCGGCTTTTTCGCCTGCTCACTGAGGCCATCTGGTCCACTGAGGAAAGCAATGGCAAACTACCTCACTCATCATCTTGCCTAGTACGCCTCATTTGGGCTCTGCCATTGGTTTTAGCAGTTTCCCTATAACTGCATAGTCTTTGGTGGTGCTATTTGAGGATCCAACCAGCCTCTGGGCTGATGACCTAACAGACAGACATTAAGGCCATACCAGAGTGGAATCCAGAGAGAGTGACGGTCGATTTTGAATCGGCCCCAATTTCGGCCATTAAAGTCGTATTTCCAGCAGTAGAGGTAAAAGGATGCTACTTCCACATGAAAAAGTGCATCTGGAGAAAAGTTCAATATTTGGGACTTGCTTAGGAGTACACGGAGAACGAAGTGAGAATGATCATCCTCATGTGTGCTTCTTTAGCGTTTCTTCGACCTGAGGATGTTTCCGATGGCTGGTTGGAAACACATTCCAGAGTACCTGACAATAAAAAACTTCCTGCATTTTTGGACTATTTCGTGGAAAGGTGGATGGAGAATGAAGAAACTCCAGTCGAGATTTGGAGTTGTAACGGCAGGCGTCATCGAACCACCAACTCCGTCGAGAGATGGCACAACAAAATGAACGCCGAACTTGGCAGACCAAATCCTCGAATCAAAGACTTCATCAAATGTTTAAAGAAAGAAGCAGAGAGCTCTGCATGTGCGCTGATATGGGCCCAGCTCAATATGGAAGGTAAACGAAGAAATACCGCTTACATCGCTCTAGATGGCAGGCTGGAAAGAACAGTTAAAAATATGAAGAAAGTGATGATGTCGCTTGTTTGAAAACAATTTCCCATCTCCAAAAACTTTGAAGAGTTGCTATGAAATCTAGAAGGTTCATCGTTGATTGGCGAGAGTAAATATGTAAATAGTGTAAATAGAATCATGGAGAAATGTAAACACAGTAAATATCCATGTTTAAAACTGACTGAGCTTAATTTTAGCACAAAGTAAATAACGAAGCCAATAGCTGATTTAAAACACGCCTATATACAAAAGATATTGTGTGTAGCCAGTCCATAGCCTGGATAAAATGTGATGGGAGTCAGTCGTCCTAAACCAAACTGATGGTCACGCACAGTCAGTGTAACACTTTGCCCGTACGTTGCTGGTCTGTCCCTGTGGGTGGGGGCGGTGGAATAACACCCACGTTATCCCCAGGCTGTCGCAAGTGGCGATTAAAGGGGGCCCCAGAGGGTATGAACTTGGGAGCGTGGGATGGCGACCACGGGGCATTAACTGAGTCCTGTCATTGCTTCCATTTACTAATGGCAGGATCCTCACTTTCATCTATCCTATCCGACCTCCCTTGGTCAACTCTTGTTCTTTTCTGACCCGGAAGCTATTAGGTTGCGAGGGCTAGGGAATCTTTCATTTTCACGCCCTACGTGGTCCTTGTCTTTCTTTTTTCTCAGATTAATGCTTAGTTGTACTTCCTCTTAAAACAATAATCACCACCACCACTACCACCACCACCGTAGCTGGTCTGCAGAACTCTGCTGGATTTAAATAGCAAAGAGAGGTGGTGGGGAAAACCCTTAGCAGTACAGTACTCTTTAATGACAACGGCCCCTTCTGGGGGCGATTTCTAAGGTGAACAGCTGGATCGGACTGGGAGCGATCGTCACACATTTTACGCTGGGTGCTATTGGTACTGGGGGCGATTGACAGGACACCCTATCTTCTATGCCAATCTTTCCGGGTTCACACGAGACCCTGGCCAGTATTGATTGCCTAGTAAACTTGTGTCTTCATCCCGAGGTTGTGCTGCTCATTTCAGGCACACCGCTAATGGAGGTGAGCTGCATGTATACTCGAAATCTTTAGTATCTCGTGGCCAAAAATATTCATTTCAGGCAGTAAATCAGTACAGCCCGCAGAACCACCCAGTACCTGCTTACACACTCTCTCTCATTGGTCACATCCATCGGACGCGTTAACACATGCACACATCTGAAGAGTTAGGGGAGGTGGAGAAGACGGAAGTACGAGTATATCTAGCATGAATGAAACACACGCGGAGGGGAAGGTACTTGCTTCCCCGCCTGCCCACACGTCCCGCTGGCTCGACAATGAAAGGAGAGGGGAATGAAGGGAGGAACCACACGCTTGCTTGAAGGCAACTGACGTAATGTGTATGTCAACTCATTGAGGGTCAACATCTCCAGTTTCTTTTTAATTCTTGTGTGCGAGGTCTGGCTGAAATGTTAGCGGTCTCGACTATGACTTCATTATCAAATGGCATAGCGCTCAACCACTGTAAGCAAGAATACCCTTATTTTCGTCAATATAGGCCCTGTTAACTACTACTACTACTACTAATAATAATAATAATAATATTACTTGTTATCCTCAGAAACCAAAGTAAAAATAACCTGGCATTAAGTAATTATGATTATCAGAGACTCACGGGTGTTTGGAAAACCGTTCCTATGAAGTTATTTTCAACGCTGATCAAACAATTAAACGACACATGTTGGGGTGGGATTACATCGTGTACAGTTCATCGCAATTAAATTACAGTTAATTAATTGTTTTCCTTGGTTAGGAAAAGCTAGTATAGCCAGAATGTTTAACCATAGAAACATCTTAATCAATTCCCGAAAAAATGGAGTCGGAGTGGCCTCTGAGTGCGCAACGTCACAAGCCACACCTTCTAGAAGACGAACACATGTGACTTTATCTTGGTTACTTCTCCTTCATTCTCAGGGTTGGCCAACATCTTCGGCCAAAAGTTACGTGTTTCCTTTTCCACCCGGAATTCGTGTGATCGCGATTGTACCATTGTAACCACATACCAGCCTTCCTGTCATTCATAAATCGCCGGCAGCACCAGCACCGGGAATCGAATCGGCGCCTCCGAGGATGGCAGCAGATAGTGCTAACCCTTACGCTATGGAGATGGACAATTTATCTCCCGATTGAAAAAAAGACTAGAAAATTCCTCTGGAAGATATAAGGGGCCATCAAAAATATTCCATTCCAATGTCGTACAGTCCTGAATCGGGAGGCCAATTAGGTAAAATTGCCTTAAGTACTGAGGCACACTTCCCACCGACACACCCGTGTGGTAAAACATCGAGTCCTGCTGCGTGAAGAAGTCCGTAGCCGCCTGCTGCACATCCTCCTCCGACAGGAAGCGTCTACTCTTCAAGGCCTTTTTGTGGGGATTGAAGGCGTGATAATCGCATGGGGAGAGATCAGAACTATAAGCCTCATCCCCCGCCCACTTGTTGTTATCCATAAAGGATGAGGCTTGCCTCCTAGAGCGGCCGGCGTCTTATGTCGAAACACGACTATTCCACAACAGTGGTTTTGGACAGACATGCTGCCCCACACACAGTCTTCATTCTTCGACGGATGTCCACCGGTGTTTGTCATTCGGTATCCAAGAACAGAATAACAGCACGTTGATCCTTTTTGAACGCATTTGGTAATAACATCGCCGTAGCTCACGTAGCCACATTTAACGCATGCATCTCGGCACGACACGACTGCCATACTAATCCGTTTGCCTACATGACCGTGCTTATATATCCGCATCGGAGTTACGGTACGTTGCATATCCACTGCAGCAACGCCCTCAAATGAAAACTTTTTGATCACGCCTTATATTAGCGTTCAAGTAAGTGCCAGAATTGTTTGTGTTCCATCTGGTAACCAAAAATGAGTTGTATTATTATTATTATTATTATTATTATTATTATGTTTTATATATTTTTCTAAGGTTTCTCTGCTTCTACCCTATCCTGGAATATGATAGTCACAGATTCTGGATGGAGTAAGAACTAGACGAACGTTGTGAGTATTGATTTCCTGTCACGAACTGACTTCAGGTACTTACACGTGTAGAAATATGAGATATACTGCAATATCACTGAGAGCTGTCAAGATCTACCGAATTACGATTGTATTTCCTATTTCCTGCGACAGGAATGAGTTTCGTACAGTCAACGCGGTGAATCCCATCGCTGGTTATATATATCAGGTTACACTACTAGAGAGGACACCACCTTGAACAATTATAGACCTGCATTTTACCACAGTACTAATACATATTTTTAAAGCAGCATGCGCTCTCCTGAATGAATATGAAATTAACTCTGAAATTAGACATATTCCTAGTATACAGCTGTTTAAAGGAAAGTGATGCAAACATTACTTGCATGTAAGGAGTTAGTAAATAGTATACATACATATCGTAAGGTAATTTACTTCTTGTAATATTAACCATAGAAAATAGATAACAAGCTTTTACCATCAGTTCATAGTCAATTGCTGAATTTTAATAAAGTAATAAATGTTAGATTAATTAGCAATGTGTGTTATGGTTTGTCATAATAGCAAGCTCTATAGCCTCAGCCACGCCACAGAAAATGAGGCGTAACTATATAAAATATGAGAAAATATTCGTAATGTTTTTGGACCTCCATGATGTATTCATACAGAAGGACGTAATCGTCTGCTTTAATCAATTACCACTATACGATGCACAATGTTAATATTTGTTCCAAAGCACAGAATAACGTTTATTTTTCTTCATCTAAGTTTTCTTTTTCACTTTACCTACACCCTGAAGGGATCGCGAGTGCTAACTGTGTCGCGCATGTGCACTTGGCCCTGTGTTTTGGTCCGATGCCCATCCTGAAGCCAACCTTATGTGGAGAGATATATTCATTGTTGTGGTTTATCTCTTAGTGATTGGAAGTGTGGTGTCTATACGAAAAGTTATGTATTGAGACCAATGAAGACACCCATTCCCTGAGTCAAAGGAATGGACCAGACGCGACAAAAATCACCGATCCGGCCGTGAATCGAATCTGCGAACTTCTGAACCGATGGTTGCGGCGTTCACGAGTTATAAGACTGCTGGAATGCTATACACAAATGACACTGAGACCAGTATTTTAGCAAGTGGATAGATTAATTCTATGTGAGGATAGAACAAGAGCCTAGAGTTGGGAGTCAAATCTCAAAAGCCTCCGCATTGACCTCGACGTTGACATAGAACATATAAGCTTCTATCCCGATTGGCCTGCTTTAGGTTTGAAGATGCACGCTGGCTCCGCGCTGCAGCGATGGCGATCCAGCCTCCTGCTAGGAGGAATCGGGCACGATTTCGACCTAGATCAGAGTTTTGTTACCTGTATCTGAAGGCTGGGCCACTCAGGCTACATGAGAACAACTGAGGGGCTATCTGATGATGAGATAGTCGAAAATTGTTCCAATACTTACGTATGGGATTGAAATTATATGGACACATCTGAATGAAAAGAACTTAGCAACACTGGAAATAGTTAAAGCAACATACATCAAAAGAGCAATCGGAGTGGCAAAAACAACAAGATCCAGATTAGTCTACCTTCTCGCGCGGGAAACTTTCCTCATAGAGAATTTAAGGACAATGTATCCCCTACCTAACACAACGGCATTGGAGAACCTACTAAGAACACTAATAAGGAAAAGAGAAGAAGTACCCACGGAATTCTATGGAACGGGGGCCATGATCGATCGTACATGGACAGCAGCACATTTTGAGACGAGGCACGTGTTTACAAGACTTGCAGTACATGGATTCCACCATGTCATTTGCGAAAACCCGTCAAACTCATGCAAGTGTACATTATGTGGACAGCTATGTGAACGATATCACTTAGAATTCTGCAACAAGATAACTAGATCAATCAGACACTATGCGACCAATGGTGCAAGTGGTAAATTGTTATAATACCTTTCACTAATGTATGGCTATTTTGCTGCAATAAATGTTTTACAAAGGAATGAATGACGAAGTCAGCTGGTTGAATTCTTCACCGATCATAATTTAGTCCTTGGTAAGGCTTGGAATACTTGGTTCAAACACCATAAACGACTGCTGTATACATGGAAGAGACCTGGCGCCAATGGAAGGTATCAAATAGACTTCATGATGATTAGGCAGAGATTCATAAACCAGGCGTTGGGTCGCAGAGCTTTTCCAGGAGCATACGTGGGCTCTGAATACAACTTGCTGGTCATTAAATGCCACCTGAAGTTGAAGAAATTGGAAAAAGGAAGGAATGCAAGGAGATGGGATCCATAGAATTGGAAGGAAAGGAGTGTGAAGGACTGATTCTAGGAACATGTTGCACGAAAAGTAAATGAAAAGGCCGAAGGAAACACAATTGAGGAAATATAGATAGTCGTGAAGTATAAGGTCTTTAGGGCTGCTGAAGAAATGTTAGGAAGAAAGGAAAGATCAACTAGGAGTCAAGGATAACTCAGGAGATACTAGACCTAATTTAACAACGAACCATGGTACAAGAATGCAAAAAATGAAGAGGGCAGAAAGGAATGCAGGTGATTAAATAATGAAGTGGATAGGAAGTGCAGGACAGCTAAGAAGAGTGGCCGAAGGAGAAGTGCAAGGTGTGGAAGATTGTATGGTCAAAGGACAATCAAGGAAACCTTTAGAGAAAGGAAAACTAGGTGTACGAATATTAAGAGCTAAGATCGAAAACCTTTTTTACGGAAAGAAGACAAAGCAGAAGGATGGTAGGAACATATCCAGCAGTTGTATCAAGGTAAGGACGTAGACTACATGGTTCTGGAACAAGAAGAGGCTGTTGATGGTGGTGAAAGGGGAGACCCAGTTTTGAGGTAGGAATTTGACAGAGGTGTGAGAGACCTAAATTGGAAGAAGGCTACTGGAATTTATGACATTCCCTCTGAATAATTGTCTGCCTTAGGAGAAACCAGCGTGGTGATGTTACTCCAATTACCCTAGTGTGTAAGATGTATGAGACAGGAGAAGTGCCATCCAATTTTCGATAGAATCTTGTTATATATTGTCCCCGACGTAGTCAGTCAGCGAACACGAGACACCTCAAGGGTGCTCAGTTCGATGACTGTAGGCTTATAAAATAAATGAATGTGGCAGGATTAACATAGGGTTCATCGAATAAGCATGTTCCAGGTATAGAACAAATATGACACTTTTATTTAATTAAATGAAATATTAACCATCCTGAAGTCTGTGATTATGACTATGATCACTACTTTATGTAATTTAATATGGCTCTTGATGTAACAAACCTAAATGCAAATAAATGGGATGGTACACGGCAGTTGTTTCCCTAATATTCTAGCAGAGTATTTTACATTGTTAATTTTCTTTATCGTCTTTAATGTCATTAAATTATTTATTTAAAGTTGAATCAAAAATTGTCATCCAGAAAAAATGAGGTCTGGGCCAAGCCTTCATCGACAATCTGGAAAAAAATGCAGTAATTGTAAGAACGAGTATAATAAAGAAATATCCAAGATTCAATAAGTTAACAATTATAGCAAAAATAAAATTTACATTCGTTATATTAACAATTTTGTAGTTATAAAAATGAAAAGTTGAATTTGCCTTGGTTTTCTCTAAGTTAATCCGAGACGTCGGATATATCTGTTCACGTCGTCTCACATCTCTTTTCGTGAGAATTAATACTGAACTTTAAGCATCTGATCAATAATTAAACAAAATAAAACGCCTTCTGAGCTCACGAACATAAGTAAATGGGGAGAATATCATCCATGTGGAAATCCCATCCACTATCCATCGATAATATCAAAGTGTCACACATTATCAGAACAGAACACATAGAAAATAATTCTCTAACTACTAGCAAATTACTACATCTACAGCTAACTACGGAAATTATCAAGAAGACTGTGATTACAAAGAAGAAAATATCTACACTATTTACATGTCGACGAGTGTCGATCAACCATATTACTCTCCTGTTAACAGATTTATTACGTTCCAGCAAGATTGAGTTACCTCATGAGAGCGAAAAATTGTATCAACGAATGAACTTGCATAGTCACGAATCAAATATTATTGAGATATTTCATTGAAGATCTGTTCTTCAGACCTAAGGCCTCCGCGAACATTTACCTGTACCTTCAACTTGAAATTATTGAATTACTTGAGAAAAGTTGGGATATTCCCACGAATTAAGAAGTACATCGATTAACATGGACTTTCATTTTCTTCATCTGAAGGCACTAATATTAGACTACACTGCATTCGTCTCGCATAATCCATATTCACCTTACAACCTAATCATCATCAGGCGTAATAATATTACGACATTAACATGGGAAAAGCTCAGTTTCACGAAGATTCATATCATGCGCAATTATTCCATATACTTTACACGTACAGTGTACCACAATGACGACTCTAACTTGTCGCATCCTAATCTCAAATACGTGTAGCCACGAAATATCAGGACCTACCGTCGTCCTACAAATACATAATATCAACTTAAATGTGTCTCGATGATTAATTACTCCAATTAATTATCACATGCCCCAATGCACATATTCTCATTAAATTCGTACATAGAATTCAGACTTAATATCCCGATGACGCGTTATCTCCGACACGAGGTACAAGTAGAAGTTCCATTACAAGGAAAATATTGAAAATATTGACAAAATATCCTATAATTAAATCCATCGGACGTAAATTAACTCGTATTCGTGACGAAATTCACTCAATAAGCAAAGATGGTGTCGATAACACATGGATAACTCTATCAGAACCCTCGCTGTCAAATTCATGGCCACATGGTCATTAAGCAATCGCATGTGTCAGTTTTACGACATATCCGAGCAAATATACAACCATAAAATATGTCAAAATAGATTACTAAGAAGAAAGAAAGAATAGAACAACACTACATAGAACAGATATAAATGAGACGTAATCGACTCAAGGAGAAATCTTCACATCTGGAAGTCTGGATTCTCAATCAGCCATGCTAGGATGAAAGAATCTGCATCCCGACGCCGCCGACGGTGGTCGATGGTTTAGAACTTCATGGTGAAGCACTGGTAATCCATATTACGAAGTTCCGTCCTCTTCTGGAAATGATCACGTCCAAGTCTTCCGCGTTCACTCGTGAGAAAGCTGAAACTTACACGAAGTGCTTTAGAATAAACTCCAAACACACACGTAACTGTATTTTGGAAATGACACGTACTTAAGGGATTAATATCTGCACATTCGACGTCTGATCACAGCACTGTTCTAAGTTGTATACAATTATCAGAAGTGTAGAGCACAGGAGTGAAGCCACTGTTCCTGACGACAGTATTCACGATGTTCTACGTTGAAAATCTTGCTGTCAAGGGCTCTGAGCGACTGAAGATGATTGTCCGGGAACACGTCAGTATGTGAGAGTGAGTACTCTTATCACATGACTTAAATATCGTGTCTGGTACACATGCACGGAAGTAAAGTCAATTTAGATACTAAATTCTTCTACCGTATGAATATACAATTTTATCACCATTTTAGCCAAAAGGTCGTGTAAATTATTTCAAAAATTTTAGTTTTTAATTTATATCCTCCAAATGTGCTATTATTTATCCAGTTTATTTTAATTTAATCCTTGAGCCTTCCGTAATTATGCATGTCACGCCACCAAAGATATTATAAATATTTCATTCATATCGTTCCTCGCAATTACAAGTGACACGCGCTAGCATCTTTTTTTCTCTCGCCAACCTTCATTTTTTTAGTTTTATTTTGTTAGCCGACTGGCCGCCCCCTTCACGTAAAAAAAAACTTGTTCTCGTCCTCGTCCAAGGTCGCGCACACCCCATCTCGCCGACAAGCGAACACAAGCCACACACCAACACCTGTCCCATCAGTTGTGACCTCCTCACGGTCACAATATATTCCCTAGAAAGCCGGTGCTGACAAGTGTGAATTCTACTACACCATTAGTTTAGTATCTCATGCCTGCAGAATTTTAACACCTATTACTTGGAGAAGAATGGAAATACAATTTGAAACTCGGTTGGGAGCTCATCCATATGGCTTCAGAAGAAATGTAGGAGGACGTGAAGCAATCCTCACTTTACGTCTGATCTTAGAGGATCGAATTAGGAAGGTCAAGCCCACATACATGGCGTTCGTAGATCTTGAAAAGGCGTTTGATAATGTTGAATGGACCAAGCTGTTTGAGATTATGGAGGTGATCGGCATGAGATACCGAAAACGAAGAATTATATACAATCTGTATAACATTTAGTCTGCAGCGATAAGAACCGAGGGCTTTGAAACAGAAGCACCAGTCCAGAAAGGAGTGAGGCAAAGTTGCAGTCTGTCTCCTCTCCTCTTCAATGTTCATATAGAACAGACAGTAAAGGAAATCAAAGGGGAATTTAGGAAGGGAATCACAATTCAAGGAGAGGAAATCAAAACCCTGAGATTTTCTGATATTTTTATATTATCCGAGACTGCAGAAGATGTGGAAAAATTGCTGAATAGTATGAAGAGAGTCTTGGGTAAGGAGTAAAAGTTGAAAATAAATAAGTCCAAAACGAAAGTGAAAGTGTCTCTAAAATCAAGTGTTGGTATCAGTGAAAAAGCTGCGTAACGCACCTGGCAATATGGCAAGTGAAGCAAGTGGAGATTTGGTAAGGTTTTACAGCGGTAATAATAGTGATAATTTAACGATGATTATAGAAATAACTCAGAACATGACTCGCAGAGTACCAAGCAGAAAAGCTTAATAGAAAGTAGCACACCTAGTGAAAAACCAGTATCAGTAAATCCGAGAGGAACAAGGGTCTGATACGGATAAGCATTCTTTTGGAAATACTGTATATATCAAATCAAATCAAATCAAAATCTCTTTATTTGCAAATGAGGTGTCTACCTCGGTGGCAAATGGTACACTAAAATACATTATTGTCAAGCACTAAATTTTAAATTAACAGGAGACGAAGAAAATTTTCCTAGAATACAATATTATACAATTTACGCTAATAATTTTTTCTATTAAACACACACATCATCCTTAATAAATTTATATTGTTTACAAAATTCTACTTATAATATCTTGCAAACATAGTCAACTCATATACAGTAAGGTATGTGAAATTACTTCTAATAACACTATACAACTGGTATAAGAATAAAATTAACATTGTATTTATTTACATATTTATATTTTACCCATTTTGGAACCTAAGTAGCATAACGACCTGCTGCGTCTTAACCAGAGCCCCTTTTGCCTCCACTTTTCAGAGTTCCTGAAGGGCCTTCACAGCTACCGTAGCGGTCCCAGGGCCCTCGAAGTCCCCACTGTACTTCACCACTACAGGCAGTCCCCTACTTGGGCTGTCCAAACTCCTTAGACCAGGGGATGGAATTAATTTAATCACACACATTTATTATTTACAATATCCTGCACTGGTCGAATGCCCTCTAACATTTAATTTATTATCTCTGTTGTTGTTTATTCTCTTCTTGAATATCTGTACAGATTTTGGAAAAGGATCAAACACTACCCCTGGTAAACTGTTCCACTCCTTCACGCCCTTCCCAATGAAAGAAAATTTACCCCAATCGCTTCTGCGAAAATTCCTTCTAATTTTGTACTTGTGGTCAGTTCTACCAATATAATTATTTTCCAACCGAAGCCTCTCACGGATATCTCCCCATGCTTCTTCTCCTGTATAGGCTCTATATAATCCTATAAGTCTACTTTTTTCCCTTCTCTTACTTAAAGTTTCCCACCCAAGTTCCTTTAACATTTCTGATACACTACTCTTTCTCCTGAAATCCCCTGTTACAAACCTTGCTGCTTTCCTCTGCACACCATCTAGTTCTTTTATTAGGTATTCTTGGTGAGGATCCCAAACACTGTTTGCATATTCCAATAATGGACGAACCATACTTAAGTAACATTTTTCTTTTAATTCTTTGTTGCATCCTTTAAGTAGCCTCATTATGACATGTAACGATCTGTATGCTTTCCCAACAACGTCGTCAACATGACCCTTCCAGTGCAAATTACTTTCAAATCTCACACCTAAGTATTTCCACTTGCCATCTTTTGGGATAACTACCTCATCCAATTTATATTCAAATTCAGTTTTAAAGCTCCTGTTTGTAAAAGTTGTAACAGTTGATTTGGCTCCATTAATCTTCATATTATTTTCTTCAACCCATTCCTGGATACTGTCAAGGTCCCTTTGTAATTCTGAACAATCCTCAATGTTATTTATTTCCCTATAAACAATTATGTCATCTGCATACAATCTTATTTTCGATGTTATATTGTTCCCTAAATCATTTGCGTATATTAAGAAAAGTAACGGACCGATTATACTACCCTGTGCAATTCCCTTCCAGACTTTCTCTTCCTGTGATATATTATTTCCTACTTTGACTTTCTGAACCCTTGAATTTAGAAATGTTTTTATCCAACGTATAACCCTTACGTCCAATCATATTCCCTCCAATTTCTTTAATAATATTCCATGTTCCACTCTATCAAAGGCTTTGGAAAGATATATGGCTATGCAATCTAACTGGCCTCCAGAATCTAACTGATCTGATATGTCCTGCTGAAATCCCACCAGTTGTGCCTCGCAAGAAAATTTCTTTCTAAATCCATACTGGCTTCTCATGAACCAATTTTTATCATCACATATCCGTCTGATGTACTTTGCTATTAAACTCTCCAGTATTTTACAAACTATACTGGTCCCTAATATACGGATATTAGGGACTGGAAAATTAGCACTGGGAAATCAACTGATAAAGTAAGAAGCTGGATGATTGGAAAGTTGGCATTGAGATATCAAATGATAAAGTAAGGAAACTGATAATTAGAGGGAAGTGAATCAAAGAAATTTTGAAAGTAGGGGGCGTGATGATAACAAGGAAGATGTGTCGGATGACCTTCGTTGTCCTAATTTGAGTGGCAGTAACACTTTGATAATCAATGCTCTTGTGGAAGTTTCGGTAATTGAAAGTGAAGTTTTCTTAAGGTACTGAAGCTTGTTTAGTAAATGAAGAGTGTTTTAGTAATATACGTCAGAATAAGGTTGTCATTGTGGATGTTAATGTACGTGAGAAGTGTAATGTTACGTCGGCTAAGTGTCAGAATGGTGATGTTGATATTAATGAAACTTCTGGAAAGAGGTTTGAGAATAACTGTGTTATTGGCATGAAATGGGTACGAGTAGGAGCTGGTAGGAACAGCAGCGATGATGTAGTAAATGTAGGAAAATATGATAGAAGTAATCTAGATTGCGTGAGTAGATATGATGGTAATTTCAGTAATAGAGTGAGTGTGGGTGATAGGACGTGTGCTAATACTTGTGTGAGTGAGCCTGAGGTAACAATGTGGGACGTTTGATAAGGGTGAGTTGACTGAAACTATGACCGTTGTTCGCGAAGGCTTGTTTGAAGCGGATTGTAGATCATATTTTGTTCTTAAGGGGAGGGGTAGTAAAATTTATGGTGTTTCAGGGTTTGAAGTTTTTGTGATGAATGATTGTGTCAGAGATTATGTGGGCGTGTAGGGGAAGTTTAACGAAAGAGAGAATGGAAATGTATATGAGGTGAAGGGAGGTTTATTCAAGCGTGTAAGCAATGTTCTATCTAATGCTTTAAATGATTCTGTAAAATTGCTGTAATATGTGAGAAGGAGACTCCGGTATATATTCCTAAATTTGTTATTGGTTTGTAGGGAAGAAAGCCTAGTGAGATTTCTGCGTATTTTAACGGTAGAGAAGTTTGAAATATGAAAATTATGAGTGTTCTGAACTTAAGTTGGTATGATTCTTCTGTGACTGCCTTTGTGTGAGGTGGCTAAGATTTTTAAATTTAAGTACAAGGTAGGTGGTATCCAAGGACGTATGCATTAAGTTAGCGAGGGAGAATTTCGTTAAATTTGGGGAAAAGCAAATTACACAGCTGAAGGTAAGGGGGCGGGATTTTGTTAACATAGGAGATGAAGTTCTATTAGGCATTCCTAATCCATCTAATGCTGAGAACAAAAATATGTACACATTCTTCCAATTGTTTCACGGGTCATATATTTCCAGGAACAAGATCGGTATGTGTGCATACGAACTTGCGGATGTAGATAATACCCTCCTGGGAAATTGTAATATTACTAATATAAGGAGATATGTAAGTTAGGAACTTGGAAGGGTAGAAATTGCATTATATATTATGCAGCTGTTATATTTCATGTAAGTTCACTGTTAGAAGGTGTAAATGACAATGATCACGTGTCTGTACCAGATAAAATGCTTAGGTCAGTAGAAATTGTTTGATATAATATGTAACTGTTGTATTCTTATGTAATATCACAAGGTGAAGTTTGTAAAGAGATATGTATCAAGTGTGAGAATTTAGTTGCTTTGCTCTCAATTTTACGTAGTTTCAAGCAAACCAAGTGGGCGTATTGTGATTGTACATAGCACAACCCCACGCTGGATTTATTACAGTACATTATTATTACTCTTATCATTCATATTATTATTATTATTATTATTACTTGTGTAATAATTTAAGAAGCTGTAAGTTCTCACTGTTATGTATTTGTAATGTGTTTTGTACAGGCAGCTGGGAAACACATAGCTATTTCCAGGTTTGGATAAACAACAGGGAAACTTTGTGATTCATGCAGTGAGTCCAAAGCCTGACACACGCATATCCTCAATGCAAACTTCTGGTGTGGTAGAGATGTGGCCACGTGTTCCCATGGCACTGGATATCTCTCGCTCGGGCAGGCACGAACTAGGATATCGAGAAGGTGATGGGGAGGAGAAATCTGAGACACTTTCGGAGAACGCGTTCGAGGAACACTACTACGATGTCTCTGGAACATGACGGTGAACAATAACGAGTGCACGTTTAATTATGAATGAACGGAGCAGTGTTGTTTAGTTGTTAATACTTATAAAACTCTTGTGCTACGGCGCGTTTCTTTGTATTCACATCTTATGGCAACATTCGTTCACCCATGGCCCGGATTCAACGCAAAGACTAACAGCGTTTTTTTTGTGCAAGGGAAAGTGTCTCTAAAATCAAGTGTTGGTATCAGTGAAGAAGAGGTACAGTATCAAAGTGGCATACAATGTGTCGATGGTGAGAGCCAGAAATTTGTGTTGATACACAGAAAAAGCGAAGAGAAATTATTGCAACTATTTGTCATCGGGCTCACTACAAGTGATAGTGGAGTTCTCACTGTCTTCCAGCAGTGTTCAATATTTATTGAGCGTTTTGCTATCTCATATGTACAGTATTGCGTGGTGAGGAAGTGCTTATGTAGCGATAATGGTTAGATCTGAATATAGATGGTAAATTTTCAATCAGTTGGGAAATTACTAGAGAGCTTAGGTGCAGTTCCTATCCACTTTTTCGTTTTCAGTGGGTTAGGTAAGGCCCAATTAGCAGAACAACGGTTTATCAGCCCTTTGAACATGAATCGAGTTGAATCTTTTATGGTGTACCATTTAGTATTAGTTGTTATTAATATTCTACATTGAGGGATCGCCGCTAGATGGGAGCTTCATTCATTCCATCCCTGACCCGGTCAAAAGACTGGAATCAGGCTGTGGATTTTCATTTATTTATTTACTGATTTATGTATTTATTTCTGGTAGTCTAACGTCACGCTAACATATTTTTCGGAGAAAATGCGATGGGAAAGAATTAGACTCAGTGACTCACACGGTTGAGGCGCTGGTCTTCTGGCCAGAACTGGCAGGTTCGATCCTGCCATCCCACGCTCCCAAGTTGTGAGCGCCCTGGGCCCCATTTAGTCGCCTCTTACGATAGGCAGGGGATACCGTGGATGTATTCTTCGTCTGCGTCCCCGACCCACAGGGGGGCACAACCTCCAAATTCGAGTACCGGTACATACAATAATTTGTTCGACAGTAAATTACATGTTTTAAAATGCTGATTCCCATCACACTTTATCCAGGCTTTAGATTGGCATAATTATTGTATTGAAATAATTTTGGCGTGTTTAAAATCAGCTGAACTAAAGCTTCGTCAATTATTTTTGTCGCTTTTAGGTAAGCGTCGTTATAATTTAGTTCTTTTGTACAAGATAATCATACTTAAGTCGCTTTTCAAGCATAATGAGAAATTTAGGGAATACACAAACACACTCTCACTCGCACTCAATTAAAAATGTTGATCTGCAAGGAGCGAGCAGTTGCTCAGGCAGGTTAGCGGGGATACCCCGAGATTAAGCTAATGGGAGCCATCCCCTGCTACAGTGACCGCAAATGTCCTGTGACAACTGGGGAATTTCTGTGAGTGGGCACAAGTTTATCTGAGTGACCGCAAATGTCCTGCGGCCGCAAATGTCCGTGACCGCAATTGTCCGGCAACCTGGAGAAGAGGTGGAGAACCACGGAAACCACTTCGAGGGTAGCTGAGGTGGGAATCGAACCCCTCTATGCATTTGACCTCCCAAGGCTGAGTGGCGCCCGTTCCAGTCTTTTTCCACTTTTCAAACATCGTGGAAGAGCTGGGAATCGAACCCGCACCCCCGGGAACGGCAGGTAACCACACTAACCCCTACACCACAGAGGCGGACATTGTGAAATGTAACTTTTCATATAATTCTTGGAAGTATTCGAGAACATTTAAATGCTCGACACAATAACATAACTTGCTATTTTCATTAAATGCATTAAGTCATCCCGTGCTCACTAACTCGCCCTAGCGTCCATGACCGAGCCAAGCTCAGGTCAGCTCCCGTGGACACCACCGTTCGGTTACGTTTCAAAACTCACGAGTTTCAAAACTCACGGGCTAAAATTAGTTACAAATAGTATCAAAACTCACGACTACAAACTGGTATCTAAAGTAAACATTCTAATGAGTCTCAAAATTCACGACTCCGGACAGCAGGTGCTTGCGATGACCCCAGGAGGGAAGAGGTGCCCGGTGACTCACGCTTCCCGTACTACAGGCAGGGGATACTGTGGACGTGATTCTGCCACCCCAACCCACAGGGGAAGAATAATGGCTGGTGAATGAAAGAGGCCGAGGTGTATTATTATTATTATTATTATTATTATTATTATTATTATTATTATTATTATTATTATTATTATTATTATTATTATTATTATTATTATTATTAAAGTATTTTGCTGTTGTCTTAAAGCTAATATAATGCATTTTTTACCTTTCACATAAATTTATAATAATGGCGTGTGGCCTTCGGGGAGGTCTCGTGCAGGTCTTTAGAGTTGACGCCGTACAGGTGACCTGCACGTCTGTGAGGATGAGGCCCGACGTAAGATGAAGTCTAATGCTGAAGGCGGCATGAACACCCAGTCCCCGAGCCATAGGAATTGACTAATGAAAGTTAAAATCTCCGACCCGACCAAAAATCGAAACCGGGACCCCCTGGACCCCTCGGACCAAAGGCCAGCATGCTATCAATTTATGCATGCAGCCGAATTACATACAATTAAAGTAGGTATATTGCCCACAGCTAGTTAAAAAAAACTGTCAGTTTGGTAGTACTGGGGCTTAGTTCCATTATGCAGCCAGAAGGCGACATTTACTTGAATAAGGAATTTTATTTAGAGATATTAAAGATCAAGACAGTTAATTCACTCATTTAGTTTCAGCACTTGGAGATTCATTTGAAAAAAGGCGTATTCCTATTTTTCGTAAGAGTTCATCTATTCGCTTATTTCAATAGATTGTCTACCCGACACACTAAAACCGAAAAAAATTACTCATGACGCATCCGATTATTCTGTTCGATATAACTGAATATTTGAAACTCATTCGATTATTTAAATAATCGGATGGAAGTTATTTGATTATTAAAAGTATTCCGTTATCCCATCATTAATAGGGTGGACATTCATCCATTCAAAGAAGAACTGGCCCTGCTTGTGAGTTTTGAGACTGGCCCTGGTAGAGAAACCTGTTCTTACTAATCCTCTTCCTGGAATTCGTGAGTTTTGTGACTCGTGAGTTTTGAGACTCGTGAGTTTTGAGACGACACGCGCCGTTCTACGATCATTACAGGCGTTGGTGTAGCGGAAACTTAACCTGGTAAATCGTAACACGAAATACATGTTTCTCCCACATGTATGCACTTTGAATGTTGATTGCCTATGCTGGTAATCGATCTCAAAACCTTGAACACATTTGACAAGAATGTTATCAGCTACACCACAAGATGGCACACCAATGTCTTAAAAAAACCTGTTCCTTTTTTTCTTTGCTGTTTGCTTTACGTCGCACCGACACAGATACGTAGGTCTTACAGCGACGATGGGATAGGAAAGGCCTAGGAATGGGAAGGAAGCGGCCGTGGCCTTAATTAAGGTACAGCTCCAGCATTTGCCTGGTGTGAAGATGGGAAACCACGGAAAACCATTTTCAGGGCTGCCGACAGTGGGATTCGAACCCCATATCTCCCGGATGCAAGCTCACAGCCACGCGCCCCTAACTGCACGGCCAACTCGCGCGGTAATGTAAGTTTTAAAGATGAATTCATTTACTGATTAATCCCCACTTATCAACAAAACTTAAAATAAAGCTCTACAAAACACTAGTGAAACCAGCATGCCTGTATGCCAGCGAGCGTCTTGCACTGAACTACAAGCTTGATGAGAAGGTACAACAGCGGAAGAAATTAAGGAAGCATAAAAAAATCTTAAAAGTAACAAAGCTAGTGGGGAAGACTCCATAACAGCTAAAATGGGCTGTGACCGAGCTTGATAGCTGCAGTCGCTTAAGTGCGGCCAGTATCCAGTATTCGGGAGATAGTAGGTTCGAACCCCACTGTCGGCAGCCCTGTATGCCAGCGAATGTCTTGCACTGAACTACAAGCTTGATAAATTACAAATATTAGAAAGAAGAATTACAAGGAAATTATTAGGTACTCTAAGAATTGCAGAGTTTTGGAAAATACGAAGTAACAATGAAATTTTCCAGAACATAGAAAACATATCAGAAACAATAAGGAAAAGGAGATTGCTATTTCTTGGATACATTTGTAGAACGGATGAGAATAGACTAACTAAACGAGTCTTCAAGTACATTTGGGAAAAGAAATCAACCACCACCTGGATTCAAGAAATCAAGAAAGACCTGGAAAGGAACAACATACGAAAAGAAGAATTATTGGAAATGAAGATTTTTACAAAGAAAATCTTACAAATGGAAGGATTCCAAGGAAGGAAGTAAAAGAAAACAGGCACAAAGTGGACTGATGAAAGGAAAAAGAAGCACAGTGAAACAATGAAAGAACTCTGGAAGAAAAGGGAGGAACAACTAAGGAGGAAGAATTGAAATTGTAACGTGGTCCTTAGAAGGCCGGAACGAAAGAAGGAGAAATACTGTCATACAAACAATTCTACACTAGCGCACGAGATAAATAATTATTTTGAAGTACCGCTAAATAAAAAGATACATAGAATTTACGCACGCGTTCATTTTAGCGAACACTTCTTTCCCATCTAAAGTGCCTTCATGAAATCACCTTTTCAAGATTCTGTCCACTTTGGCTGGGAAAGAATTTCTACCCCTCCCTGTTGAGGTTGTCTTAATGGCGTTAAGATAGCTTACTAAGTGTCCCTTAGTACTCTGACGACATTTTGACTGATATTGCGTGATGTTTAATGCACCACTTTGTATTTAAGCAGAGTATAAATTGGAATTTATTATTCTTTAAGATTCTACAACGCCATAAATTGGTTGATAATGGTCACTACCTGTCTAGTTATGGATCAGTTAATTCACTAATAGCATTTGATTAGGATATTCACTGATTGAACGAAGTCTGCTTTGTGCTTTAATGAGATTTAGATTGGGCATTAACTGATTGGCTAAAAGCTACTTGGTATCTTATATTTAAATTGAAATGTAAGTGGTTGTTTAGGAATGACTTATTTCTATAAAGCCATTTTTACTGAACACTAACTGATTGCGTAAAGGTCACGTATTGGTTTAATGACGCTTAGATCGAGCATTAACTCTTTGTATATCAGCCACTTCTAACGTGACTTCGAACATGGTCAAACTAACTACCGAGATATTACTGCGATACAGTGCCAGTTGTCTAATTTTTCTATTGCAGTTAATCATCTTAGGTCGTATATCGTGATGAACACAGACATCAACAGGATGAGTAGTTAACCGTCTAAGATTGCAAACAGAGGTTTGCTTGCCTATCATTCTCCATAGATATCTAGATTTTCCTCCACTGAAGAAAATTGAATAGGAATTGGAACACCATGGTTTTAGCGGAGATTTGAATCTCGAGTGTGTTAGACCGCCCGTCAAGACCTAAGAGACAGAGATGGGGGGGAAGGCGAGATCGAAGGTTCAGGTCCTGGAAGAATCGTTAGTTCCTACTGTGCTATCTCCCACCATCAAGTAGAACTCTCTCAAAGATCCCATAGTAAAAATGAATCCTTTATTCTGAATCACTATGGATATTCTTTAATTATGAATCGTACCTCACCGAGCTCGATAGCTGCAGTCGCTTAAGTGCGGCCAGTATCCTGTAATCGGGAGATCGTGGGTTCGAGTCCCACTGTCGGCAGCCTTGAAGATGGTTTTCTGTGGTTTCCCATTTTCACACCAGGCAAATGCCGGGGCTGTACCATAATTAAGGCCACGGCCGCTTCCTTCCAACTCCTAGGCCTTTCCTATCCCATCGTCGCCATAAGACCTATCTGTGTCGGTGCGACGTAAATCAAATAGCAAAAAAAAAAAAGTCGTACCTCCTTAGCTACCTTGTTGCAGACAGTCCGGCGTGGTATCATTTTCTCAGCCGACGTACCAATTTCGACGTTTCGATTGCACTGCCATCCATAACAAAGAAAGTGGAACGCTACCAGGCGATTTCTAAAGATGTATATTTAATATTATTGAGGATTCTGAATACACCTCTAAAGGTCTGTACCATCGCAAAAAATATGACAGATTGTCAAGATCATTGCTTTCCCTCGTAGGCTTCCAGTGTTCTTTTCCTTATACTTTTCTTTTGCTAGTTGCTTTACGTCGCACCGACACTGATAGGTTTTATGGCGACGATGGGACAGGAAAGGCCTAGGAATAGGAAGGAAGCAGCCATGGCCTTAATTAAAGTACAGCCACAGCATTTGCCTGGTGTGAAAGTGGGAAACCACAGAGAACCATTTTCAGTGCTGCCGACAGTGGGGTTCGAACCCACTATCTCCCGGATGCGAGCTCATAGCTGCGCGCTCCTAACCGCAACGCCAACTCGCCCGGTTTTTTCTTATACTATTGTGTACATCTTGAATATTCAGTACCGAATGTTAACCATTATTTTCAGATTATAATTCGAGGTAAGGTGACTCCTTGCGGCCATCTCAACTGTTGTTTGCCCTCGGTTGACCCTTACTCTCTCCAGACAAATACATTACACCAGGGAAACGGGAAACACCACGAAGAATATGGCCATCCATGCTGATATTACATATGAGGCACAATAGGCTAAGTAGATAAACAACACTGGATTCCGGCCAGTCAGATTGTTCATACGGCTCTCAGCACCTTATTGGCCATGGACGAAGAACCTTCTGTGTGCGAAGCCCAGTTCCGCTTTAGCCTTAGCACGAGCAACACGTATCTCGAGCATGTGTGAACAAGTGTGGAGCCGTACAGTGAAGTGGGAAAAGCGCGTTTGGTTTAAGTGTTTTGCGTATTATACGCTTAGGTAACTAAAGACATTACGGAACGATGATAGTTGAAAGGAAAAATACAATCGTCATCACATTCACAGAACGAGATATTCCAAGACCAGCCCCCTACGAAATCCACGAGTGGATTTTTGAAAATTTGAAACTTGATGAAGAACACCTTGAAAGACTATAGATAGGAAGTTCATTTTCACCGGACATTTTCATTAGTATGTTCTGCAGAAAAGATTAGCATTTCAGTCACCTAGGTTCAGCATGTATCCTGTTGTCTAGTAGGCACTGGGTCCTCGATGGGCACTGAAAAATCGTTTCATGCGTGATAGCATCGACGCGTATAAGGCGTGAATGGCGTCCTGGGGTATAGTCATCCATGCTGCATTCAGCTGGTTCCACAGTTCATCTTTGGTGGTTGGCATTGGGTCACAGTGCCGCACACGTCGTTTCACCATATCCCACACATTCTCGATTGGCGACAAGTCCGGTAATCGGGCGGGCCAGGGCAACAGTCTGACATCCTGTGACATTAAGAAGGCACGTGCTCGAGCAGCAACATGTGGTCGCGCATTGTCCTGCTGAAATATGGCACATGGGGTGTCGTGCAGACGGGTCACAGGATGTCATTCACGTAGGTCAAACTGGTCACAGTGCCCTGGACACGTGCCAACTGTAATTTGTGGTTGTACTCAATAGCAATCCACACCATAAGGCCTTGAGTTGGCGCTGTATGTCTTGTGCGAATGCAACCAGTGTGATGCCTCTCCTCCTGTCTGCTGTGAATCAAAATGCGGCCATCATTTTCAAACAAACAGAACATGGATTTGTACGAAAACACAATCTGCTGTCATTCCCTTCCCCAGTGACGTCACTCCATATACTATTGCAATCTAGCATGTTTATGCACATTATTCAAAGGTAGGCGTAGACGTGGACGACGCGTTGGCAACCCAACCGTAATAAACAGCGACGGACTGCCACTCCTGATAGTGTACGATGTGTTACACTGTTCCACTATTGTGACAGAGCCGAGGAGCACGCAGGTCTGTCCTGCAATGCCTTCGGATGAAGTGTCGCTCTTCTCGGGGGTTTGGTCTGAATGGTGTGTCCAGACCCATCTCGTCGTGTTCTACGGCCTTCTGTGAACCATTCTGCACACACCTGTTGCACTGCCGACACAGTTCGTCTCACGCGAGCAATAATTTTCCGGATGGATGCATCACGTTCTCTCATGGTAATAATGCGCCCTCTTTCAAACTGACTCATTTGACGGTCTGGTTCTCACATACGTCTGCAAGGTGTCCTGCACATTTGCTCAAGTCCCACTGATCCATTACCTTCGCTTTATAGCGACAACGAGAGTCGCGGGCACATTTTAGCAGTCGATGGTGGCGCGACGAGATATCGATGTGGACCTTGAACCGTAGGGCCGACATAGTTCAAATGCTAGTCACCACTTCAGAACATACTAATGCACATGTCCGGTGAATATGAACTTCCTATCTCTAGTCTTTCAATGTGTTCTGGTTTTTATGAACATGAGTATACTTCCTCTTAAAACAATATTCACTACCACTACCAATCAAAGCAAAGCCATTTCCGTACAGGCCATGAAGTCCCTTAGAGAAGTGGACGGTAAAGGCTTCCACTTTTCGTAATCTCGGCACGAAGTGGGATAGAGCGACAGCCTTTGCCCCCAGAAATTAACCCAGTACTCACTTTTAGGACAGGCTGAGTGAAAATCTGCGCCGTGTGTCATTCGAGAAGTGGAAATATTGTTTCTTAAATGTCTATACTTCCTAACGAGGAATCGAACCCACATCCTTCCGTATGAACCGAACACGCCTTTCTCAACTAGGCAGTCCCTCTTCACACACATATACAACGCACGTCTTACTAACCTTTTATTAACAGCTATCTTAACTGTTACTCGCCAAATGATTATGGATCCTCTCTGCAGGTATATCAGTATCAATTAAAAATGAAAAGATCTGAGTAACACCTTATCCCTGAGCTACACTGACCCGCACGGCATACGAATTATTGAGGAGTGTTTCGTGTAACGATCTCTCACTTTGTGTTACCCCTTTGTTCATTCCACCCACACGAGCTCGCTTCTCTGTGCGACTCTTCATTCAGTTCTTGTATCACTCTTCTCTCCACCCTCACCTACTGCTCTATTTAACGTTTCTTTTTATTAAGGGATCTCATCTACTGAGCTACTCGGAGCACAAGGGGTTTCGCATTCATTATTTCCTTATTGCACTAGTGCTTGCTTTCAACACTCAAACACCCTACCCTTTATACGTTCTAAATTTATACTTACGGTTTCAATCTGTCATTTCTTTGTTTCTTAGTACGGCTGTATTTTATTTCTTGTTTCAAAGGAGTTATTGAGTCTACTCCATTATGAGACTTCGATGTTGTAACTTTATGGCGGCCTGGAACCTACACTTATTGAGATAATCAGGTACTTAGCTATTGGTTGGATTTGAAGAATGATAGTGGCCAATACTGAAAGATTTAAGGCATATGTATAAGAAGAACACCCTCTTTTGGGGTGCCTACCTGCCTCAGTAAGTCTTAAATCTAGATCCTCCCAACAACCGTCAAACTGCAAACTGAAGTAGACACTGCCAGGAACAAAATGTGGAAGGCTGATCATACCTTAAATTGGATGGAACTAAAGAAAAGTCTCCCTTGTTATCGCAACGAGAATTGGTTAATATGGAAGGCACTGAATATACATTGAAAAGGAGATGGCAGAAATAAACGTAATCTGTAGAACTGGGATTTTTCATCTGATACATCCCTCGGTGATTGAGGGGAGCGACAGGAAATTCAGCACCTTTATCAGTGTACCTACAGCCAGTCAACATACACTATGGAAGACATGACCTCTGCCAGCCCTAATGGTATTGTCGTCACCCGCATCTGGGCAAAGAATATTTGATTACAAGACTAACAGCCTACCCATCATGCTTCATAGTTGTACATAACTCATTGTATATTATAGTTATACCATCTGCAATTATTCATACGTGCGTAACTTGCAATAATTTTAAACTACCTCTGCTTAATAGATCATGTATCATTTTTATTATTATTCATAGCAGTAAGATAATGTCTATAATCTGTACAATATGGTACTCCTGACACGAAAAAGGAAGCACCATTCCCAGACCCAAACACTAGACACCAGCAACACCTCATGAATAGTGTGATTACCCTCCGAGCTTTTCCTTACTTGCTGTGTATTTTACAGCATATAGTAGGTGGGCAATGTGACAGCCCCATTCCTTGAGCCAACTGCATGAAAGCCGAGGAGCCGGGAGCAGCTGACTTCCTACCTAATAGTTTGTGCTGTAAAGACTAGATGGCGATATGTGGAATCAAGGCGCAAGCATAGCTACAGCATTCCGCCGGGCTGAGTATATTATATTTACGCAATAAAATAGCACGGTATGGTACAGTGCGTTGTGTAGTTAAAATGGCTAGCGAAAGCAATGCGTTAAAGAGGCATTCAATTTTACAGTTCAGCTCCAGTTGGGAGTGTGATTACTTGTTCACAGAAATCGAAGGAGGAGCACAATGTTTGGTATGTGGTAAATTATGAGGCATAAAATGTACAGTTTAGAACGCCACTACAGAACACATCACGTCAACCAATATGGAAGTGTAGAGGGTGAAATTCGACTTAATCTTCTCAATAGTCTCCGCGAGGAAGGAATTAAAATAAAGGTATGTATTATGATGCTGTACCAACATACGATACAGATTAATTTCGGTGCCTGATAAAAAAAATTTTCCTTTTGAAATTACAAATCCGTTTATTTCCTACAGATGAATGTGATGCCTCCTCTTCCGATGCAGCTGTTTGTGCCAGTTACAGAATAGATTTACCGATCACCATTTAATAACGCCGAATTTGTGAAGCAGAGTTTGTAAGTCGTAGCAGACGAACTGTGTCCACAATTATCAGGTTCTTTGGCAATATTTATTAGAGGTGTTGATAGGATTTTAATAGTAAGGGAGGAACTCCTTGATCTATGTCCTGTCAAAGACACAACGACAGCTGATGACATACTGTAGTTCATGGAAGATGTATTTGGTCTACTGCGGGAAAAGCTCGTTTCAGTTGCCACTGATGGAGTACTCTTCGTGGTCGGATGTGGAGCAGGGCTTATAGGTCGACTGAGAAGCAAACTACTGCAGCACGAAGTGAGATTCATACCTCTGCATTGTTTAATTCATTAAAAAAAACCTGTGCGCAAAAACGTCACAATGGCAAATGCCATGACCATAGTAGTGAGGACAGTTAAGAGCCATGGACTGAACCATAGACAGTTTAAAGCTCTACTGAAGAATATTAAGTGTGAATTTGGTGATATTACCATTTTTTGTGAAGTTCGATGGCTCAGTAGAGGTAATATGTTGAATCGCTTTTCTAATTTTTTTGGAAGAAACTGTTTTATTCGTGGACATGAAGGAGATTCCTGTCCATAAATTCACTGATCCTAAATGGATTAATGAGATTAACTTCTCACCGACGTCACATCCCATATGAATAAACTCAATCTTACATTGCAGGGAAGCAACATACTTATTACTCTTTTTTAAATAGTGTTATTGTTTGAAGCAAGTGTTGGAGCTTTGGCAGGGTCAGATGTTGAAAGTTGATTAGCACATTTCCTCAATTTGTCATTCTAGTTCTACTCAAGATCAGTTTCAGACATTTTCAAGTACTCTTGAGCCTTGTGAAATAATTTTCCATCTTCAAAACAAGTTTCTATGTTGGCTTATTGTATTTTCAGGACTATAGGTAGTAGTCGAAGGAGTATTTAGTTAACATAAGTCAAAGTAATTATTTGTTCCTATGCATAACCTAATGAAACGAATATAATTAAACGTATTTACTTAACACCATAATCTAATGCACTCAATAGAACGAGACATTAGACAAAACAAAAATAAAATGTTTAAATCTTCTTTGATACGGGGCTTTTCCCCAGTTGTCAAACGGCAAGCTATGCAAGCAGCTACAAGGATAACTTCCGTCAGAGCGGATACTCTGCTCCGTTACCTGCCTGAGGTGGAGCGCTGTTCATTGAGCCGAATTGTGCCCGCCTCTGTTCTACAGTATCCCACTGACCAGACATATGACAACAGAAATCATTAAACAAGATGTCCTTACCACGATATTCAACATCTCATTGCCTCTCCACCAATGACAATGAGAATTGAACGCAATACTCGAGGATATCATTCATCTAACACTGGTGTAAACTGTCATCATAAGAGTGACCAACAAAATGAAAAGTGACATAAGTGATTCGGGCATCTACGGTAGGAACCTCGCGTTGGTCCTTCTGAGCACGATACATCTTCAGCATTTTCGTCAACTCCAAAATAATTAATAATACATAAATCGCCCTCCCTCGCGATACAGCTATACTTGCATAGCTGTATCCATTTCAAAAGAAATTCTCGTTGTCGGCAGCCCTAAATGTGGTTTTGCGTGGTTTCCCATTTTCACTCCAGGCTGTAACTAATGTCACGGCCGCTACCTTTCCAATTCTAGCCCTTTCCCATCCTTGAGTCGCCAAAAACCTTCATTGTGTTAGTGCGACATTAAATCACTGGAAAAATATATATCCAAGTAATGGATCCAAGTGCCGAGACCAAAGGACAAAAACAGAAAATTGAGTGTGCCAAAAATAGTTCAAAATATAATGCAGGTAACTAATCATAGCCCGCAAACAGTAAAGTGATGTGCACACTCAACGTTGCTGCCACCGAACGCGATGACATCACACGCCAGAAGTCACTCAGTGTGATGGTGGCACGTTTTCAAACGATTGTTTCCAAGGGCACGAGCAGGATATTTCAAGGGGCGGGGGCATAATAACATTTTTCCAAATCAACTTGCCTGATATAGAAAATAGATCAGTTTCTTCCGTTTCATTACCTTCTTGTCGCTAGAAGATGATAAGTACGTTTCGTTTCTTACGTACTTACTTCGTTGAATGCAGCATTTCGCTGCTACGTAACCGTTGGTTACTTTATGGTTAGGAGGTGGATATTTTGTCCTTTAATTCAGAGTTGTAGACCGTAGAAGTTTGTTTTCCTAATTCTACAGATCTGCTTCCTACAATGTGGACTTTAATGAAAATATGCATTATTTCCTTGATGGTACCTGCCACAGTATTCGCAACTAAGTGTTCATTGGGGTCGTTTATTACCAGGTTAAGTTTATGACTAGCGCAATGGCAGAAAAAAAAATTGTTATTTACAGTATATTGTATCAATTTGCAACACCGCCTTCACATCCTGTCATCGCAGCACAACGGTCGTATCGTTGACCACATTACTAACCTAACCTAATCCCATGGGACTACAGCCCTGAAGCTCCTTGGCCTACCAAGCGACCGCTGTTTAGCCAGTTGGCCTGAAGATTACGAGAAGTTGAGCACATTGTTTTGGTCAAATCGGTACCACAGCTTGTTAACGCATTCCAAATTTAGGTTGAGCCTGATTTGGCATTAATTTCTTCCAAAGGCTGAAACCTAAAGAATTCTTCACTTACTTTCAAATCATCACTAAATATTCCTTACGAAACGAATTCCAATTCACAGATGTTCGATTCAAGATATGTCATCTCTCTCGTCAGCAATAACAGAGAAGGCATTGCATGCATTTGATTCCGTAACCAGCGTCCCTCGTAACTTCTGTTCAAAAAATACTATCATTTCATTTTGAAATCGATGGGAAGTATTGTTAGCAATTTTCTGTAGAATTTGAGAAATGTTCTTGTTGTATAACATCTGCCATTCCCGGTGGAATTCCGGTAAATCGTGAAAAGCTCCGCTGTCTGACATTCTCTTTCGAAGTGAGATATCACGAGTGCCACAGAAAGTAATAGTTGATAAAACTGGTTCCAGCTTCATTCTACTTTGTTCAGTCTGATCGTTGAGTCTACTACTGATAAGATCAGCCAACTTGAATTGCCTTCCTTCATAGATATCCAGGTGTTCGAACCCGGGACACCTGTGGCCAATGCCCAGCACGCTAAACATTTAGCCATAGAGCCGGACTTTCATCTTTCAAAAACACATCTTTACTGCGTATAACAGTTGTTAGTTGACTGTCTATAACATAAATTTATGAAGTAATCTGGTATGACGTTAAACAATCGAATATCAAAGTTTTTAAAATTTCAGTGGGCGACCAAACTCTTCCACTTACAACACCCCCGCCCCTCTCTCAGCGGGTACCCATCGTTGTTGCACATTATACGACGGCGCTCCGCTTGTAAATTGTGAACTGGGTGAGTATAGAGTACTATAAACGAAAGGTTGTAACTTATGTAATTCGGACCCATTGTGTCAAACTTGACCACCTTGAATGGAGCCTCAGATAACTTCAAATTGAACTTGAAACCATTTTTACTGCGGGTGTAATAGAAATGATAGTGAATTATAGCTCTAATCCTTGCGGAAAGATGCTAGAATGATGATATATGAGCGTTTATTCAAGAAATTCGTGCTGCTACCTGTGTTATTTCGTACTATTATAGTTTAATTCTTCATATTTTGCAGAATCCTAACAATGGCGAATCGGATGGTGTTTGCCAAGGGCAACCTCGATTTTACTTCACGAACGCTGATCACCTTTTGAAAATTGGCTTCAGAGTGCTGAAATCGACACTCTTCATTTGAACGCCGCACAGCAACAACACTATAAACTGGATGCCCGTCAAATGCTCACAACACATCGACAACAGTGCCAACTGGCTGCTCCCATATCCTATTTGCGCATGTCCGATCTCCTGCAAGTGTCCAGGCTACGCTGCCACTACTATATTTACAGCCCTCGTATAACTTAAACATGCTTCTCAGTAGAGCATTTTACGCTGAAGAATTCTTTTACGCACTCTCGGGATCAGTGTTGACAATCTAGGCCATGCAAGATAAGAAACAGCTAAGATGGCCGTTGTCTTTTTTGACGTCCTTCACTAAAATCGCTATTGCTCAGCGCGGCTGTAAGCTTGCATCCGGGAGATCGTGGGTTCGAGCCTCACTGTCGGCAGCCTTGAAGACGGTTTTCCGTGGTTTCCCATTTTCACACTAGGCAAATGCTGGGGCTGTACCATAATTAAGGCCACGGCTGCTTCCTTCCAACTCTTAGGCCTGTCCTGTCCCATCGTCACCATAAGACCTATCAGTGTCGGTGCAACGTAAAGCAACTAGCAAAAAAAGAAACCATTCTAATAGCAGACATTTCTTCGACCAACGGGGCACGAACCGACTAACCACGGTGTCCGATTACATAGCTGCATGACTTGTGATCATGACCAACATGCGGGCTGTCCTTACTGATGGAGATAACATGTTTCCATCCCCAAGAATGGAAAGAATTTTGCATTCATTTCACAGAAAGGTAGTTTGTTTCACTAAATATTTCAAATACGATGGTTATCATTGTATGTTCTCTTAACCCATATATAAGGTAACTGATAGAAACTTATTTTTTTAAAGCGTACAAAAGTCGTGGTCGTGAGAGGTTATTTGTATTTTTCTTGTATAGAAGACATAACAGAGTCATATACCCTAACTCCATATGAGCAATGCCAAAACGTTTGGAATTTAATCGAGGCTTTCGGAACGCAATCTAGTGATTAGAAATTCTACATTACCACCTCTTTTACCCTGGCGGTCAACATTCTAATGATATATTTTTGATCAACGGGACTCGAACCAGCTAACCATGGGGTCCGAACATTTTGACGCATGCCACCATGCGCGCTGTAGTTAGGGATGGAGATAAAGTATTTTCATACCGTAGAATGAAAAAATATTCAATTCCTGGAAAGAGAGTAAGTTATTTTTAACGAAATCGTTCAAGTATGATGATCATCTTTGCATTGTTCTCGTAACCCATATCTGGTACCAGTTTAAGTCTCTCGAACGATCCCGTTTTCTCACTATCGCTGTGAATGACAGACAGAATTAAGGGTACAATATAATATAATATAATATAATATAATATAATATAATATAATATAATATAATACAATATAATATAATATAATATTTCTGTTCGTTGCTAGGGGTCTTGAAGAATTCTGAGAAGATAGAATTTATCAATACACGGGCTGCTTCACGTGGTAGTAGATCTGTTAGTTGGAATCAGTCAAAGATTTCAACGACTGTCACCTTATTTGGGAGGTTAATATGACGTAAACGGTATGTCATATCTCATGTACTACCATTTTACGAATATCTTCAACCTTCATTGGCTCATTGGCATTACGCAGTAAATTTATTCGATACCATGTGATATAATTAACTCGAAAGTTTCGACTTAACCACCGAGCTAGATGAAGTGAATACCTGATTACTGTTTTAAAGGAAAGAACGAAACCGAAGTTCCTAATTAGTCATAATCCACTTTTTAATGCATTTACACCGCAATTTACTTACTTTTTCTACCCGTTATTATTATTATTATTATTATTATTATTATTATTATTATTATTATTATTATTATTATTACGCTAAACTCCATGTAACGTGAAACTGTAATAATAATAATAATAATAATAATAATAATAATAATAATAATAATAATAATAATAATAATAATAATAATAATGATAATTTGATATTCTCTGCACTGCTAAATGCCCTGAAGAATTCTGATGTGATGGAATAAATCCGTGAAATGGCTGTTCGATGTGGAAGTAGATCTGTTAGTTCTTACCCGTCAGAGAATTCCAGCGACCGTCATCGTGTCAAAGAACTGAATATGTCGTAACAAGTACAGTCGAGTGCGTAGAATCTTGCCTATATGTCTAGCTTCCAATAGTGCTTTTCTCGTATATAATATTAGTCGAACCTCCTTAACATTTCTTGGCCACAGAAACCTCTTGATGAGCCAATCTATTATTGGTTATAATCAAATTCCACACTCAAACACTAACCTCTGGACAATGGTAATTTCTTGGTGAGAAGTGAAAGGGGACGAGTAAAGATAAAGCGAATCGGAGGGTTGAAACGCGCTACCTTGTGAAGTGTGTTTGCATCATGCCTGTGGAACAGTACTTCCAAAGTAGGTTCAGTAGGTTTGTGGCATCCATATAAACAGGCAACGCATATGAGCGAGGCTGTCCGTAGCAGTGGCGGGCCCAATAGTCGTATTAGTTATGCACATTTTATTTACGTAAGATTGATTTGTTTATTCATTCTATTATCATTTTCTCGACAACAATCCATTTTTAACAAACAGTTGTAAGTTCAATGTAACTACATTATATTTGCAGCCATATAAATGAAAGCTTAATTTTTAACTGGGAACAGGTAGTTCATTTCAGGTATTTAGGATGTGTATTCTCCCAGGATGGTAGTACAGTAAGGGAGATTAAATCAAGGTGCAGCAAAGCCAATGCAGTGAGCTCGCAGTTGCGATCAACAGTATTCTGTAAGACGAAAGTCAGCTCACGGACTAAACTATCTTTATATCGGTCTGTTTTCAGACCAATTTTGCTTTACGGGAGTGGATTTAAGATCTTATTCATCAATTAGAAGTAACAGACATGAATGTATAGAGAATGATCGCTGGCACAAGCAGGTTGGAACAATGGCTGGAGGGTACTCAGTATGAGGAGATGAAAGCTAATTTAGGAATGAACTTGACTGGTGAAGCTGTACGCATAAATTGTGTTTGGTGGTTGGGTCATGTGAAATGAAAGGAGGAGGTTATCTAGGAGGATGGACTCGGTCATGGAGGATAAGGGAATTAGAAGGGCACCATGACGACGATAGTTAGACTCATTTTGTAACGATTTAAAGAAAAGAGGTATGGAACTAAACGATGCCACTAAGCTAGTTACAAATACAGGACTGTGACGGCGTTTAGAAAATTCACAGAGGCTTGCAGACTGAATGCTGAGATTCATATCACCCTATAATGAAGATGTATGTATTGAAACCGTTTGGTACCATGGTATTAGACATGCTAGACATTACGTTAGACATAGTAACATATATGTGCCGTTTTCCGCATCAATTTATGAAATATTTGGTTGCCAATAGCATTTATGCCCCGTCAGGGATAAGAACCACGTTGCGCGATTTCGGAGGCTGGAGCCCTAAGTACGCATAAGGAGAGAGAGAGAGAGAGAAGCTCTGAGTACAGCGTGACCTCAGTATAGAACTAGTTACAGGCAAGAGAGCGAACAATATGATGCTAAGCTTAAAAGGCTGCCTGTGTCAGAAGGCGTGGGCAAAGTTTCAACCTAAGAAGTGTGTATTACCATCACTTCCCTGCCTATATCTTGGACACAGACCCACAGATTTTTCGGGTTCACTAATAATAATAATAATAATAATAATAATAATATTAATAATAATAATAATAATAATAATAATAATAATAATAATAATAATAATAATAATAATAATAATAATAATAATAATAATGAAAATTAGTCACAAACATCTGAAAACTACATAAGGGGGATTAACAAACTCCGCATAATTTTCAGTATCTAATGGTGTAAAAATGTCCCCATCACGCCCACTACGCGCACCTAAAATCCAAAGGGTGCAGTCAGAATCACCGTGAAGCACACGATCCGATTTAATTGAAAATATTTCAGTAGATAGAGGGTGCAAAGAGCTACAAATTGAGTATCCATTCGACTCTGGAAGTTGATGGTTAACGGAGTGAATATGTTCCATTGCGAACTATATAAGGCGTTTCACCACACACGTTTCTTCTTATACCATATCATGGTTTGTGTGGATCACATCAGAGTGTAGGTCAAGTGTTTATTTGTGCACATCTCTACAGTCATTGTGTGACAGGTGTGTGTGTGTGTGTGATATCGACATCAATTACGTGTGACCAGTACCCTTGTGATGGAGTGAACACAAGATATTATCGTGATATTCTATACAGGCTAAATAAATGAGTTTAATTTAGTGACCGGGTCATGCTATCTGTAATCGTCAGTGTGAGTAGTGAGGCAGTGGTTGCGGAGAAATAAAGATCATTATGCTATAGTTTACACGTGTGTAGATGTCAGAGGCTATAAACGCTATCAAATAAATGCAGTCACATTAGCCAAGGACAAATAAAATGAATTTTTGAATTTCGGTTTTGGGGATAGGAAAATTCCCTGGTATCGCTATCTTTAATGAACTGGGCGCGAGTGGCGATCTTCTGGGACATTAATCACTACTTCTGGTAGTCCATCTCGAGCCTATGAGTGGTCACTACCAATATAGCATTTATCTTGAAGTCAGATAAACATTACTTCGAATAACCCGGCTTACATTTGTGTTCACTTGTATGTGAGTGCCCCTTGAACCCAGTACCTACAACTATCAGATCGCGCCTATGTGCCAGCAGTATTCCTGAGTGGACGGATAGCGTGGTATTTTCAACGGCTTGTAGGTAGCAGTTTCCAGTACATCACGGAGTAAGCGCAGAGCCAGATGGACCTAGGATATTCTATTAGCGAGATGGCGGTCATGGATAACTATATCCATATGGGTAACACCAGATGACAGCAAGTTACACACCGAAACAATAAGTATATTCCAATGATATCTTAGCATCATAATCTGTTAAAGGCCGCATTAATATGATATTTTCACTTTAATAGGTAAATTCAAGATTGCATGTATAGTGTGTAGATAGCGAGATATGCGAGTCTCAAAGGGGTATAGTCTTTTTATTTTAGATTTATTTTTCTTGTCTTCTGGGTGGTTATTGCGTAATCACAAAAGTTATCTCCGTGAATATGCATGGATTTGTGTTTAGTGTCCTATAGGTTGTCATGTGCTTTTAGTGAATCACTCGTTGATGGGGTGGATTTATGTAATTCTGTAGACTTCCATAATATTCCCATTTGCATCAGTTGGTAGGATCTTCTTAAGTTACGGTTATTAATTGTCCAATCGCTTCAAAGGTCAAATTTTGCATGGTTATAGACGTGCTCCATTAGTTTAAGGATGCTGATAAGAGAAGAAAAAGTGACGACTCGAGGTGCGAACTAATATTACTTAGTAAGATACGAGAGTGTGTGAAGTATTATACTTTAATTTATGGGCCACTTTAATATATCCTAGTGGTATTGGAATAGTGTGGATATTAAGTACATGCATTTGAAATTCAGGGCGATAGAGAGGGTAATTTGCAGAGGCAATGGAATAAAGTGAATGTGGAACATATGCAGGACATGAGAAATAATAATAATAATAATAATAATAATAATAATAATAATAATAATAATAATAATAATAATAATAATAATAATAATAATAATAATAATAATAATAATATAAGTCAGCAGTGCTATTTGCAGGGGCATTGGAATAAAGTGAATGATATGTGAATAATGTCCGTGGAGGACAATATGCCCAGAAACCATGCGATAGATGAATTAATAATCAATCTTTCTTCCGGATGGAATTGTGAGCAACCGCTCAGCTGTTCGGCCAGGGCGAGTTCCCTATTCCCTAGGCCAGGGAAATATGATCTCAGAGTGGAGGAGGGGTCGAGAATCCAGACCTTTCATTCATGCCTGTTTCTTTTTTGCTGGCCCTGTTTCCACATGATATTCTTGACCTGCAGAGCTATTTTAACCCGTTTTAACGCATTGGTAATTAAAATATTCACTCACATAGTAATTTGTCTTTACGATGAGAAGACTTTGTGTTTCATGAGCCGGTATTTGATGCATTCCCTCCAACCAGAGTATTAAAAATAAAGTCTTAGTTAGGGAATTTAAGGTATTTTCTTGTTTGTGCCTTGTGTAATTGTATGGTGATTATCTTTGGAGTTATAGGCTCACCAGCGTTGTGATGCCCACATTGCAAATATTAGTAAAAGGTTTGTCACCCCGGAGAGACACGTGTATTTCGGCAGCGTGGTAATGTGTAATGTGATATTATAGGAACCATTAGTAATAGGAAACTTCGGGATTTTTGTGTTGGTGTATGTGGAAAGTGCTTATTAAATACAGTAAAAATCCTGACCATAAAACGACTTGAATTGCCATCGTCTTCGAGTAAATTATGTTATTCTTTTAAAATTATGAGTGAATGGTACATCTGCTCTAGGGCACACAAGGTCATTGACCCGCGTAATAAGATGGTTATCCAAATTTTATCATTATGAAGTCTAAGGGAAAAGTCCCTAATATTGGCAGTGAATTTTTAATGTATGCAGTGTTGAGTGGTTTTGGCTTGCGAATGTCAGAATGCAATTCAAGAGTGTAAAACGAACTCACAAGGACATCAAAGGACATTAGATGGCATTACCCATGCGATGAGTTAAGTGTAGCATATCTTAAAATTTGCCACGTAGGCAATTATTTGGCACCTCTAGTGTGTATAGAATTTTTCACACCCAGCTCGATAGCTCCAGTCGCTTAAGTGCGGCCGGTATCCAGTATTCGGGAGATAGTAGGCTCGAACACCACTGTCGGCAGCCCTGAAGTTGGTTTTCCGTGGTTTCCCATTTTCACACCAGGCAAATGCTGGGGCTGTACCTTAATTAAGGCCACGGCCGCTTCCCTCCCACTCCTAGCCCTTTCCTGTCCCATAGTCGCCATAAGACCTATCTGTGTCGGTGCGACGTAAAGCAACTAGCAAAAAAATCACCAATGATCTCTCAGTGAATAAAATTGTGTTTTGAATTTGGTAAATATCCATTGTTTTATTTCTTATATTAATGTATTCCTCTTGCTATAATGCACTACCTTCAAGATATTTATATTTCATCTCCCTTTATTTCGTTGAACAGTACTATGACCCCTTTGATCTCGAGCGTAGACGTGGCTTTGAATGAAAGTAGGTAGGATGGAACTTCGATGTCCGGGTTTGTTTCTCTGAAGTTCTTCAACCATAAAATTTCCATCCGTGACATATTTGTGAGGTATGATTTTTATACTTAGTACTCTGTCGATGCCCGGGACAGGTAAAAGTATGTGTGCATGTATGTATCTATGTACAGTATGTATATTTAAGCGGTTTCATCCCAACGGAACGTAGACAGTATCTTGCACCGAATGAAGTAATTCCAATATCCGCTTCAAACTCATTCTCTATCAAACCACGGGGCATATATTTATACGAAGATATATGTTTAATTCCTAATATTGGTTAAGGTTTCCAGCCTGCCAAATTGTTATAACATTATAGTTTATTCCGGTTGGTTCACCAGCGACTTATATTTCTCGCAGGTGGTAACCCAACTGTCCCCATCTGTGGTGTAGTGATTAGTGTGATTAGCTGCCACCCGCGGAGGTCTGGGTTCGATTTTCGGTTCTATCACGACATTTGAAAAGCTACACGTGGTCTGGAACCTGGTCCGCTAAGCCTCGGGAGGTCAGCTGAGTAGAGGGGTGTTTTGATTCCCACCTCAGCCATCTTTTAAGTGGCTTTCCGCGGTTTCCCAATTCTCTTCCAGGCAAATCCCGGGATGGTACCTATCTTAATACCACGGCCGCTTACTATCCCCTTCCTTGTCTATCTCTTTCGACCTTCCCATCCCCCACAAGGCCCCTGTTCAGCGTAGCAGTTTAGACAGCCTAGGTGAGGTACTGGTCCTCCCCTCTGCTGTATCCCACGACTCAAAGTATCTTGCTTCAGGACACTGCCCTTGAGGCGGTAGAGGTGTGATTCCTTGCTGAGTCCGAGGGAAGAACCAACCCTGGAGGTAAACGGATTAAGAAAGAAGAAAGAAGCTAACCCAACTAACGCGTATATGATAGTCATTCGAAAAACATTAGTACTTGATTGTTTAAGGCCTTAGTAAAACCATACCGTTCACATATGCTCGCGAATATTTTAAAAATCATCAGCAGCAGTGTTATTACTATTATTAAACTATAATTAATGTGTAAAACGATAACAACTACGAACAACACTATCTTACGTTTGGACAGGAAGTGTCTATAACGACTACATGTGCTGCATATGCAGCGAAGGTGGCTAAATCACGCATGACTGCTGTTGCATCAGCTAAGCTGTCTGGTAGTAGGTTCAATTCACAGGGTGGAATACATATTTTTCGATTTACGCCGTTTACAGTGATTGTAATATGGCTGCATATCATCCTGTTCCAAGGGTTGAGTTTTTATTTTGTCCTGAAAAGAATCGCTTTTATCCGATATTACGTAGCCAGGTTGGACTACGTTATGGTCTGTAGGTAGGAAGTATGGTAACAAGTGTTCGAAATGTTGACCACCTTGGTTTATGCAAATTTCAGCATGACGTTGTAAAGACAATCTTGTACGTTGTAACATGTCAGGTGTAACAGCTTGGCATGCCTCATTGATCATTTGCCGAAGGTGACCAGGATCTTCAGGCTCCTGTGCATATACAACCTATTTTAACTGACCTCACTGGCTGAAGTCGAGAGGCATTAAATCGGGTGATCGGGCGGGCCTGTGAACCTTCCTGTCCATTGATTTGGATATGAAGCACCAAGATGGTTCCGTAAGACTACTGATCAGTGACGTGTGGCCCCGTCCTGTTGAAACCATATTCGCAATCCTTTCGCGCAGTGGCACGTTCTCCAGCAAATTTGGGAGTTCATTTTGAAGAATATGAAGGAGTCCGTCAAAGAAATATGGTCCGACGAGATAATCACCCAAGATCCCACACCAGATATTACACCCCACTGCACTTGAAATGTGCTCTATCTTACCCAATGGGAATTCTCCACGCTCCAATAATGCATATTGTGCCGATTCACGACACCATAGTTGTGAAATCGTTATTTGTCTGGAAACAGCACTCCTAACAGAAAGGCTGCATTAGTGGTCACACTGCGTAATGCCCATTGATAAAATGTTACTCTAGCATCGAAATCACCTCCATGGAGCTGCTGGTGAAACTGCAGATGGTATGGGTGAAATTTATTGTTATGCAGTATACGCATGATTGATGACCGGCTGATGTTTGTTCTGCTGGTGATAGAGACGTTGCGAATGGTCTGCATTCTGTCTGCTTTCCCAATAAATAAGCAACATATCGGCGTAGGGCCTACTCATCTCCGGAATACATCGTGAGGGAATGAATATGTTCTGTGATGTGACCTGCATCAACATTGTGTGCCCGTTAAAATGGGGCACGATCTGTCGGTAACAAAAAAAGAGGCATAAGTTTGGAATCGAACCATTACGTTACCGTTATTCATACACCTTGTGTCACCGGCCCTGAACCGATTCACACAAAAACACAATATATAAAGTACATGCTAAAAGTATACGGCTTAAGTTCGTCCGTTCCACATCGAAAGTTTATATCCGTGTCAAAGTCTTCAATAATGCTTAACAGTGTTCATTTAACTTTGTACCATTACATAGAATGTGGCATACATATCAATTCAACTGTACTATTTCCGTAAATTAACAACAACTCAACATACTCTTCATAGGAATACATCGTGAAGGAATGAGTAAGTGCTGTGATGTGACTTGGTAGGTGGGGGATTATTATTTGTGTGCGTTGGACTCTTGAGGTTGTGGATTCGAATGCCATGCTGGCCGTCCTGAAAATGGTTCCCTTCGGTTTCCCATTTTCACCACTAGGCAAATGCCGGAATAGTACCTTAATAAAAGACCAAGGCCAAATTCATTCCCAATCCTTCCCCCACCCGTCCTTAGGGGAAAGCCGCCAAATCAGAGCGCACTCCTTAAAACCAATTGTAAACACATATTGATTAATTTTGTATCCTCGCTAAAATGGAGCAACTCAGTCGTTCAGAAAATTTGCGTCATGCTGGATTCGATTCACTACGCTGACGATACTCACACACCCTGCACTCCAGCTCTAAACCGGTTCACCCACGAAGTCAATATACACTAAGCTTGCTACAGGTTTAGTAATTAAGTATGGCCATTCCACCTCGAAAGTCAATATCAGTGTGAATTTTTTTACAATGGTTTGCAGTGTTCATTTAACTCCTTTACATTACAGAGCACGTGGCCTAACCTATTAATTCGGTCGTATTACGGGTGCTTGTGTTATTTAAAGGCGCAATAAACCACATGTTTGCAGAATGGTCATTAGTATTTGGCGCCGAATTGTGCATAGCAGACTTTCCTTTGCTAGGTGCAGGGATCAATTTACAGTGATGACACACAGATAGGAGAGAGCCTTTTCGACCATGAGGGGAAATTTCAAGTTATTTGGTGTTCATAAAAGTAAATTATCTTTAGATTATATTCGTTATTTTGGTTGCCTATCTCCGACAAATAAGGGGCTGGTGAACCACACGGTATACATTGACCTTGTTGTGTTGTTGTTGGGTAATTATGTTTCAACATTACTTTATTATCAATCATAACGTTAAGCTAGTAGTAAGCTCAACTTGTAGTGTTAAACCGTAGTGTTAAGCACTGGAAATATTTAAATTTTGTGTGAAATTTCATATGATGATGCTGCTGGATTTAGAATGTTAAACTAGTACTATTGATTGTAATATTTTCTTTCAATGGAATTGCTTGCTGTACTCTTGTTGTTGTTGAGTAGTTACGTTTTAACTTTACTTTGTTTTTATCACTTGTAATATTAAGTTAGTAGTAACCTCAACTTATAGTATTGAAAGGCATTGTGTTAAGCACTGGAGCTACTTAAGTTGTGTGTGAAATTGTATATGCTGATGTTCGATTTAGAATTTCAATCTAGTGGTATTTATTGTAATATTTCCTTTCAGTGCAATTGCTCTTGTTGTTGCTGGGTAATTATGTCAAAACTTTGCTTTATTGTGACTTGTAATGTTACGCTACTAGCAAGCTCAACCAATAGTATTGTAAGCCGTATTGTTAAGCACTGGAAATACTTAAGTTATGTGACTATTTTATATGCATAGCACAGAGTTAAAGACTCAACTTGATCAAAAACCACTATCATGACAACATCCAGCAAAGAGATTACCGGTACACAACATATAATCCGTGCTCGAAACAATATTGGACGAAAATTCAAAGATCTTAAAAGTGTTCAAGCAGACACTAATTTACTTTGAAAACGCAACTGCTTACACCAGAGAACACATTTTAAATTCTACTCCATTGCCCAAGTCTACTACAAGTTCTGTTTCTATGCAAGCATCTCATGATAAAGAGAAGCAAGAACAAGAAATGTCTGAAGGCCAAGAAGAAGAGAAGCAGGATGAGAAAGAGGAGAAGCAGGATAGGGATGAAGGAGAGGATGATGAAGACGAACTTAACGATACTTCACCATCTAAGTGAGTTGAGTTTTAACTACACATGATATTTCTGAAACACCGACTACATCAACACAAGATCTACCTTCTTTGCCTGAGGTTATGATCACACCAGAATATCGTAATCAGTTTAGGACTTTTATTCAAAATACCTATGGATCTCTCTTTGCTCCATATATAGGAAAAACTCTTTGCAGGAAAAACGGACACAACCTGCGGTATTCGCCATTATGATGACTGTTTCTGGATAGGTAATGCAAATCTTAAGATTACTAGCAACAGACATATCGTACAATGTGTTACCTATAAACCTACTAAAGGACTCTTAGAACTTCTTTCCTCACGAATACCTGACAAGGATATAATTTTACAAGATGATCTTAAAAATATAAAGCAATAGGTTTTGCTACTGACGCAAAGAGACTTAATTATAAGAGGACAGAAGCTATAAATGAAAATAAGTGTTACAAGTATCGTGAGTTTATTTCTAAGCTGTTTACGTCATATCAACGGATTGCGTGTGGTCTTAATGTTATCTACAAGCTTTTGTTGCTGTATGTAGACAAAAGTTACTGGAATGAACGTAAATTAATCGTAGAAGGATTACAACTTCTATGAGCTTCGTAAGATGCTGGTCACACTGATCAAGAATCAGAAATTCTCGAAATAGAGAGCGAATTACTTTATGCGCGTATTATTCAGTAATGGCTCGTCAAGATTACACCTCACCCTAAAGATAACCATCACACACGAGTTATATAAACCAGTTAGTCCCATTTGTCCTCGCATGCGCGTTATTACACGCGGAAAAGATGATCTCTGGGAACCAGACTAAGTAGAAATTATTCCATATACCTATAGGAATAAGGGGTATAAGTATCTACTTACTGTCATCGATGTGTACCATAGTTTGTTTTTGCACAACCTGTACGTTCTAAGAAGGCAGCTCAAGTCAAAGACGCATTTAAACATATTGTTGAACAATCAAAACGCCGCCCAAGCCTTCTTCAAACCGGTCAAGGTAAAGAGTTTTACAACAAAGATTTTCCTTACCTCAAGTTAGTTGGCATTCGTAACTACTCTACGTGCTGAAACCTCAAGGCAAGTGTTGTAGAACGCTTCAATCGTACACTGAAGAAAATGATGTGCGGAGAATTTACAGCTCAAGTTTCTTTTCGTTGGACTGAACTGTTACCTAGTCTCGTGTCTACCTACAAGGATACACCTCATCGCACTATGGGCACAAAGCCACGTCTCGTTACAAGGAATACACAACGCTTAGATGCTATTCATCTGAACTGACATAGCCTTATTACTGAACTAGGGGTCAATGTCCTTGTGGGAAATGCCGACTCATCATCCATTGTTTTAGAAGGTACTTTGGTCATACTACTACTACTACTACTACTACTACTACTACTACTACTACTACTACTACTACTACTACTACTACTACTACTACTACTAATAATAATAATAATAATAATAATAATAATAATAATAATAATAATAATGGAATTAGTGTGGACCTCGTTAGACTCTGCGAACCAAGGATTAGTGTAGGCGGCTAGTGAACACATGAGAATTGTTTGAACCACATAAGGGGCTGGCCCTTGTTGGGGCGGAGGTGTTTCAACATTCCCTTACCAACACAAACCACTGTTTCTATATTGGCAAGATTCCATGAACTCGATAGTAGGTAATTTGTCATACATATTGTACTAGTATCTTTAGTTTTCTATGGCTCAAACCTCTTCCGTAAGAAATTAAATATAGTGCGATAGAAATGACTTACATATGTTTCCATTCAACTATCGTATCTACCTACGTAGATACATTGAAACTCCCATTACCGGTTCAAAGGTATGAATGGTTTGGACTGGTCAAAATGAACTTTCGTAACATTTCAGAATTAACTAACATTCTACACACGGTTAGTCCATTAATGTTGTCGTAATATGAAATATGAGAAATACTACCATTAATATTCTGGACATCCCGTCTACTAGCATCGTTTTTAGGTGACGCTCAATTGCTGGAACATTACCCTAAAAATCGAACTTACAATGTGCCAATAAATCTACTGTCACTGATACCTGACATCCAAGCAGTTTTAATGGACAGCCAATTATGGCGGGATTTGAACTCACAGCCTTTATCACAGAAGGCAAGTGCCTGAATAATTTCGTAACTCAGCCCATTGTGAATGGATAAGGACTGGTAAATTAGTAATGGCCGCGTCCTGAGTGGATGTAGGAAACAAAGGGATGCTCAGAAGTTGTTTCTTTTTCGACTCCGCACAGTGTGTCTCATTTTACTTGGCATACTAGTGTTTTATGGAGCAAGTAAGTTAATTTACTGAGACTTCTTGAATGAAACTGAAGGATGTGAACAACGATAAAGAAAATGTGTAAATTACGTACCTACGTACGTATATAGGCTACATACATACATACATATATACATACATTAATCCATACATATTACTTCAATACAGAAATGCTTTCAACCCTTCAACATTCGGTCTGAAATTCTGTGTGATTGACTACACGTTTTCACGATCCGCTAGCTGTATCTAGCACTGTAGTCTCTTCTTCTACACCTCCCGCATGTAAAACAATTACAAATATAGACTAAGTTTCTTGTCTCAGATATATGTCTGTTTCATTTATCCACTAGGGCAGATTCCATTATTCTCCTAGATAACCCATTCCCCTCCATTCTCCCCACACAGCTCTACTACCGTAGTCTGTGCACACGCTCAGCTTCTCCTATCGTGTTCGTTAGTAGCTTAGCATTTTTATCTCTCCATTGCGGGTATTCTTTTTCAGTGTTGCCATCTGTTTCTTACCAGTAATACCACTACTTTCGTGTCTGTTACCAGCGTATGGAATGATATACAATTATTATTATTATTATTATTATTATTATTATTATTATTATTATTATTATTATTATTATTATTATTATTATTATTATTATTATTGCTAGAGGCTTTACGTCGCACCGACACAGATAGGTCTTATGGCGACGACGGGATAGGAAAAGGCTAGGAGGTGGAATGAAGCGGCAATGGCCTTAATTATGGTCCAGCCCCAGTATTTGCCTGGTGTGAAAATGGGAAACCACGGAAAACCATCTTCAGGGCTGCTGACAGTGGGATTCCAACCTACTATCTCCCGGATGCAAGCTCACAGCTGCGCGTCCCTAATTGCACGGCCATTATTATTATTATTATTATTATTATTATTATTATTATTATTATTATTATTATTATTATTACTATTATTATTATTATTGACATGATACTGTATAGGCTTTTGGGCTTATGCGGTGTCAAGAAAATAAGGTGAAATTCTTAATGTTTCGTAGGGAACTGTGCTCTGCATCGTCAGAAGAAATCACAAACGCAAACACGTTATGTCAGGGCCTCTCAAACGCCCAAAATCTCACGCGTGCAGAGCGAGGCGCAAGAGCTCCGTGCACTGTGCATCGGTGCCGCTCGGTGCCGCTCGGTATGGCTCGGATCAATGCTTCGTCTCTGGGCTACTCGGCTATGCTCGGCTCTACTCGGCTATACTCGGCTCAACTCAGCCAGGATTTGGAGCGCTACGGCGCAAGTGGGGGAGAGGGAGACAGGCGGAGCGAGCGACACAGGCGTGGGGAAAGAGAGAGACAGCGCTATTGCTCCAAATCGAGGAGTGGGGGTCTGCACTCTGGTCAACCAAGCCAAGTCGTCTTTTGCACCGTACACAGTGCATGCACCACGCGCATGCACCCTGAGAGGCCCTGCGTTATGTGAACCGCTTAGAGTGATTGTGATGATTCGGTCAGCTTCCGCTTCGAACGCTAGCGTTGCCACGTCTTAGGGGCCATCTGGTGACGAGTGAACGTACCACTTTCCACTTCTATTATAACGTCCAAATTTAAAAGTGTCATTGTTTAAGAAGCCTTTCTCATGGGCAGTCGAGATTTCTTCTGAAGACGCAGAGGACAGTTCCCTGTGAAACGTTAAGTATTTCACCTTATTTTCTTGACACGGCATAAGACCAAAAGCTTATACAGTATCATGTTTGTAAGCACGGGCCGTGAAAGCATTAATGACAGCATTGAAAACCTCTATCGGGAGGATACTTTCAAGAAGGCTTCAAAATTCAGTAAATTAAGGAGAAAGAAGTGTACTCTTCTTTCTTCTTTGTGCTTTCTACTGAGATGCAGGGACCATAACATCATTCCCAACTATGTGAAGCTGAAGCACACGTTAAATACACCGAAAGCCAGGAGAATATATCAAAGCGCTAGCAAGGCACTTGTGACCGAGAGAGTGCATAACACACGTAGGGAACTGGATTCAGTCTCCCGAGAGATTTTTGTTCACACCTGCTGTTAAGCAACACTCTTTCGTGGGAATTGTGGGTCGCATTACTGCTATACAGTCTGAACGAAAATTCAACCAGGTGTCATTCAGACAGAAATCAAAGTTCCTCCGTCTAGCTCAGAAACAGGCGGTCTCTCGCACGAACCTGGATGCTAATAGAACTGTCGTCAATATTTCCAAGAAATCCTTGGACGAGAACCAAACGGCAGTTCTAGCTAGGGGTCTTAATTGCGCTGTCGCTCCCTCTAAAATTCTCACTGAGGAGTTAATTACTTCGGTTGAGGCAGCCATCCACGAACTACCTACGGATGAGGCTGAGGAGTGAAGACAGAAATGTGTGAGACTCCTCAGGTCCGCTGTTGTACCCGCGCCCAATTTGACAAGAGGGGAAAGGAGAGCTCTGAAGGAACTTACAGATGATTCTGAACTGACCATTCTCTCAGCTGATAAGCGTAATGCGGCAGTGGTTATGGACACTGATGAGTATAAGAATAAGATCTCGGCTATATTGTCAGAGCCTGTTTACAGACTGAGCTCACGTGACCCCACCACTCGTGTGTCCAAACGCCACCGTGAATCTCTTAAGGCAATCTTCAATTCCAAAAGAGGAGGCTAAACATCTGTCCTGCCACTTAGATTATATGGACTGCCTAAGATCCATAAAAATGTTGTTCCCCTCAGACTTATTGTTAGTGCGATTGGTTCTCCTGCGTATGCTCTGGCTAAATACCTAAGCAAATTGCTTCAGCCACACATAGGACGTACTGAATCATACGTCAGGGACTCTTGGTATTTTGTCAACAAGCTGTCAATAACCCTTCAACCTAATGAACTTTTGGTGAGTTTCGATGTGGAGTCCTTGTTCACTAAAGTGGCGATTGATTCGGTCATGTCTCTCATTGAACACCTGTTCCCTGAGGACATAACCAAGCTATTTTACCACTGCATTACGTCCAGCTATTTCTTGTGGGGTGGGAATTTTTGCGAACAGACGGACGGAGTGGCTATGGGAAGTCCACTTTCGCCCGTAGTGGCTAATTTCTTTATGGAGCATTTTGAGGAGGAGGCTATTGCTTCAGTGCCCGTCAAGCCTATGATATGGTGGAGGTATGTTGATGATGCATTTGTGGTATGGACAGAAGGTCCTGAGAAAATTCATCTACTCCTAAACCATCTAAATCAGCAACATCCGTCAATAAAATTCACTATGGAGATGGAGTCGGACGGATGCCTTCCTTTCTTGGATGTTCTAGTAAGAAAGAAACCGGATGGCACCCTAGGACATACCGTTTATCGTAAGCCTACCCCCACAAATCGCTATCTCAGATTCTCACCACCATCCAGCACAAAAAAAGGCATTCTCACGACACTCGCTAAGAGGGCGAGACGAATTTGTGAGCCATCACATATACAGGTGGAGATGGACACGCTCAAAGTCGCGTTCAAGGGCAATGGTTACAGCGATTTGCAGATTCATAAAGCCCTGCATCCTAGAGAAACGACCAAGCAAATCTCACAGAAGAAAGAAGTGAAGGGAACTGTCTACTTGCCTTACATTCACAACACCACAGATAGAATTGCCGAGGTCCTCCGCAAACACAATATAAAAACAGTGTTTGGCACCGCCACTAAAATTGTTCACAGTCTGAGTAAAACCAAGGACAAATTGTCCCCATTTATACGTCCTGGGGTATACGGAATTCCCTGTACTTGCGGTAAGGTATACTTCGGCCAAACATGCCGGTCCATTGGTACCCGTATCAAAGAACATGAACGTAATATTCGTCTCAACCAACCAGACAAATCGGCAATAGCTGAGCATGCTCCATCGTCGGGTCATAATGTCATGTTCCAAGATGCTCGTGCTCTTACCCACACTAGACACTACAAGTCCACGATTATACGGGAAGCTGTGGAAATACGTAGAAATCCTAACAATTTCAACAGGGACACCGGCTATCAATTAAGTAATACCTAGTTGCCAGCCTTCCCGGTCCCTTCACTATTGTTATTTTGTCTCGGTGTTTTCCAAATTCGTACGTTCCTCGTCGCCAGATGTTTCATTCCAGGCTTGTATCCATGCCATACCTCTGCCAATGTCATGTGTTACGCAAACACGTTATGTAAACCGCTTAGACTGATTGTGATGGTTCGATCAGCTTCCGCTTCGAACTCTAGCGTTGCTACGTCCTGGGGGCCATCTGGTGACGAGTGAATGTACCACTTTCCACTTCTCTTATAACGTCCAAATTTTTAAGTGTCATTGTTTAATAATCCTTTATCATGGGCAGTCGAGATTTCTTCTGAGGACGCAGAGCACAGTTCCCTGCGAAACGTTAAGAATTTCACCTTATTTTCTTGACACGGCATAAGCCCAAAAGCCTGTACAGGTATCATGTCTGTAAGCCCGGGCCGTGAAAGCATTAATGAAAACATTATTATTATTATTATTATTATTATTATTATTATTATTATTATTATTATTATTATTATTATTATTATTATTATTACTTGGGTCATTAGTTCATACACCGGTTCGATGCAGCTTACCACCGTATCCTGTGCTAACCAATTTATTTTTACGTACTGTAACTAGCACATTCTACATCTACTCCATTATGTTTGTCATTTTCATGATATGGTCTACCCTTGCCGTTCTAACGGCCTACACTCCCCTCGAAAACAAATGAAGAATTCTCGGGTGTCCTAAGATATGCCCTATCATTCTGTTCCTTCTTCTGGTCAAATTTCGCCGCATCGTTCTCCTCTCACCAATTCGATTTAGTTTATCCTCTTTCGTGATTCGATCTACTCATCTTACCGTCAGCATTCTTCTATAACACCTCATTTAAAGAACTTCTTTCTCTTTATTTCTGAGCTAAGTTATTGTACACTTGTCACTTCCTTACAAAACCACGCTCAAAATGAAAGTCATAATTATTATTATTATTATTATTATTATTATTATTATTATTATTATTATTATTAGTAGTAGTAGTAGTAGTAGTAGTAGCAGTAGTAGTACAGTGTGTGCAAAATAAAACTGGCCCGGAAAATATTTCTAAGCCTGACGCGGAACTGACCCTTGCTAATGAACAGGAGAACTGTACTTCAGAGGAAATGCTGGAATCCGTGATTTCGATGCACCAAACTATTGCTGTCAGATGTCTGCGCGTACATATCTCCATCATGCTCTGTCCCGAGTACGTCGCTGCGTCATTACGTGTGAGTGAGTGAGAGGAGCAGACGTGTTTAGTGACCAGTTCAATGCAACACAAAATGGTCTCACGATAAAACAGCGTGTGTTCATTCTCTAGTGTTGTGAGAAGCACAATTCGTGGAAAACCTGTGCGAAACTATTTGCGCAAGAGTTTATGACTTAAAGTATTTTGGCAAAACCTCCAGCAATATCTGCAATGCAAAACTGAATGACAAAATGGCGCGAAACGGGCTATGTAGTGAATAAAACCCACAACTATCTGAAAAGAATTTGCACACCAGAAAACATTGCTCGAGTGAAGGAAAACCTGGAACGAAGACCGACGATATCTAAACACCGTTTATCTGTGTATGTACGAGTTAAGAGATCGTCGTGTGGAAACATTATTAAAAAGGACCTGCATCTATACCCTTACTAATTTTCTGTTGCACATGCTTTAAATCCTCCAGACGAACCTTCGCGTGTTGAGCATGCATACGCAGACATGTAACAGCAATCGTTTGGTGCATCGAAATGACGGTTTCCAGCATTTGCTGTAATGGACAGCTCTCCTGTTTATTAACAAGGGTCAATTCCGTGTCAGTCTTATGGGCCACTTTTATTTTACCACCCTGTATTATTTGCCAGTAGGAGCGTTTTCGTGACGGAAGGACGGGAAGGGCGGATACGAAGCAACCGTGGCCTTGATTAAGATACAGCCCTAGCATTTGCTTGGTGTCAAAATGGTGAAACCGGGGAAAACCATCTTCTGGGCTACCAACGGTGGGTTCGAACACACCATCTCCTGGATGCAAGCTCAGAGCTACGTGACCCTAACCACACGGCCAATTCTTAATATCCAATTACTCTTATTCTTGATTAAAACTGTATTCTTAACTTTCATATTTTCCATTAGCAACACTTTAGTAGATAAAAAAATAGGAGAAAATTATGCACGGTATTGCCGAATTGAGTTCATAAAATTTATCTTGACCACTCAGAAGCGTGCATTTGTTCATTTCGTTTTTAACAAGTAGTAATTAGGAATTCTCTTCGTCCAAGTGCAGCTGGAGAAACGAATGAAATAGAAGATTTCTTAATGCTTTCTATCACAAGTTACGAAAATTATTGCAGGGCAGAGATGAGTCACTGAAAGCTAAAGATTTAATGTTCATTGTATATTATTTATTTATTTATTTTTATTTATTTCTGATAAATGCCTTCTTCCCGGTAGACTATTCCTCAAGACTCGAAGGATTTAAAGGAAAATTAAATTATTCTTCTTCTTCTCCTTACTATTATTATTAATCTACCGACACGAGGCAGACATATCTGTGTACCTTCAAATACTACTGAACTGAGTCGGTATCGAGACCACCTACCTGAGACCAAAGTTCTGCCGTCGGAGCTACCCAACCCGGCTTTTATTCTTCTTCTACTACTTCTTATTATATTTAACGGATCCATAATTTGTTCTTTAGACCTGAGACATTATTATTCATACAAAATGACAGTCATAAAGCCTATTTCTGGCAGATGAAGTCAGTGCTTTCTTCTATACCTACTCTTGAAGTCTCAGTAGTTGATATTTTGTACATAATTCAAGCATATATTCATGTAGGAAGTAAGAACCAAATGTGATGATCGTATCGAGAAGTGAAGTAAGCAGTTTTCAGTTGACAGTAATTCGTTGTCAAGTGCATACTTGTGTTTTTCCTTGAGCCATCCTGATGAAGCTATGTTCGCTATGTTAGGAGCTCCGGAAAAGAAAGGAAGACAGAAAGAAAATAGCTTTTGTGAATCAGCCAGTCTCCTCTGTAGCAAGCTTTGCTACACATGGAGAGGGAATGCCTTCCACGAGACCTGTCATGAGCATGTCAGTATAATAGCAGAGATCTCATTAAACATACAAGCAGCCTTGAGATACTAACAAGAAACATATCGGTCATTACTTCGATATCATGATCCCTTTTGGAGGAACGCTACTACGAAGAATAACAAAGCCAACATTCACATGATATGTAATGGCCTAACACAACCATTAGATTACGTTGACAACTTCTGAAAGCAACATCCCCATACACTGCTATCAGGTCTCATATTTTATCGGACCGAGATAATATTGATATTGATTATACGCGTTAGTGGTGAAGTGTCTGAAGATTTTCTGAAGGCATGAGATTTATGAAGTTCGTCAGTTTTTGGAATTGGCCGACACCGAGCAAGTGGATTCTTTGTAATCCATTCTTTGCCCAGAAGATCTCTTGAAAGATATTCAGATCAACATAAAACATCTAAGCATGTGTCTCTCTTGTGCCTCGATTTTCTTAGAAGAATTGGTAGACGCACCCGTTCGGAGAGCAGGGGCTTCGAGTTTGAATCCCGAGGCTAGTCTTGGTTCTCTAGTGATCCATATCAGTTTAACGCTTGTTAAATAATGCATGTCTAATTTTGGTAACAAAAAACTTAGTTGAAGTAAAGGGAGAAATGAACGACAGCCTGCAAACACTGCTGAACATGCGCCAGATAAGGAAATCCCACTCTCTTCTGTTATTTCATGTGTACAATAGTCGAATAACCGCTCCTCGGAGGTTTCTTTTTTGTTAAAGGAAATCTTGTAATAATGCGTCTTACAGAAAAATTGTAGAGGGTCCACTGTCTATAATGTCGTTGGTTTCGCCGTATTACGATATGTTTATCCGTTTTAGGTGAACTCGAGATCATATCAGTTGATTTTAGCTTTCGTGTCTGTCTGTATATTTGTCTGTTTATCTGTTTGTTTCCTTGTTTGTTTGTTTGTTCCACCATCACGGGTAAACGGCTGAATATATCTCGATCAAACTTCATATTTAGATTCTACTCATCCAGTAGCAGGGTTTCGATATGCATAACATTTGAAAATCACTGAATAGACTGGGGTTTTATGTGAATACTAGAAATTTTTTCAGTTTTCTCTTACACTATTTATTATATGTCGACCAAACTTCACATTTAGAGTCTACACATCCGGGAGCTTGTTTAGATATGCATATCATTTAAAATTACTGAACAGACTGGGGGTTTATAGAAAGACCAGAACAGTATAATTTTAATTATCTTTTACACTATTGATTATATCTTAACCAAACTTGATATCTCATCCAAGAGCAGGTTCTGATATGCATATCATTTACAAATCACTGAGCAGACTGGGGGTTTGATCGGAAGACAAGAAGTGTTTGTTTTAATTATCTCGTACACTATTGATTATATCTCGACCAAACTTCTATTTAGAGGTTACTCATCCAGGAACAGGTTTTCATTTGCATATCATTTGAAAACTACTGAATAGACTGGGGGTTTATAGGAAGACGAGAAGAGTTATTTTCAATATTCTCTTATAGCATTGATTATATGTAAAATCTGTGGACATGAAACACCCCTTCATTTTAAATAATTTCTTTTATGAACATAATTTCGTTTACTCTCCAAATAACGGAGAAAATTATTATTTTCCACGGGCTTCATGCCCTGCAGCCATTAACGGACACCCTCGCAGACCTATAGTTATTTGAATGATCCACAACTGGACAAAATCAGAGAATGCATAATATTTCGTTCGGCTTGAAAATTAACCCCACCAAATGTAACTGAACACCGAGGAAACATGAGGTAGAACTTTTCCCTTTGCTTTCTATATGTCTGTCTGTCTGAATGGTTGTCTAACTGTTTGTATATTTCTACAAGTGGGAAACTTCTGGAATTAGTTTTACCCAAACTATGTATTTGGAATCTACTCACTCAAGAAAGTGTTATCAGGAGCATATGGTGTCTTGGTAATCACATGGAATTGCAATTTTTAGGAAGATTATTCTCAAATATTTTCGTTAACGTTAGGACTATCAAAAACAATATGGAATAAAAGTTTAAGAATTTGTTATTTCCGTTCCTTTATTTCATGTACGTACTTATCCTACGATGCACAACAACGCAGATGATTACGAAAAATTGGATTTTAAGTCGAAGTCTCGGGGGACATGTCGAGCATATCACTTCATGAGGGGTAACGGGAAAAGCTAAAGAGCCATTTTACTCTTGTCGATAGGGCAGGGAGGTAACATCAACGTCAGAGCGCTACGCCAGTGGTCAGTGACAGTAGAGTTAAACTAACGTATTTTTAGGGTCCACCTTTTCAATACAAAATGTACAGATTTTAAATTACATACATGATTTTACTAGTTTCGACCTAATAGTATGTGCATACCATGTGAAATATTGAGAAAATAATTATAGAGACGTGCAGCACTATGTTAAAAAATAACTCTATGACAGAGATTCATAAAATGTCCAGTGCGCATTAAAAATATGTTAAGGATAGGAATCACATATGTGTTTTTACGTCTATGAGTATTTTGGAAAACGACGTAACATCGTCTCAGTTGTTATTCGAATGTATAAGATCACACTTAAGGAGTCACCATATATTGAATTCCTTGACTTGCAACTTAAAGATTTCCATCCCTAACAACTTTATAATGCTGTACGGCGCACTGGACATTAATCGTACATAAACGACGTGACTTTGGCTCAGTTGTTCTTGAATTGGATAACAGCATCTTAAAGGAACCAGCATATACTAATCTCCTTACCCAGCAACTCAAGGATTCCTATCTTTAACATATTTTTAATGTGCATTGGACTTTTTATGAATCTCTGTTATAGAGTTATTTTTAACATAGTGCTGCACGTCTCTATAATTCTTTTCTCAATATTTCACATGGTATGCACATATACGAGACCTTATGTGTCTTTACATTGTTTAATTTATTCGGTATTTATGTTTTGATTTTGCTTTAGGCTGCTGATGACGTACTATTAGGTCGAAACTATTCCCTAATCATTTATGTAATTGAAACTCTGTATATTTTGTATTGAAACAGTGGACCTTAATAATACATTAGTTTAACTGTATTGTAATCAAAGTTCAATACGGATCTATCATAATGAAACTAATTTCATTTAATTAGTAGTCAGGGATACAATATGCAACCTGAGAACCACGGAGAACTCCGTAGAACTTCAGACCAGGAACTGTACCGTACAATAAATTTGGAAATCTTCCTCATTCTCTCTCGACTTTTTTCAGTTTCATCATATTTCACGTTACTGCAACGCCCTTTCGTAGGAAAATCATTGCATATTGCATTAAACGTGCGAATAGAGCCATGTTTTTTGCATAAATTTCCGGAGGAATCATATAATCCACTACAAATTCCCGTGCGATGATCGTGTACGAATGCTAGTATTTAATAGTAGATTATCACATTTATTGTGACATCAAACACGCAGATTTCTGCAACTTCAACCAATAGAAAAACAAAGAAAAACGTTGCCAACTGCCACCTACCAGACGGTGAAAGCCACGGTAATGCGTTATGAACGCTGCCAAGTAGCACAAAAACAAACTATTATAGCAGCTTGCTACCAACCAACGCTAACTAGCAGGATGCATTTCAACTGTCAAAGCAGCCCGCGACCGATTGCTCCGAAACGTTGTCCATTTTTCGTGTTTTTAATTCTTGGGGGTTGATTTTCTATTTTTTAAATTGTTACTTATGATCTGAGAGAACATTATATGATGGCATTGGTGTAAAATCCAGATAAGTACAGTTTTGGTGATAATCGAGGTAGAACAAGCATAATATATTATATGATGATCTGCATGTTTTTTTTGTGCACAAACCAGACTTGTATGGACTTATCAAACGCATGTTTAAAGCAAACACGAAGATAAGACAGAATGAGACTTTTAAAATTTCTCAGTACAAAGTGTTTCAGTACAGTTCTGACGAGAAACACACTTATAAGGTCAGTAAGAATCAACAGGCAACCGTTATGTATGAGTTTGCACCTATGAAGAAGAAAACAAGTGCTGATCTTGCCATTCCAGGGGAACTAAACTTACTGGATAATTGGCTTTTACCTGTGAAGAAAGCTAAATATGAAGACGTCGTGAAACTGGCAACAAAGTACATAGCATCAATAGACATGAGTTTCTATTACAATCTGTGTCATATTTCTCAAGAAAATACCAATGAGAAAAGTGAAAATATTTCAGGAGAGTTAGAGTGAGCCAATGAGGCTACTAACTACTTTATTTAATGTGTGTTTCTTTTTTTAAAACTGTCTGTTTTCATTTTTGTAAACTGCTTGCTTTTATGCTCCTCATACACTAGACTACCATCTTGAAATTATCCTGTGAAGTGAGTAATTGCTTATTTAATTACATGAGACTACGTTTAGTATGAATTTTTATTTTGTTGTTCACAAACTATGCACACAATCATTATTCACCCCGCTTGAATCTTACGGATATAAAACATAAATTTTAGATTATTGGTGCAAAAAAAGACAAGTCCAATTACAAATATAGTATATTTCTTATAGGAAATATATACATATTTCTTGTTCCTTCCCTTTATTGTGCGCAACACATATAGAAACTAATCAGTATAATTTGTATTCAACAATTTCAAAAAGTTTGCTAGTAACACACATTTTTAATTTTCTCACGAAATGTTATATTGATCTTACCTTGTTTTTGCACCAGGTCCCTCATATAACAAATTTTACTATCACCGGCTCTCTGGTTGCTGCGATATTGCGATGCGTGAGTGATATCTCGGATAGAACAACATACAGACGTAAGTGGCTGAAAATAAGCAGTGCCACCTTTCATTACCCCTTGTACGTGAACATAGACGCAAATATTATATTTGCTTTCCAGCGCTTTTCCCACTGTCGCACATGAGGACTTGCGGCAGTTTCTACCAGATTTGTATATCTAAAATAGATGTTAAACAAATATTGATGTAGTCGCTACTATAATAATTATTATGTATTTTCATTACATATTTATGGCAGCCGATCCTTTTCATCACAAATTTGTGTATCAAATACAAAGAAATGGCAAAGAACTGTATGATTTTTCTAATTTTTTGAAGGTGTAAAACGTGCATCTTGGCATATGTAAGGACTTTCAAAGGATCTAAGTTATTTATTATATGGGAAGGTTATTCATCATTATGTAAATTGAGTCACGCTTAGGCCATACTTACATAAATGAGGTGGATTTCAACAGAGGGACTCAACTTAGCGGACCATACAGAAGTAAACTTTCCGAGCTGGAAAATCACTGTAATCAAATGTACTTCCCGTTCCTAAAAGCAAACGAACGTGAAGAGTATATCAGCTAACAGGAAGCAAAATCTTAAAAATCGTGGTAAACTGACGGGAAGAAATCGACTCAAATTTTGGTTGAATCTTCCAGTTTCAGGAGAAAACTGAACCGGAGATGTGATACATCGTATGTTTGAACTGCTACTATTCCGATTTGTTATATTAAAAGGTAAATTTGTGTATGCATTATTTACAAAATAGCTATATGAATTAATACAACAAAGAATACGTATTTCAGGTGATTTTAAAACTGAGCTAAAAGACTGGCGTTTCAGAAATGTACTCTAGTTAAAATCGCAGTCGGAATTTCTTTTTGTTATCACTCAATCGTGTTTCATTAATATGTTCTACAATGAGAGTCTCATTGAAATGTGTCTTTTAAGTGTTAAGTCCAATTGTACCAAACTGCACTTTACCTAACATAAGGTGTGTACAGTACAGTGTTAGTACTCTAGGGTAACTCCAGGCAGGTATATAGCATTTTACTGCTTTATAACTAAATATTCTAAGCAAAATGGGCTAACTTTCTTTTTCTTACAGAAATACTGCATATAGAGTACGCTTAAAATTATTATCAATACACATAGCGTAAAACATTACAATTTTATCGAGCAAGTTGGTCATGCGGTTAGGGTCGCGTAGCTCTGAGCTTGCATACGGGAGATAGTGGATTGGAATCATACCGTCGACAGCCTTGAAGATGGCTTTCCGTGGTTTGTCATTTTCAGACTTTGCAAATGCTTGGGCTGTACATTTATTAAGGCCACGGACACTACTTTCCCAATCCTACCCCGTAAACATTCAATGAGTATGTAGTTAAATCCCGAGAAAGAAAAGAAGCAAAACACAAAACATTAAACTTTGACTTAAATAATGATGCGGTTTGTAATGAGGAAATTAATCATTTTGCCACATGGTTGATGTTCTTGAGATACTCAGTTTAGGCTTAGAACGGCAACATTGCTTAGCTGGAAAGACGAACCCGGCCGTAACTACAACCCGTGGTATAAGACTCTAAACTACGAACTTTGCGCTCAGCATACGTACGATAATGATGTTGATGTTACGTCCCATTTATTTCGTTTATGGTTTTCGGAGACTTCGAGGTGCCGGAATTTTGTTTCACACGAGTTATTTTACATATCGGTAAATCTACTGGCACGAGACTGATGTATGTGAACACCTTTAAATACCACTGGCTCAGAAACACATACACATGTATGTCAATTCCGTCATGTAGAGAGAGCATCTCTGCCTCTTACTCGAGAGGCGCAGGTTCGATTCTCGACTCATTCACGGATTTGAATGATGGTATGAGGGCTGGACTCCGTAGGTCAACTGAGGAGCTAAATGTTATGAGAAGCTGCGGAACCGGTCATTAAAAATCAAGCTGTGTGGTCATCAATTCTTGAACCATGAACTGGAAAAACGTTTTTCATGTCTACCCCATGTATGTCCACAGCTAGGCGTCAAATCTGGGACATCTGTCTCAGCCTCAGCTACCAACAAAACAAAATACTAAAACAAAGTGATCATAGTTTTCAATCTTGACGTTTCTGACCGTTGTGTAGAGATTAATATCGTACCGTCCAGCTCAGTTGAAAGGAATTCGATGCTACGAATTTAAGCCTAGATTGAGGGTCTACCCAAATTGTGTAGGGGTAGAGTATCTGCTGCTGACTCGGAGTACCTAGATGCGGCTCTCGATTATAACGGTTTTAATACTGAACTGAGAGCAGGGACAGGGTTCCCTTATTTTCATGGTATCGAGTGAGGAAATGGCTAATAAGAGAGGTAGTGAACTCGGTCGTTAAATCCAAATGATAAGGTTGTGGAAATGAGTTACGTAACTGTTGATGTCAGATCGGAGCAACGGACCTGTAGTTTTACGTGGAACTTAAAACACAGGGATGTGACTTCTCATTTCAGAAATTACACATCGGTTGGTTGAGATTCGAACAGAGGCACCTAGATGAAACCCCAGTGAATATGTAACTCGGCTATCATGTCCATAAATGACAGAAACATCTGGCTGACAGAAGTCACCATAGGAACCTAGGGACCTTCATTAGTTCTGTGTTATTGGTTTAGTTTGTGAGTATGAAATGGGATGTCCATCACAACTTAGGAGAATTAATAATGAGAATCCCACTCTTGGCAACGGTTTTCCATTTTAAATCAGGATGATACCTTACGTACCTTCTTCGAGTTCAGTTCCCGATTAATTGCAAACGCACTCAGTAGTGGAATACCGCATGAGGTATCTCAGACTCCTTACAATAACATTCTTCGACCATACTACTATCAGATCTAGGATATAGGACAAGTGATATCTATGTTAGCATGTAGTGACGATTAATTCGTGTTAGAATTTAAAAAAAGAATTGTTTTGTGATTTTTATGTTAGGTTTCATACGGATATAAATAATAATAATGTTATTTACTTTAAGTCCCTCTAACTACTTTTTCGGTCTTCGGAGACGCTGAGGTGCCGGAATTTAGTCCCGCAGGAGTTCTTTTACGTGCCAGTAAATCTACCGACACGAGGCTGACGTATTTGAGAACCTTCAAATACCACCGGACTGAGCCAGGATCGAACCTGCCAAGTTGGGATCAGAAGGCCAGCGCCTCAACCGTCTGAGCCACTCAGCCCGGCAGCATACGGTTATTAATTAGCCTGCTGTTGAATTTCAAATCCATAGAGGACTTTTCCAACTATTTTAATCCTTTACGTTCTTAAATTTGTATAATATATTCTGACTTGGGGTTTGACACATGTACGAGTGTCTATACGCAAAGGGGTTGAATGTGAAGAGGAACTTTACTCCCCGCTCAAGAAACAGTGGAGCCTTTCCATATGTACATCACAATCGATTTTCAACTTGTATCTCCTGTGTGGCCGAGACTCGACTTGGGTACGTCGCTATGCCTCATCACGCACAAACACATGTATAGTACATAAGCCAGATAATGTTCTACCTCCCTTGCATTCTCCTCACCCAAACCCCTCTCACATTTTTTTCAAAAAAATTCCATGTGTGTTTTATCTGTATTTTTGGCATTTTAGCCATAATAGGGCTTACAGTATACGTTCCGATATTGAATGATGAGTTACAACATTAAAAAAAGACAGGGAAATGAGATATGGAAATAGGGGATGGAGGGACATGGTGTGCGGGGTGGGGAGTAGAGCAGAAAACGTTCAGAGTGAGATAGAACATACGATCGAAGGGGAAGAGAGAAAGAGAGATAAACAATAATAAAACCAAATAGAAAATATTAAAAAAAGCTACATTTATATGGCTATTGTGTATTGACATCGATATATATATCGAGTGTGTAAAAAAAGAGTGTTTTGGGAGTGGAGTGAGGAGGGTAGGTTTGATATCCAACCACTCTCCCCCTTCCCCCACGCTGCCCTGTCGAAAAAAAATTTAAACGAATGTTCTCAAGTCGTAAAGTACCTTTAACTATCAATAAATGAACAGCTAAATGACGTCATGTCAGATAGACAGAAAAATATCAACATTGGTGGGAGATTATATGGCGAACCGTTAATCAACAGCTATCAGATCCCACAGTGGCCGGGCCTAGTCCGCCCGCCTGCCCGTATCAAGCGACTGCTGATGCGACCGACTCCACTGCTATGGTCGTTAACGTGGACAAAGATTTAACGGCAATTATTTGGAACCTGGCTGGATATGTGCATGTATTGTGGGAACGTGTACACGAGAAGGTAAAAAAATTCAACTCAGGTAATCTAGACCAAGTTTCAGCACATTTCGCTGCTAAAACTATGCTTGATAACAAACATATCTGTCACGAGACTCATAGAAGTTAAAAATCGGTTATTAACATAATTATTTCTGAAGAGGTGACTGAACGGGGTTCAAGTACAGGAAATACAAAATATATTGTGACTTGCTATAGCTTTATTATCACAACTACATTTGAAACGAAGTGGCTTCCTTAGTTGAATTGGAAATCCTTAGTGCCAGGGTAAGCAATGATTTATCTTCGTAAAATCATGGTAAGCAATGGAGACCTATATTTCATTATAAGCACATAACGAAGAAATTAATATCTCCACTATTACAAATCATGATGGAAAGTGAATACCAAATCAAGAGATAGAATTATACTACTACTACTACTACTACTACTACTACTACTACTACTACTACTACTACTACTACTAATAATAATAATAATAATAATAATAATAATAATAATTGAATGAGTTGGCCGTGCGGTAAGGGTCAAGTAGCTGTGAGCTTGTATTCGGGAGATAGTGGGTTCGAACCCCTGTGTCGGCAGCCCTAAGATAGTTTTCTGTGGTTTCCCATTTTCAGACCGAACAAATGCTGGGGCTGTGGCTTAATTAAGGTCACGGTAGTTCCCTTTCCACGCCTCGCCCTTCCTATACAATAGACGTCGTAAGACCTGTGTAGGTCGATGCGATGTAAAATAAAATTGTAAAAATGAAAAGTAATAATATTTAAGTTCCCTTCAGTCGACATAGAATTTGAGAGTCTATAGGGAGTAAAAACTTTTAACTGTTGTTTTAATGTGCTGAAGGCCGAGGAAACGGGATGGTCACATTTTAACACCCTCAAACGCCACCGACCACAACAGGGGTCGAACCTACAATCTTGAAACAGATGAAGCCCAATCCAACTGTTCTCCTGAAATTGATAATATTAATAATAATAATAATAATAATAATAATAATACCGAGCTCGATAGCTGCAGTCGCTTAAGTGCGGCCAGTATCCAGTATTCGGGAGATAGTAGGTTCGAACCCCACTGTCGGCAGCCCTGAAGATGGTTTTCCGTAGTTTCCCATTTTCACACCAGGCAAATGCTGGGGCTGTACCTTAATTAAGGCCACGGTCGCTTCCTTCACACTCCTAGCCCTTTCCTATCCCATCGTTGCCCTAAGACCTATCTGTGTCAGTGCGACGTAAAACAACTAGCAAAATAATAATAATAATAATAATAATAATAATAATAATAATAATAATAATAATAATAATAATAATAATAATAATAATAATGGAGCTTCCCCGATTAGGGAACGAGAAATAAAGGGCAATACAACCTAATAGGTCATATAAAATTTAATATATGTATTTTTTACCTCAGTCCGAAGGCTGGTTGCATCCTCAACACCTCCACCATAAGCTGCCATAGAAGGCCTAGGCACCACTGAAGAGGCCTTGTAGGGAAATGAGGGGTGAGATAGTTTTTTTCTCACTGAGTCAGATGTTGCTCTTGCATATTAATCTACCAAGCACACAGAAATGCACGCACCAGCCGACCCTATGAGCAAAATTTTCACACCATTCATAGCGGGGACTGGCTGTGCAACGAATGGCATTAGTAGCATCGCTTTTAACTTCATAAGGTCAAGGCCAATTATAAGACTGACAAAAATCAATGAAAGCAAAAGCATTTCTCTAGTCCATACCAGAAGACATAGTGCACTGTAAATACTATGTCTCTCCAGCAAAGTCATATTAAATTTAATATAAATATATAGTTTTCTTTTCGTGCAATCGGACAACGATGGTTCACCGGCTAATCCTTCCACACCAAAAGCACCATAACTAGTCTTTGCTACTCAAACTAAATGATAATAATAATAATAATAATAATAATAATAATAATAATAATAATAATAATAATAATAATTCGTTTTAACGTCTTCTCAACCATTAGAAAGTTGAAGGTTGCATTCATAAAATAATGAAAATTTGTTATAAGTTATAAACAAATATTTCTTAATATGCCAATGTATCTAATGACACAGGCCTCTCGCATTTGAGCACATTTAAATGAAAGAGAATAGAGATGGAATTCATGATGCTTGTTGAAAGAATTGAGCAGGTGTTTCCTTTGGATCATCGTGAATTTTAATAACATGCTTTGGTAGTAACAATGGTATTCCGCTAACTTGCTGGTAATATGAAATATAAAAGCTAAGAATGTAGTTGTGTACGTTGTATTAAACCGGGCGAGTTGGCCGTGCGGTTAGAGTCGCGCAACAGTGAGCTTGCATCTCCGGGAGATAGTGGGTTCGAATCCCACTGTAGGCAGCCCTGAAAATGACTTTCCGTGGTTTCGCATTTTCACACCAGGCAAATGCTGGGGCTGTACCTTATATTAAGGCCACGGCCGCTTCGTTCTCACTCCTAGGCCTTCCCTATCCCATCGTGGCCGTAAGACTTGTCTGTGTCGGTGCGACGTTAAGCAAATAGCAAAAAAGTAATAATAATAGTATATGAATGTATGTACAAATCTATGTATTTAAGAACCAAACAATATTCCTTCTGGATTTCCATATATTTTTCGGAATGCACGTCGTTGACCTCAGCAAGTCCTGTCCTATTTCGCTGTAATTTTCATCCACATTGTAGCAGTAAGAAATGGAAGGCCAGGTTCAGGAAAAAGGAAGAAGGATCCTTTAAAAAGGCATAGCTTCCATACCCCGTCATATACATGAGAAATATCAAGCCAAATTACAAGGTAGTGATGCTCGTATATCCCATGATCACTCAGTCTCGTACTAAATCCTACTTCCGTACTCCAGGTGTACGTAACTTGTAGGAGGTTAGGTTTAAAACACGAGTGACGTGCTGATGATACAATACTCCCATCTGCGTGTGTACTAATGGTTGAACTAATAAAAGTACTAATATTTTGTGTTCAATCGTACCCAACAACAAGCTCGAGGTGTTTGGAAAGAATTCTGACTTCAATCGCCGGCACTTAAGAAGGCCTAACTTATTTTACGTTTATCTTCAGTTCGTCTTCTTTCTCCTGTTATCATGCATACATATATACCTACCTACCTACCTACCTACCTACCTACATACATACATACATACATACATACATACATACATACATACATACATACATAGGAATAAATTCCTTCAAAACTTTAAGAGACGGGAGATGTCTAATTTAGACGGGAAGTACCGAGCTCGATAGCTGCAGTCGCTTAAGTGCGGCCACTATCCAGTAATCGGGAGATAGTGTGTTCGAACCCCACTGTCGGCAGCCCTGAAGATGGTTTTCAGTGGTTTCCCATTTTCACACAAGGTAAGTGCTGGGGCTGTACCTTAATCAAGGCCATGGCCGCTTCCTTCCCATTCCTAGGCCTTTCCCATCCCATCGTCGCCATAAGACCTATCTGTGTCGGTGCGACGTAAAGCAAATAGCAAAAAAAAAAAAAAAAATAGACGGGGAAGTATAGATGAATTAGAATTATTAAGCACAAATATAAACAATACATGTGGAGAGCAATTAGAAGTTAATGTATACCGTTTAAGAAATACTTGGTTATCAATACATGACGTTCCGGAAGACGTCATCATCATCATCTGTATCTGTTTACCCTCCAGGTTCGGCTTTTCCCTCGGACTCAGCGAGGGATCCCACCTCTACCGCCTCAAGGGCAGTGTCCTGGAGCTTCAGACTCTTGGTCGGGGGATACAACTGTGGAGTATGACCAGTACATCGCCCAGGCGGCCTCACCTGCTATGGTGAACAGGGGCCTTGTAGGGGGATGGGAAGATTGGAAGGGATAGGCAAGGATGTGGGTAGGAAGCGGCCGTGGTCTTAAGTTAGGTACCATCCGGGCATTCGCCTGGAGGTGAAGTGGGAAACCACGGAAAACCACTTCGAGGATGGCTGAGGTGGGAATCGAACCCACCTCTACTCAGTTGACCTCCCGAGGCTGAGTGGACCCCGTTCCAGCCCTCGTACCACTTTTCAAATTTCGGGGCAGAGCCGGGAATCGAACCCGGACCTCCGGGGGTGGCAGCTAATCACGCTAACCACTACACCACAGAGGCGGCTCCGGAAGACGTAACGACTGAAAATGCTAAAACAACAATATTAGCTCAAAATCCAGAGCTCAGTCTACTAGAGGGTAACGTGAAGGCGAAGCTTATTTTCAAGACAAAGAGTAGTGTACGGAACTTGGTGGTTGAAGTGGGATCCGAAAATGGGAAAGTTTTGTTTAAGACCAAATTAAAAATAGGCTGGCTGATATATAGTGTCGAAGACTACATAGTCGCTAACAGATGTTTTAAATGTAGCAGGTACAGTCACTGGTATAAGGTTTGCAGAGGACAGCAAACTTGCCCCTTATGCGCTGGTAATCATAAGCTACGGGAGTACACTGCATCTGGCTTTGAATATAAATGTATAAATTGTATTACATATAATAAATATAGATAGAGCAAAATTTCAGAATGTCATTCGTCACTTGACATTAACTGTCCAAGTCTGCAAGCGGTTTTAGAATAATAAATTTGGAACATTGATTATTAAATGGAAAGTCAAACTGGTTATAATAAAAGAGAAAGAATACATGTTAAGAACAGAGGATCACTTTGGTCAATAAAGTACAGTCAAATAAACCTTCAGCATTCGCGGGTTGCGACTAACAATCTATTGCAGTTCACCAACGAAGACGGGTCTGATATCCTGATCATTCAAGAACCCTATGTAATTGAAAATAGGATAATTGGTATTGCGAAGCGCTACAGAGTATATACTGCAGATGTTGAAAGGAAAATGGCCGCCGTAATTGTCATAAATAATGCAGTAGATGCTCTACTTATTACACAGTTATCAGACGAGGACAACGTTGTTGTAGAAATAGCTTATGGGAAAGTAAGGTTCTTCATATTTAGCATGCATTGTGATATTACTCAACAGAAAGATGAAGAATTTGTCACGGACGATAACATACTTATCTTTTGAAAAGGACTGGGGGTACTTATTGCTGTTGAGAGTAACACGAGATCTACTACATGGCATGGCAGACTAACAAATTCAAGAGGCATAATATTGAAAGAATATCTGATCATCAAACAACTTCATATAATGAATGAAGGATCGACCCTGTACACTTTCCAAAGCAGAAGGGGGTCCAGCAATGTCGATTTGACACTTGTTAATAATCAACTCCATACTGCCTTGGCGGATTGGAAAATCAGTGAGGACGAAAGCTGTTGTGATCATTATATTATTAAATACGTTGTAGGACATGGTAGTTACAGCAGGAGAGAATTCGAATATTGCAGTATCAGATATGTCGAGAAAACAGAGAATTATAAAACATTTCATGTTAAACTGACGGAAGGAATTTCAAGAGGTTTCCATTCTGATGTGGACGTTGAAATAAGACGAACTGGATAAATCACTATCTTCTTTAATATCAACAGAGGACAACAATGAATGTGCTGTAGATACATTTTAAGAGTATTTAAAAACAGCATGCAATTATTCCTTCAGAATAAGGAAAACACCAAGGAAAAAGACACACAACCACTCTGTTTCTTGGTGGTCAGAAGATCTTACCATTATGAGATAAAAAACTAATGCATTTAGAATAAGATACCAACGGACAAAATACAACGACGAGCTGAGAGAGTATCGCAAAACTCAATACTACGAAGAAAATGCAAAATATCAGTAGAAAATGTAAGAACAGAAAATAAATTCTTGGAAGCAGTACTGTAATATGGCATCTTCACTTAATCCATGGAATGAGGTGTATTAACTTCCCTCGGGTAAGAAGAAGCAAGGTTTAATCCTGACTACTCTACATAAGCCTGATGGAACCCTAACTACAGGTCTAAGTGAAACAGTCCAGTATATTCTTGAATGCCTATTGCCAGCGGACAACGACCAGAATGAAGATGACTCACAGCAACACGTTAGAGCTCAGATTCAGCTGATGACCGACATTTAACGCCAGAGGAAATTAGATATGCGATAGAAAATATGGATCATAATAAAGCTCCAGGTGAAGATGGCATCAGTATCAGGCCACCTGAGGCAAGTTCATCTGTTTATTTTAGAATGTTAGCCATTTGAGTTGAGATAATAATGATTAGACCAGGGAAGACGATCAACGGAAGAATTAATAAATACGGCAAGTGAGGATCTTGTGCATCCTGAATTTCATTGTGTATTGTAGTAACTTTTGCTCCGTAGAATATTTCTTTTTAATTGTAGGTATACATATGTTGTAAATTTTCTTTTAGCACTTTAGATATTGGATTAGTGCTTGTCACTACATTATATTTTAGGAGGAGGTCAGCGCTGGAGTTATCGACCTACAGCCATGTTTGTTATTGCTGCTTCTTTGCAGAAATAACAACGTTGCAATGTGTTTGATTTTGTAGTATCCTCCACCCCATCATTTTGTACTATCCTCTTTATGATATTAGATTCCATCAATGGTAATACGCATTACGTCATTGTTCTAGAAATGTCAGCCAACCGCACTATAAATACTGTGAATTCTGGACGTTATTTTGTCAGTTAGATGAGTTTTAAGTTAATGCAAGCAATTTGAAGAGCATCAGTTTTGTTAAAAGAGGAATGGTGTATGTGCCATTACTTAGGCCTCTCCTTAAGTTCGAACTGCCGACGTATTTCCGATTGTTTTTACCCACGAAGAACTCCCTGAACTATACCATATCCAAGAAGTTCTATGTAATTTGACAAGAGATCTCCAGTGGTGATTTTCTAGTGCTACCTAGTGTAATGTTCTGTAATTAAACTTGTTTGGAGGTTTGGGAACCTGATCACTCTTCAGTTGTTTATTTGTTATTTTGGAATTGTCACCACTGTTCTAAGGTTTATCCATCAATCACAATCTGCCTTATGACATTAGATTCAACCAATGGGAATATATATTACGTCACTGTTCTAGAACTGTCAGCGAGCCTCACTGTAAGTACTGTAAATTTTGGACTTAATTTTGTCAATGTTCATAGAGACCGTGATTGAGAAAGTTTCCCTCGGGAGATTCAGGGCCTGAAGATGGTGTAAAGGGGCGGCATAAGGTAAAGGCAGAAACTTTAATCTAATCATGTGAAGCTGATCTATGTGTAATAAGGCAAAGATTCCAACGTTCCCCTTAGCATGTGATGGTTAGGTCGATCTGCGTTTATTTGGACTATTGTTTATTTAGGTTTCTCTTATGATTCAAACTTAAAATGTAGTATTGTTTAGGCAGTCTACGGATTCGAAGTAATCACCCATAATGGGGACTTCTTAAAATGTAAAGACGCACGAGTGAGTACCCTCGTTCCATTCTTAACGTTTCAGGTGAATAAGTAAGTTTAATTTTGTTTACTTTAGTCACCAAGTAGTATGACTTATCCTCTGCGTCTTTGGGCCTTGTGCCCTATAAGGTGTTTTCTTTGGTCTTAATCTAGGACTGGTTGAGAGTTTTTAGCCTCAGTTTTAATTTTGTTCTCGGTCTTTCGTGTCTACCTTCGTCTGTCTTTCTCTCTTCATGGCCGTGTAGTATGGGCTTCGGCTCCTGTAAAACTTTCTGGATCTTTTGATCCTTCCTTCGAATGTGGCTCCCCTGTTATACAAGGGAAGCAGTGTAATAGCTGTTTATGTTTTTAAGAGCGGAAAGGATATGTTGTTTCTTGTTTTAGAGGTGTTTGACACTAAATATTTATGTAATTTTCTGGTCCATCTACGGGTATTTGTAATGTGTAAATTTTAAACTGTGGTTCGGGGTTCGAGTCCTTTCCGAGATAACCTTATTATGGAAGCTTTGGCTCCCTTTTAAACCATGTAAATTTCAATAACCCGTCTGCAATGGGACTTTGGTTGTAAGGGGTAGCCTGTCTCCGGATCTTTGTAAATTTATAAGATCTATTGTTCTGAGATTCAGTGATGACTTTTACGGAATGGGATCCTTTCTCCCCTTACAGTAAGTGAATTAAGATTTTAAACTTCCCTGTATTTCTTGTTAAAGTTAAATCTTTGTTATTTTTGTTTCTATAATATTATCCGATAATAAAATAATAAAATACAAAAATAAATGTTTCAGTCGATTTTGTTATCAAAACCTACACTTTGGTTCATGCTTTGTCCAGCCATTCGTCTCACACGATTCTTTCCCTCTTTCCTCCGCGGAAATATTCGTTACAGTGTTAAAGGAAAATAAATACTGCCTTGAAATAATTGCATGCGAGGAAATCATAACGAATCCCACAATGGCATAGATTTTGTACATACATACATACATACATACATACATACATACATACATACATACATACATACATACATACATACATACATACATACATCTTAATTATAGACTGTTATGCCTTTCAGTATTCAGTCTGTAATCTTCTGTGAATTGAATCACCGCCGCCACAATCCTCTATTTTTAACTAGTCTTGTGGCCTCGTTCAGTTCTATACCTCTCATCCTTAAATCGTTATAAACCCAACCATTATCGCCTTGGTCTCCCTCTACTTCTCTTCCCGTCCATAGTAGACTCAATTATTTTACTACGTAACCTATCCTCATTCATTCGCCTCCCTTGACTCCACCGCCGAAGCCTGTTTGTGAGTACAGCTTCATCCATCGAGTTCATCCCTAAATTAGCCTTTATCTACTAATTCCTAGTAACCCCTGCCTGTTTGAATCAGCAATAATTTTTCCACTTTTATGTCTGTTACTTTTAAATTATGAGTAACATTTCCTGAGTCAACCCAGTTTCACTCCCGTATAGCAAAGTTGGTCTGAAAACAGACCGATGTAAAGGTAGTTTCGTCCTTCTTACAGAATACTGTTGATCGCAACTGCGAGCTCACTGCATTAGCTTTACTGCAGGTTGTTTCAACTTCACTTACTATAATACCATCCTTGGAGAACAGACATTCTATATACTTGAAGTAACCCACCTGTTCCAGCTTCGTATCCCCAATCTGACATTCTTTCTCTCGAATTTCTTATCTGCTGACATCAATTTAGTCCTGGAAATGCTAATTTTCATACCGTAATCATTGCACCTATTATCAAGTTCCAAGCTGTTAGACTGCAGCTGTGCTGTGTTTATCAGACGGTTGAGGCGCTAGCCTTCTGATCCTAACTTGGCAGGTTCGATACTGGCCCAGTCCGGTGGTATTTGCAGGTGTTCCAAAACGGCAGCCTCGTGTCGGGAGGTTTACTGGTACGTAAACGAACTTCTGCAGGACAAAATTCCGGCACATCGGTGTTTCCGCAAACCGTTAAAATAATTGATGGGACGTAAAAACATATTATTATTATTATTATTATTATTATTATTATTATTATTATTATTATTATTATTATTATTATTATTATTATTATTATTATTAGTCTGCTGGATTTCTGTGCAATCTGTCGTTAAGACCAAGTCGTCAGCATAGGCCAAACTGATCACTATATTTTCACATAACTGAATCCCTTTCTGCCACTTAATACTGTTGAGCAAATGATCCATGTAAACTATGAACTACAAAGGTGGAAGATTACAGCTTTGTCTAAAACCTGTAAGTACCTTGAGCCAAGAACTCATTCTACCATCAATTCTTGCTGCAGCACATTTGTCCACAAACATGCCTTTGATTGATTTTAGTCATCTACCCTTAATCACATAGTCCTTGGTACTCTATCATATGCCTTTTCTAGATTTAGGAAACACAAGCATAACTCATTTTTCAATTACCTAGCGCATACTGAGAAACATCCTGATAGCACCTCTCCGAAACCACACTGGTTTTGATCCAACTTCCTCTCAGCCACTCATCGCACCCGTCCTTCCCAAATACCCTGGCTTGTTATAGTGATCAATGAGATATCTGAATAGTTTTTGCAATCTTTCCTGTTCTCTTGCTTATAGATAGGTGCAATTACTGCTTTTGTCCAATCAGAGGGTTCCTTACTAACAGCTAACACTCAATGCTGATCTTATTACTCTATGGAGCCATTTCTTCCCTGACTCCCTACTATATTTCAATATTTCAGATCTAATTTCATTCCGTCTGTTTTAGGGCAATGAAGTCTATTTACTACCTTTTCTACTCCCTCAAGAGTAATTTGACCAACATCATTGTCCTCCTCCCGTGATCTGGGTTGTGACCAGTGATTGCGTGGGATCTGTTATGAGTTCACCTGATTTACCCAAAACGCTATTCATTTACCTTTCGCTCCGTTTCTAAGATTGTTTATTACTCTTCGGAATGGTTTTTCCTGCTGCATTACCTAGCCTATCTAGGTTATAACCAAAATCTTTCACGACTTCTTAGTTTCAATAATTATTAGTTTCGCGTTTCACTTTGTTTCTTCCATTTACGTTCAATACCATGTCTGCAACAATCCTTATTTGGAGCAATTTCTGATACGCCTTCTTTTTATGTTTACAATCTGTTCTCATTTTCTCATTCCACCAAAATGTTCGCTTTTCCCCATCTTTACAAATAGTTTTTCTGCATTCCGTTGCTGTTTCTTCTACAGCATCCCAGTATGCCATCCATTCTCCTTCTATATCCTGAACCTTGTTACTGCCCATTGTTTGGAATTTTCCACTAACCATTTAATGTATTTCTGTCTAATTTCGTCGTCCTGGAGATTTTTTACCTGTATTCGTCTGCAGAGAGATTTAATTTTCTTTATCCTAGGACTAGTTCACCCTTTCGTATTCAGTTCTATTTTAACCCTCACATTGAAATCGCCAATTAACACTATCCTATCCTCGCTGTTTACCCTGACTACAATGTCACTCAATGCTTCCTAAAACTCGTCTCCACCCTCACATGGCGAGTACACCGAGACAATTCTCGTCCTAATTTCTGCAACTGGCAAATCTACCCACATCATTCGCTCAGTTACATGCCTAACAGGAACTATGTTGTGTGCAATAGTGTTCCTGATAAACATTCCTACCCTTACTCTGCCCTTCCCTTTTTATTACCCGTCAACTTCACTTCATAATATCTTCCTCGCTATGTCCCCTTACTCGAATATCATTAACAGCAACCATACCCAGAGCATCCTCTGTGCTCACGAAGCCAGTTATGCTTTCTTTCTTCCATAATTCCCATTAATATGAATAGCTACTCATCGAATACCAATACGTTGGCCATGTTGTTTCCAAGGAGTCCCTCGCCAGTTAAATGGGAGTGGGAATCCATTACTCCCATAGGTCCGAGGGGAACTGTAAAAGTTGCGCCAAGTAAAAGGTGCGCCGTGGAGATTCCCCGCCGGGAGTAGAAGTGGTTTGACAGCTGTCTTAAGCAAATGCTACCTGCGCTGCACCGCAGGGGCTTATTTCCAGGTTCAATCAATGGTGTGAATATCTGTACACTTGAGATTTTGAAATCTATATACATAAAATAACATATCCTGACTGACTGACTGACTGACTGACTGACTGACTGACTGACTGACTGACTGACTGACTGACTGATTCATCATCGCTACCCTTCACCGAGCCAAAACTTCTGGAGATAAAGAAATGACATGAAAAGGGGTGAATTTTTAAAATGAGGGTATATATATCTAAAAAACTTGAAAGTTTACAGGCGTAAAATTTGTATTTGGAACCTCCTTTAAAAATAAAGAAACACGTATTTTTTTTGTTTTCAGAAAAGCCCATTAAGGTGGGTGAAAAGTTGATGATCACCTTCTATGAGGAGACATATCTTAAAAAGTTAAGATGTTACAGACGTGAAAATTGGTATTTGGAATCTCCTTTGAAAATAAAGGAACACGTATTTTTGTATTTTTGGATAATCCGACGAATAGGGGTGAACAGGAGTGACAAACGGGGTGAATAAAAAAAACCTATATCTGCAAATTATCTCAGATACGTAACATATTAAAGATTTGAAAGCTGGTATTTAGAATTTCATGTAAAAGTAAAGAAACATAATTTTTTTCGTAAAATCCTTTTAAGAGGAAGTGAAAAAGGGAATTTTTAAAATTAGCATATCTACAGTATGTCTGAAATATTTAAGATGTTCCAGACCTGAACATTGGTATTTGGAATCTCCTTTAAAAATAAGGAAACACGTATTCTTTGGTTTTCGGAAAAATAAACTTTGACTGGGTCGGGGGGGGGGGATGAAAGAATAGAAAATTTAGTTGAATTTTATTTGTATGAGAATGTATATATACCAAAAATCTAAAGATGTTACAAACGTGAAAACTGGTATTTGGAATCTCCTTTAAAAATAAAGAAACACGCATTTTGCGGTGGGGATCAACTTGTTGGAGGAGGGGGGGATGGAGATTAATTCCTTTTACGAGGATACATAAATCTTAAAAACTGAAGAAGTTACAGTCGTAATAATTCGTATTTTGAAGCTATTTTAAAGAAACGGGTACTGTTTGTTTTTGAAAAGTTCATTTGAGTGGGGAGTGTGAAAGGAAGTGAAAACAAAAACGGAATTCTTTTCCTGGAGAAACTTATATCTCAAAACTGAGGGTTACAAGACGTGGAAATTGGTAATTGGAATCTCCTTTAAAAATAAAGAAATACGCATTTTTTTGGTGGGGGAAGCCAACTTAACGGGCGGGGAGGAGTGAAAAAGGTTTTGAATTCCTTTCATGAGGATACGTATATCTCAAAAACTAAAAATGTTACAGACGTGAAAATTAGTGTTTGGAATCTCGTTAAAAAATAAACACGCATTTTGGGGGGAAATCAACTCTAAAAGCTGAAGATGTTACAGTCGTGATAGTTGGAATTTGGAAACTTCTTTATAAATAAAGAGACGGGAATTTTTGGTTTTCGAAAAACTGACATAAAAGGGGGGGGGGGAGCAGTGGAAGAAGTGAAAAAATTTAATTCTTGTTATGGAGAAACTTCTACCTCAAAAACTTAAGGTTACACACGTGAACATTTGTATTTGGAATCTCCACTGAAAATAAAGAAACACGCATTTTTGTAGGGGTGGGGAAATCAACCTAACAGGCTGGGGTGAAAAAAGATTGAATTCTTTTTATGAGGATACTTATATCTCAAAAACTGAAGATGTTAGAGGCATGAACATTTGTACTGTACTTGGAATCTTCTTTCAAAGAAACACGTGTCTTGTGTCTTCGGGGTGAATGAATTGAAAAATCAGTTGAATTATTTGTACGAGGATACTTAGCCTATATCTCAAAAACTAAAGATACTAAATACGTGAAAATTGGCATTTAGAATCACCTTTAAAAATAAACACGCAATTTTTGGGAGGGGAGAATCAACTTAACGGGTAGGAAGGGGGTGGATGATGAAAAAGGAGTTGAATTACTTATGATGAGGATTCTTATATCTCAAAACTGAAGATGTTACAGACATGAAAATTAGTATTTTGAATCTCCTTTAAAATAAAGAAACGGATATATGGGGTGTGGATTTGAAAATAAGTAAATAACGAGTTGAAATATATTTATGAGGATGCTTTATCTTGAAAACTGAAGCTGTTACAGACGTGAAAGTTGGTATTTTCAATTTCCTTTCAAAATAAGCACGATTTTTTGTTTTCGGGAAGTCCACTTAAGGCGGAGAGGGGTAGAAAGAAGTGAAGAAGAAGTTGTGCTATTTTTATGAGTATACATTTACCTCAAAACCTGAAGGTGTTACAGACGTACAGACATGAAAACTGGCATTTGGAATCTCCTTAAAAATAATGAAACACGTACTTTTTGGTTTTTGTAAATCCAGTTAAAGGGCTGAAAAGAATTGAAAAAGCTGGTAAATTTTTAAAATGAGTACCGGTATATTTACATTATATGTCAAAAAAATTAACATTTTAGGGACAAGAAACTTGGTATTTGGAATGTCCTTCAAAATACAGGAACATGTACGTTTTTGTTTTCTGAGAAGCCACTTAACGGGGGGTGAAAGGAGTGAAAAATAGTTGAATTATTTTCATGAGGATTCTTATATCTTAAAAACTGAATATATTACAGACGTTAAAATTGGTATTTGGAACCTCCTTTAAAAATAAAGGAATACGAATTTAATTTTCGGAAAATACACTTAGATGGGGGTGGGATTGGGGGAAGGACTGATCGAGGGGTTGAATTATTTATATGGGGATACTTTTGTACATATCAAAAACTGAAGGTTACAGATGTGGGAATAGGTATTTGGGATCTCCTTTAAACGTAAAGAAACATGTATTTATTTTTTCGACTTAAGAGAAGACTGTTTCACGCATGTACAGTTCTATGTCGCGCGGTCGTATTAGCCCCAAAAGGTAATACCTCAAATATGGTTTACAAAGAATTTCTGGGGTAAATGAAACTCAATTTTCGGGTGAGATTTTATACTTTATGAATTTTCAGGTACCGGTAATGTCTTAGCACAATGCCGAGGAACGATTACTTTGTTCAAATTACAAAATCCACGCAATCGAAGCCGCGGGTAATTGCTAGTTAATATATATAAAATGTTATTCACTCTATCAATGTTGGTTTCTTGCAAATTCAAAAGACCGGCATCGTATTTATATCAGTGGGTGAAATGTGTATAACTACGTAGTTTGACTTAATTTACAAACCAAGTGTGGAGACATGTAATCAGCTTTTCAGCCTTATGAAGAATATCCACAGCCTGTTTGTAGCTATCTGACAGGGTCAGGAATAGAATGAATGAAGGATGAAATACCACTAAAGGAAGAAAATGCTGACGAATTCGAGGTCTGGCGTGCTTTTCCTGACAAAGATTAATGGATGGCAAATGAAATGATAACGAATTTGTTGAATAAAGAATGACCAGTGAAAACAGAAAGAAACTATCTCATCCTACGTTTCCCCTGATATGCACCCCTTATGAAGTGAAGAATGAACCATAGCTACTGCCAAAGAAAGGAAATTGTGTGCCCTGGCGAGGACTGTCGCATTCCCCCGGGTATAAAAGATTAATAAATGACAAATGAAATTGTTTCAAACAGTGATGCTGATATAAAGATGAAGAAATCAGGAATAATATTTTGAAAACCCTGATGAGGGGTAAGTAGGCAGTGGACACTGTCACATTCTGAAACACGAAACTTCCCTGTGGAATTCCCAGACAAACAAAACCTCTCGCTAATGAGATCCTAGAATGATTAATGATCACGGCGCAAGTTTTACTGATTTTAACACGGCGTAACTTTTACTCGGCGCAAGTTTTAGGCCTACGACACCGTCCGAGGCTGGCTGAGTCTGCTCGGTGAGAATTATTTGTGTCCCAGTGAGGATCTCTCCCCTAACGGGTTAGGGACCCCAGTGGATTTTATAGTCCTAGCCGCCTGAGCATAATGAGGGACATGACTCAGAATATGTCCGAGATGCCCACTCCCATTCCATAGCAATGGTATCCGGACTTTCAGGGCTACTTGCTAGCCCACTCAGCTGTAGCCCGTGGTTCACAAAGTAGGACGTGTCTGCAGTAAACTACACCATGAACGATTAGAGTTCGTGTCTTAGATTAAATTCATCTTCTGTATATATGGTATTAATATAACTGTGATTTGGAACTTTGGATTATTTAATATTTTAAATGTCAGGTAGGTTGCTTATGACTGAAATCCTACGGTGGAGTTCCCAGAGACACCATTGTTATTATTTAGTAGACGTTGTTGATAATATCTATCGAGATAATCATGCACTCTATCTTTACATTGAATGACAAAGAATCTCTTTGTTAATCTCTTTGTTATTGAATGTTGTAACTTCAATATCCACCCAGATTTTATCATATCTTGGTAGATTTCATGTTTTTAATAAGAAAATTTGGCATCTTTCCAAGCAAATTATACAGGTGTTCCATTCAAAAATATTTTTGTATACCTATTCCCAGCCTGTAAAATTTGTGCCAAAAACGATGGAGAGATATACCCACTAACCCATTCGATCGTCTGATCTTCCGGCGTGAGTATTGTATCATCCTTTTTTTACAATGTGCTTTACGTCGCACCGACAAAGTTAGGTCTTATAGCGACGATGGGCTAGGAGTGGGAAGGAAGCAGCCGTGGCCTTATTTAAGGTACAGTCCCAGCATTTGCCTGGTGTGAAAATGGGAAACCACGGAAAACCATCTTCAGTGCTGCAGACAGTGGGGTCGAACCCACTATCTCCATAATACTGGATACTGGCCGCACTTAAGCGACTGCAGCTATCGAGCTCGGTATTATATCATCTAACGAGGGAGCTGAGCCAAATCATGATCTAACACTGTTATAATACATACATACGCACATAGTCCTACATGTCAATGCCTCTTGTCCTTTATACTCCGAGTTGGTAAATGTATGTAACTTTTTTGACATACAGTATATAGGCGAGTAAGCAATTATTCCCAGCTGTATTTTCATGATCTTTATTGCTAATCTATTTAACCTCCTAAGTCTTAAATGTTAAATTGAACAGAAAATTCTGAGCTGAATTATTTTCAGAACAGTGTACCTCGTCATGGCGTCGGATCAATTGAATCCATCATTTATGTAGTTATGTAGTTTCACATTATACATAGAATTACCATTTGGACACTCGTATTATACTTATTTATGTTACCTTGGTGAACTCGTGTCCTTGCTTTTCAACAATTTAGAAGTACAGGCAAATTTGAACGCGAAATCCCATACTCTATGTCCTTATATAACTGATAAAGGATTCAAAGTCATCTTCCAAATCTGAGTTAGAAAGCAGCACAGTTAGTCAGTCAGATGGATGATTTTTGGAATTTCCAGATCTTGTATCACTCGAACTCAGCTGTCAACCATTCTCACACTAAGAAAAAATTGAGGCGTATCGTTGAAATGCGTCTACTAAACGACATTTCACAAGATAAACAAAAACCGATTGTAGCCAAATCAAGGCAGTAATCACGAAGCGGTAAGGGTGCTGTTTCTCTACGTTATGTAGGTACCCAGGAACCACGTGAAATGAAATAATTTCAGGATTGAATTTTAAGAAAATCGGAAGAACACTTCGGACAAAATGCGATTTGATCCTCGAGGCATGATGGACAAAATGTAGATCGTTTTGTAACCGAAGGAAACTAATGATTTTAGAAGGAATATCGTCGCTTCACCGGTAAAACGTTGTATCCCACAATACTCTTCCTATTCATTATTCTCCTTAAGACTGGTCACGCCTCCTAGCCACATATGGATACGCAGTCCATCAGAACAATGTCCGTTGTGTTCGTTTTCCTATGTCGACGATTAAACGAAAATGAACCTTACATGCATTGTACACTAGGAGTGCGTAAATACGTGATGCAAACGTACATTCCTACAGTACGGTACTGTAAGGTTCATTTTCCTTTACACGTGGGCATAGGAAAATGAACACAACGAAATTTGTTCTGATGGACTGCATATCCATACGTGGCTGGGAGGCGTGACCAGTCTTAAGGAGAATAATTGATAGGAATAGCTTTGTGGAATACAACCTTTTACCGGTCGAGCGACGATATTATCTAATATTAACACGTGTGGATAACTACGGTCTGTTCATGATTAGCAGCGAGTTCTTGCTCCATCGTCATACTTCAACTGAGGTCAGTCTGTCCAGTGTTGATGTAAGAGAATGGCTCCAAATTTACAGAATGTCCAACATAAGAATGCAATGAGCTGCAATTGTACCCATTGTAGATATAACGCGGTTTGATCTGGCCATTTCAGTAGAAAAAATGTCCGACTCGTTGGCTGAATGGTCAGCGTACTGGCTGTCGGTTCAGAGGGTCCCGGGTTCGATTCCCGGCCGGGTCGGGGATTTTAACCTTCATTGGTTAATTCCAATGGCCCGGGGGCTGGGTGTTTGTGCTGTCCCCAACATCCCTGCAACTCATACAACACACATAACACTACCATCCACCACAATAACACGCAGTTATCTATACCTGGCAGATGCCGCCCACACTCATCGGAGGGTCTGCCTTACAAGGGCTGCACCCGGATAGAAATAGCCACACAAAATTAATTATTAAGTGGAAAAAATACGATTTGAATTGACAGACGCTTTTGAAGCCTCATCTTAACCAGAAAAACAGACAATTTGACACAATTGATACAGCAGAATAAAAGAGCAAGTAAAAAATGCACGATAACGAATCAAACTGAATTTTTCCCATGGGTTAACATAATGCGGTTTGCGATGTTACTCCTCAATTCTAGTTCTCGCCACTGTCAATAGACGCCGGGTTGAACCTACGACCTAACAATATTACCGCAACAAGCTGTGTCTAAGCTATTACGTTGAATGTGTTATGAATTGCTTCCGAATGTTATACAAAAACTTTTGTTACACTATACTTGACTTTGCGTGTGTCTAGGTTCCTGTTCGTTATTACTAGATGTAGTACTGTTATACTACATAAATGTATCACTCGTTTTAAATGAAAGAAATTATTGCGAGGAATGTTTGCAATTTACTGTTACGTGAATATTGTTTACGGTTAGAAATTCTGAAACTGTCCTTCTCAGGTATTCATTACTGAAATTATTGTACACATTTCAATGTAACGGTAGAGCTGTAATATTTATTTTAGCATTTAATACGCATAAACCAGTACGAGAAATATGCTTCACCAGATAATTCTATATATCGGCATAAACTTTTATAAAGATATGATATGCACCCATATTGATGCATAATGTTTGAAGCGGCCTAACCTCTAGGACATATGCCTAAAATTTGCACCAATAAGACATTAAGTAATTAAACAATGTTAATAAAATACAAATATTAACGAAATACTTCAAGAAAGTGTCGTAATGAAAATGTTTTTAATTATTTGTATTGTTTTGTACTTTTGTGCTTCCTCTTTTTTCTTGCTAATTACTTTACGTCGCACCGACACGGATAGGTCTTATGGCGACGATGGGACAGGAAAGGCCTAGGAATGGGAAGGAAGCGGCCGTGGCCTTAATTAAGGTACGCCTCCAGCATTTTCCTGGTGTGAAAATGGGAAATGGGGACATTTAAGTAGGCCTAACATCTTACCAATTGATCACAAAACATACTGTAGTTAAAAACTCCACAATCGCACAACCACATGTATCGTAGTTCGCTCTTGAAACCATGCCAGGCTGATATCAAACCAAACAAAAACCCCATTGCACTACAGCCCTTGAAGGGCCTTGGCCTACCAAGCGACCGCTGCTCAGCCCAAAGGCCTGCAGATTGCGAGGTGTCGTGTGGGCAGCACGCCGTATCCTCACGGCCCTTATTCTTGGCGTTCTAGACCAGGGCCGCTACCTCACCGTCAGATAGCTCCTCAATTTTAATCACGTAGGCTGAGTGGACCTCGAACCAGCCCTCAGGTCCAGGTAAAATTCCCTGAACTGGCCGGGAATCGAACCTGGGGCCTCCGGGTAAGAGGCAGGCACGCTACCCCTACACCACGGGGCCGGTAGACTGATATAATAATAATAATTGTACCGGGCGGTACACCTCCACGCCGCTTATTTAAACCTTGCGTTAGTTGAAACTCCCCTACTGGGAGAAGTCTGAACTTGGTCTTATGTGTTAATTCTCAAGTTACCCTGAAGATGCCACTACTTGGAAATTTTGAAGTTTCTGAACTGTGTTGTTTTCGATGTATTTTGTTTTGCTTGTAGTAAGAAGTGTGAACATTCTCTTCTAGAGGACAATACTGAAGAACTACAACGATGCACCCTAGTGCGAAGTGAAAGAACTGTTTTTTTGGAGAAAATTTAATTTCAAAAGTTTGTTCTTTGCTAAATTTCTTTCAGTCATTGTTTAAGTTGGCAATATTAACCCTTTCTTTCCCCTTGTTTTGAATCTAGCCAATCCCGAATTTCTTTAATTAATTTTCAACCAATGATATGTTTCTTCCTCGTATTGTGTAGGGGTTTCTTGGTGAACCAATAAAATCCTGGTGGGAGGGTGTTCTCATTCCAAAAACGCCTCGAACTTTCCGCGAGAGTATATAAACTGCTGATTTTAGGGTCTCTGCGCCACTTCAGTACCATCTTTCAGTGTGTAAAGTACATAGCAGGGGGCGGGAAGCGCCCCTTTCTTCGGGGAGCAGTTCAACACCAAGGTAATGGCCTTTTAATTACTTCTTTTCTTGCTAGCTCAGCAGTTTAACTCTCGGGGCGGGTCCGAAGCGTCTCTACCATGTAACTTTCCCTAAAATGTAAAGACTCTTAGCCTCTATTCTCTTTCAAAACTACATATTGGGATAGAGAGTGCTTAACCCTCTCGATCTCCCACTCATATTGTTCTGAGGTGAACTTATTTTTCTCAACCGATTCTTCCGTAACAGTAATGTAAATTGTTTCTTTCTTAAGTCACCTCTTTAGTATGTGATTAGCCCTTGCATTAGCGGCCTAGTGCCAGATTAGGGTTTTAAACAAGTGTATTAGGAGTGCAGATCGCCTCCTCTCAATTGTTATTTTAGAGGTCAAGTAATTAACCTTTTCTCACTTAATAGACCTCAGTAGGTTGGGTATGTTACCCCTGTGAATATGTCCTTAGAGGACAACTTGAAGGTGGAGTTTGGTGTGGCCTTTGATAGGCTTAAAGTTGAGAGCGAGTGGCTCTTTTTCGAAAATTGAGTGTTGTATGCCTCGAGGAGGCTTTACTGTGTAATTTGGAGCAAGTGCTCCTGGGCTTGATTGGGGTCTTCTGACCCTTTGTTGAATTCGGTATATCGTAATGCTGGGCTAATTGCTCAGAATTGTGTGTCTGGCTCTCGGAGCCCAAATCCTGTAATTGTACATTCTCGATTAGTGGTTTTGCTACTCTGTACCTGCCATTATTGTTATTTCTTGTTTTTTGCTAAGAAAAATATAACCTTGTTAAATTTTACATTAACTTTAATTTTGTAGTTTGAGACCCGTTCACACCCGCACCTTCTTTCACCTCTACCTACCACAAAAATACGGTAATAATAATAATAATAATAATAATAATAATAATAATAATAATAATAATAATAATAATAATAATAATAATATTAATTTAATCCGTACTAACTACTTTTCAGATTTTCAGGCACGCCGAACTGTCGAACATCGTTTCTGTACGAGTTCTTTAATGTGTCTGAGAATCTGCTGACTCCAGGCTGGCGTATTCGAGCATCTTCAAGTATCACTGGACTGAGCTGTTTACGAACCCTCCAACTTAGGCTCAGAAGACTGGGACTTCTACCATCGGAACCACACAACTTGGTGGAAATGGAAGAAGCAATATCTTCTACCACTGGTGTTTACATTCATTCCTCACTCGAATCCTATCTAGAATGTGTTTTTCCTTCATTTCAGTAATCAATAGTCTATTGTATCCATAGACAAAATTTATATTGTAAAAAATACATTTTTTGAGTCAATGTAGAAGTTTGGTGCAAATATCTCCGATATTACTCCCAAATAATACTTTCTGACTTAATTCCATCAAAATATACCCCTCACGATGTTTCAAGACCTCACTCCAAATTATTCCTCTGTCACTCATCAGCAGCACTTTGCTGCACATTTCACACATTCCACACGCATCACCCACCACGCTGAGTTCACCTTCCCCTCCGTTAAACCAAATCGAATCCACTTACCTCTACGACCGTACATGAAATGGAAAAAATACGGTTAAAGGAATATGAGGACAAAATGAAATAAGGGAGTAAGGGGCATAGGACACTATAGTCACGATTACTGATTCGGTAACAAGAAGTTTTAGCTTTCTAAATCAGCAACTTAAGACCAATTAAATACGTTTAGCTCCTGAAGTGATAGGTTTCGTCACATTTCCTTGCTGTGTATACGGGTGGGCGTACATCGTTCGTGGAATTTGAAATCGCTATGTGATCTATTGGTTGTATACATAATTCACCGTCATTATATAAATCAAAGTACACATAGCAAACAGAAATGTAATCAATTTAAAAATAACTTCTTCATCATCTTTTTCTCCTTTTCCATCTTCTTCTGTGCCTTTCAGTTGCACTATTCTATGCTCTACTGCAGTCTGGAAGTCTTGGGATGGTTTGTCAAGGGTGAACTTTGGAAAGGACTATAATAAATATACATGCCGCACTGTTATAACTGGTGGTCAACTACTTCTGCTCCACCTCATCCTCTTTCTACTACTACTACTACTACTACTACTACTACTACTACTACTACTACTACTACTACTACTACTACTACTAAAATCCAGCTCGTTGGTTGAATGGCGTCGGTAGATGCAGAGTGGGTTTCGGCCCTTGGGTTTCGTCCCTTAAGAGGCCACGGCTTGCCCGTGGTCCAACAGCTCTGTACTCTGACCGGCTAACCGAGTAGAGGAAAGTTGGCCACGGCTCTACCGTGGCTCTACGCCTCTGCATTCGGGAGACGGGACTGGGGCACAGTGCCGGACTTCACGCCTTGCTCCACCCGTCGGCTGCCCTGAGAATGGTTTTCCGTGGTTTTCCATTCTCCTGCACTAAGGCGAATGCCGGAACAGTTCGTAGTATAGGCCACGGCCACCTTCCCCCTCACCTTCTCCGCACATCTCCTTCACCCCTTCAGGGGAGGAATGAAAACGTTTAGTAGTAGTAGTAGTTGGTTGAATTGCCAACGACGTGGGCTTCAGTTCAGAAGGTTCTAGAGTCAATTCCCGGCCGGGTCGGGGATTTCAGCCGCGTCTTGTTAATTTCTCTGGTTCGTGGAATAGATTTGTGTGCCTTCATAAACACTCAATACACTACCAGTACATTGTCAGCCACCACGAGAACAAGCAATAGCGAATTGGCTACACCATTTCACATCGAGTTAGCGTCAAAAAGGGCATCCGGCCGTAACACAGAGCCAAGTCCAAACCCACGAGGTTCGCACGAGGTTTGAGAAAAGTGGCAAAATAATAATAATAATAATAATAATAATAATAATAATAATAATAATAATAATAATAATAATAATAATATTTTTACGAGGGAGTGGGGAAAATCTTTCATGAGACACATTTGAAGGTTTCGCACTCCACAAGCGTGTGGGTTTTTTACCCACTAATAAAACACATCCTTTTCCCATTATGTACGTCTCCGCCCCGGAACCGCTCTAGCGTTACTTCAGGACGGCATCGTGCTTTTACCCTATCAGGCTTTTTCTTTCTTGGTTCCTCCTTTACTGACCTTCATGAGCATACAAATCCATATTATGCTGTTGTAGGATACGTCCTGCATATGCAGCAATCTGATTCCAACATTCCTGGTTAGGTAACATCACTAGGACACTAGATTCTGGTGTCAGTTCTCCTCGCTCAACGTCTGATTATCTTCTTTGTATAGACCAATGCTCACATATAAAAAAGGTGTGAAGTACATCGTCAGCATCATTACAATAAATACACCAGGCTGAGCGGCTCAGGCGGTTGAGGAGCTGGCCTTCTGATCCCAACTTGACGGATTCAACCCTGGCTCAGTCCGGAGGTATTTGAAGGTGGTCAAATACGTCAGCCTCGTGTCGGTAGATTTACTGGCACGTAATATAAACTCATGTAGGACTAATTTCCGGCACCTCGGCGTCTCAGAAAACAGTAAAAATGTAGTTAGTGGGACGTAAAGCAAATAACATTATTATTACAATAAATACATAACGTATCGCTATCCTATTATATGTAGAAATCTTCTAAAGTAACCGTGGCCTGTCAAGTGCTGCGAAAAAGTAATAATTATCTTCACCATGTGCCCGTGCTATCCAGTTCGCTAACATGGTATCAGCCGCTAAGTACATTTCCCTCGTGAATCTTCCACCCATATATGCTTCCATCGTTCCGTTCGTTTGTCGTAAGCCAGCTTCTTTGCACATTGTATTTTCTAACTCTCCTTGAGTACGCCAGGCTTCCTGTCTCTCTAAGGCAAGTAAATCAATCGGTGGTACTGCTGCTACCGTAAGGATCGCAGGTTCGGATACCGTACAATACCCACTTGCAATTCTTAAAGCTGATCTCCAACCCACTACAGCTATACTTCGCCGGTATTTCTCATACTTCGAATACTCCGCCCAAATTTCTGAACCATATAAAATTATTAATTGTACTATCGACATCAAAAATCGTCTCTTGCTGAATTTTTTTCTTTTTTTGCTATTTGCCTTATGTGGCACCGACACAGATATTTCTTATGGCGACGATGGGATAGGAAAGGCCTATAAATGGTAAAGAAGCAGCCGTAGCCTTAATTGAGGTACAGCCCCGGCATTTGCCTGGTGCGAAAATGGGAAACCACGGAAAACCATCTTCAGGGATGCCCACAGTGGGGCTGAATCTTCATTAGTGACCATGTATAATATAACTGCAACATGGGTTGAACACATCCTCATTTTTGTGGTCATGCTTAGTTAGAATATAGTTGGATCTTCATTAGTGACCGTTTATAACACAGTGGAGTCATCGACTATTACATAGTGTGTTGGATTTATTTGACTAAAATGAATGTTTGATTTTCAAGCCGATATTCTTTTTCGTTGTAGGATTGGGTGATTGATGTTCACGTAGAAAATTTGTTTCTTGGGCTGTAAATATTGTTGATTTTTCTCCATAGTTGATGGTGAATAGGGTTGTTGTATGCTTAATGTCGTAGGTTAGTGGATAGTTGCGTCAAGGAAAGACGTTAGTTGAGTACACCATAAGTCACGGGAGGTGCGAATTACTGATTCAGCTGGGACAATTAATCTACTCAGTGCTGGCTACCCCAGCTGATGTAGAATGGTCATAACCGCATGAAATTCCACGTAACATTGAATATTTCACCACTAGCCCATGAATATTTCTAGTATGTTGTACAATTTAAGCATTGGTGTTTCACAGGTTTTGTACTGTATTATACTTCCCCCTTAATGTTTGATGTCAGTGCAGGGTTATTCTATTCTTGTTGTTTAATGTCGTAGATTAGTGAGTGCACATTAACTCGTTCAGTTAAGATTACTTAATGAAAACCTATACGTTATTAAGGATTTTGTTTTAATTGTGTTTTCTTTAACGTTACAGAACGTTAACACGATGAGATTCTAGGCAGTTGTGCTGTCACAAACAAACAAAACCCAGCCACCAAATTTCAGTGTGGAGTGTTATCAATTTAAACAGTTAAATGTTAACCACGTTTGATGTTCGTTGAAAACCATCTTCAAAATTCATGTGTTAGTTTATTTGTCGTCCAGTGTTACTTTGAGATATCTGTTAAATGTCGTATTTTCATTATCTAAAAGTCGCACGCGATCATTAAATAAGTTCAAGTAACGAACTTACAAGCAACATTAAGGTTAATGAATTTTTATTTCAAGATTAATTTTAATTATTTTAATGATTAGTAAATATGTTTTCGGAACATAGTCATCGTTTTTTGCCTTTCTGAGCATTCAAAAAATTTAACATTTTCATGATGTCAGTTTATGGCAAAAGTTGTCTAATCGTCATTTAATGATTTTCAATAATTTGACTCAAACTTTTGAGTGTTAGGTTTTGCCATGTCGTATCTTTTGCTTTGCTATTTTCTTTACGTCACACCGACACAGATAGGTCTTTTGGCGACGATGGGATAGGAAATGTCTGGGAGTGGGAATGGGAAGGAAGCGGCCGTGGCCTAAATTAAGGTACAGTCCCAGCCCTTGCCTGGTGTAAAAATAGGAAACCACGGAAAACCTTCTTCAGGGCTGCCGTCAGTGAGATTCGAACCCACTATATCCCTGATGCAAGGTCACAGCTGCGCGGCACTAACCGCACGGCCAACTCGCACGGTCAATGTTGTATCCTAGGGAATGGACAGGCTGGGCACTTGGGTTCGAGTATCAGATTGACCTTGGCTCAAAGAACACACCGACATCATTTAGTAATTACTAATTATCATTACTAATTTATTAATATCAGTGCAAGGATACACCATTCATACATCAACACCTTACAGCTCTTTCTAGCTCCTCAATTGTCCTACACTTGTTCATCTCCTATATTGCATTTGAACGGCAGTTCCTGAGTCTATGAAACCCTAAAAACCCATACGTTAATATTTCACTTTGCAATACTCTAAGTGTCCTCTAGTCCTATGTGTCTTAAACATTAGATACTTAGCTCGGATGTTGAAGGCTTTCTTCCCTCTTGACCTTCTCCCTTCCTTCTTTCTTCTCTCTTGACTCTCGCTGGTGGGCTCCTCTGGATTCTTCTCTGCCGTACCGAGCTCGATATCTGCAGTCGCTTTAGTGCAGCCATTATCCAGTATTCGGAAGATAGTAGGTTCTAGCCTCACTGTCGGCAGAGCTGAAGATGTTTTTCTGTGGTTTCCCATTTTCACTCCAGGCAATTGCTGGGGCTGTACCTTAAATAAGGTCACGGCCGCTTCCTTCCCACTTCTAGCCCTTTCCTCTCCCATCGTCGCCATAAGACCTATCTATGTCGGTGCGACGTAAATCAATAAGCAAACCTCTTATCCGATGTGCTCGGGGCTCGAACTCAGAACTCGTTCTCTGGCCGACAAGATCACTCACGGGCAAATTTTGCCATTTACTCTCTTACAGCACTACTGATCCCCAAATTAAAGTCTGGAGTACTATACTCAGAAACTCTGAACTGTAATGATACTCATAACACCCGTGGATTTAGGCTACAATCCCTTTAGTGTCTCTTTGTGAGCTTTGAACGTACTGTTCTAGTGCTCTACCTAGTGAGACTACCGGGTTGCGTCACGCACGACAGGCGCAAGACCGACTCTGTCTAGCTCTCACCAGTCAGACTCTCTCTCTCTCTCTCCCTTCCTCTCTCTAGCCTCCGCGGTACGACTGCCGCCTAGCTTTGTTCTCCTCCCCAATGTTCTAGAACACTTCCCTTGTCTTTTCGAAGGGTGTCACAATTCACTCATATGACTAGTTTGCTAAGCTGTCATTGGTTCGGTTCAAGCAGAGCTTGGTGCAAATTCCAAGTCTCAGTACACATGTAACTAACTTCTAATGCGTTCTGGAAATATGTTCTTTCTTACAGATATCACCCTGCTTGGTTCTAGAACTGTGCCTACGTGATCACAGTCAGTGCATTTCCAAGAATTCTTCCTTGAGTAGAGTCCCTCTAAATTTTCCAAGCAATAACAACTTGTCATATCTGTTTAGTTAGTAAACACACACATTGCACAAACTTGCCTCACCACTGGGAGCTGTCTCCACTAAATGCTTCTCCAATACACTCTAACTCACTTATTATTATTATTATTATTATTATTATTATTATTATTATTATTATTATTATTATTATTATTATTATTATTATTGTACCGGGCGGTACACCTCCACGCCGCTAATTTGAAATGTGCGCCAATTTAAACTCCTCTGCTGGAGGAAGTCTGAACCTTATTGATAGTATTAATTTTCAAGTTTCTCAGAAGATGTCACTACGTGGAAAATTTGGAGTTTTTGAACTGTGTCATTTTCGACGTATTTTGTTTTGCTTGTAGTAAGAAGTGTGAACTTTCTCTTCTAGAGGACACTACTGAAGATCAACAATAGTGCACCCTAGTGCGGAGTGAGAGAACTTTTTTTTTGGAGAAATTTTTATTTCAAAAGTTTGTTGTTTGTTAAATTTCTTTCTGTTATTGTTTAAGTTGGCTGTATACCCCTCTCTTTCCCCTTGTTTTGTATGTATCCAATCCCGAATTTCTTCAATTTATTTCTGACCAATCCGAGGTATCTTCCCCCAACTTGAATATGTTGCTGTATCCTACCCAATAAAGTGATTGTGGGCGGGTGTTTTATTTCCCCTAACGCCTAGAACCTTCTGCGAGAGTATATAAACTGCTGATTTTTGGGTCTCTGCGCCACTTCTGTTCCATATTTCAGTGTGTAAAGTACATAGCAGGGGGCGGGAAGCGCCTCTTTCTTCGGCGACAGTCAACAACCAGGTAATGGCCGATTAATTACTTCTTTTCTTGCTTGCTCAGCAGTTTAACTCTCGGGGCGGGTCCGAAGCTTTTTCCATTATGTAACCTTCCTTAAAATGTAAAGAAACTTGTATCTATTTCATCTTTTAAACTGCATATCGGGATAGAGAGTGCTTAACCCTCTCGAGCTCCCAATCATATTGTTTTGAGGTGAACTTATTTTTCTCAACCTATTCTTCGTTAATATAATGTAAATTGTTCTTTTCTGAAGTCACCTCTGTAGTATGGGATTAGCCCTTGCTTTAAAGGCCTAGCGCCAAGTAGGTTTTAAATAAAGTGTATTAGGAGTGCGGAGAGCCTCCTTTCAAGTTGGTATTTTAGAGGCCATACAATTAACCTTTTCTCACTTAATAGGCCTCAGTAGATTGGGTATTTTACCCCTGTGTTTATGTCCGTTGAGGACAGCTTGAAGGTGGAGTTTGGTGTGGCCTGGGAGAGGCTTAAAGTAGAGAGCGAGTGGCTCTTTTTTTTGAAAACTAAGTGTTGTATGCCTCGAGGAGGCTTTACTGTGTAATTTGGAGCAAGTGCTCCAGGTTTTGATTGGGGTCTTCTGCCCCGTTGTTGGAATTTGTATATCGTAAAGTTGGGCTAGTTGCTCAAGAATTGTGTTTTCAGGGCTCGAAGCCCAAATCCTGTAAATACTGTAATTGTACCTTGTGGTCTGGCTACTTCGTACCTGCCATTCTTGTTATTTCTGAATTTTGGAAAGAAAATATAACCTTGTTAAATTTTATATTAACTTTGATTCCGTAGTTTGAGACCCGTTCATGCCCGCACCTTCTTTCACCTCTACCTACCGCTAAAACACGGTAACAAGTGGTAGCAGAGCGTGGTTGAATGGGTCTCATTTCAGCCCCTTTTGACGGCTAAACATTATTTTGTTCCGAACTCTAACAATTTTCTCAGTTGCTGGAATTTTTTTTTGATTTTTTCAAACTTGTTCTGTCATCATGCCCGGCCCTCGCGATGTTCTCCATCTTAACTATTTGCGCAAGGAGGAGTTGATCTATGAGTTAACTATCAGAAATGTGCAATCTGGAGGCACGGTGGCAGTAGACACCAACAAGCTTAGAGAGTCCCTTGAATTGCCCATTTCCATCCCCAATTTGGGAGAGAAAGAAATTGACGACTCTCTTTCCACGATCACGGAGAATATTACTGGGCTAGCTTCTGTAGTTAGTTTTTTTGATGAAAATGATCCTTCTCCTAATGAAATTAAGCGTGTGCAAGCTAGGCTGTTTCATTTTTCAAATAGAGTTAACGATCTGTTGTCTCTAAAGTTGAATGACGTTCAGAAGAAGGAAGCTAGTACGCTGCTTGAAAATATGTCTGAATTATCTAGCAAGGTCACTCAATTGTTAACGGGGGAGGTTCCGCCCAAAAGCGATCTACCCACCACAGTGAATGCAGGTAGTGAGGAAAAGCCTCCTAAGGGAGAAGCAAATAGGAAAACCGTTGCTGCTCAAACTCTTTCTGCCCCATTAGACAACGAGTCTGAACGTCGTAACTCATTGACTAATGTACGTTCTGAATTAACTTCCTTGCCACTTAAACCTTTACCGACTATGTCACCTGGGTTCAGTAGTTTGCCCCATCCATTGGCAATGTTGCTCAGGGGTATCTCTAAGTTTTCAGTTAATACCACTAGTGAAGTAATTTCATTTTTAAGATTTCTAGTTGAATTTCAGGATCATGCCCTTGTGTTTTCTCTTTCTCCATGTCAAATTTTGCAAATTATCTATCCTTATGCAATTGGTATTCTCTCTGATAAAATAGTAAGAGCCATAGCTGAACAGTCATCTATTGAAGATTTTCATGCACACTTGCTTGCAAATTTTATTCCCGCCCGCGCGAGGTCATCTCTGATTCAGAAGTACTATTACCGTGTACAACGCTTGGATGAAAACTTGGCTGATTTCATACAGGACATTAAGTTTTATACTAGGGTGTTTGCTCTTCACCTTCCTGAGGATCAGATCGTACAAGCCATTGTAGAAGGCATTTCACTACCCTATAGGTCATATTTGTGTTTCGCGGCGTGCCCGCAAACCTTCTCCGAACTTGAAGCGTTGGCCGTCTCAGCGGAAGGAGTGAGATACGCCGATTCCTTGCGTGTCGCGAAAGAACCCCCGCCTTCTTTTAGTAATACTCGACCTCCACCTCGCCGATCAGTCACACCCCGTAAATGTTATGCTTGCGGGTCGGGTCGCCTGACCATCTTCGCAATAAGTGTCCACTGATCAAGTCGAGTGGGACAAGGAATGGGGCTGGTTCATCACAAGGCTGTTTTAAATGTGGGGCTTTCTCACATATCGCCAAGAATTGCCCAAACTCAAATAGCACCCCCTCCTGCTCAACTTCTGGTGCAAATTCCACCAATGCCAATAATAAAATGTGACTAGCGGTTTCGGCTGAGTCGACTAATTCTGCTTCCCAAGGCTCAGCCCCTGACAAAAAGGTCGTGAATTCAGGGAACGATCAGTCTTCAAATTCATCTTTTGAATGCCCTAAAGAATGTCTTACGATTGCGGCGGATACCCCCGCACCTGTTCCTTTTCTTAAGATTGAGTTAAATAATGAACCTGTAACAGCTCTCTTAGATTCAGGCAGTGTTTGTTCGATTATTTCGGCTGAATGGTATTCTAAATTGAAATCTGTTTGTAAACTACCTGACTATGTTTCATCTCCTGTTCAATATGTTTCGGCTAATTCATCTCCATTAGAAATTCTAGGTTCCGTACAGATCAAAATTCGTATTTTTAAATTTACATGGAAAATCAAACTGTTTGTGGCTAAGCACTTGTCTTGCCCCATCATACTGGGAGCGGACTTCATTTCTCACACTGGTCTCGTGCTCGATCTCCAGAGTAGGTCGTGCGCATTCAAGTTTGCGTCCAATTGTAAAATTCCCTTGTTAAAGTGTAATTCTGTATCATGTTCATCTATTTCGCCTACCCAGGATGAGATGTTGTTAGACCTTAGACATCTACCTGAGGAGCAGGCTGATAGTATTCGTAAATTATGTCAGTCATTTCCTGAGGTGTTCTCGGATACTCTTGGTGTTACTGACCTTATTGAATACAAAATTGAGGTCACGGATTCGATTCCTGTCCGTTTTCCACCATATAGGCTATCTCCACCTAAAATGAAGGCATTGAAAGAAATCATCGATCAAATGTTGAAGGATGGTATTATTAGGCCCTCTAAGTCGGCGTATTCTTCGCCTATTTTTCTAGTCCCGAAACCCCAAGGAGGCTTCAGGCCTGTCATTGATTATAGGGCTCTCAATCGGAAGGTGGTGTTACAATCTGTGCCCCTTCCCGACCTTCATTCTTGTTTTTCATGGTTCCGTAAGGCCAAGTTCTTTACTATCTTGGATTTGAATCAGGCCTATAATCAAATTCCCCTTGCGGAAGAGTCTAAACATCTTACAGCGTTTGCCACGGACTGGAACTTATACGAATACAACCGCGTGCCTTTCGGGCTCCCCACGGGAGCAGCTGTACTCACTAGGCTACTAGATAGGGTCTTCTCCGACATCAAATTTGAGTACTTATATCACTACTTGGATGATGTCGTCGTATTTTCAGAAACTTTTGAAGAACATCTAGATCTTCTGCGAGAAGTTCTCGATCGCCTTCGTAAGGCTGGGTTAACTGTCAAGTTGTCCAAGGTTGCCTTTGCTAAGCCCTCTATGTCATTCCTAGGGCATATTGTGTCACCTGATGGTGTAGCAGTCGATCATTCTAGAACACAGGCCATCCGTGATTTTAAACCTCCCAAGGACATTAAAGGTATCGCCAGGTTCATTGGTATGGTGAATTTCTTCAGGAAGTTTATTCCTAACTTTGCTAATAGAGCGGCGCCCTTGAACCTTCTTCGTAGGAAAGGCATCAAATTCGAGTGGGGACCTTCTCAACAAGCCGCTTTTGAAGATCTTAAATTAGCTCTCTGTAATGCCCTGTACTTGCTATGCCTGACTTCTCGAAGAAATTCATCGTCCAAACCGATGCGTCGTCGTCAGCAGTAGCGGCAGTCCTTTTTCAAGAGACTGAACTAGGGAGGTGACCCATCGCCTATGCATCTAGGACTCTATCGGCTCAAGAAGCCAAGTATTCCATCTATGAGCTCGAAGGTTTGGCAGTCTTATTCGCCTTAGAAAAGTTCCGTCTCTATCTGGAACACGTCAAATTCGACCTGGAGACAGATAATCAAGCTTTAAGCTGGGTCTTAGGTAGGCCGCGTCGTACTGGTCGTATAGCCCGTTGGGCCATCCGTATTTCTGCCTTCCAATTCGATGTCAGGCATATCCGAGGTACCGAAAATGTTGTTGCTGATGGACTCAGCCGTATGTTTTCCAACGACGTCGAGACCCATGAACCGGTCGACAGTTCATCACCTCCCGAATCCATACTATTTGATGTTAATGCCATCTTAACAGATGCTCCCATGCTCTTTAGGGATATCGAGAAATACCAACGTGAAGATCCGACGCTGGCTCCGATAATGGAAACCCTTTCTTCTGGGGAACATGTTGTCCCTTATGTTCTGAGGAATGGTGTTTTATGTTGCCCTTCGAGGCATGATAAGATGATGAAAGTTGTCGTCCCAGCTGTTCTTGTACCTATGATCTTCAAGTACTATCATGAGACCCCATTGGGCGGGCATCTCGGAATCTTTAAAACTCGTGAAAAGATTCGTGAAAGGTTCATTTGGAAAGGTATGGACGGTGAAATCCGTGAACTTGTAAAAGCTTGTAAATCTTGTTTGCTTAGTAAACCCACCATGTCCACCAAGGTAGGCCTTCTGTCTTCGCATCAAGCGTCGCGCCCCATGGAACGCCTGTATATCGATTATGTAGGACCCTTCCCCCAGTCGAAGGGACATGCCAACAAATTCATCTTTGTATGTGCAGATGGTTTTACAAGATTTTCCTGGTTATTTCCGACTAAGCTGGCTACCGCTCAGTCCACCATTACTTGCTTAAATTCTATTTTTGCTTCTTTTGGTCCGTGCCAATATATTGTATCTGACAATGCTAAGGCTTTTACATCTAATTTATTTCGTAAATTCTGCTTTGACTTGTCCATCTCTCATGTAACTACTTCTGCTTATTACCCTCAACCATCTCTGGCTGAACGGGTTAATCGTAATCTCAGGTCCGCGCTTATTGCCTATCATCATGAAGATCATTCCAGGTGGGACACGTCCCTGCATTGGTTAGCTTTTGCTTTGAATTCGGCGGTTCATGAATCACATAAATTTACTCCAGCCTCTTTGATGTTCAAGTTTGTTCCCAACACGCCGCTCTCTAACCTCTGGTCTCTGAGTGACATTCTACCCGAGACAATAGATCCGGACAACATCAAAGATCTTTGGAAGAAGGCTAAAGCCAATCTTAAAGTCTCTCATGAAAAGGTTAGGGAAAGGTATGATCGTGGACGGAGACCCACCCCTTTGAAGGTAGGTGACCAAGTTATGGTCAAGAATTTTGTTCCCGCGGGCAAGCTTGCCCCCAGATTTCATGGGCCTTGTATCATTCTCGATTTCCTTACGCCGGTCACATTATTATTAAGTAATCCAGCCACCGAGAGGATATTTAGGGTTCACCTGTCACAGGTGAAACCAGTGTAAATTTTGTGTCAACTTGCTTCATATAATTTGAAAGGAATATGAAGGTTATATTTTTTGAGTTTCACTTTTAAGGCTTTCTGCCCCTTCTACAAAATTTAGTTTCATATTTAAGCATTTTTGTAAACCCTCCCCGCACCGTTAAGCTGCCATTCTGTCCTTACCTCGGCCATTACCACGCTCCCGTCTCCTGCTATACACAATGTGGCTTGCTTCTATTAAATGCCATGGATATTTGCACGCCGCTGGCCCCTCAACCTCTCCACCAAGCCTGTGCCCTCAAAAAAGATGATGGTCCAACAATATTCTGCCGCCTAGCATTAATGTTTCAGTGCCCCCGCAGCCGCGCGGCGCTGTGCCGCGATTGGGTTTGAGGACGGGCCCCCTCGACCCCAGCGAGGACGACATGTGCACGGCGAGCCGGAGCTCTCCTCCCGGCCAAGGCTGATGTGCGGCGCACGACCTGCTACTTGCCCGCAGCCTGTATATCTTCACCGCGGGCGCGGCGTGTTTCAACACCACTGCTCCCCTCATAGTGCGGGCGAGCGGTATCTCAGGGTACTTGAGGGGTCCGAGCAGCCTCCTTTGGACGCAAGCTGCAACGGCCGGTCTGGCCATCCAACTTAATCAACATCAACTACATGAACAGTTACTATAAGCAATGACTACACTTGGGAATTCAACAGCAATATTTGGTGGACATTGCAAAATTTTCCTTCACTTTCAAGTATTAAAAGTTTATCTTCTGAATTCCACTTCTACTACCATAAAGACTTTACTTCACCTGCAACAACAAAATTTTGAAACTGAATCAAACCACATTAAGAAAATCTTATAAATTTTTCGGCAATTAATCTCTATATCTACATCAAAACTTGGACCTGGTTTTCAAACAAATTTCATATGTCACCCCTGGAGGAACTTTTGGGGGGGGGGAGGTCTGTACCGGGCGGTACACCTCCATGCCGCTAATTTGAAATGTGCGCCAATTTAAACTCCTCTGCTGGAGGAAGTCTGAACCTTATTGATAGTATTAATTTTCAAGTTTCTCAGAAGATGTCACTACGTGGAAAATTTGGAGTTTTTGAACTGTGTCATTTTCGACGTATTTTGTTTTGCTTGTAGTAAGAAGTGTGAACTTTCTCTTCTAGAGGACACTACTGAAGATCAACAATAGTGTACCCTAGTGCGGAGTGAGAGAACTTTTTTTTTGGAGAAATTTTTATTTCAAAAGTTTGTTGTTTGTTAAATTTCTTTCTGTTATTGTTTAAGTTGGCTGTATACCCCTCTCTTTCCCCTTGTTTTGTATGTATCCAATCCCGAATTTCTTCAATTTATTTCTGACCAATCCGAGGTATCTTCCCCCAACTTGAATATGTTGCTGTATCCTACCCAATAAAGTGATTGTGGGCGGGTGTTTTATTTCCCCTAACGCCTAGAACCTTCTGCGAGAGTATATAAACTGCTGATTTTTGGGTCTCTGCGCCACTTCTGTTCCATATTTCAGTGTGTAAAGTACATAGCAGGGGGCGGGAAGCGCCTCTTTCTTCGGCGACAGTCAACAACCAGGTAATGGCCGATTAATTACTTCTTTTCTTGCTTGCTCAGCAGTTTAACTCTCGGGGCGGGTCCGAAGCTTTTTCCATTATGTAACCTTCCTTAAAATGTAAAGAAACTTGTATCTATTTCATCTTTTAAACTGCATATCGGGATAGAGAGTGCTTAACCCTCTCGAGCTCCCAATCATATTGTTTTGAGGTGAACTTATTTTTCTCAACCTATTCTTCGTTAATATAATGTAAATTGTTCTTTTCTGAAGTCACCTCTGTAGTATGGGATTAGCCCTTGCTTTAAAGGCCTAGCGCCAAGTAGGTTTTAAATAAAGTGTATTAGGAGTGCGGAGAGCCTCCTTTCAAGTTGGTATTTTAGAGGCCATACAATTAACCTTTTCTCACTTAATAGGCCTCAGTAGATTGGGTATTTTACCCCTGTGTTTATGTCCGTTGAGGACAGCTTGAAGGCGGAGTTTGGTGTGGCCTGGGAGAGGCTTAAAGTAGAGAGCGAGTGGCTCTTTTTTTTGAAAACTAAGTGTTGTATGCCTCGAGGAGGCTTTACTGTGTAATTTGGAGCAAGTGCTCCAGGTTTTGATTGGGGTCTTCTGCCCCGTTGTTGGAATTTGTATATCGTAAAGTTGGGCTAGTTGCTCAAGAATTGTGTTTTCAGGGCTCGAAGCCCAAATCCTGTAAATACTGTAATTGTACCTTGTGGTCTGGCTACTTCGTACCTGCCATTCTTGTTATTTCTGAATTTTGGAAAGAAAATATAACCTTGTTAAATTTTACATTAACTTTGATTCCGTAGTTTGAGACCCGTTCATGCCCGCACCTTCTTTCACCTCTACCTACCGCTAAAACACGGTAACAAGTGGTAGCAGAGCGTGGTTGAATGGGTCTCATTTCAGCCCCTTTTGACGGCTAAACATTATTTTGTTCCGAACTCTAACAATTTTCTCAGTTGCTGGAATTTTTTTTTTGATTTTTTCAAACTTGTTCTGTCATCATGCCCGGCCCTCGCGATGTTCTCCATCTTAACTATTTGCGCAAGGAGGAGTTGATCTATGAGTTAACTATCAGAAATGTGCAATCTGGAGGCACGGTGGCAGTAGACACCAACAAGCTTAGAGAGTCCCTTGAATTGCCCATTTCCATCCCCAATTTGGGAGAGAAAGAAATTGACGACTCTCTTTCCACGATCACGGAGAATATTACTGGGCTAGCTTCTGTAGTTAGTTTTTTTGATGAAAATGATCCTTCTCCTAATGAAATTAAGCGTGTGCAAGCTAGGCTGTTTCATTTTTCAAATAGAGTTAACGATCTGTTGTCTCTAAAGTTGAATGACGTTCAGAAGAAGGAAGCTAGTACGCTGCTTGAAAATATGTCTGAATTATCTAGCAAGGTCACTCAATTGTTAACGGGGGAGGTTCCGCCCAAAAGCGATCTACCCACCACAGTGAATGCAGGTAGTGAGGAAAAGCCTCCTAAGGGAGAAGCAAATAGGAAAACCGTTGCTGCTCAAACTCTTTCTGCCCCATTAGACAACGAGTCTGAACGTCGTAACTCATTGACTAATGTACGTTCTGAATTAACTTCCTTGCCACTTAAACCTTTACCGACTATGTCACCTGGGTTCAGTAGTTTGCCCCATCCATTGGCAATGTTGCTCAGGGGTATCTCTAAGTTTTCAGTTAATACCACTAGTGAAGTAATTTCATTTTTAAGATTTCTAGTTGAATTTCAGGATCATGCCCTTGTGTTTTCTCTTTCTCCATATCAAATTTTGCAAATTATCTATCCTTATGCAATTGGTATTCTCTCTGATAAAATAGTAAGAGCCATAGCTGAACAGTCATCTATTGAAGATTTTCATGCACACTTGCTTGCAAATTTTATTCCCGCCCGCGCGAGGTCATCTCTGATTCAGAAGTACTATTACCGTGTACAACGCTTGGATGAAAACTTGGCTGATTTCATACAGGACATTAAGTTTTATACTAGGGTGTTTGCTCTTCACCTTCCTGAGGATCAGATCGTACAAGCCATTGTAGAAGGCATTTCACCACCCTATAGGTCATATTTGTGTTTCGCGGCGTGCCCGCAAACCTTCTCCGAACTTGAAGCGTTGGCCGTCTCAGCGGAAGGAGTGAGATACGCCGATTCCTTGCGTGTCGCGAAAGAACCCCCGCCTTCTTTTAGTAATACTCGACCTCCACCTCGCCGATCAGTCACACCCCGTAAATGTTATGCTTGCGGGTCGGGTCGCCTGACCATCTTCGCAATAAGTGTCCACTGATCAAGTCGAGTGGGACAAGGAATGGGGCTGGTTCATCACAAGGCTGTTTTAAATGTGGGGCTTTCTCACATATCGCCAAGAATTGCCCAAACTCAAATAGCACCCCCTCCTGCTCAACTTCTGGTGCAAATTCCACCAATGCCAATAATAAAATGTGACTAGCGGTTTCGGCTGAGTCGACTAATTCTGCTTCCCAAGGCTCAGCCCCTGACAAAAAGGTCGTGAATTCAGGGAACGATCAGTCTTCAAATTCATCTTTTGAATGCCCTAAAGAATGTCTTACGATTGCGGCGGATACCCCCGCACCTGTTCCTTTTCTTAAGATTGAGTTAAATAATGAACCTGTAACAGCTCTCTTAGATTCAGGCAGTGTTTGTTCGATTATTTCGGCTGAATGGTATTCTAAATTGAAATCTGTTTGTAAACTACCTGACTATGTTTCATCTCCTGTTCAATATGTTTCGGCTAATTCATCTCCATTAGAAATTCTAGGTTCCGTACAGATCAAAATTCGTATTTTTAAATTTACATGGAAAATCAAACTGTTTGTGGCTAAGCACTTGTCTTGCCCCATCATACTGGGAGCGGACTTCATTTCTCACACTGGTCTCGTGCTCGATCTCCAGAGTAGGTCGTGCGCATTCAAGTTTGCGTCCAATTGTAAAATTCCCTTGTTAAAGTGTAATTCTGTATCATGTTCATCTATTTCGCCTACCCAGGATGAGATGTTGTTAGACCTTAGACATCTACCTGAGGAGCAGGCTGATAGTATTCGTAAATTATGTCAGTCATTTCCTGAGGTGTTCTCGGATACTCTTGGTGTTACTGACCTTATTGAATACAAAATTGAGGTCACGGATTCGATTCCTGTCCGTTTTCCACCATATAGGCTATCTCCACCTAAAATGAAGGCATTGAAAGAAATCATCGATCAAATGTTGAAGGATGGTATTATTAGGCCCTCTAAGTCGGCGTATTCTTCGCCTATTTTTCTAGTCCCGAAACCCCAAGGAGGCTTCAGGCCTGTCATTGATTATAGGGCTCTCAATCGGAAGGTGGTGTTACAATCTGTGCCCCTTCCCGACCTTCATTCTTGTTTTTCATGGTTCCGTAAGGCCAAGTTCTTTACTATCTTGGATTTGAATCAGGCCTATAATCAAATTCCCCTTGCGGAAGAGTCTAAACATCTTACAGCGTTTGCCACGGACTGGAACTTATACGAATACAACCGCGTGCCTTTCGGGCTCCCCACGGGAGCAGCTGTACTCACTAGGCTACTAGATAGGGTCTTCTCCGACATCAAATTTGAGTACTTATATCACTACTTGGATGATGTCGTCGTATTTTCAGAAACTTTTGAAGAACATCTAGATCTTCTGCGAGAAGTTCTCGATCGCCTTCGTAAGGCTGGGTTAACTGTCAAGTTGTCCAAGGTTGCCTTTGCTAAGCCCTCTATGTCATTCCTAGGGCATATTGTGTCACCTGATGGTGTAGCAGTCGATCATTCTAGAACACAGGCCATCCGTGATTTTAAACCTCCCAAGGACATTAAAGGTATCGCCAGGTTCATTGGTATGGTGAATTTCTTCAGGAAGTTTATTCCTAACTTTGCTAATAGAGCGGCGCCCTTGAACCTTCTTCGTAGGAAAGGCATCAAATTCGAGTGGGGACCTTCTCAACAAGCCGCTTTTGAAGATCTTAAATTAGCTCTCTGTAATGCCCTGTACTTGCTATGCCTGACTTCTCGAAGAAATTCATCGTCCAAACCGATGCGTCGTCGTCAGCAGTAGCGGCAGTCCTTTTTCAAGAGACTGAACTAGGGAGGCGACCCATCGCCTATGCATCTAGGACTCTATCGGCTCAAGAAGCCAAGTATTCCATCTATGAGCTCGAAGGTTTGGCAGTCTTATTCGCCTTAGAAAAGTTCCGTCTCTATCTGGAACACGTCAAATTCGACCTGGAGACAGATAATCAAGCTTTAAGCTGGGTCTTAGGTAGGCCGCGTCGTACTGGTCGTATAGCCCGTTGGGCCATCCGTATTTCTGCCTTCCAATTCGATGTCAGGCATATCCGAGGTACCGAAAATGTTGTTGCTGATGGACTCAGCCGTATGTTTTCCAACGACGTCGAGACCCATGAACCGGTCGACAGTTCATCACCTCCCGAATCCATACTATTTGATGTTAATGCCACCTTAACAGATGCTCCCATGCTCTTTAGAGATATCGAGAAATACCAACGTGAAGATCCGACGCTGGCTCCGATAATGGCAACCCTTTCTTCTGGGGAACATGTTGTTCCTTATGTTCTGAGGAATGGTGTTTTATGTTGCCCTTCGAGGCATGATAAGATGATGAAAGTTGTCGTTCCAGCTGTTCTTGTACCTATGATCTTCAAGTACTATCATGAGACCCCATTGGGCGGGCATCTCGGAATCTTTAAAACTCGTGAAAAGATTCGTGAAAGGTTCATTTGGAAAGGTATGGACGGTGAAATCCGTGAACTTGTAAAAGCTTGTAAATCTTGTTTGCTTAGTAAACCCACCATGTCCACCAAGGTAGGCCTTCTGTCTTCGCATCAAGCGTCGCGCCCCGTGGAACGCCTGTATATCGATTATGTAGGACCCTTCCCCCAGTCGAAGGGACATGCCAACAAATTCATCTTTGTATGTGTAGATGGTTTTACAAGATTTTCCTGGTTATTTCCGACTAAGCTGGCTACCGCTCAGTCCACCATTACTTGCTTAAATTCTATTTTTGCTTCTTTTGGTCCGTGCCAATATATTGTATCTGACAATGCTAAGGCTTTTACATCTAATTTATTTCGTAAATTCTGCTTTGACTTGTCCATCTCTCATGTAACTACTTCTGCTTATTACCCTCAACCATCTCTGGCTGAACGGGTTAATCGTAATCTCAGGTCCGCGCTTATTGCCTATCATCATGAAGATCATTCCAGGTGGGACACGTCCCTGCATTGGTTAGCTCTTGCTTTAAATTCGGCGGTTCATGAATCACATAAATTTACTCCAGCCTCTTTGATGTTCAAGTTTGTTCCCAACACGCCGCTCTCTAACCTCTGGTCTCTGAGTGACATTCTACCCGAGACAATAGATCCGGACAACATCAAAGATCTTTGGAAGAAGGCTAAAGCCAATCTTAAAGTCTCTCATGAAAAGGTTAGGGAAAGGTATGATCGTGGACGGAGACCCACCCCTTTGAAGGTAGGTGACCAAGTTATGGTCAAGAATTTTGTTCCCGCGGGCAAGCTTGCCCCCAGATTTCATGGGCCTTGTATCATTCTCGATTTCCTTACGCCGGTCACATTATTATTAAGTAATCCAGCCACCGAGAGGATATTTAGGGTTCACCTGTCACAGGTGAAACCAGTGTAAATTTTGTGTCAACTTGCTTCATATAATTTGAAAGGAATATGAAGGTTATATTTTTTGAGTTTCACTTCTAAGGCTTTCTGCCCCTTCTATAAAATTTAGTTTCATATTTAAGCATTTTTGTAAACCCTCCCCGCACCGTTAAGCTGCCATTCTGTCCTTACCTCGGCCATTACCACGCTCCCGTCTCCTGCTATACACACTGTGGCTTGCTTCTATTAAATGCCATGGATATCTGCACGCCGCTGGCCCCTCAACCTCTCCACCAAGCCTGTGCCCTCAAAAGAGATGATGGTCCAACAATATTCTGCCGCCTAGCTTTAATGTTTCAGTGCCCCCGCAGCCGCGCGGCGCTGTGCCGCGATTGGGTTTGAGGACGGGCCCCCTCGACCCCAGCGAGGACGACATGTGCACGGCGAGCCGGAGCTCTCCTCCCGGCCAAGGCTGATGTGCGGCGCACGACCTGCTACTTGCCCGCAGCCTGTATATCTTCACCGCGTGCGCGGCGTGTTTCAACACCACTGCTCCCCTCATAGTGCGGGCGAGCGGTATCTCAGGGTACTTGAGGGGACCGAGCAGCCTCCTTTGGACGCAAGCTGCAACGGCCGGTCTGGCCATCCAACTTAATCAACATCAACTACATGAACAGTTACTATAAGCAATGACTACACTTGGGAATTCAACAGCAATATTTGGTGGACATTGCAAAATTTTTCTTCACTTTCAAGTATTAAAAGTTTATCTTCTGAATTCCACTTCTACTACCATAAAGACTTTACTTCACCTGCAACAACAAAATTTTGAAACTGAATCAAACCACATTAAGAAAATCTTATAAATTTTTCGGCAATTAATCTCTATATCTACATCAAAACTTGGACCTGGTTTTCAAACAAATTTCATATGTCACCCCTGGAGGAACTTTTGGGGGGGGGGGAGGTCTGTACCGGGCGGTACACCTCCATGCCGCTAATTTGAAATGTGCGCCAATTTAAACTCCTCTGCTGGAGGAAGTCTGAACCTTATTGATAGTATTAATTTTCAAGTTTCTCAGAAGATGTCACTACGTGGAAAATTTGGAGTTTTTGAACTGTGTCATTTTGGACGTATTTTGTTTTGCTTGTAGTAAGAAGTGTGAACTTTCTCTTCTAGAGGACACTACTGAAGATCAACAATAGTGCACCCTAGTGCGGAGTGAGAGAACTTTTTTTTTTGGAGAAATTTTTATTTCAAAAGTTTGTTGTTTGTTAAATTTCTTTCTGTTATTGTTTAAGTTGGCTGTATACCCCTCTCTTTCCCCTTGTTTTGTATGTATCCAATCCCGAATTTCTTCAATTTATTTCTGACCAATCCGAGGTATCTTCCCCCAACTTGAATATGTTGCTGTATCCTACCCAATAAAGTGATTGTGGGCGGGTGTTTTATTTCCCCTAACGCCTAGAACCTTCTGCGAGAGTATATAAACTGCTGATTTTTGGGTCTCTGCGCCACTTCTGTTCCATATTTCAGTGTGTAAAGTACATAGCAGGGGGCGGGAAGCGCCTCTTTCTTCGGCGACAGTCAACAACCAGGTAATGGCCGATTAATTACTTCTTTTCTTGCTTGCTCAGCAGTTTAACTCTCGGGGCGGGTCCGAAGCTTTTTCCATTATGTAACCTTCCTTAAAATGTAAAGAAACTTGTATCTATTTCATCTTTTAAACTGCATATCGGGATAGAGAGTGCTTAACCCTCTCGAGCTCCCAATCATATTGTTTTGAGGTGAACTTATTTTTCTCAACCTATTCTTCGTTAATATAATGTAAATTGTTCTTTTCTGAAGTCACCTCTGTAGTATGGGATTAGCCCTTGCTTTAAAGGCCTAGCGCCAAGTAGGTTTTAAATAAAGTGTATTAGGAGTGCGGAGAGCCTCCTTTCAAGTTGGTATTTTAGAGGCCATACAATTAACCTTTTCTCACTTAATAGGCCTCAGTAGATTGGGTATTTTACCCCTGTGTTTATGTCCGTTGAGGACAGCTTGAAGGTGGAGTTTGGTGTGGCCTGGGAGAGGCTTAAAGTAGAGAGCGAGTGGCTCTTTTTTTTGAAAACTAAGTGTTGTATGCCTCGAGGAGGCTTTACTGTGTAATTTGGAGCAAGTGCTCCAGGTTTTGATTGGGGTCTTCTGCCCCGTTGTTGGAATTTGTATATCGTAAAGTTGGGCTAGTTGCTCAAGAATTGTGTTTTCAGGGCTCGAAGCCCAAATCCTGTAAATACTGTAATTGTACCTTGTGGTCTGGCTACTTCGTACCTGCCATTCTTGTTATTTCTGAATTTTGGAAAGAAAATATAACCTTGTTAAATTTTACATTAACTTTGATTCCGTAGTTTGAGACCCGTTCATGCCCGCACCGTCTTTCACCTCTACCTACCGCTAAAACACGGTAACAATTATTATTATTATTATTATTATTATTAATAATAATGAAATCACTGTATCACTGCACTGGAGTCTTGTGTTCAGTTACCTTAACTTCCTTTATAATATATGAGACTGAAAACCATGTAAAATTCTGGGATCTTTACCCTGGAGGTTTTATGCGGAAGGGCCCATTACGAGTTCTGGCCTCGCGACAGCCATAAGGAAAGTTAACCTTTTTAAATTTGAGTGAACAGTTATTAATCGGTCCAAATAGAACTGAAGGTTACTTCGATACAATTAAGTGCCCAGCTGACGAATGATAAGGTACACTGCGCTGGTATTACTGTAAGTTGGTAGATAACGTTCATTTTAACGAAAGTCTGGAGCTCAGTTACGAGAGTGGAACTTTCATGAATCGAGTGGACTAAGCCACGGTTACATATGGAAGCAGAACTTCAGGAATTTCAGGTTTTTATTTTGTTGTTACTGTTTTCAAATGATGGTTTTCGATACACGCAGCCCATCAGGCAATAAATACGGATATCGCGGGGAAGACTCGTAAATTTTTAGTAGATAGTTATGTAATTAATTATTTTAATCAGTTCCAAGTTTGTTTTATGCATTTTTTCTTTTCGTCGTTTGTTACATACATGTCCTTTCTCCTTTGTGCAATAAACTTCAGTCAGTACAAATCTTCCCTTTAATTAAAAGTAAATCGACCTTTTCTGTTCCCCTTCGATCATGTCAGAAAGTGACAGAAGAACCCGTAAACCCCTGGGACTTAGGTTATATACGAATGTACATGCCTCCGACGCAGCCGACGTAAGTGAGAGCAGACCGAATAAATGGGTACCCAAATCACTTTCTTTGTTTTTAATGAATTTATCTTCATATAGTGATTCATCGCTACATTGTTTGGCTCCATGACTAATTGGTTGCCTTTGGTGCAAGTGGTCCCGGGATCGATTCCCGGCCGGGTCGCTATTTTGACCCTCATTGGTTAATTCCGATGGTTCGGGACTGTGTGTGCGTGTGTGTGTGTGTGTGTGTGTGTGTACCGCCTTATGCATTAGAATCTTCATCAGGAGGTAGGGTTCCATCCTCACAGACGCGCAGGTAGCCTATCGGGTGTCAACTCGAAAGACCTGCACCTGTCCTCTCAGGAGATATCACTATATGCACCTTATTGTCCCCTGGTATACTTCCTACAGATCTACCAAACGTAAGCAAATCGTTTAGTCTTCTCATGCATTTACTCAATTACTTAGTGCTTACTGAACATGTAATCTTTATAACCTCCCATTGGTCTAAAATTACGGTCATATTTGCATCTTTTTTCTCCAGTTCTTCCTCTCCCTTTCTTGCAATGTCTAAGAGTAAATTTCTAGAGGTCATAGAGGAAAGAATAAATGCAAAAATGTTTTCTGTTCGGTTCTTTCAGAGACCGAGCTCGATAGCTGCAGTCGTTTAAGTGCGGCCAGTATCCAGTATTCGGGAGATAGTAGGTTCGAATCCCACTGTCGGCAGCCCTGAAAATGGTTTTCCGTGGTTTCCCATTTTCACACCAGGCAAATGCTGGGGCTGTACCTTAATTAAGGCCCCGGCCGCTTCCTTCCTACTCCTAGCCCTTCCTTGTCCCATCGTCGCCATAAGACCTATCTATGTCGGTGCGACGTAAAGCAACTAGCAAAAAAAAAAAAAAAAAAAAAACCTTATTTCAGAGATTCATTCCAATTTCACCTAACTGAAAAACCAAACCAAACTCCATGGCGCAACAGCCCCGAAGGGCCTTGGCCTACGAGGTGACCGCTGCTCATCCCGAAGTCCTACAGATTATGAGGTGTCGTGTGGTCAGCACAACGGATACTTTCAGCCGCTATTCTTGGCTTTCTTGACCGCGGCCGCCATCTGACCGTCAGGTAGCTCCTCAATCGTAATCACGTAGGCTGAGGGAACCTCGAACCAGTCCTCAGATCCAGGTAAAATTCCCTGACCTGGCCGTGAATTGAATCCAGGGCCTCCGGGTTAGAGACAGGTTCTTTACACGTACACCGCGGGGCCGGCCCACCTAACTGACTTTCTGAATTTCTTACAAAAGTTTCAATTTACATTTAATAATATATAATATCATTTAACGCCTTCCTTGATACTGTACATTCTGATTTGTTCTATTTTTTCTTAGTACTTTCAGATGTAGCTTCCTTATTATCACATTCACTTCCACAAAAACAGAATATTCAGAAATTGAAAACTACTAAATACGAAAATAAATTCACCAATTATATGTTTTCGTGTCACTGTTACGGTAGCGATCTCGTCATAGTTAAAATGGTCATCAGTCCGGAGGTCGGCTTCGATGTGAAGAGTGGACAAGGTATTCAATCCCTTTTCGACATTGTAGAGCAACGGTATGAGTTTAGCTTTTAAGAGAAGGAAACGATCTTTCTGCCGAATAGTTTATAAGTCAGACAAGCTCGTCTGGCAAGCTGCCCGTCTTCAGAGGCTATAGTTAAAGGAAGGGGACGCCGACACACCGTTAGCCAGTAACGAAACAAAACCATCATAATGAAAGGGGTTGAGAATTACAATGTTTCTCGGCTGTTAGACAAGTAAGACCACACTTAAGTTGTGTTGTTCTAAGAATAAATTGCAGAGAATTAAGGCAATTACTTCTCACTGTGATTGTTCAGAAACTACGAGATAAATTTCTGGAGGTATAAACAGTTCTGTAGGGGTAGTTATTCCTCCTCTTACCCGGCAGCTCCGGGTGCGATCCTCGGCGACGTCAGGGATTTCTATCTGGATCTTTGGCCTGGTTCTCGGTCCACTCAGACTACGTGAGAACAATTGTGAAGCTTTCTGACGACGTGATAGCAGCCACGGTTTATTAATAATCTGCAGGGTCTTTGAACAACCGCCCTTTGATTGGCCAAGGCCCACCAGGGCTGTAGCACCATATAGACATATTAACAGAAAATAGTATCAGCAAACAAGAGCCACCGCCCCTAAGCAGTGCCTCTGTGATCAGGATAATAATTTCATTAGAAGAAGGGCCATGGAGCAGATGATTAATAAAGAAGGAAACTGCCACTAAGGAATGTTTCTTTCTTTATTATTTGTTTCACTCCGCACCGAAACAGACAGTTCTTATGGAGACGAAGGGATAGGAAACGGATAGAATTAGGAAGAAGGCAACCGTGGTCTCAATTAAGATAGAGCCCATCTTCAGGTATGATGACAGTGGGGTTCAAATCACCTGTCTTCTGAATTCAAGCTCTCAGCTACGTGACCAAAATCGCGTAGCCAACTAGCTCGGTTGATTAAAGAACGGAATGGTGTAAGTATAAACGTTATTGATGGTAAACAAAAGTTAGCTATGAGTGGAGGAGGTAAGCGTTATCACTAACGTTTTGGCTTGAATCCTAGCCACACATCTCCAAGCTGAAATTCATTCTCTGTCAAGAATTCTTTCCTTTGACCCATTTCTTGTGTGTTAGTCTGTTATGGTGAGGTTAACTTGCGCCATTTTGTTATATGTGAGACAGAATGTTCCAAGACGAAATGTAAGAACTCTGGGAGGTGATGATATCGGGCATGACATGTGAAAATAATCTGATCATCATGTATCCCCTTCTGACGCTTTTCGTATATTAGCGCAAAATTTCAGTATCATTCATAGGATGCTGCTATTACGTACTGTTCCGTATATGCTTTCATTAACGTGACTATGATTTCAATATGTACATAAAATTAACCTGCTAGGCGTAATATTGGAGTGATATCGTATTTCTTCTTCCCAAGATGGTCATGGTTGAATCCCTACCAAAGCATGACACAAGTTTGTGGTTCGAATTCCGCGTAAAACGAGAGAAAAATCACGTAAAAGACCAGCTGCCCATTTTATTTTTTCATTCTGAATTAACCTCTTGCGGGCATCAAGTCCGAACTGTATGGTTGTGCTGATTGCAGTCTCAGCTTCATGTAAATACTTTATGGATCAGAACAGGAGAGCACATCGCGGTGTCCTATCCCACATCTTCCCTATGTAAATAAAATAACATTTTGTTTGTAGGCCTATACTTTAAAAACGTTCTTCATAATTCGTTTTTAAATCGAATAAAGTATGAACAAATCGAAAGTAGTTTCTGTTCAATTTCTGCCTTTCTGTATGTTTGTTTACTACAATATGGCGGGAATGTGGGTTAGAGAAATTCTCGACACTCGGTATTTAAGTTCCCGAATTGTGCATATGGCTATACATTCTAAACATACAGTGGCATAGCAATACTGAGGGGGCCAATAGAGGAAATGTCAATTTTCCCGTTAATAAATGCTGGATCGAAGAACTATACGTAAATAAAATTTGTGCAAAATATAATTTCTTATCTTTTGGGTTTCATATACTGTTGGAGGTCGAGGAATTATAACGAAGATATTCCTGATTGTCATATTTTTCACAAACTTCCAAGTACCTCCAAGAATATTAGTTTTATCTAAAATATTTACGAAACTATAATTGTAGAAAGTAGTATAATACAGGGATTCGGGCGCCACCTCCACCTCAGGCTCTCGGGAGAGGCCTCCACCTCCCGCGGGAAATTTGAATTTTGGCGCGAGATTTGAATTTGTAAACAAATCCGCGTGCTTTTTGACAGCTGTCATCGACAACAACGCATCGCTAACCTCAGTACTGCCATCTTGACGGGCCTAAACCTCAGTAGTACCAACTTAACCTAACTAGCGCGAGGTAAACAAAGCCACGTGTTTTTTGACAGCCACGTGCTTTCTGACAGACAACAACGCATCGCTAACCTCAGTACTGCCATCTTGACGGGCCTAAACCTTAGTGGTACCAACTTAACCTAACTAGCGCGTGGTAAACAAAGCCACGTGCTTTTTGACAGCCACGTGCATTTTTGACAGCTGTCATCCGCCATCTTTAAACCACAGAGCACTGTGCTGCCCTCTTTATCGTAGTAGATGTAAATTCATCACCTGCCATCCGCAGTGCTGTCATCTTGACGGGTCTAAACCTTAGTGCTACCAACTTAACCTAACTAGCGCGAGGTAAACAAAGCCACGTGCAGCTGTCATCCGCCATCTTTAATCAATAGAGCGCAGTGCTGCCCTCTTTCTGGTGGCGGATAATTTGAAAAATGCTTTTTGATAGCAGCCATCTTTAATCAACATGCTGCCCTCTATGTGGCGGCGGTAAATTCCACGTGCTTTACAAACCTATATGCTTTTCTGACAGCTATCATCCGCCATCTTTAATCCAGAGAGAACAGTGCTGCCCTCTATGTGGTGGCGGCAAATTCCACGTGCTTTACAAACCTATATGCTTTTCTGACAGCTGTCATCCGCCATCTTTAATCCAGAGAGAACAGTGCTGCCCTCTATGTAGTGGCGGCAAATTCCACGTGCTCTTGTTTGGAAACAAATCAACATGCTTTTTTTGACAGCTGTCAACCGCCATCTTTAATCACCGTGCTGCCCTCTTTAGCTACTTACCTTTGACAGCTGTCATCCGCCATCTTTAATCCAGAGAGAACAGTGCTGCCCTCTATGTGGTGGCGGCAAATTCCACGTGCTCTTGTTTGGAAACAAATCAACATGCTTTTTTTTGACAGCTGTCAACCCCCATCTTTAATCACCGTGCTGCCCTCTATGTGGTGGCGGTAAATTGTACGTGCTTTACAAACCTATATGCTTTTCTGACAGCTGTCATCCGCCATCTTTAAGCTGTAAATCCCCGATTCCCGTGTTAGAAGTTGTAAAACAGATTCTTAATCCGAGTTCTTTGACGTCAGGAAGGGCAACCGGTCGAAAACAATAGTGTATGATGTAGGAGGCTAGATACTGCTAGTTTTGCATCAGGAAGGGCAACTCAACAAATTCTTGCGATTTAAAAATCTTAGTTTTGCGTCAGGAAGGGCATCCGGCTGTAAAACAATAGTTCGTGATACAGCGATTTAAAATCTAAGAAGTGCATCTAGCTGTAAACCCCGATTCTCGTGTTTAAGGCATAGCTTTATCGAACATACAACGCAATCTTGCACATATCGCGTACCTACATGTTTATACTTGAACACATACTGCTGTTCATAGTTCGATATTGTAGAACACTGCATTGCAAGACTAGAATCAAACACTTTTGAGGTAAAAAATTCTGCTCTCGACATACTTACCGAACTAGACGATACTATACTTACGAATCCGCTCATCACCTTCTTTCTTGCTTTCCTTCTATGAGTAATAAACAAACACTCTATCTTTCAAATAAGGAGCGGGAGGAAGGTAATACCTAACATAAAATAAAAGAATATGCCAATTCTACATTATTTATTTACATCTTGTATGTACAAGTTTTATCTCGAATCATTTTACCCTAGTGATGTTTGCGTACTTCTCGATGCAATTCTTGAATGTACAAGTTTAAACTTGCCGTACTACGCTCTCAGCATACCTCTCCCTACAATATGTACAGTGAATTGTGATGTAAGACAGCGTAACGTAAGTACACACCTCTAACATAATGTTTACATCTGCTTTATGTAAAGTAGTACCGATCAATACTACTATGCCCCCAGGCTAGCGTGTTGGTAGAATTTGGAATGACAAACCGTTTGCAATCAACATTATTAAGGGCTACCTTACTAATTAAATGAGTGTACAACTGGTGCTTCTTGCTTCTAATGACAGACATTTGCTTATGCAAAACAGGTGGATTACTTTTAATGCAATTGTTATAGATTTCAAAACTTAGCTGATTCTGAACGACATTCCTTTTAACCCCCTTCAATCTCTTTATTTGTAATTCATTTAAGAGTTTTATGCAATATGACTTGGATTTAGTACCTACAAATGAATCGATAATATTCCCAGCACATTCATCTTTCATTTTACCTAGAACCTTTTTGTTCACTAGCGGTAGATGATATTGATTATTTGCAGGATAGTTACTTGTATCAAACCTACCCAAGTCTGGCTTTATATCATTGTAATAGTCATCAGTTTTGATTTGATAAATAAACGAATCGGTATCGGTGTAGAGCAATTGCGCATTATGCGCGTACTTCTTCATCATATAATCGTAATGGAATTCATACATGAGTGTTTTAGCCAATTCAAGTACTGCAAAGCCGATGTAGGTAGGTTTGCCATACTTAACCTTAACACGATTCATCTGTATAATAACTAAATTCTCATGTATTATGGTGCAGCTGTGGAAATTAGGTTTACTTATTAAATAGTTAGCACCATACCTTTCCTTAATATTTTCCCAGTTTGTAATCAATTTTACATCAACGCGTTTGTCAACATTTTCCATAGTCTTACCAAACACACTGTTATTCATGAGCTTGTAGAAATCTTTTTCAAACTCGTTAACCGCATTCGTTCTTAAATTATTGTTCAGATCGATATATGGCTTTAGCCACGGTGACTGATTAAATTCTAGTACGCGATGAATTTTGGATAACTTCAAACCATGCTGCAAACACTGTTTTAAATTTCGGTAATGAATGATATACTTAGATTTATCACATAAATTAGCAATGAGCATTTTCGTCGTTGATGCAATGTACGGGGGCTTCATATTTTCAGGGCAGAACGGTGGGTCATTATGAGAAGTGTGTAACTCTTTAGGATACTGTAAGTCAACTTCGAGGAAATAGCCTTTATCAGCTTCATCGCCTAGGGCGTGCAGCTGTAAAGCATCAATTTCGCACTGCGCTAGCCAGCGGAAACCACTCACCGGTAGATGCTGACTCATCGCCCACCCATACTGATTATTAGCATCGAGGTAAACGATGTACTGAGATTCCTGACTAGAATCGAAACTCGGCATGTACTTATTATTCGCCTTCGAATACCGCCCACTGCACTGACTTAGACCGCCTCGAATAGATGATTTTATAAAGTGCACCATATCAATATCAGTTAGCAGTTCCAAATTCACCTGCGTGTATTTTGACATCGCATCCCAACTTAACCCAGGCGCGGTGAAATACTGACATGGGTCAAGGCTGTAGGTTTTCTTGCAAACACAGCGAAAATTTTCAAAAACATCAGCTAACAAAAGTACATCTGTCTTTAAATATAAATCGGAGTATTCACCCAGCGTTTGAATGTGGAACTGCTCCCAGATATGTTGTGCATGTAAATAGTCATCATCACTAATATCCGCTGAATTCAGCGAGCTGTAAAAGGATTGTTTCGATGGTAAAGCACGTTCTTCGAGGCGTTCTAAGCAGTCGAGATATTCATAACAAAAAACACCCTTACGCCGAAGTAAATTAAACTGCGCTTCTTCGGGGAAAACGCGTCGAATTTCCGTAAATTGTTCAGGCTGTAAATGACTAGAAAGTTTATCGAGGCTACTCGCCATAAAGCGAAACGAGTCAAGGAATCTCAGTTTTATAGAATGCTCAGCATGTACTTTTACAGACTTTGTAAACGCAATGTACCGCTCTTTATTCTGAGGGATTATATCTACTTTTTCATCTGAAGCTCTAAATTGTGAAATGATGAAATGAGAGTCGTAACCAGATAAGTTATGAAAAATTACAGGGATAAATTTAGGAACTCTATACTTAAGATTACAGCTATAATGAGCGGCACATCTGTAGAAACCAGTTAAATGATCATGATCAAAAACTTTTAGGGTCATTTTCGGAAAATTCCCCATCACAAATGCTACACTTTGTAGCACGTTCATGATCATTTAACTGAATTTCGGTGAGTGGCTTCATAGGAATATTACTATTCAGAATACGACCAAGACGAACTGCATCACTTTCAAGTCTTTCTAAAAATACTTTAGCAGCATCATGTCCTCGATACAGCTCTAACTTGTTAAGCGTACTATCGTAACTACACTTGATGTAATACGCGAAGCTATACGGACATGCATGTGCGTAGTATTAGTGAAGGAGTTGTCAGGATTATGTGAGCATGTGTTGCATGGCGTGAGGATGGCTTCAAAGTCTGCATAAATCACGAACGGTACCCACATCTGCTTGTGAAAATTTGTAAATTTTAAAACATTATTGCCTGTAGTAGGTATCTCCGTACGTACATGATTGCAGTCATTCTTGGAATGCTTCGTTAACTGATCTTCAGTTCTAAAATACTGCATGCATCCATCACATAGCCACTTTTTACACCTTTCTTTGGACAACTGACTACCAACAAGTCTACTCAGATTTTTAATCCAGCAAAAGTGGCTATTCTCACTGTTTTCAATATAGAGTAAATTAACATGAGTACTCTTCTTATGACATGTATAATACAGAGGACCTACTACAGACTTTTTCTCTACACCATACACATTACTGCTAATGTTATTTAGTTCCCCAAAGCGCTTAATATCCTTTATCTGCACAGGAAATTCTATACTATCGAAATTTAGTTGCGTTGAATAGTGTGGATACGATGATGTTCTATTCGCTACATTCCGTTTCACAGGATTTAAAGCCGACATAACCGCCCATGCAAAACATGCTTCGTCATTGTTTTGGATGTTTACAACAGCTTCTTTTCGCTGAATCCATGTCGGCAGCTCGATGTGTGAAGATCCTCGCATAGGATTGTACTTATTGATGTTAACTTCTAGATACATTATTTCAACTAAAGCCCACCCTGATTCCTTTTCCTGAAATTCCTCGCTCTTAGTTGAAATAATGTTAGAGACATCCCTAAGTACATCACCAAAATTAGTCGACTCACTTATGACAAAATTCTTCGTATTAAATGATTTAATGTCCGTTATTTCGGATTCATCCGTGCTTTTAATGTACAAGGCGAAAAGTTCAAAATTAACTTTAAATAAACTATGATTGGACAAAGATTTAGCAAGAAGCTGTTGTACATCCGGTTGAACACAATTTAAAAAGTTTGAAGTGCTCTGAAACTTTTGACTGGTGCGAATTCGGTAACTAGGAATCCTACTTTTAAATACTGTATTAATTTCCTCGATGTTTGCGTTACTACCACTTCTACACGCATTATTTTTATGCGCATTACTCCGTAAGTGTTCCTGAAAATGCGAAGATGGTACATCAGTGTTACAGTGCTCGCAGTGAATAGTTTGAAGTTCATTTTTCCTAGTTTCTTTACTACAAGTACTTTCTACAGCTACATCAGTATCTGCACGCTTTTTCCCTACTACTACCTGAGGGCAAGTAGATATTTGATGTACCTCTGCTAAGTGAGCCTGGTATTGCTCTACATTAGCGAAGTACAGCCCGCAAACATCACATAAAGCAGATGTTATGCTAGGGTGTTTTGATTTCATATGGCGCATGAAGTTATCTCGCCTTGTAAACGATGCCTCACACTGCTCGCAGGTGAACGTAGTAGACGCTTCTCCATGTTTCATTTTTAAATGTCGTGTAAGGGCATCTCGCCTTGTAAAAGTTACATCACACTGCGAGCAGGGAAACATCTGAAAAGAGAACAACCAATAGAGATTAGCCTAAAGTTGCGATGTTCAACCTATAGAGGTCGGACATGACGGTGAGTTTGAAATTATACGATTAACCTCTTCTATGGCATGCGGATTAAAGAAAATAACTATTTATCAATAGACTAAAGTTACGATGTTTTAGAAGAAACCAAGTTTCAGCCTGCTGAGGTCAGACATAGCTATGTGCGTGTTTGAAATTATAAAATTAACCTCGTCTATAGCACGTGGATTGAAGAGAACGACTATTTATCAATAGACTAAAGTTACGATGTTTTAGAAGAAACCAAGTTTCAGCCTGCTGAGGTCAGACATAGCTATGTGTGTGTTTGAAATTATAAAATTAACCTCGTCTATAGCATGAGGATTGAAGAGAACAACTATTTATCAATAGACTAAAGTTACGATGTTTTAGAAGAAACCAAGTTTCAGCCTGTTGAGGGCAGACATAGCTATGTGTGCGTGTTTGAAATTATCAAATTAACCTCGTCTATAGTATGCGGATTGAAGAGAACAACTATTTATCAATAGTCTAAAGTTACGATGTTTTAGAAGAAACCAAGTTTCAGCCTGTTGAGGACAGACATAGCTATGTGTGCGTGTTTGAAATTATAAAATTAACCTCGTCTATAGCATGAGGATTGAAGAGAACAACTATTTATGATTAGCTTAAAGTTACGATGTTTTAGAAGAAACCAAGTTTCGGCCTGTTGAGGACAGACATAGCTATGTGTGCGTGTTTGAAATTATAAGATTAACCTCGTCTATAGCATGAGGATTGAAGAGAACAACTATTTATGATTAGCTTAAAGTTACGATGTTTTAGAGGAAACCATGTTTCAGCCTGTTGAGGACAGACATAGCTATATGTGCGTGTTTGAAATTATAAAATTAACCTCGTCTATAGCATGAGGATTGAAGAGAACAACTATTTATGATTAGCTTAAAGTTACGATGTTCGGAAGAAACCAAGTTTCAGCTTGTTGAGGTCAGACATAGCTATGTGTGCGTGTTTGAAATTATAAGATTAACCTCGTCTATAGCATGAGGATTGAAGAGAACGACTATTTATCAATAGACTAAAGTTACGGTGTTTTAGAAGAAACCAAGTTTCAGCCTATTGAGGACAGACATAGCTGTAAGTTTGAAATTATAAGATTAACCTCGTCTATAGCATGAGGATTGAAGAGAACAACTATTTATGATTAGCTTAAAGTTAAGATGTTTTAGAAGAAACCAAGTTTCAGCCTGTTGAGGACAGACATAGCTACGTGTGCGTGTTTGAAATTATAAAATTAACCTCGTCTATAGCATGAGGATTGAAGAGAACGACTGTTTATCAATAGACTAAAGTTACGATGTTTTAGAAGAAACCAAGTTTCAGCCTGTTGAGGACAGACATTGCTGTAAGTTTGAAATTATAAAATTAACCTCGTCTATAGCATGAGGATTGAAGAGAACGACTATTTATCAATAGACTAAAGTTACGATGTTTTAGAAGAAACCATGTTTAAGCCTGTTGAGGACAGACATAGCTATGTGTGCGTGTTTGAAATTATAAAATTAACCTCGTCTATAGCATGAGGATTGAAGAGAACAACTTTTTATGATTAGCTTAAAGTTACGATGTTCGGAAGAAACCAAGTTTCAGCTTGTTGAGGTCAGACATAGCTATGTGTGCGTGTTTGAAATTATAAGATTAACCTCGTCTATAGCATGAGGATTGAAGAGAACGACTATTTATCAACAGACTATAGTTACGATGTTTTAGAAGAAACCAAGTTTCAGCCTGTTGAGGACAGACATAGCTGTAAGTTTGAAATTATAAGATTAACCTCGTCTATAGTATGCGGATTGAAGAGTACAACTATTTATCAATAGTCTAAAGTTACGATGTTTTAGAAGAAACCAAGTTTCAGCCTGTTGAGGACAGACATAGCTATGTGTGCGTGTTTGAAATTATAAAATTAACCTCGTCTATAGCATGAGGATTGAAGAGAACGACTACTTATCAATAGACTAAAGTTACGATGTTTTAGAAGAAACCAAGTTTCAGCCTGTTGAGGACAGACATAGCTATGTGTGCGTGTTTGAAATTATAAAATTAACCTCGTCTATAGCATGAGGATTGAAGAGAACAACTATTTATGATTAGCTTAAAGTTACGATGTTCGGAAGAAACCAAGTTTCAACGAATAGAGGTCAGACATACCTTAAAATCTTCGCACTGCAGACTGTTACTCGGATGAATAAAATGCGTACGCTCAAGCCTGTAACTCGAATGATAATATTCTGGTCGAATCTAAAAAGAAAAGAACAAACATATATGAATGTAGTGTAGGGTGTATCAGCTAGCCTAGTTATCTTTACAACTCAAAGTTCGAAAACATGCCTCAAAAATGAATGTGCTGCAGACTGTTACTCGGATAAATAAAATGCGTACATTCAAGCCTGAAACTCGAATGATAATATTCTGGTCGAATCTAAAAAGAAAAGAACAAACATATATGAATGTAGTGTAGGGTGTATCAGCTAGCCTAGTTATCTTTACAACTCAAAGTTCGAAAACATACCTTAAAAATGCACGTGCTGCAGACTGTTACTCGGATGAATAAAATGCGTACGTTCAAGCCTGTAACTCGATTGGTACCTAAAAAAAGAAAAGAACAAACATATATGAATGTAGATGTCTATTACCTAGCGTAGAAGTTGCTTTGCAAAAAGTAACTAACAGTTCTACCTCACCTTAAGATAAAGGCTGAAGAATAATATTCACAGCAGACAGTACTTAGACGGGAGATGTGTGTACGTAATAAACGCATACAGAGAACTGTGAGTGCTTCACGCAGACTGCAGCGAGTCAATATGCTGCTTGTTACCAAGCGGATGTGAAAATCGCTGACAACTGCAGTACAGTCGGAACGAAGTGTTTATGCAACAAGAGCTCTCCTGTAGTCCCGCAGGCTGACGTATTTAAGCCGGAATCGAACCTCCTGTTGATGCCGAGGTGGCAGAATTTAAGATTTCTGCAGCGGATCGAGCCTTAGAAAGTTAGCGCGCGATCCTCGACTTCTGGACTTAAACGGGAGGGTACTAAGCTACATACGCGGTATTCCTTATCTGTAGGCACTTAAAGGTATTGAGCTAAAACTACATTTAGCTAGATCATGTTATGACGATCGCGCAGGCCCCTCGCCTAGCATTTGCTATTTTTTACGGCTTCTAGTTCGAACCCGCTATCTTCCGAAGTAGCGAGAATGATTGAAGAGTGTTGAGGGAGATTCATTTGTCGGATGGAGGCGTTAAGCTGTGTGCAGGCTTCTTCGGTAGGAGTAGGCTATGTGCCGGTACCGGGACATCTAGTTATGGATTTAAAATCCTAGTCAGGAAGGGTAACCGGTCGTAAAACTATGGTGTATGATCTAAGAGGCGGGGTGTGCAAAAAAGCCAGCATTAAGTAAGGGCTGTTGATAGGGGGCGTTAAACCTTGTGCAGACTCCTTCGAAAATGATTTTTGAGTACAAGACGTTGATGGTGATTCATCTGTCGGATGGAGGCAATAAGCCTTGTGCAGGCTTCTTCGGTAGGAGTAGGCTATGTGCCGGTACCGGGATATCTAGTTATAAAACCCGCTATAACAAATTTATCGCGTATACTGCAATTTAAAATCCTAGTCAGGAAGGGCAACCGGTCGTAAAACTATGGTGTATGATCTAAGATGCGGGGTGTGCAAAAAAGCCAGCATTAAGTAAGGGCTGTTGATAGGGGGCGTTAAACCTTGTGCAGACTCCTTCGAAAATGATTTTTGAGTACAAGACGTTGATGGTGATTCATCTGTCGGATGGAGGCAATAAGCCTTGTGCAGGCTTCTTCGGTAGGAGTAGGCTATGTGCCGGTACCGGGACATCTAGTTATAAAACCCGCTATAACAAATTTATCGCGTATACTGCGATTTAAAATCCTAGTCAGGAAGGGCAACCGGTCGTAAAACTATGGTGTATTATCTAAGAGGCGGGGTGTGCATAAAAAAAAGCCAGCAATAAGTAAGGGCTGTTGATAGGGGGGCGTTAAACCTTGTGCAGACTCCTTCGAAAATGATTGTGAGTACAAGACGTTGATGGTGATTCATCTGTCGGATGGAGGCATTAAGCCTTGTGCAGGCTTCTTCGGTAGGAGTAGGCTATGTGCCGGTACCGGGATATCTAGTTATAAAACCCGCTATAACAAATTTATCGCGTATACTGCGATTTAAAATCCTAGTCAGGAAGGGCAACCGGTCGTAAAACTATGGGGTAAAAATTTCAACATATAGAGATCAGACATGGTTGTAAGTTTGAAATTATAAGATTGACCTCTTCTATAGCATGAGGATTGAAGAGAACAACTATTTATCAATAGACTAAAGTTGCAATGTTCGGAAGAAACCAATGTTTCAACCTACTGAGGTCGGATATTGTCGTGAGTTTTACTAAGCTCAGTCTACATCTACAGTACCCCCTACCTGTTAGCAACAACACGAAACGCTGAGGTACCGAAATATACAAGTTCTACAAGCTGACGTATTTGTACTATGATTGAACGGGGAGGTTTGAGCTCAGCTCGAGAAGCTGCTAATAATTTTAATGCGAACTGTACGCGTTTAGCGGACTTCGTACCCTGCTGAGGCAAACACATTCCAGGTAGGAGCTAGCGAGCCGGATGCAGCTTGCGTGCGCGCGCGTGTGTGTAGGCATGCTTCAAAAACACATCCCAGATATTTTTTCCTCGTTCTAGAGTCTGTTACCCTTCCTGATGTAACAAGACTAGGATTTATTTTTTAGACTGCACTTGGCTAGAAATAGCTACATAAAATTATTATATAGAAGGAGAATTGCCGGCTCCTACAGTTTGGTTTGGTGTGCCTGCCTCTCACTCGGCAGTCTCGGGTTCGATTCTCTTGGGGTTAAAAATATGTTTTACAGAGTTCAAATCGCAAGAATCCGTTTTACGATCGATTGCCCTTCCTGATGCAAAACTGGGTATATCTAGCCTCTTACATCATACACTATTGTTTACGACCGGTTGCCCTTCCTGACGTCAAAGAACTCGGATTAAGAATCTGTTTTACAACTTCTAACACGAGAATCGGGGATTTACAGCTAGATACACTTCTTAGATTTTAAATCGCTGTATCACGAACTATTGTTTTACAGCCGGATGCCCTTCCTGACGCAAAACTAAGATTTTTAAATCGCAAGAATTTGTTGAGTTGCCCTTCCTGGTGCAAAACAAGCAGTATCTAGCCTCTTACATCATACACTATTGTTTTCGACCGGTTGCCCTTCCTGACGACAATGAACTCGGATTAAGAATCTGTTTTACAACTTCTAACACGGGAATCGGGGATGCCCTTCCTGACGCAAAACTAAGATTTTTAAATCGCAAGAATTTGTTGAGTTGCCCTTCCTGATGCAAAACTAGCAGTATCTAGCCTCTTACATCATACACTATTGTTTTCGACCGGTTGCCCTTCCTGACGTCAATGAACTCGGATTAAGAATCTGTTTTACAACTTCTAACACGGGAATCGGGGATTTACAGCTTAAAGATCGCGGATGACAGCTGTCAGAAAAGCATATAGGTTTGTAAAGCACGTACAATTTACCGCCACCACATAGAGGGCAGCACGGTGATTAAAGATGGGGGTTGACTTCTGTCAAAAAAAAGCATGTTGATTTGTTTCCAAACAAGAGCACGTGGAATTTGCCGCCACCACATAGAGGGCAGCACTGTTCTCTCTGGATTAAAGATGGCGGATGACAGCTGTCAAAGGTAAGTAGCTAAAGAGGGCAGCACGGTGATTAAAGATGGCGGTCGACAGCTGTCAAAAAAAAGCATGTTGATTTGTTTCCAAACAAGAGCACGTGGAATTTGCCGCCACTACATAGAGGGCAGCACTGTTCTCTCTGGATTACAGATGGCGGATGACAGCTGTCAGAAAAGCATATAGGTTTGTAAAGCACGTGGAATTTGCCGCCACCACATAGAGGGCAGCACTGTTCTCTCTGGATTAAAGATGGAGGATAACAGCTGTCAGAAAAGCATATAGGTTTGTAAAGCACGTGGAATTTGCCGCCACCACATAGAGGGCAGCACTGTTCTCTCTGGATTAAAGATGGCGGATGACAGCTGTCAGAAAAGCATATAGGTTTGTAAAGCACGTGGAATTTACCGCCGCCACATAGAGGGCAGCATGTTGATTAAAGATGGCTGCTATCAAAAAGCATTTTTCAAATTATCCGCCACCACAAAGAGGGCAGCACTGCGCTCTATAGATTAAAGATGGCGGATAACAGCTGCACGTGGCTTTGTTTACCTCGCGCTAGTTAGGTTAAGTTGGTACTACTGAGGTTTAGGCCCGTCAAGATGGCAGTACTGAGGTTAGCGATGCGTTGTTGTCGATGACAGCTGTCAAAACGCACGTGGCTTTGTTTACAAATTCAAATCTCGCGCCAAAATTCAAATTTCCCGCGGGAGGTGGAGGCCTCTCCCGAGAGCCTGAGGTGGAGGTGGCGCCCGAATCCCTGTATTATACTACTGTAGAACATTTAATTTCCAGTCTTTTATTATGTCTAGTGCATTTTCACCGTTCTAGTTACAACAATGTATTCATAAATGTAGATTTTGATTATCAGGTCTATAAACGACGAACAAAGCTGACGTTGAAATATTGTTCAGTCGTCATGGAAAGGAACTGACTGGCGATGGTCGTGATGACAGCCTCCAGCAGTCTCTGCTTTGGGCATGATGACGTGCTTGGTGTAGGTTAATGCGGTCAGTCTTTTGATCAGGTCCATCTATCGCGATAGCTCGGTTTTGGGCCATTGCCGTTGAATTTGCCTTCAGTGGTGAGTCTTTCAATTGCCTCTGCTCTCCTGTCACTGTGAACAAAGTACTTGAGTGTTTTTATTTCGCTAATTAGGGACGATAGTTTTGCTCTGATGTCTTGATGTTTCATGATTGATTCACATTTCGGTGTGGCACAGAAGGGGAAAGTTACTTAAAATATTCCACTCTCTGCCATGGTAGAAGTAGTGTACTGCTGTTCCCTACACTGAATTCAGGGGAAATCCTGTACTGTGACAAACACTCAGGCAACGATGACGTTCTTACTATTACCACTCCAAGTACATAACGAATATATTATATCAGTACCGACAGGATTTAATATTGTCTTCACCCACACTATGTTCACGAGATTGATGCCTCAAGCTCCTGATATGAAGTAATGCTCTTATCTTTCAATGAAGGTGTATTTCGTCCCGTTCCCTCAATGAATTATCCCGTTCTGACCAATTCTAGAAGTGATTATGTACCATGTTGTTATAACGGAATCAACAGTACTTCTTTCTTCGAAATTGTAAGTTGTGGAGTAGTGTGAAAAAACAAGATATGTGTGACGATATTCTACCGACGTCATAACAGTAGGAATACACTAGAGCAAAAATTGAAGGAAACAGCTCGATAAAATCAACAATCCTGTCTCCCTCACTCGTCTAGGAATGATTAAAATACAAGATGAAAATTAGATCCATCGTTACAGGTTTTTCAATATTTCACTCTAAAGGAAGACTCTTTCTCTTCTTCCTACAATTCAGTTTACGTCGTTCCAACACAGATAACAGATATATCATATGGCGACCATGGGATGAGAAAGGGATAGAAGCGGGAAGGAAGTGACCGTGGTCTTGATTGAGGTACAACACCAGAATGTGGCTGGTGTGACAATGGGAATCCACGGGAAACTATCTTCGAGGATGCCAATAGTGGGGTTCGAATCCGCTATCTCCCGAATACAAGCTGTCAGGCAAATGACAAAAACCGCGTAGGCTTTCGCACTGTAGAGACGAAATTCTAAGTAAACCAGAAGTATACTCAAATTGTTGCCATTTGGACTACCAAGCTTGTGCATCAAACCAGGTTGCATTCGTTGTCTTTCTCGTTTGTTTTCTGAGTTCATCCGTTCCACTAGTGCATGGAAAACAACTAGAAAATTTGTGTTTGTAATTATCAGTAGTTCTTCGACGCTTTGTAACAATTCCTTTTTTTTTGTATTTGTTTTACTTCGCACCGGCACAGATAGGTCTTATGAAGACGATGGAATAGGAAAGGCCTAGGAAGTGAAGGAAGCGCCGTGGCATTAATTAAGGTGCAGCCCCGGCATATGCCTTGTGTGAAAATGGGAAACCATGGAAAACCATATTCAGGGCTGCCCATAGTGGGACTCGTACCCACTATCTCCCGATTACTGGATACTGGGCGCACTTAAGCGACTGCAGCTATCGAGCTCGGTGTAACAGTTCATTCCCAGTGTGAATAAATAAATGTTATGGGTTTTTTACGTCCCACTAACTAGGTTTACGGTTTTGGAGACGCGGACATGCCGGAAATTTCGTTTCGCAGAAGATCTTTTGCACAGCAGTAAATCTATCTCTAAATTAATGTTCATAATAAGTAAACGGAAGATCAGACACGAAGTATTAATAAAATGAAAAAATGCATTACATTATTTTACAAAGCGTAGTTAGGAATACACTCTAATTTTGCGCTGAAAACCTTACAAATATTCTGAAGTTCAGCATTATCTCTAAGAGTGTATTCGTGTCTGTACGAATGGAAAGATGGAATACATATGATAAAATGAATTTGGATATAACAGAGGTTGGAAAATAAACTGATTTATACGTTGTTTATGAATTAAAGGACATCTGTTAAAAATCCGAAGGCTATACCATAAATTTGGAAATCAGAATTAGTAAAAATATATCCCGAAACGTGAAGTGACATTAGAAAATTCTTATGCAAGTTTTAAGACCAGATAGGGGTCGTCTTTGCAAGCCTCTGTGGATTTTCATAATCAACTGGGATACAAATTATGGGGATGTTTTTGTGGTTAGCATATGGGGTCGGTTGGCCACGCGGGTTCCCTCGCGCCCCTCGCTAACACCGCTGCGGTTACAATTCTGGTCCATTCTCCACAGGGCATGCTACAGGGCTTCCAATTCCACTGAACCTTGGATCCAATTGGCGATCATTCTGAAATTAAGGGTAACTCTGTCAATCAGCAAGTAACTATACAACTTACCGCACTCTTGAATGAAAGTGTGGACTCTATATTTGGTAACGCTGCTATGATTTCAATCAAATCGCTCTATTTGTTTGCATGTACCGTTTCAAAGTAATGCTCCATGGCTAAACGGTTAGCCTTCTGGTCTTTGGTCACCAGGGTTTGATTCCCGGCGGTGTCGGGAATTTTAAACATAATTCGTTAATTTCGCTAGCACGGGGGCTGGGTGTATGTTTCTTATTAATCATAATTAGAAACGAGAATTATAGGCACTAAAAACAGTTAAAATAGACAGGCATATAGGTTCTTAAATTAGCCAAAATAGGCATTAAAATAGGCACTAACATGTAAAATAGGCAACAAAATAGGCATGGAAAATGTCTTATAATTTAATAACACACTCAGTTACTATATATGGAATTTACAAGCAACGTTTCAATGTTTTCCGGTAACAATCTCGTTTTCCTCTCATGCATAATGTTTTTGTACTGAGAGAAAGATCTCTCAACATCACATGTAGTGAATGGACACACCTTCAATGAAGTCACTTCATCTGGTTTTATTTCGCTGACAGCGGCTCCCTTCCCAGAGGTTCGGTCAAAACTTCCCTTGACTTCTTCGACATTACTAAATGACTCCACCAGTGGCATGCCACTCTTCTCCAACTTGCTGATTGCTCCCGGCAGTTTGTTGACATTTGAAGATGCTCCTACTTATGATCTGAAAAATAACTAAACTTACATAAATTATATTGTCCCTACATCTTAAATTTCTACAGTTGGGCTAATTGGCAATAATGCTTAGTATATATATCATGCACTTGTTTCATAAAAATAAGACAATTATATATGATATTTCTAGAATAACAAAACTTTATGTAGGAACAAGGGAATTAGTAATTTACATGGAAATATGTCTTCAAGGATTTTCTTTTATAATTTATCAGTATCGTGTCAAGTTCACTGGGTGAAAAATATAATAAAAAAGACGTGAAACGATACCAGAGTAGCGTAGAGGAGAGATCCGTTCCTTATGCTTGCCAAGGACCCAACAAGCTGGCCCTAGCAGTATTCGGAGGCACTATAAATCTCAGATTTGTGAACATTTTATTTGTTTTTATTCGCCGGCTTTGGTCAGCCGGGTAAGCTGCCTGTTGCCTGCAGTAGATCCTGCATAATGTGCGCCTACAAGGCCGCCACTCTCGTTGAAAATTGAAAACCGCGTAATTTGAAACTGTCGTGACATGCGCCAATAACCTTATTTACCGGGCGATTTGGCCGGCGGTTAGGGGCGCGCAGCTGTGAGCTTGTATCTGGGAGATAGTGGGTTCGAATCCCACTGTCGGGAGCCAAGAAGATGGTTTTTCGTGGTTTCCCATTTTCACACCAGGCAAATGCTGGGGCTGCACCTTAATTAAGACCACGGCTGCTTCCTTCCCACTCCTAGCCCTTTCCTATCCCATCGTTGTCATAAGACCTGTGTCGGTGCGACGTAAAGCAGCTAGCAAGAAATAACAACTTATTTTTGTCGCAATTTAGCATGTCTCTGGAGGGGACGTTAGAGGATTGTTAACCTGGGATCTTACTCCCCTCTGACTCTCTTTGCTTCCTCCCCCCCCCCCCAAGCACAACGGTTACTAACCGGACCTCACCAATCCAGACCAACGGTCTTCTAGTTGGCCTGTTCTTGTAAAGGTAATCTTGGCAACCTTGTAAAACACGCTGTGACATCGTCTTAGCCGGGCTACATTGGATCTGCAACCTATGCTTCGCGAAAGCTTAGCGGAAGTGTAATAGATTTCCCGATATTTTATAGGGAGTTTTAAAAATTGCATTTCAGTTGTAAATCTCTTGTTTTCACAGGAAATGAATCACAGCTCTAAATACCGATTTAATTTTCATCCATTCTGTGACAAGAGACCACCGGCGTTCTAACTCCTCGTTCAGTAAATTAATGATTATTTGCATTTTAGCAATATAAATTATTGAAAGTTCACGACTAATACAGCATTACAACAAAACAACTTGCCACAATACATAAATTAATAGGCCTATATACGTTACAATGGAATGCAATAATAGTTCTCAATCACAAATAAGATAAAAGGAAGAAACGAACTTACCTCCTTACATCAAATCTGACAGACTACCTTTCCATCCGTAGTGAAATTGGGATTCCCTGTGATCCACTGCTTCAGCCAGTAGGACCTCGACGATTTTTCTTTGGGCATTGCCGCAAACACACTTCTTCTTCTTCATCCACTTCACAATAAATCACAACACGTTCTGAACGTAAAGCGTACGCGTACAACAGTTCGCATCGAAAGGGAGGTACAGGGCATATGGGTTGCGCAACGTATTTCGGCGTTGACTTGTTCTGGCATATGTCTAAGGAGGTTGGAGGGGTTGAAGGCTTCGAGGTCAAATTATTCCTTGCTTCTCCTCAGGGAAATTTCCCTATAACTATTTATGTGATGAACACAGCACGCATACCCAGTCCCCGAGCCATCGGAATTAACCGATGAAAGTAAAAAACAAAGACCTGGCCGGTAATAGAACTCGGGACTCCCTTGACAAAAGGTCAGGATGCTAACCATGTAGCCACTTTTTAAAACCAAAACTTTTATTCTATGCTGCTATATTTACATTCACACATGAAATAAATCTGTACTTGACAGGTACTGGTGAAATAGTTTTGGAACTGTTCCTTAGTTCATTCACTGTCAGGTAAAAAAAACTTACCCCTTCAAGGTGTTAATTCAAACTAAAACATAAAAAACACAAATACACATTACATATCAATACAGTTCAAATAGTGGACATACCTATCTTCTAGCAGTCCACTTTCACTCCGTTTCCAACTGTATTTCCTCATGATATTCAAGAGAGCCGGTAGTATGACACCCTCAACACTGCCCAAAAAGTATGTAATGTATTAACCTATTAGCCATATGATCGGTTGCTGTTTGATCTGGGGAAAGGCCATTGCAGACAGTCGAATCAGCTTCCTGTCATCGATGTCTCCAAGAGTAAGGTTCATGAGGCGACGCACCTGTCGTTTACACCCACTCCATGTGCGCACGGCATTTGTGTATGTTGTTAAGCGGTGTATCACTGTATCCATCGACTACACACCGTACAGCAAGGCGTTTGTTCCAGATGTATTTTGTGACGACGTTGTGCTGTTGGTACCAGATTGTCTAGGAAAAGTAATATTTGGGAATGTGCGTGCGACGAGAGATTCATATGCCTAATGTTTACCCACATCGTAGGCCAATGAGTGTAGAGGGCCGTGGACTCAATCCGTGGGGTGAAGTTCACAGCTCGTCGAATCATATTGTAGATGGTCTTGGTAGTGGCATTCGTTCCTGACGGTAAATCATTAACGACCTTTTGGAGGTTCAGTTGGTGATCTCTAAATGTTTTCGGCAAAGAACTGTTGTCACCGTGACTTGTGCTCCAAATGCCTCTGTACAGTACCTTCGAGAAGTATCCGACTTTAATAATATAGAAATATCATTTTTAAGAAGGAGAGCTTGGCATTTCGTTCCGTGTGCGATGAGTCCTAATCAACCAAGTTTACATGGGAGATACGGCCTTGCCATATGAACCAACCAATATATTTTGGGAGCCGGCTTTCAAAATTTTTAGGTAGCGGGAACACTTGAGCTAAGTACCGAACCTTTCAGAAAACATAGATGTTTGTCACCACAATCCTCTGATTTATATTCAAATTTCTTTGACGGAAGTTCATCATTACACCCCAAACATTAGCAATAAAGTTAGCTCAGTTGGTTTCTAAAGTACCGATCACAGTTTCTTATTTAACACCAAGGATCTTCACCTCACCAACAATGTGAAACCAGTCTTTCTGTACGATGTCTGTCCCATTGTTTAAGTTAAGCAAAGTAGATTTCCCTGGATTGGCTTTCGCCCCTGAAATAGCGCTGTATGTGAGAGATATGTTGAATGTCCTGTTCATCTCTTAGTAATACCGATATGTCATCAGCGTAAACACACATTGAACATTTATGTATATTCACTCTGTATCCTTGTAGCTGCGGTTGAACTGTTCTAAAAAATGGCTCCAGTCCTATGACAAAGATTAACATGGAGAGGGGACATCTTTGTGTCACCGATCTTTCTATCGGTATTGGCGTCGAAAGGAATCTGTTAAAGAGGATTCCAGATATAGAGTGGCAATTGATCATGTGGATGTAATCGGTCACTGTATCAAGGAATTTGAAGTGCTTTAAGACAATGTATAGGTACTGATGGATAACACGAAATTAATAGCTTGTTTGACAGGAGGCAGTTTAGGTTTAGGAAAGGTTATTCCACTGAAGATCAGTTTGTAGGATTTCAGCAAGATACAGCAGATATCCTGGATTCAGGAGGCCAAATGGACTGTATTGCGATTGACGTATCTAAGGCATTTGATAGAGTAGATCATGGAAGACTACTGGCAAAAATGAGTGCTATTGGACTAGAAAAAAGAGTGACTGAATGGGTGGCTATACTTCTAGAAAATAGAATTCAGAGAATTAGAGTAGGCGAAGCTTTATCTGACCTGTAATAATTAAGAGGGGAAATTCCTCAAGGCAGTATTATTGGACCTTTATGTTTTTTTTATATATATCAATGATATGTATAAAAAAGTGGAATCAGAGATAAGGCTGTTTGCAGATGATGTTATTTTGTACAGAATAATAAATAAGTTACAAAATTGTGAGCGGCTGCAGGGTGACCTCGATAGTGTTGTGAGATGGACGGTGGACAATGGTTTGATGATAAACGGGGTTAAAAGTCAGGTTGTGAGTTTCACAAATAGGAAAAGTCCTCTCAGTTTTAATTACTGTGTTGATGGGGTGAAAGTTCCTTTTGGGGACCATTGTAAGTACCTAGGTGTTAATATAAGAAAAGACCTTCATTGGGGTAATCACATAAATATGATTGTTACTAAAGGGTACAGATCTCTGCACATGGTTATGAGGGTATTTAGGGGTTGTAGTAAAGATGTAAAGGAGAGGGCATACAAGTCTCTGGTGATACTCCAACTAGAGTATGGTTTCAGTGTATGGGACCCTCACCAGGATTACTTGATTCAAGAAATGGAAAAATCCAAAGAAAAGCAGGTCGATTTCCTCTGGGTGATTTCCGACAAAAGAGTAGCGTTACGAAAATGTTGCAAAGTTTGGGTTGGGAAGATTTGGGAGAAAGGAGACGAGCTGCTCGATTAAGTGGTATGTTTCGAGCTGTCAGTGGAGAGATGGCGTGGGAGGACATCAGTAGACGAATGAGTTTGAGTGGTGTCTTTAAAAGTAGGAAAGATCACAATATAAAGATAAAGTTGGAATTCAAGAGGACAAATTGGGGCAAATATTCGTTTATAGGAAGGGAAGTTAGGGACCGGAACAACTTTACAAGGGAAATGTTCAATAATTTTACAATTTCTTTGCGAAAAGAAAAGGCTAGGAAAACAATCGATAGGGAATCTGCCACCTGGGCGACTGCCCTAAATGCAGATCAGCAGTGATTGTGATTGTGATTATGTGTGAATGCTTTATCAAGATCTATATTCAATAAGCTGAGATGGTCACTCGGCTGGGAGTCTATTTGCAAATGGGTATCGCGTACTTATCATAGATTTGTCAAAATGGTACGTCCGGAAACACTGCAACACTGCTCGGTTCTAATTCCATCTATCAGGACAGCCTTCAGGCGATGGGATAACACTCTGGTTAATATTTTATTATCACTCCATAGTAGAGTAACTGGCCTCAAGTCCTCCACCTGAAGGGTTCCCTTCTTTCTTGAGATGAGAACTACAGTACCTTCATGGTGAGTTTTACATAGGTCACGACGTTTCAATATAGTGCGAATAACGTCACAGAATTCCTTGCCGATAATAAACCGGTATTGTTTACAAAATTCATGTGAAACCCCGTCGATTCCTGGAAAGCGATTGGACGGAAGATCTCTTATGATGGTTTGAATTTCATCATCAGTATTTTCCATGCTAAGCAGTTCTTTACTTACTGGAGTAAGTTGGGTATCGCAAGACTGAGAAAAGGCTTTGACTTTGTTTATATTGATATATTCCATGGCGTATAACTGTTGGTAAAATGAGGAAATTTCTCTTCTTATGTCTTCCTGTGAAATCATCTCTCGTCCTACGGGCGATCTTATTTTATGAATGTACCGGCATTGTTGCTCTCGCTGTATACGTGCTATATAATAGACACTTGCAACTTCATCAGGTAGTGACATATGACCCTTCAGTGTTAAGTTTAATTGTGTGACCGTCCTCTGCAGTACCTTCAACAGTTTACCTTTAACATCATTAATCTCATTGTAATTTTGTACACCGGCATTATTCCTCTCCTGGAGCTGTCGGAGTTCACTGCAATATAATTCAGTTGTATCGCGTCTCTCTTGGGCCTTTTGACACGCAATGTTTTTGAAGAATCTTTTTATCCATGATTTGATTAACCGGTCCCGCCATTCTGCACTTTCGCTATATTTACATTCCTAAAGTATCCATTTATTCCAGTGTCTTAGAAAAGCTCCATTGCATTGATCACCCTGTAGTAGTGAGCAGTTCATTTTCCAGTATCATCTCCCTATATAGCAGAATTTGTGTGGGAAGTTTATTGTGCATACAACTGCGGGATGATTGTTGAAGCTAACAGGGATCACCTCGTAAGTTATAGGTTGAATGAGTGTTCGTGAAACATATATCCGGTCAAGGTGTGAGGAGGAGTTATACTGGATACAGTGAGCAAGGGGTATATTCAGCATATCCACAACATCGGTCAGTTTCAAGGGGCTTATGAGATAATTTAAAGCAGGGTTGGCCACATAATTTTGCCCCGTTCGAATCTTCTATTCGTTGAACACGATTACAATCCCAGGCGAGGATTGTTTTCTCTTTTATCTTATGCGGGCGTGGGAGTATATCGTTCCAAAAGAATGTCTTGGGTTGAACACGGTTGTGGTTCCCTGATAGTGTATAAACGTTTATTAGGATAGTGTCATAAATGTGTCCAGATATGATCCTTGCTGAATAGTGACTCTGCACATCTTCGATTTCCATATCGTGTCTTGTTATGAGTCCTGTTCCCCTACTAGCATTGCCGATGTTTATATATTGGCTATAGTATGAGGATATTGGTAACACAGCGATGTAAGAAAGCGATGTCAATATCATTAGCATGGAGAAATCGTTCCAGCAGTTGACATTTAAGGTGGCATTGTATAACATTGATGTTCACAGTAGCTACAGTCGTATCTGCACCATCAGCAATAGAACCAACTCCCTTGTACACAATATTCTATCAAAATTTCGTCCAATGGTCCAATTATTTACGAACCTCCGGAGATTTACGGCGGCTTCAGGAATTACTGCGGGTTTGTGTACGATATGGTTTAGGTACTTCTCGTGCACTATTTTTGCTAGCAGCTTTTGTCGGTAGAGTGTACGAATCTTTAGGAACTATAGGCGTGGGGGTTTTGTTATCCAGGATTCCAAGTAGGTAATATTCATTTTTCTACGGCTACGAATTCCGTCCTCATTTAGGTGTTAGTGTAGACCCAAATTGCTGTACCATTTCAATATCAGTGGGTTCAACTTCAGTGCCTTTAGTGTCATCTACATGCGCTCACTGCTGTTGGTGTGAGGGCATCATATGATTGGCAGGCTCAGGATGATTATCCACTCTTGCGTTGATGTAACTGGGGCCCATTTTCTTCTAGAGCGTCCATGTGATCCGCCCATGAGGGGGGTTTCGCTATGGTGGCCTCATTAACTTTAAGTTTGCTATACTCTTGTCCATGCTCAACATTATGGTCTGTCATTGTGTTATGTTTGTGTCCCTCAGAGTAAGGTTTTGTATGACTTCCTCGACATCCTTTGTATGTGAGGGTGGTTAGCTGTGTTAATGTGCTGTACAGTGGGTTCCATATTGTTTTGGTTGTCTGTGAAACCTGCATTTAAAGTATTAATTTATTCTAAGCTATGAAGTGCTGGTGAAGTAACGTCTTTACCAGCCTCACAAATGTCATTTATACAGTATTACCAGTTCCGTCAGAAGCAGTCAACATAGTGCTGTATGTCTGACGTCTGACTTACAAAGCCGGTCGGCTTCTACGATGAGGACAATCTACTTGTAAATGCGTTCTTTCTTTACAGTGAAAGCACGATTTCATTTCGCCCTCATAAGTTAGGAGAATTCTACAGTCATTAACGGTTAGTTGATTGGGTATAGGACACTTAAGTTCAATATTGATAACACGAATGCCGTTTCTTACGTCAGAAAATTCATAAGCGTTACTCCTCTTCTCGTCTCGAATGTCCTTGATCAGCCCGTAAGTTGACATCACGCGGGCACGGCGCTCGTTGTTTACTTCAGGTGGTAAGTTGAATACACGCAATCGCTTAGTCGAGGTGTCCGCAACAGTAATTGTCACATTATTTGAATGGCCATTAGAAAGACAAAAAACTTTCACACCTTCATGCTGGGATAATAACTTTTCATATAGTACAACAGAGACTAATCTGTATTAAGTATGCTCTCTTTTCCTCCAGCCCCCGTAGTTCCGCCCCATATATTATCCTACCGAAAACTACCGTTCTTAAGACTGACCTCAAGGTTTTATTGCTAATTCCCTAAAATTTGGTCACTAAAATTTTTACTGAGGATAAGGCTGCCATCCCCCTTACTCCTCACTCTTCAAAATTTGTTTATTTGTGTATGACGAACTGGGGTGGCAGTATGCAAAAGCTAAACTTACCTTCTTAATCTTCCCTTCTTCCCTCCCCATATTAAATCTAATGCAGATCACTTCTTGCATCTCTGTCTCAATATCCTCTACTAGTCCACTAATTTCTTTCTTTATTAGAACCACTATTCCTCCTAGGGTTGGTCCCTTATTCTTCTCCCTTCTTTTGTATTTATATTTAACCACAAACCCTTCCCATGTTATCTCCTTCCCTATTTCAAGCCATGCCTCCAAGAGTGCCACAATATCGTAATTTTCCAAAACTTCTTTAACTTTTTATTGCCTAATAGCCCTTCAATATTCACAAATCCTACTTTCCAATTTTGTTATAACTTACCCTCCCCCCTTCCAGATTACCTCCCCTATTCTTACTTCTTGTTACCATAGCCCTCTCACTCTATGACTCAATTTCTCCTTTTCTTAATATTTTATGTCGTTCTCTTCCCTCTTTATCCTCCGAACATTTATACATTTTACCCCACTGGTCTTTTACACTCATACTTCTTCCTTTGTTCATAGCTTCTTTTCCTTTCTGTTCGTCACACATCTCACCTCTTTTATCGTTCTCTTGACCACTGCACATGCTCTTAATGATTCTTGAGACTCTCCCTCGCTCACCACTACCCGACTCACTTCTTCCAAATCCGCACTCCGCTGCCCACTTCCTCCTGGATTGTTCTCCTCACTTACCTCTACCTGATCCATAATTCGTTCTGTGACATTCCTTCCATCTTGCATTGCCATCACTTCCACCTCCGTTCTGTCCTGATCGTCTATCGCTCTTTATTTAGCCACCGACAACTCTCTAAACCATTTTCTATTTGACACCACTAGCGTCTGCCCCCTTCCGTGTGCTTTCATCCCTTGATGTCTCGCCGTTCAAAGATGCCTCTTCAAAGTTTCCTTATTTTCAATTCCTTCTTTACCCATATCTCTCTTTACCCAGAATTTCTGTCCTTGTAAGTTGTTGGCGTTTCTTAACACTATTTTTGCTTTTAAAGTAGAAAAAACTTTACTCTAATTGGTCTGCGTCATTTAGCTTTACCCACTCTTTCCACATCGTCTATATCCACTTCACTAAAGTTTTTTTTTTGCTAGGGGCTTTACGTCACACCGACACAGATAGGTCTTATGGCGACGATCACTAAAGTTTATCTTCATCTTGTTCTGAATGACCTCCACCACCTTACAAATTATGTCCACCTTGCCTTCCTTCTCATCTTCTTGAACGCCATATACAAACATGGATTTCTTCATCCTCTCTTGGTTGCACACTTCTGCTTCTTTCTTCATCTTGAATACCTCTTCTTCTAGATATTTTACTTTCCCTCTTAACAGCTCTACTTCTTTCTCATTACTACACGTCCTTTTCATCGATTCTTCTGTCTTTGCTTCTATTCATTTCTTCATATTCCCTATCTCCTTTGATTGCTCTTTCATCATATCCTTTATTTCTTTCATCTGGTAACAAGGGCAGGTTTCTTGAATGACTTCCCTCACTATCTCCTTGATTTCCGCCAAACCTTCCCAGCTGAAGTTGCCACTGGTATTCGGGTCGGGGTTTATTTCCACCACCCCCAAATGACCAGGAGCACAGCTATCACTACTGCCGCCAGTACCGCCTCAACCATCTTTCCCAGCTCTTCTTTTTTCTCCAAACCATTCTTGGAATTCTTCCCCTGCTTCCACTGCCACCTCCCAATCGCTGCCCGGTACTGTTCCACTCTCACCATACTTCAAGGCACGCACTGCACAACGCGTCCACACTCACCGCTTGCTCAAGCTATACTGTGATTCATTTTACTACCCACGCAGTACTTGAGGTGGAAGAAGTGTCAATCGATGCCAGCAAGGATGGAACTTACCTTTACAATAGTTATCTTTGCTATTATGATTCTGAGGGGGGTATCATGAAGAACAGCACAAGGAACTAGTCATGGTACAAGAATGAACACAGTACCGCGCAGTACAGGGATGAAAGTGGAGTCCAAGAACAGCACGATACAGTGCATGAGAATTTTGAGAAATGGAGAAAGAAAAGTAATGTGAGGAAATTTAAGACGAATATGATGAAAAGCAATGAAGAAAGAAGAGAGAGATGAGCAATAGGAACTGCAGGTAAGGATATTCAAGTGTATAGAATGTGAATTGCAGGAGAACACCAGATTATGCATGGAAATGAAATGGAGGATACAATGGGTGTTTACCAGCACAGATTTTGCATCTGTATCTCGTACGTAACAAGGATATACCCAAAAAATACCAAAGAAATACTCACAATATACTATATATTACTTATCTATAATGACGTAAGACGCTGTATCATGGCCAGTGACGACTGAGGCGAGAATAAGTGATCTTCTATCTTGTTTGTTGTCAGGTAGATTAGGCAGATCTTAAACTCATGTTTCAATGTGTCACAAAACTTCCGATTAGCAGCGTGATGAAACCACAAGCATAATATGAGGTAATCTTAATTCGATCGGTGAATGAACTTCTTCTGAACTGCTGTATCTATGGCGCTCTTCTGTTCAGCGTGTGATTTCGGTCGATTCATGTGTGTGTGTGTGTGTGTGTGTTTTACCCGACTTCTCTACACGTTAACATGCCGCACGGCTTTGATGTACCTTGCCTAGTGCCGCTTCAGTAGACTAAGTAGAAATATGTTTTGACTCAAACCGCACCAGCGAGAGCATGCGGAATCCAATGAAGACCAGAGAATGCTGGATGACAGTTGCTTGTCAAGTCCACATAGAGTGACTCGCGGTGTTGTAATATCTTGTCGTCTTGTTCATTACTGTGCCAGTTCGCTTGAGCAGCAAAATTGAAACAAACAAACCCTGCACTGCGGAAACAAATCTGATCACTCCGCGTTCCCCTCTTTCCATCCCACTCGTGTCTAGGCAGCCACCTGTGGTGTAGGTAGTTAACGTTTAGAGAAGTCCAGGAATACCTAGTTTGCAGGTTGTTGTTGTTGTTGTTTGATTTGAGAACTTTTGAATCGTGATCAACAATCCACTGTCCACCAAATTTCTCTAGCTGTAACAGAGCTTAATGATCTCTAAGCACCATCTTTGGTTGGCGAATATACTGCGAGAATATATTTTGAGTTGTAAAGGCCATCCCATGTTCAATGGAGCTTTCCTTGGAGGACTAGTTACGCGAATACGTCCGTCGAATATCCTCACTAATAGCTGCTTATGACCATTTGAATTAAGTCATGAGTTGTCGTTCATGAACACGAGCCCTGTAACAAGAGGACCTCTGAAACGATGAAGATAGGAAAGATCAACTACAGTGGTACTTACTGACTATAGCACCTTATTCCAGAACTGAATTATAGTGCTACACATTTGCCAAAAATAACACCTCCCAGACAAGAACACCACGGCTAACATTTCGATCCCTACGTCAGTGATATTTATTCATTAAAATCTCTCACCAAATTAGCTAGTAAACAGTTTTCCTGCAAAATCTAAATCTATTCTCATCAGTGAAGAACATTCTTATCCATTCCTGTACTATGCATTACTTACTTTCTCCACATAACTGTAAGACTGTAAGTATATTTGTCTTCGGTAAGCAGATATGTGTGCGCGCGTGTGTGTGTGTCTGTGGTATAATCACATCGTTTGAACTCTTGAGTTCCATTTTCCACTCTTTGAACTTCTTCGAGTGCCTCAATCGTATTTGCCGCTTGTAACTTCGTTCAGTTATTCTATAAAGGCCATTCCACACTAAGAAACCAAACGAACGTTCGAAAAAACGATGTTCACCGTTCAAAACCTGGATTCAAATGCTTCCCTTGGAATGAACTTGGCGTTGTTCTCTCACGCCGTACTTATGGCATGGTCCTGGGCATAGCCTACGTAGCCACGTATTCAGATATCCCTTAGGCTTACATAGGTTAACTGCAAGGGAATTTAAATGAATGAACATAAGACTGGAGACGTTAGTAACCAACACTCATGATCGTGATTCATTGATGATGTAGTTCATCAAGCTGAACCTTCGCTCAAATTACATAGATGCGCGTGGCAATGTGGAAATTATTGTAATGTCTTGTGACACATTACCTGGGATGATTTCGACGCCAAGTTTGTCTGCTAAGTCTTATATTGGAGAGTATTCAATCGGTTTAAATCGCCAGAAGATTCTTCTTTCTTCATTTAAAAAGCAACGCATATCTCGTTGCTGAATTCAGTAGGACCTGGTAATACTGTACAATGCCTCGCAACAGTCCGTCATCTTAAGTGTTTGAATCAGTCCATAACCTAGATGCCATTTTGTCTGCAACAGCTGAATAAAGTGTTTAGAGTTTATTGAGATTATATTCGGATTGTTTTCTAAGTAGGACATTTCAAACACACCACTGTGTAGTCGGAAGTTAAAACCTAATAACCGGATGGCGTATTAGAAAGAAAAGAACCAATACGGAAGGTAAGTACGCAGAATATCAGAGGTCATATTTAACGAGTGGAGACAAGCAGAGGCCATACGGCGTATACCCGAGTATACCCTCAACTACAGCCCAGTACATAATGGACGGTTTACCTTCCCCTTGCGATCTAGTTTTATACAACCTGCTGCGTAAACTTCCCTCTCCCTAAACCGGGGTAATATAAGGAGATGTGTGGTTACGGGGTAGAAAACAGCATGAATCGTGAACGCCACTAGTAATTCATTATGAGTAACCTGAATGAACCCGTAAAACTAGCACTGGTACGAAGAACATGTACCTTACAGCAGGAGATGCACACAGACCAGGAACTGCTGCTGTATAGGATGGGAACTGCCCGCTGCCGGTCAAGCCTAACAACAGCTTACGTCTGCAGGGGATGCGGTCAGAGATCTGAAAATGAATAGTGCTCGAAAGTTACGGGGTTAAAATCAATCGCAAATATGTTTGATATATGTTTTTGATGTGTGTAATAATGAACATCGAATTTGTAAAGGGTGTTTTTATACATGTATCAACAGTATGTACCAGATTTCAGGTGATAATGTAAATTTTTCATGAAACAATCGATTCATTTAATCGATTATTTCATGCGGGATGCGTTCTGTAACTGTAAAGCAGGGTTACAGGTTTCATTCAGCACTTATTATTATTATTATTATTATTATTATTATTATTATTATTATTATTATTATTATTATTAGTATTAATTGACAGGATTAATTACATTTTATATTCTGATTTTCATAATTTAGACTGTAATATAATTAGGTATCACGCATATTATGTCATTTAATCATAGGATAAGGGAACTTTGTTCGTAGTTATTCTGTACATTAATAAGTGAGAACACCAGTTTGCACAAAGATTCTAACATTTAAGCCCGTAATTATTCGTATGCAGATTCGTACAAAGCAGATCATGCAGGGCTATTAATACCTTCAATGAATGTCTACTTTGGAATCAGGATTGAAGTAGGTTGAAGTGGGACAGAAGGACAGAGAGACGGGGAAAAGTAGGTACATTACTTGTTACCAAACACCCGTGCCTTGATCTCTATCATAATTAGTCCACGTATTTATTACATTTGAAATACTGTCTGATGGGGGAAATACCCGTGCCTCACTTTCTTCATGTTACAATGGACAGAATTAATAGTGTATACTTCTTTAACACATTTCTTTATACATCTGGAATGGAGATAGAAACCTACCGAAAAATTATCATCTTGCGATGGAAATAAGACGAAAAATATAAACACGGTAGTTCTCAGATACTTGACTTGGATCAGTGTCGGATCAAAACTGACAATGGAAGATCTAGCTGGAGAAATGAAAAATGGGCCTCAATCTAAAGTGGAACCGAAGTGAACCTCTAAAGGTACATTTTTATCATCCGCATCTTACCAACGCATGCAGATTTGTGGCAAAGACGATGGTGTCCCATGTCCAGTGTGCCATACCCTGGCCACTTCTATCTTTATCTGATTCGCTTTTCGGACGAACTGCTTGCCCTCGGTTACTTAGATGTACTAATTGACTTGGTATTATGGGTGAATCATTGACTTTATTGTACACGCAAACTTAGCCCAAAGAGAACACAGATGTCACCTTTGTCATCCTGTGACTTTACGACGTTTGTTCCCGTCTACCTAGTTTTCTCCATGCCTCTTCTTCTATGCTTCTTAACTTGGTGAAGGGAAGGGTAATGGCGAGCGACACAATGTTCATACAAGTTTGTTTTTACAAGCGTTATTTTAAACGTTTTTAAGACATAATGGATTTTATCTCGGAGGTTTCCAACGTGCCTTCTGCACATATATGTATGGCTTCATTACATTAATATAACTACCTTTTATTTTTCAATTTCTTTCTGTTATTTGAAGTTGGCCTCGTGGAGCATGTTTGTTTTATATCACCATGTTGCATTGTGGTTGGCCACTATTTATTGCTCTCCGTGGGTATTTATTTATTTATTTATTTATTTATTTATTTATTTATTTATTTATTTATTTATTTATTTATTTATTTATTTATTTATTTATTTATTTATTTATTTATTTGGTAGACGGTCTCGTTCTTTCTGTTGTTGCCAATGTAACGTTATTTATATCAGCTACGGTTATCTTTGTGTCAAAACTCAGTACGTCGTTACTGCCTCTTACTGTAATTGAGTGTCTGTATTACATGAATGAGCTCTTCTGCACCTTGGATGTGTGTTACGTCGATTTTATTCTACGGTTCATGTGTGAAGGTCTCTTTGTTATTATTCGTGTACTAAATTGCTCTTCGATGTCGCCACTATGTTGTTGTATATTGGAAGGGCCTGTACATGGATGGTTTGTGCTGTTTTGGCATTTTAAAGGTATATGAGAGACATATCGATGATGTTATTTGGACCTCCGATCTCGTGTGAGTTTGGCCTAGAATATCCGCGTAAGGCGCTATTTATATGAACAGTGCTTATTCATTTTTGGGGTCGTTTTTACCATTGTTATCTTTTATGCGTTTCCTGTTTCTTGGACCACTTTTTAACCTATTGTGTTGTTACAAGTGAACGATGTAATGCGAGTGGAATGTATTTTTTTGAAGACTTTGTTCGTAAAATATGATATGATGTTTTATTTTTATAGACCTAACCTGTACTGTATAATGTTGTAACATAGGCATTTGTAAATAGTAGAATTCTGTCTATAGTTCCTGGAAAGATCCATAAAGTTACATAACTTTTGTACAGGGTGTGTTACTTTGTTGGTATGTGTTCTAGAAAGTGTGTTCTGTCTATTCTAGAAAAATACGACTTTCGCGATCAGGCGTATTCTAGAATGTTAGTCAGAGTTCGCGATCGAAAGTAAGGTTGTGATTGGTGAGTCTAGGTGGCGATAGGGAACTCGTGCACGCTGATTGGCTGCCTCCAAAGCCGGAATTTCCTATATATAGTGAGCGAGGCAGTGTTCGAATTAATTCTGTATCCTGAATTCTGTCGGTCTCGGTTTATCGGTCTGCGAGAAGCCTATCTGGTTGACGTCCCCCGGCTTCCGGGATGGCACTCTCCTCGGGTAAGCACTCTTGAATTCGTTCCTGCTAAAATTTCGGTAATGTTCCGATTTGTTCTTCATACAGGAGTCTGCCCTAACCTCGCCTAGATTCACCAAATTAGTTACTTATGACGCCTTAGTTTTTCAGCTGGACTTACCTGTTCGTTTCCGAGGCATTCCCATTTCTTGTTTCACTAAAATATGTATATTGTAGTTGAATATTATTTCCCTTGGGGTTTGCCTCTGATAGTTCTGTATCACTTGAGGTACGCTAGATTTTGGATAACCTGTAAATTGCATTGTACTACTGAATTGGTAACCAGATGTATAGTTGTTTTGAAATTTGAATTTACACTGCTACGAAATAAGCTATGGATACCACTGAACTTATAGCTCGTAACTTAGAATGTATTTGTAAGATTATTTTGTAAATAATATTTTTCAAATCTAAGGATCACGGGGATTTATTTCGGAATCCGCTATCTAAGCCATGTCCATACCTTTGGTAGGTTCCCAGCCCTTCCATCTTCCCGTTTCGTGGTTCACTATTTGGCCCTACTGATAGTTACGTACTTGTTTTGTTGGAGATCCGCGTAATGCTAGCTACTGTTTTTCCGACTGTGTAGTGTTTTCTTATCTTGTGTATTGTACTCTTACCTCCCCCTTTAACTGTGTTTGTGCCTTGTTTGGTGTTACCCCTGTAGTCTGAGGTAGCATTTTGGTAGTGGGCGTCACCATCCGGCACCACTAGCCTGCGGGGAACATCCTATTGGTGGCAGGCGGACTGGACGGTGTCTCACCCCTGCTTATTTGGTGCAAGAGACCACTGAACTGCATCTCACCTAGGTGTCGCGTTTGGACTGACATTGAATGAAGGCTGGCGGCAAACGGCTGTGTCGGCAGCCGCATCATCAGCAAGAACCTGTGGCCTAGCTGTGCTGTGACTGTTGTGGGAAAGTAGTGCAAAAGTGAGAAGTTTTGGTATTTCTAACACTTGGCAGAAAGTATGGTGTACTTGATTTGGTGGACAGACTACAAATTGTCTAATCATCTGTGAAAGAAGGCATTTTGAAGTGCAATGTGACAATCCATGTGGATTTTGTGATATTTATTCAAGAGGTGGATCTATATTATTTTTGAAAATTATGTGACAGTTTGTGATGTTGGTTATGACAAAGTTAACTTCAAGAAATCAGGTGTGTTAAAGTAATATACCTTTACTGTCGGTACTGTGTGAAAATATTCTATCGCTTGCTCCCCAGTGAGGTTATATTATTGGTCGAGCAGGGCTCGACTTTCGGGGGGAGAAAGATGTTACAAGTGAACGATGCAATGCGAGTGGAATGTATTTTTTTGAAGACTTTGTTCGTAAAATATGATATGATGTTTTATTTTTATTGACCTAACCTGTACTGTATAATGTTGTAACATAGGCATTTGTAAATAGTAGAATTCTGTCTATAGTTCCTGGAAAGATCCATAAAGTTACATAACTTTTGTACAGGGTGTGTTACTTTGTTGGTATGTGTTCTAGAAAGTGTGTTCTGTCTATTCTAGAAAAATACGACTTTCGCGATCAGGCGTATTCTAGAATGTTAGTCAGAGTTCGCGATCAAATGTAAGGTTGTGATTGGTGAGTCTAGGTGGCGATAGGGAACTCGTGCACGCTGATTGGCTGTCTCCAAAGCCGGAATTTCCTATATATAGTGAGCGAGGCAGTGTTCGAATTAATTCTGTATCATGAATTCTGTCGGTCTCGGTTTATCGGTCTGCGAGAAGCCTATCTGGTGGACATCCCCCGGCTTCCGGGATGGCACTCTCCTCGGGTAAGCACTCTTGAATTCCGTTCCTGCTAAAATTTCGGTAATGTTCCGATTTGTTCTTCATACAGGAGTCTGCCCTAACCTCGCCTAGATTCACCAAATTAGTTACTTATGACTCCTTAGTTTTTCAGCTGGACTTACCTGTTCGTTTCCGAGGCATTCCCATTTCTTACTTCACTAAAATATGTATATAGTAGTTGAATATTATTTCCCTTGGGGTTTGCCTCTGATAGTTCTGTATCACTTGAGGTACGCTAGATTTTGGATAACCTGTAAATTGCATTGTACTACTGCATTGGTAACCAGATGTATAGTTGTTTTGAAATTTGAATTTACACTGCTACGAAATAAGCTATGGATACCACTGAACTTATAGCTCGTAACTTAGAATGTATTTGTAAGATTATTTTGTAAATAATATTTTTCAAATCTAAGGATCACGGGGATTTATTTCGGAATCCGCTATCTAAGCCATGTCCATGCCTTTGGTAGGTTCCCAGCCCTTCCATCTTCCCGTTTCGTTGTTCACTAGTTGGCCCTACTGATAGTTACGTACTTGTTTTGTTGGAGATCCCCGTAATGCTAGCAACTGTTTTTCCGAGTGTGTAGTGTTTTCTTATTTTGTGTATTGTACTCTTACCTCCCCCTTTAACTGTGTTTGTGCATTGTTTGGAGTTACCCCTGTAGTCTGAGGTAGCAGTGTGATTGTTCGAATGTGAAATATGTAGGACGCATATCATATTGCCTAGTTGTGTCGTTTTTTCTTATTTTGCTTTTTAGGGCTCTGGTATTATATTGGCTGTGTATATGCTCCATTTGCAACGCTTTGTTTATCCCTGATCTCGGGCGCCATGCTTGCTCGTGCCTTCATTTCCTTGATCTTTGCTTCGGCCACGTTTTATCCTTCGCCTTTCCTTGAGTTCGTCAGAAACCATTGTTTAGTGGCATCTCATTGAATGGCCGTGTATCGCGATCTGTTAAGAATTGTCCTATTGATATGGATATCTAATAATTTATTACTTTCTACTGAGATCTGAGTCACGGATTCATCTTATTTTGTTCACAGGTAAGCACTTCTTTTGTTATTTTCTGATTAATTGTGTTTTATTTATGAGAGAACCTGTTGGCTGAATCACGTTATGACTAGCGCGATGCTATGACGATAGTGAATGTTTATTAAGCTTATGTAATGTTTCCATCTGGGACTGTTTTCCTTTTTCTTATTTTATCTCTTCCTGATTTTCGTGTGACCATTTACTATTTTGATTTAATAATTATTTAATAAAGTATTTTTGTTTCTGTAATCGGCGTTATTATTTTAGGAAAAAGAGGGGTAGTCCGTTAAATTTTTTAGTTCTGATTTAATAGGCTCGACTACAGTTCATAATTCCGTCTCTGGTCATTTTCGACCTGGTCCACGTGAACATGATAGGTAAATATTTACGTATCGCCCCGTTACCTCTGGTTGATTTGAGCTTCCACTGATTTTTATTTTTGTTTTAATTTGTTATTATCTTTCTGCCTGTGTATGTGTTGTGTTTTCCGGCTATTTATTCCTAGATGCTGATCGTGCCCAGACCTGCCGTGGGCATGCGAGAAGAATGACATGGAGCTGGCCTACCACAACAACATATCGTATTCGTCGTAGGAAACTACAGGATCGCATAGCGGGGGTGCACCATGTTGCCCATAAAGTGATATTTTTCGTGTTAGGCTGTGGCTTACGGAGAATGGAACTGTGATTGGTCCTAGAGTGTAATGTCAGGGAAAATCGTTATTGTTATTTGTAACTAACATTTTGATGGCGCTGTTGCTGTAATTGCATTACCCTTTGTTTTTCCATATGAGTGTGTTTACTCGTTCGAACTGTGTTAGCGTACCGTAATGAATAATATGTGAGGTTTTCTTATTAAAATATAATTCACTTCTTATTACAGGCCATATGATCTGCTAAATAATGATAGTACTTATTTGAATAGTATACTTTAATTTTTACAACTTACTATAAGCTGGTTTATATATACAAAACAGAATATGGAAGAAAGTTGCTAATGCTCTCATCACTATGCGGTAACCTCCACTGCCTAGTGTTTAGTCTCTTTTGTTTCGTCAATAATGGGATCAGTGTCCACGTGTTCAGAGAAAATCTACCATAAACCTTATAAACACCCTACCCCAAACATGAAGCAGGGCCCACGCATTCTTACCATGAATAACTTTCACTTGTTCTTCATTTCCTCCTACATCTTCACACTGTTTAGACTTAAATGAAAACTATTTTGCAGCTTGTACAGGAACTATCTTCGCAATGTCATGGATATTCTCATGAACGTTGAATGCCATAAGACAACAGTAATTAGAGAAGGTAGATTATGTAAGTAATCAATATGTGCGTACTCCCATTATTGTGCTTTAGAGAGAGAAGCTAATACAACACCGTAACTGTATACATCGTGTTATTCACGATTCAACAAAGAAGTAATATCGCTTGACGATGTTACGTGATCGGTAATACAGACCAAGCCAAACAAGAGATGCTAAGTGCTGAGGGTGCTCAGCAGATACAGTGTGTCCCCATTGAGCAGCCATACATGATTGTATTCTTGAAAGTAGACGATCGTACATGTGGCGAATATCATTCTGCGGTACTGTGTTCAAAACCTCTTGCACCTGTTGTCCAGGTTATACCGAGAGTCAGCTCAAGACCTAAGCGGTCCTTTTGATGTTAGCCAGATTTCTGGTCAGTGAAGAGGCTATCGCAGCGGGGATTAGTTCCTAGGTTTGTTGCTTGTTTGTGAAGTAAGGAGCTTCCCTCGGTTTGGTCAAATATTCTGATGAACTGAGGAGATCAATTAAACAGTCTTGGCCTGAAAAAATATGGAAAACAAATTTATTTCATATGTTGTATGTAATTCGGGTTCGTTACCAACTCTTACCTTTCATACGCAGATGGTTTTGAATAGTTGTTGTTCTCGGTGGTATTTGTAGCAAAATACATAATTATTTAACACGAGCTTGATATATTACTGCATTCTGTACTTACTATGCTTTGTTCGAGTTCATTCCATTGCTGTTTATTTCGCATAATTTTTACGACCTGCAGATGGATCCAAGAACAATGTTGGCAATACTGTCTGTAATACCATACTCAGTATTCATAATGGCTGCCAGTTGTGAGCAACCTGTGGGTGATGCTGTAATGCTTGATTATATAAAGAAATATTTTAAAGCTAATAAAAGTGGGCGAAATTAAGTAAGAAGTCTAAACAAATTCTTCTGAACGTTTACAGCAGGTAGCCTATGAGATGAGAATCCGCTGTGGACTGTTGAAGAGGTGGTGAAAAAACCGCGCGGCTGACAGGCGTTCCTATGTACAGGGATTACACTGCTCACGTGGAATTTTAAGGAATACATATGTGTTCTTGTGGTACTATATCGTATAAATGCTGTCCTGTGGTTATTTATATATGACGTGTGTCTGATGACACGTCTCCCTAAAGTCGATGAACCCCGGGCTGAGTGGCTCAGACGGTTAAGGCGCTGGCCTTCTAACCCCAACTTGGCAGGTTCGTTCCTGGCTCAGTCCGGTGGTATTTGAAGGTGCTCAAATATGACAGCCCCGTGTCGGAACAGAAAGTATTATCTAAATTTGCGGCAAAGTTTTCCACCACTGTGCACTTGACTTGAACCTGGGACTTAAGGATGAAATGTTGCGCATTATGGAAGATACGCCATAGCGTTTATGATCAATTGACATATGAGAGTACTGTTATTTAATGAAGTAGACCAGAGGTGCTCAGCGCTGTTTATGGTAACTGGGCATACTTATTGCGATCAATATTCGCGTGGCCCGATGATTTGCGTGTGCGAGTTTATTTTTACAAATGAGCAGCAGAACGCGCGTATGAACCCAGCCCAACGGAAAATGGCGGTACCATAAAGAGCAGACAGAGTGCGAGCTGTAGGCTAGTTGCTGAAAGGCCGATGTATAGTGCGTGTAACTCGTATCAAACCTCGATATAAACTGCCTCTAACAAAGTGATTAGGAAGTTTCATTTAGGGTGCAGACTAGCTCACCCAAGCATTTACTGTGAGTGAATAAATATCGTAACTAGATCAAGTTCGGTTCGCGAATGTTAACTGCCGGAAAGACATGTTTGGCAGGGTATCATACCCATAATAGGATCTACTCATGGTCGGATTAATATACACTGACTGACAGAGCAAATGCAACACCAAGAAGGAGTGGTCAGAACTTTATGCCAATTGCAGGGTAGACTGACGTCACTGAGGTATGCTCATGATGTGAAATGTGCCGCTGTGCTGCGCACGTAGCGAACGATAAATGGGACACGGCGTTGGCGAATGGCCCACTTCGTACCGTGATTTCTCAGCCGACAGTCATTGTAGAACGTGTTGTCGTGTGCCACAGGACACGTGTATAGCTAATAATGCCAGGCCGCCGTCAACGGAGGCATTTCCAGCAGACAGACGACTTTACGAGGGGTATGGTGATCGGGCTGAGAAGGGCAGGTTGGTCGCTTCGTCAAATCGCAGCCGATACCCATAGGGATGTGTCCACGGTGCAGCGCCTGTGGCGAAGATGGATTGCGCAGGGACATGTGGCACGTGCGAGGGGTCCAGGCGCAGCCCGAGTGACGTCAGCACGGGAGGATCGACGCATCCGCCGCCAAGCGGTGGCAGCCCCGCACGCCACGTCAACCGCCATTCTTCAGCATGTGAAAGACACCCTGGCTGTTCCAATATCGACCAGAACAATTTCCCGTCGATTGGTTGAAGGAGGCCTGCACTCCCGGCGTCCGCTCAGAAGACTACCATTGACTCCACAGCATAGACGTGCACGCCTGGCATGGTGCCGGGCTAGAGCGACTTGGATGAGGGAATGGAGGAACGTCGTGTTCTCCGATGAGTCATGCTTCTGTTCTGTCAGTGATAGTCACCGCAGACGAGTGTGGCGTCGGCGTGGAGAAAGGTCAAATCCGGCAGTAACTGTGGAGCGCCCTACCGCTAGACAACGCGGCATCATGGTTTGGGGTGCTATTGCGTATGATTCCACGTCACCTCTAGTGCGTATTCAAGGCACGTTAAATGCCCACCGCTACGTGCAGCATGTGCTGCGGCCGGTGGCACTCCCGTACCTTCAGGGGCTGCCCAATGCTCTGTTTCAGCAGGATAATGCCCGCCCACACACTGCTCGCATCTCCCAACAGTCTCTACGAGGTGTACAGATGCTTCCGTGGCCAGCGTACTCTCCGGATCTCTCACCAATCGAACACGTGTGGGATCTCATTGGACGCCGTTTGCAAACTCTGCCCCAGCCTCGTACGGACGACCAACTGTGGCAAATGGTTGACAGAGAATGGAGAACCATCCCTCAGGACACCATCCGCACTCTTATTGACTCTGTACCTCGACGTGTTTCTGCGTGCATCGCCGCTCGCGGTGGTCCTACATCCTACTGAGTCGATGCCGTGCGCATTGTGTAACCTGCATATCGGTTTGAAATAAACATCAATTATTCGTCCGTGCCGTCTCTGTTTTTTCCCCAACTTTCATCCCTTTCGAACCACTCCTTCTTGGTGTTGCATTTGTTCTGTCAGTCAGTGTAATAAGTAGAAGATTAAGTCATTAACATCTGGCCTAGATAGCGGCATTGTACGCCAATACATACAAGGGAGTGAAGAAGCGAGTCGTATTTCATCATCCAGTTTTCAGGGCTTGCCGAGGTTGGAAAAAGAAGAAGACGGCATCTGTAATGGCGTTCCCAGGAGTCGAATGAAAGGCTTCATTATCCAGTGTATGCAGCTCCAGAATGTGCTAACTCCACAACGTAGTCCCAGAAGGCGCGCTGAGGCAATGGCGGAGGATTTCAGTTGTGTTCGACTGCATTTAATCATGACCTGTAGCTATACATTGGACTCAGGGACGTTTTTCACTAATGTAAATATAAAATATATGAAACTTGCAATACCATAGGCATGTTTATTCAAGTTTAGTTTATGTAATAGCTTGAGGCTGATGGCATGCGCCGGCCTTGTGTTTTATTAGCTTTGCTTTCGATAGTTTGAGGGTAATGATTTTTAGTGGATATTACGTGATTTTTATGTAGTTTTCTTATGCGCTGTGTAAGGACGCGTGGATTATATTGATGCCAATGTCTTCAAAATGAGCTGGGGTCAACTAACCTCTAGAGATACGAACGGGGAACCCGGTATCAGAGATGGCATAGTCAAGAGCATTAGGTTGTGCATGGTTCCGCATGGTACATGTTTTTAGCTTGCAGTGAAACCAGAGAGGTATTTACACCGTTGTGACTCGGAGAGGGTCTTTTATATGATACCGCAACAGACTACTCCATAGCCGTGTGTGGGTTGAGAACCTAGAGAGGGTAGATGTGTGGTCGGAAAGACCGAGGTATGTGAGTGTGATAACGCAGGGTCATATTAGTGGAATTAGTCCGAGGAGGCTTAGATGTGAGAATAGGCCAAGAGAGAGCCTAGATTCAAATCTGTGTATCCTCTTGGGAGATGCGAAATATGTATTTGAATGCTGGCTTATGTGAGGCATGATTGCGGCATAATATTAGGACACAGTTTTATGTGGCATTTTGAGATGGAAGTTTAGCTCAGAGAGCCGCCTGTCTGACAATGTGTTGAAAGACGAGAATGGTTTTGAAAGTCGAGAGGAGAAAGGTCTGATGTACCAACACAGGTAGAGACTGTCGATGTTCGCCGACTGATGAATGAAGTGGGTGTACGCACAAACCCGTTATCCAGACCTAGGCAGTTTTGTTCTGTTTCCGTGTAATAATATTTCGCTATTCAGTTTGTCTCCACAGCTCGCCAGGTCTTGCTGAGTTTAGCCGGCAATTACCCGTCGTGCGTAATACATGGCAGTTGACATCCAGAACCATAGAGGTCTTGCGTTCGAGACCAAGAACCCCAGACGATCACATCGAAAGTATATACATGATTTCTTTTCACGATGTGTTTATTTTTGTCCTTGTGTGTGTTTTACGATGCGGCTTTGTCCATTGTTATTGTGTGCATTATTGAGGAAGGGATTTAAACACGTGCTCATTTTCAGGCTGTGAGGTTCTGTTCTGGCTCCAAATTGTTCCGGAGGGATCCCGTGGTTCAGTGTCTTTTTGGGTGTGTATGACAGTCCCAAGCAAGTGTGTATTATATTTGTTTCTCGACTAGTTCAAATTTGTTTATTCAGGCAGAGATGTACGAGTCTATAATTATATTTCATATAAAGAGACGTTTCAAATCGAGGCTTCGTGCCATGAGCAGTTTAATTTATTTGAATCCTACGTCAGCACACAATAATACCACCGTATTCCACACAATGATTGTAATTTGGGTTCGAGGCCCGTGTATCTATTTAAATTGTGAAGCCGAATTTGATTGTAATATTTTTGTTATTAAATTGTATTCTATTTGGAAAGATCGTCATTCCCTTCCAATGTTTATTGTTAATAAACTTTTCAACCCATTTATTATTTCGAATTTTCGTTTACGAATTATGTATTATAGAATCTGTCCTATAATATTAAGTTGATTTTAGATAGACTTTTCAACCCATACCTTTTATGTCCGAACGTACCACGCAGCGTCTGCGCTGAACTAGGCAAATTGAGGACAGGGGAAGGTACATTAAATAGATTGGGTAAATTTATGTTATTTAATAACAACACATGAAAAACATTAATTAAATTCCCCTTTACTTTGAAGACATTGTTGTGCCAATGACAGGTGTAGAATTGAATGCTACCTTAAGGAAGATATCTACTGGTGTTGTCATTGAGATTTCTCGACTCATTGGAAGCGCAATTATTGGGCCCAATATGTAGGCCACTAAGGAACAAATAAAGAGCTCAAAAATACATGGTAATATTACGTTGCAGAACTGTGATTAAATTCCTGTAATATAACGTGAATTAAATTTTACCACTTTTTCTTATTCTTCTTCTCGTCTCTGTTTTCCGCAAGCCGGACAGAAATATACCCCTCTCTATCTCTAAATATAATCAGTGGCAAATTTTCTTACAAACGTCTTGAATAAGATTCTACACGGGATGTAGAAAGATGTATTTTAAATACATACAAAGATATCTTTGTAAAAAAGGATTTTGTTGAAGAAACTAACGTTGGGTTATTAATAACTTGAAGTATAATACGAGTATATATACACAATATATGTGCCTGCTATTAAATACACCTTCTGCCATAAACTGTACACACGGAAATGGCAAGAAACCTTTACGATCCTATGAACAATATTACTAATCTTTTTTTCTACAACGTTTGCCACCCTGAAAGGGAATTACATGCGGATATGACCTTGTTTTATGACCGGATGCGTGTTTCTTTGGTGGTTGGTAGTGTGGTCTGTTGTCCGAATATGAGGGGGTTAGTGTTGGCCAAATACAAATATCCAGTCTCCGAGCCAGAAGAATTTATCCAACGTGATTGCAATCCACGCCCCGGCCGGAAATCGAACACGGGAACCTCTGAACCGAAGGCCCTATCACTTACCATCCAGCCAAACAGTCGGACATGAACCATATACAGCGTGATTCAGCCGCCCCTCCCAATGTAGTTTTTATGCAGCCCACAATATTTATTTCGACCTGAAAACATCTGCCCTACCGGTATGCTCAGACAACACTACCGGATACCTTGGTATTTACGCCTGACCATGATAGGGCGCCAAATGTTATACTCGTATTAAACACGCCGTGTGCCTTGTAGATCATATGAACCTGACACGCTGGCGAAACCCTAAATTGATATTGTGACCGCAGTATAGCTAATACTTCCTATAAGCTGCCCAGTATGCCGTACGGAACCGTAGTATAGCTGGTAAAGGCTTGGCGCAGCGGGCTTGCATATCAGGTGAAAGGTTCGAGTCCGGGGCGAAGATTACAAAGTTTAGAAATATTTATTTAATACGTACCGCACGCAATGTTAGTTCAACTTTCAAACAACTTGCCTTATGCCGCACCGACACAGAGAGGTTTTATGGCGACGATGGGATAAGAAAGATCTAGGAGTGGGGAAGAAGTGGCCGTGGCCTTAATTAAGACACATCCCCAGAATTTGCCTGGTGTGAAAATGGGAAACCACGGAAATCCTTCTTCAGGACTGCCAACAGTGGGGTTTGAAGCCACTATCTACCGGACGCAAGCTCACAGCTGCGCGCCCCTAACCGCATGGCAAAATGGCCCGGCCAATGTAAGTTCAATACCCGCTTTCATGCAAATTGTGTGTGAATGAATGTGTTTTTGGCCCTAAGAGGGGCCGATTAGTTCGCAGGCCGGTCACATACTGACCGGAAATAATAGGAACACAACTGCCCTGACAATGTTTTATCGCAGCAAATGCTCGAAGTGATGACCGTTTTGGTTTATGCACATTCGGGCCCGGTGCCCAATAGATCGTCTTGCGCTCTGAAGCATTCCAGGTGTAATTGCTCGGCAGGCGTCCGTGATGATTTGCCGGAGCTGGACGGAGTTTTCCGGCGCTTGAGTGTAAATGATGTTCTGCAAATGTCTTCACAAGAAGAAGTCTAACGGCGTTAAATCCGGTAATCTGGTGGACCAAAAAGCAGGGCCTTCTCGTCCTATCTGTTTCCCTGGCAGGTCCTCTTTCAGATGGTTAAGAACGAGCAAAGCCGAATGTGGTGGAGCTCCATCCTGTTGCAGCCACGTCGTTAAACGGTCGTGCAAGGGCACATCCTCAGCGGCGTTGGGAGTTCCTGACGCAAAAAGTACAAGTAGCGTGGACCCGTCCAATAGCCGTCAAAGAAATAAGGTCCAATCAGGCGATCCCCCAAGTTTCCATACCAAGATGGATAACAGCGTACCGAGCTCGCTAGCTGCAGTCGCTTAAGTGCGGCAAGTATCCAGTAATCGGGAGATACTGGGTTCGAGCCCCACTGTCAGCAGCCCTGAAGATGGTTTTCCGTGGTTTCCCATTTTCACAGCAGGCAAATGCCGGGGCTGTACCTTAATTAAGGCCACGGCCGCTTCCTTTCACTTGCTAGGCCTTTCCTATCCTATCGTCGCCGTAAGACCTATCTGTGTCGGTCCGACGTAAAACAAATAGCAAAAATAAAAATTACAGCGTCATTCTACTGTTTGAATGTGGCAAACGCGTTCCTGTGTTTACGTATTCAAACATCATACCGATACAAAAATATTCGAACCGCCGCTGACACATTCCGTCGATTGCTAGGCGAATGCCAAACCACATCTGCTACGCCACACTGCTGGAAACATGCTGGTAGTACGACGAGGGAAGTGTACATACACCATACGGTTAGATATTTAAGACGGTGCACTGTTACCTAGATTTATGCATTGATCCACCTCTTCATTACACCCGGTCACGAGGCACGGCACATTAACATAGTTACATGGTAATAGGGCGTTGCAACTGCACCCGCTCAAAGCATGAGTCCCAACCAGCATTTATCTCAGGGGTGTTACAGTTCGAATCTTACGCAAAAAATAAACAACAAACATTTTTTGAAGATACGGAACCTCCAATTATATACAGGCGCCATCCTATTAGTACTACAGGGTTGAATGGGACACCCAAATTATTAACTTTAAGGCCCATCATAAAAAAATACATTGAACAGATCAAATTGAAGGCTCCGTGCTGGGAAAGGGGACGGATGTTTTAAACGGTCACCAAGGGTTTAATATTCTACAAGGACAAGAACTCGGAATTGTTTCCTTGCAAATGCTTAAGGAGCATTTTATTTAAAGGTAACTGGAACAGATACAAAATTTGTTAATCCTTATTTGCCCCTTATTTGGCAAATCATTCCTGAAATTTTACACCAATAGTTTTGATATTGTAAATCCATATTTGCCTATTATTTTGGCAAATCATTCCTGAGATGTTACATAAATCAATGTGACACTGTAGAACCACCCATCAACTTGGGTGGTTGAACCGTTGATTGCCGAGGAATGAAACCACGACCATCGTGATTACACCACGACATCATGTAGTCAAGACCCTCACCTGTTGGAAAGGTGAGCGCGATCACATAATATGTCGTCGCCTTCACCTTTTCCGAGATGAGACCAACCCGAGATTTTACAATACCATCCCGGATTCCTACCCACGATATGCTACTGTTAGCGGAAAGAAAACATCTTAGGGACTCTAACCTAAACATCCATATGTAGGGATTTGCCATCACATCATAAACTTAGCTTACTATTTACATCATCTGGACATTATTACGTCATTTCGCCAGCTGACTTCCCTATTCACTGTCAACATCATCATCCGAATTAATCCATAATACAAATTATTTATTTTTTGTTATTATTATTGTTATTATTGTCGTTATTATTATTATTTTATTATTATCATTAGTGAAGATCATCATTATCGTAACAATTAATCATCATCGATTTTCCATTTTCACCATTTTATTATTATGCTCAGAAATAATATGGTAAATGCTTCTTATGCTACTTGAAATGATTACATGATAAATTAATTTCACTTGTTTCACGGCAGTTAATTATTATTGTTTTTAATGCATAACCCTTTACGGTTCCGGTCTCGTTTGGCACTAAGAAATCAGTTACTTCACGGTTGACTTGGAATAGTAGTATTATTAATTTTATATTTAATTTCCAATATTTGCAATTTAGTCACATATATTAAATCCCACATGAACAACCAAGATCCGTTTTCACATCGGTCGGGACACAATAACGGTATTCCAAACGCAACCTTACTTCATTTCGTACTGTTATTAATTTATTGGGACATACTGTTTTCCCAAGACAAATCCCAAATCCCATGATACCTCGTGGCTGGGAATCTCCATCCAGTCCCTGCGAGTGCTAAATTATTCTTTACTTCTCATTTAAAGTCCATTTATTCCACTGGAACTCTTCAAAATAATTTATTTATTAATCCTCGGTGCGTGGACTCTTCTGCCACTCATAACACCGGAATGGGCATGTAAATCGACGTAGGCCTCGGGATTCATCTATTTTATCATCAACACCAGTACGACTCAATTTTATCTCATACCAGATTTTTGTCTCACTCGACGTCCAAAATAAAAAATAGGCTTAACCCACTCTAGGCCTTCAACATACAGCAGCGTGACCATCATATAAAAGTGCCTCAACCGCTTCTAAACAAATTATTTCGATTATTATTGAATCCAAAACTTTAAATCAACAATTAATATAAAATCAAATTTACTGCTTCAATTAAAGACTTCCACCTGTCACATGCTATCTCCACATTTAAATTTAACTTGCAATTATTCTATAAAATCAGGCCCGCGCCTTATTCAAAATTTACAAAATTTTACGAGAAACTGACCTAGTCAGACAAATACATTTGGAGCACTTCTAGAATCCTAATTTATCTTTAAGTGCATCATGCTCCTTCATAATTAATAATGTACACATCAAGCACTTAGAAACAAAAAAACAACTCTAATCTACTCTGCTAAATTACACAAGAATAAAAGGAGTTCTTTGTACAATTATTTACATATCAATTTGTCCCTTTGTCTAACTATCTGAATTATACCAGCCGTGAAGCGGCTTGCGTGACGTTCAACTTACTATGTTAAATGATATGATTCTCCCCCCCCCCTCTAACACTAACAAATATTCATAAATAAATTGGAATTGCTACTCATCTTTGCTTGTTGTTTGCTATGCCGGACGAAGAGTCTGATGGCCTTTTCGGGCTTAGCCCTGCATCATGTTAGCTTGATGTAGTAATCCAGTGCTTTTTTGAAGTTTACACGTTTTCACTTATTAAACATTTAACATTTTGACAATTTACACTCAGAGCTATTTTACATAACAATTTACACCTCCGGCCTTCTATGTGACCCGCTTAATTTACACATTCATTCTTTGTTCCTCCCGGCATTTTAGGAACCGGTGATATATCGCGATCACCTTATCGGCCCGTCGCGCACTCGTTTGTCCGAACGCGGCACTTTAGTAATGTCAACATCTGCTAGATCGACAAGGTATCTCCCATATCTGAAAGTCTACAGGCGAAACTTCATGGTTCCAAAATCGCCTTTCCTCGCTCTTAACACAATAAATTTTACTTTCAAAGAGTGTGATACACGTATTTGAACGTAGTTACAGCTCGACAACCTTTTACCAAATATCTTTACACGTACTGGATCACGACCCTAAGAGACCGTAGTGACCGCTCTAACAAACTCTTACAAGTGTATTTGTTACACGCTCTGGCATCGTGATCGCTCGACCAAATTTTTACAACTGTTATGATTACACGTATTTGAACGTCGTAACTGATAGACGAACTTTTTCCAAATGTCTTATCAGTTGCCTGAACGGGTATTTATGTGAATCTCATCCCCTCTCCGAGTTCGCAAGAGGTCATGTTAGAATGAGCAGTTCCAATTTCCCCATTTCACTACATGCAGACCTGCCGGTGGCTTGAACATTGGGTCAACTAATTTGATTATATGATTCTCGCCTGTATGTCAAATTGATCGTTGGTAATTATAACAATAACTATTTTTGCTCCTGTATACTTGGTGGGTACATTGGTGCCATTTTTCGCGTGTCTTGCCTTCAACCAAGCAGCGAATAGCGTCATGAATTTCTAAGAAATATGTCAGTAAATCTTCATTAATTAATAACTTTTAATACTTGGTCATGTTTCTAAAATTTGCCTGAATACGAATCTGTATTCAGTTTTCCTTTATAAACTTAATCAGCGAAGTTACATTTTATACCCCTTCCTCTAACACATTGTTGACTTGACTGCTTCTCCCCTGCGAATTTTACTATTGGTCCATAGCTAAGCGGGAGTTTGAAATCTCATCTAATTGTTATTTCTACCAACTGCAAACTTCAAACACGTCTCCAGCCTGGGATTTTCCATCACATCATTTCCAAGAATCTTGCATGACCTGCTCCCTTCTTTCAGTAGATCGGATAGCCCTGGGCAACGTATTTCCAGGTTGGGTTTGGAAATAGCCCTTCCGTTCTCTTTCCAACTTGTCAATATTTCTGGGAATACTAATTTTGCTGGCCTTTTTGTTTCCTTCTGAGACCGTATTCCGCGTGGAGACAGAAGTCTGTGTGGTTGTCGCAACACCTTACCAACTGGTCGGTAGGCCCACAATGTACGAATGTAAGATATTCTTGCTTACCGAATATGAAGTATATTCCTTAGTAAATAGTTCTAATTGAATGAGCCAGTTGACACCCCACCCCACAAAACACTACATGATTTCAAGGCGTCATGTTTTGCGAACGGATAACATGTCATTTAGGTAGGGTTCAGAATCTTTTGCAAATTGTGCTCATTGGACATTAGTACCATATAGTTCACCTGCAAACGAATAGCACCCCTATAACCATGTGCACGTTAGTTGGGCTGCAGCAAACGATATTAGAAGGGGCTCCTGAAACACACTGTAGATGTGCGTGGATGGATTGGTGGATGGGTGAGTGAGGATGTGTGATGTAAATTTCTTAGCGATAGAAATTGTTACAGAAATCTTCCGCCTCTTCTAGTATTTCATGATGCGTTACCATGAGTGTTACCAAACTTCGTGTCTTTGACGCTCGGGAAGGACTTAACTTTGCACGAAATTAATCTCCCGAAATAGTTGTTAATTAAACTGCCGACACGAAAGTACCTTGCGATGAGTTAAAAATGTAACGAATTTAAGCCATGTTGAATTTAACACGTATCATTGGTACTTTCGCATATTTTGCATACGAATTATCTAATATCTACTGCATATTCTGGGACGAAAGAGTTGAAATGACCATACTCGGTACGTTCATTCCAAATATCCCACTCTCCGAACAGGTGGATTTTCTGAATCCACTAGATTGGTCCACGGACGAGGAAATTACAAAATCAAACACTTTCATATAAAGTAGTCCAGTGTGGAGCGCTCTATAGGGTAACGCTTTCGCTTGACGATGTTCCAAAACATCCAACCCGTCTATGTAAGAAGCAGGTTGAATTATGACTATCAGAGATCCGACTTTGGAGAATGACATTTCATTGCGTGGCCTGTAAACCAAAGTTATGAAGGTGAAGAATCTCCACATTCCAGCCAATTATCTTGGACCCACGCACGAGTGCTCGCTATGTGTAAAGCAGCGTTTAACAGGCAGAAGACAGAAATGGACGTGCTATAAACTACGGTACTGCAGTTTCCTACAACTGACTATGAATTATTAGAGTTACTCCTTATAACGCGTGAGTATTTCTCGTTGATACGTTCGAAAGATATTACGCAACGTGTGGCAACGGAATCCAGTTAAAAATACTTCAATGGGCGACACTGTCTTCTCTCCAATTTTAAAGGAAACATTTGGAATTAGGATCTGAAAAGCCTATATTTAAGTATCAAACATCGTTTCAGCCTTCCCGTCGTATTATTTCAGACTTTACAAGCCCTAAATAATTGAAGGCAATTAATTTATATATAATATTAAAATAAATATAAAGGTTTTATATTGATATCGTCCGGCCACATAGATGACTGGCCAGCGTCTTGGATTTGATTCTTGGGATCCCCTTTTCGATTCTCGGTCGGGTCGTGGGATTAAATCCAGAACGGTTAATTCCGCGGGTCTGAGAATTGGGTTTTCGTACTGCCCCCAACATTTCTCCAACACACACACGGCACAACTATTCTCCACCATACTGACACGCAGTTTATTATATTGGCTACGGCAGGCGCCATCCGTTCTCGTCAAAGAGCCTGCCTTGCAAAGGCTGTACTAGGCGAATTATAGTCACGCTATAATTAAAGAAATTCTAATATTAAATTTCAAATTAATTTTAAAAAATCAGAATTCTAATTCACTGGAGCCTCCACAAATCCGAGAAACTACAGTTTCACTGATGTGGATGTGATTTGTGATAAGATTTCACGCAATGTTGGGTCAGTTACTTAGTAGGAGGAAACGTGTTCTTAAATCTGTTCTTCTGTCTGTCGTTCAGAATGGTGACTGTTCTTCATTTATATATAAACAAATTGATTAGTGATAGTCAATGTGACCGAAATTCGCAGAGGGTTTAAGATATAAAACTTTATTGTACTAACCACTTCGCCACAAAATGGATGTTATATTTCACATTAATTCGAGCTGTTAAATGAAATACGTTCAAAATGTGTTCTAAGGTTCCTTATTAGGTTCTGCCAGGCATTCAAACAATCTGAATGTTCCCTACTCCCACCAACTGTGTTCTCTCTCCCTCTGCGCTTAAAGTAGTAATTTAGCAGGAAATTAAGCTCCTGCAAACGGTGGAAGGGGGAGCCAAGTATTTTGCAATAGTCAAAGCACAGTTACGGGTGTGCCTTTCTATATATATACTCTATAACACACACAGACAAAAAAAACTTTGTCATATTGCTTATGCAAATGAGCCCTTTCTCGCTGCCTCTATCTCGCTTTCTCCCTCTCTCTCCCTTTAAACATTATTAGGAATGATTAACTTGTGTTAGGGGTTGATGGATGTAGCTGCGAAAGGGTTGAAACTCTCATTTCCTCCACCACCGCCCCTCCACTTTCCTTCTCCCCACCCACGCTACCCCTTTCATCCCAACAGCCTATTTAAATTTGAGCCTATTAATTATTTTTTGTTTGCTTGTTTCTAGCGCTGTCTTTCTCCGATATTCATTTCCTTGAACCCCTAGCGAGCTTGGTTAACATGCGAGTCTAGCTAGAATCGGAGGAGGGGGGGGGGGTGAATTGGAGATTGAGGCTAGAATATGCATTGAGATGCAAACATATTTTTGACAGCATAACTTAACCTATATAAGAGTTTGATGGTTATCACGTGTTGGTAATGACATGGGCAGAATGGACATCAGGAGTATACATCGTTCAGATTAATTTAGAAACCGTTGTCAGTGTTATCCAGTTATAGTTAATACTGTATATTGTGTGAATGATGCGTGTTATCTTCAGTGGATCATCAATAAATCATCGATGATCTGTATTTAGGGCTGTCGCACAGATGGCAAATTCCAAATCAGTTGTTTAGCTGGCTTTTTCTTACATTTTTTCATACTGTAGAAATTGGAAATTTATCGGACATTTTCCTTGATAAATTATTCCAGTCCATTACTCATCGTCCTATAAATGAATGTTTGCACCAATTTGTCCTTTATGATTCCGTCTTTATCTACATATTACGATCTTTCCTACACTAAAATGCTCCACTCAAGTTTATTCGTCTACAAATCTCACTCCATACCATCTCTTCAATGACATTTCGGAACATACCATTTAGTCTAGCAGCTCGTCTCCTTACTCCCAAGTCTTCTCAGCCTAAATTTTGCAACATTTTCGTAACACGGCTCTTTTGCCGTAATTCACCCAGAACAAATCGTCCTACTTTCCTTTGGATCTTTTCCAGTTCTCGTACCAAAGTAGCCGTTTAATCAGGTTTTATCAGAGACTTATACGCCCTCTTTTTTACATTCTTACTACAGTTCCTAAATACCCTCATAAGCAAGTGAAGAGGTATATAACATTTCTTTATATTTTCATTATTATGACTACCCCAGTGAAGATCCTAGGTAGATAGAGAGATCCCCGTGAGGTTCTATAGCCCCATCAACACAGTAATTTAAAATGAGAGGAATTTTTCTCTTGCTGAAACTTACAACCTGGATATTCATCCTGTCTACCATCGTACCATTGTCTGATGTCCATTCTTTGTTTGTTTACGAATGAAGCCATATTTTTCAGTGTCGACTTAGTTAAATGTAACAAAAACTTTTCAGTCTGTCAAACACACTGCAATTACAATATAAATTATAACACTATAAACATACCTGTAAAAATACACACTATTATACAATGAATGATATGTTTCGTTCTACAAGAACAACCTCAGATTCTATCAAATAACTTAAAACATGCTTATATATGTACAGTATTACTTAAGTTGAGTAAACTTATCGGTGATAGAGATTTTAGCGATAACATGAACTACTAATGACAAAAATAAATTTAGGAGTATTAATATAAAGAAAAACTTACCTACTTATCCAGACTGCCGATGCTAAGTCCGTTGTCACCAAACACTTTTTCACTGAAATATCAATACTTGTAAATTTAAATCTATATTTCCTATATCTTGCTGGAATCCTACATGTTGAGTCTCACTCCAATGGCCTTCCCTAAACCCAAAACGTCTTCTTTCAAATCAGATAGTAATTTTGAAGACGTGTCTAATAACAGAAAGAATCATTTCCCAGAGATTACAAACAATACATGTCAATCTGACTGGCCTGTAATTATCTGCTTTATGTTTATCACTATTTCCCTTGCACACCAGTGCTACACTATTGCAACTCTCCACTCATTAGGTATCGCTCCTTCATGAAAATCGTAATCAAATACGTATCTCAGGTATGGCACTGTATCCCAACCCATTTCGTTTAGTATATCCTCAGAATCTTATCAATACCAGCTGCCTGTCTAGCTTTCAACTCTTGTATCTTTTCGTAAATGCATATATTTTCAAAGCTAAATTTGAGTAATTCGCCAGTATTAGTCATCTCCTCTATCTGGACATTATCCTTGCATCCAAATAACTTTACATACTGCTGACTGAATAATTCAGTCTTTTGTAAGTCCTCACATACACACAGACCCCACGCTCATTAATGATCCCAAGAACGTCCTTCATAGAACCTGTTTCTGCTGTAAAGTATGTGTACATATCCTTCCACTGATCGCTAGAATTAATACGGCTGCCCATTATGTTTGGCGTCAACTTATCCTTATGTGACGTTTTTGATAAATTCAATCCGCTAGTAATTTCTTTTAATCTCTCCTTATGTCCGCAACGATTCCTAACTCTACTCCTTTCTAATCTGCACCTCCTTAATATATTTCTCTCCCCGTTATAATATAATGGGTCCTTACCATTACTTACCAATTTTAAAGGTATATAACTGTTTCCAAATTCTTCAGCAATTGCTTTAAACCAATCCCGTAGGCTGTTTACATTTTTATTTACCATGTTCCATTGATAATAATTGCGTTTTAGAAATTCCCCATGCTCCTCTAATCGACCATACGGTATTGCCTAATAGTCCTACTTTTACAAAATTCCTTTGTATCACATCTATCTTCAAACATTCGATGGCATTTATACGACACTTTTGTTTCTGTTTTGCCCCTTAATGTGAGCTCTGCTCGTTGACATACAAAACAGATGAAATAAATAAATAAATAAATAAATAAATAAATAAATAAATAAATAAATAAATAAATAAATAAATAAATAAATAAATAATAACTGTCCGCTTTGATAATGAACAATTTTTGTCGTTGTAGTGCTTTCATCCGATTTTGTTAGGGCATCTTCAGTAACCGATTTCCGGGAAAGGAACACTTGAAAGAATAAATTGATTCTGTTAATTAGTTTTAGTAAAAGTCGACTAAACTTAATAGAATTAGAAAACGGAACGTTCTGATTTATAGAGTCAGGGCATTGATTTCTATGGGAGTGCGGTATTTCCCCTCCAATGGTGTGAAAAAGGAATCATATTGCCATGTTAGAGCCAGAGCGGAAAATAGTGCAGCGTACTATTTACGGTCTTATTTCAGTCATTATAAAAGCTGTATTTACTTAGCTTTGGTTGTATGCCAGCGCCTGTGTTGAGAAGTGTGTAACATAGCAGTAGTATAATATACGGGTTCTGCCGCCACCTCCACCTCAGGCTCCCAGTGGCCACCTCCACCTCCACCTCAGCCAGAGGCCTCCCAGTGGCCACCTCCACCTCCACCTCAGCCAGAGGCCTCCCAGTGGCCACCTCCACCTCCACCTCAGCCAGAGGCCTCCCAGATGCCTCCTCCACCTCCCGCGGGAAATTTGAATTTGTAAACAAAGCCACATGCTTTTTGACAGACAACAACGCATCGCAAACCTCAGTACTGCCATCTTGACGGGCCTAAACCTCAGTAGTGCCAACTTAACCTAACTAGCGCGAGGTAAACAAAGCCACGTGCTTTTTGACAGCCACGTGCTTTTTGACAGATTTGTAAACAAAGCCACGTGCTTTTTGACAGCTCTCATCAACAACAACGCATCGCAAACCTCAGTACTACCATCTTGACGGGCCTAAACCTTAGTGGTACCAACTTAACCTAACTAGCATGAGGTAAACAAAGCCACGTGTTTTTTTGACAGCCACGTGCTTTTTGACAGATTTGTAAACAAAGCCACGTGCTTTTTGACAGCTCTCATCAACAACAACGCATCGCAAACCTCAGTACTACCATCTTGATGGGCCTAAACCTTAGTGGTACCAACTTAACCTAACTAGCATGAGGTAAACAAAGCCACGTGTTTTTTTGACAGCCACGTGCTTTTCGACAGATTTGTAAACAAAGCCACGTGCTTTTTGACAGCTGTCATCGACAACAACGCATCGCTAACCCCAGTACTGCCATCTTGACGGGCCTAAACCTCAGTAGTACCAACTTAACCTAACTAGCGCGAGATAAACAAAGCCACGTGCTTTTTGACAGCCACGTGCTTTTTTGACAGCTGTCATCCGCCATCTTTAAACCACAGAGCACTGTGCTGCCCTCTTGCGTCACCTGTCATCGGCAGTGCTGCCATCTTGACGGGCCTAAACCTTAGTGCTACCAACTTAACCTCACTAGCTCGAGATAAACAAATCCACGTGCTTTTTGACAGCCACGTGCTTTTTTGATAGCTGTCATCCACCATCTTTAATCTATAGAGCACAGTGCTGCCCTCTTTAGCTACTTACCTTTGAAATGTGGTGGCGGATAATTTGAAAAATGCTTTTCGACAAGCAGCCATCTTTAATCCAGAGAGAACAGTGCTGCCCTCTATGTGGTGGCGGCAAATTGAAAAATTCCACGTGCTCTTGTTTGAAAACAAACTCACGTGCTTTTTTGACAGCTGTCATCTGCCATCTTTAATCTATAGAGCACAGTGCTGCCCTCTTTAGTTTGAAACGTGGTGGCGGTAAATTCTACGTGCTCTTGTTTGGAAACAAAGCCATGTGCAGCTGTCATCCGCCATCTTTAATCAACAGAGCACCGTGCTGCTATCATGCGGGCAATTTCATCACCTGTCATCCGCCATCTTTAATCCACAGAACACCGTGCTGCCCTCTTTATGGCTACTACCTTAAGCATGTAGTAGCGGGCAATTTGAAAAGTTCTGTTAGCTATCATCCACCATCTTTAATCAAGAGAGCACCGTGCTGCCATCTTTAGTTGAAATGTGGTGGCGGCAAATTCCACGTGCTCTTGTTTGGAAACAAAGCTATGTGCTTTTCTGACAGCTGTCATCCACCATCTTTAATCAACAGAGCACCGTGCTGCTATCATGCGGGCAATTTCATCACCTATCACCCGCCATCTTTAATCTACAGAACACCGTGCTGCCCTCTTTATGGCTACTACCTTAAGCATGTAGTAGCGGGCAATTTGAAAAGTTCTGTTAGCTATCATCTACCATCTTTAATCAAGAGAGCACCGTGCTGCCATCTTTAGCTAGATACCTTTGAAATGTGGTGGCGGCAAATTGAAAAATTCCACGTGCTCTTGTTTGGAAACAAACTCACGTGCTTTTTTGTCAGCTACCATCCGCCATCTTTAATCAACAGAGCATAGTGCTGCCCTCTTTAGTTTGAAATGTGGTGGCGGCAAATTCCACATGCTCTTGTTTGGTAAACATAGCTACGTGCTTTTTTGACAGCTATCATCCGCCATCTTTGAGCACCGTGCTGCCCTCTTTATCGCAGTAGATGTAAATTCGTCACCTGTCATACGCAGTGCTGCTATCTTTAGCTAGATACCTTTGAAATGTGGTGGTGGATAATTTAAAAAGAAAAATTCTACAGCAGTCCTCTCTCAACGCTAATTGCATAAGATGGCGGCTATACATGACTCCTTAAGGGTGCTTACGCAAGATGGCTGCTATACACAGGTTCTTATGAGACGCCCTTGGGATGCTTGCGCAAGATGGTGGTTATACAAGGCTCCTTATGAGACGCCCTAGTGATGCTTGTGCAAGATGGCGGTTGCTCTTATGAGGCGGCTTAAGGGTCCTTGCACAAGATGGCTAGAGACGCCCTAAGGATACTTGCGCAAGATGGCGGACACAAGATGGCGGCTATACACGTCTCCTTATGAGACGCCTTAAGGGTGCTTGCGCAAGATGGCTGCTGCTCTTAGCTTAGAGACTAACGTGTCGTGCTAGTTCGATTCATTAAATTTAGGGCTTAAATGCAAAATGTTATATATCTCGAAAGCAGTGCATCGTAGAGCAAAACGGACAAAAAATTTTCCGCCCAATACCTAGGTTCGCAGTACGAGGATCAAGTAAAACATAGTCTAATGATGAGATCAACGGTTCGGTTCCTACTTAGGCCCTTTGGCATTCACTCTGTTTTAGCTTGTATTGAAGTAAGTCTTCGTAACATGATCAGGTCTAGCTATGGTAGAGAGTATAACGTGCCGTGCAGGTTCGATTCATTAAATTTGGGGCTTAAATGCAAAATGTTAAATATCTCGAAAACGGATAAAATTTTTCTACCTGATACCTAGGTTTGCAGTATCAGGAACATGAAAAAAACATAGTCTAATGATGAGATCGACGGTTCGATCCTTACTTAGGCCCTTTGGCATTGGCAGCTATCTATTTCTACAAGATGGTGACTATACATAGCTTCTTATGAGACAGCTTAAGAGCGCTTGCACAAGATGGCTGCTACTCTTATGAGACGCCCTAGGGGTGCTTGCGGGAGGTAGCAGCGACAAGACGGTGACTATACACAGCTGCTTATGATACGGCCTAGAGGTGCTCACACAAGATGGTGGCTGCTCTGATGAAGAAAGTTAGCTTTGCATCGTGCAGGTATCTTTACAGCACTAAACCTCATACCTTTGAAATGTGGTAGCAGGTAATTTGAAAAATTCGACGTGCTTTTTCTTCACAGCAGCTATCTTTAAACAATAGCGGCTATACATAAGCTGTTAAGGCCTCCTCTTATGTCAAGGTATAGCTCTATCGAACAAGTTTAAACCTGCATCGGGATAGCTAGAGTAAGCATGTGCTGCAGTGATGACGTCATTATGAATGTTTAGACTTGCAAATCACTAAAGAAACATAACAAGACTAGAATCGAACACCGCACTCTATGCCGTTAAATTTATCATGTGATCGGAACATTGATTGAAGTGTTTAGAACACTAAATAAGTGATCAAGACTATAATAGAACACTGTACTCGATACAACATGTGTTTAGAACATGTCAGGGGATACCTTTGTTCTAAGAAGATTAGATTACCGCACATTCCTTGGCTAAAGGGCTAATGGGCTAAAGGGCTAATGGGCTAAAGGGCTAAAGGGCTAAAGGGCTAAAGGGCTAATGGGCTAATGGGCTAAAGGGCTAGGGAGCCTCTCCTCTCTTTATCCGGGCTTGAGACCGGCTCTACAACTAGAGGCGGAGTTAACACCCTAAGGAAGGGAGAATGTTGGGAAATAATCTATACGAATATAGCTACTCGATCGACTATATACTACAGATGGATGACTTAGGTGAGGGTAAGCGCTTACTTAATAATACCAACACGACGTAATTCATGCTCTATTTCAAAAATATCTTCTTTGTACTGTGTGTAACCAGCATCATGATAGGCTCTTAGCAGTTGTAAACGTTTTACCAGTACGTTGGGGTCTTTACAGTAGCTTATATCTACATAGGGTAACAGAGGCTTGTTGTGAACTTTGAGTCTATATGCAGACAGTTGATGTGCAGGGACTTGTTTTGATATAATACGTGCTTCAGCAGTAGCGTTTCTAGGTACAAACATAACTTGTTTCGATAGCGATGAAGCGTTGAAATTTCCTTCTTCTTTACCTTGCATCTCTTCTTGAGATGTTTGCACTTCGACAGAACGTGTAGTAGGCTTAGGAAATGAAGTAAAATCATCAAGCTGTAATGGCAATGAATTTTCTTCTTCTTCTACTTTCCCTTTACTACTGTTTTGATCAACATCATTATCCTTATTATCATAATCATGATCTTGCCTCTCTTTATCTTGAAGTTTGTGCTCAGTAACAGAACTTGCAGCAGGCCTAGACAGCAAGGGAGAATTAAAAATCTCTCGCAGAGGTGTACTTTTTAAACATAAATCAGTGTTCGCTGGAATATGGTTGAGCTCTTTGTATTTTGTTCCCGATGAAGCTACATTACACGCGGCTTCATGACGTTGAGCGTTGTATGCGTTCTTGAACTCTCTTCTACAATGTTTGCATTGAAAAATCATCCTACATGATATCTCATGACGTCTCCTGTGATAGCTTCGGGAAAATGCTTTTCCACACTCTTCGCAAATATACCTAGAAATAGGTTTTTCCATGACGGACTTTTATCTTCTGCTAACAGATTCTTCTTTAAATCTACTCGACATTTGTTACTCTCTACTTCGATGATGCGAACAGCTTAGCGATTAATAGTAAACTAACACAAAAGCGTATAACCAAGGTAGCAACAGTAAGGTTTAAGCCCATCAAGATGGCAAGAGTGAGGTTAGCGACGTTCTGCTGTTGGATTTTAAATTCCGCGCTGTAACATGCATAAGGTAGCAGCCTTGAGGTTTACTGCCGTAAAGATGGCAGCAGTGAGGTTAGCGACGCTCTATTGTCCTTCAAAGTGAGGTTAGGGTTCGTCAAGAAGACAGCTGTCAAAAAAGCACGTGGTTATGTTTACCAAACAAGAGCACGTGGTCGTGACGTCACGGTCACGTAGTATGCTGCTTCAGCATGCAATGTTCAATGTCTACACCTACGTAGTAAACACTCTGCTATGTTCACAAAATTTTTACTCACAACTATTTTTTATGCTTTAAGTTCGTGCACATAGGTTATGTTAAGATAGCAGCACACGTACAAGTGATGGTCACGTGCTCTAGTAGAAGATGCATGCATTATCAAAAGGTGATACGTACACGCTTTTAAACCTTGCTATTCTTACTGCTACTATGTTCGCAAGATTTTCAAAGATCACTATTCTTTGTGCTTTAAGTTCGTTCGCATAGGTCATGCTAAAGTAGCAGAGCAAACACATGCGAACGTTGTACATTCTAGCGGAATGTGTTTAGTACGATAGTTGATGCATGCAAAATCGATAGGTGTTGTGTACACGCTTTGAAACTTAACTATTCTTCGTGCTTTAAATCCGTGCACAAAGGTTATGCTAAGATAGCAGCACACTCTAGCGGGAGAAGTTTAGTACTCTAGTTGATGCATGTATAATCGATAGGCAATGCGTACACGCTTTTAAAACATTGCTATTCTTACTGCTGCTGCTATGTTCACAAGATTTTTATACATCGCTATTCTTTATGCTTTAAGTTCATGCGCATAAGTTATACTAAGTTAGCAGCATACTTATAAGGTTGTTGCACGCTCTAGTGGAAAAGTTTAGTAAGAAAGACGATGCATGCAAAATCGATAGGTGATGTGTACACGCTTTGAACTTGGGTATTTTTTGTGCTTTAACTTCGTGCACATAGGTTATGTTAAGATTGCAGCACACACAAGCGATGATCGCACGCTGTTGTGACAGAAGTTTAGTACAAGAGTTAATGCGTGCAAAATTGACTCGTGTTGTGTACACGCTATTCTTTGTGCTTTAAGTTCACGCACATAGGTAGCAGCGCACAATTGCGAACGTTGTACACTCTAGCGGTAGAAGTTTAGTACGATAGTTGATGCATGCAAAATTGATAGGTGATGTGTACACGCTTTGGAGCATAGCTATTCTTTGTGCTTTAACTTTATACACATACGTTAGCAATACACATATGCGATCGTTGTACACTCTGGCGGTAAAAATAGTCGATGCATGCAAAATCAATAGGTGATGTGTACACGCTGTTAAACATCGTTATTTTTGTGCTTTAAGTTCGTGCGTATAGGCTATGCTAAGATAGGAGTACAATCTAGCGGAAGAAGTTCAGGGTGATCTGTACACGCTTTGAAACATGATTATTCTTTGTACTTTAAGTTCATGCACATAGGTTATGCTAAGATAGCAGCACAATCTAGAGGAAAAAGTTTAGTACGAGAGTCGATGCTTGCAAAATCGATAAGTGATGTCTACACGCTTTAAAACATGGCTATTCATACTGCTGCTCTGTTCCTAAGATTTTTAAACATAGCTAATCCTAATGCTGCTCTTAACGACGTAGAGCTAAGGATTGATGAAGTGACCGTGACGTCACGACCACGTGCTCTTGTTTGGTAAACATAACCACGTGCTTTTTTGACAGCTGTCTTCTTGACGAACCCTAACATCACTTTGAAGGCCAATTGAGCGTCGCTAACCTTACTGCTGCCATCTTTACGGCAGTAAACCTCAAGGCTGCTACCTTATGCATGTTACAGCGCGGAATTTAAAATCCAACAGCAGAACGTCGTTAACCTCACTCTTGCCATCTTGATGGGTTTAAACCTTACTGTTGCTACCTTGGTTATACGCTTTTGTGTTAGTTTACTATTAATCGCTAAGCTGTTCGCATCATCGAAGTAGAGAGTAACAAATGTCGAGTAGATTTAAAGAAGAATCTGTTAGCAGAAGATAAAAGTCCGTCATGGAAAAACCTATTTCTAGGTATATTTGCGAAGAGTGTGGAAAAGCATTTTCCCGAAGCTATCACAGGAGACGTCATGAGATATCATGTAGGATGATTTTTCAATGCAAACATTGTAGAAGAGAGTTCAAGAACGCATACAACGCTCAACGTCATGAAGCCGCGTGTAATGTAGCTTCATCGGGAACAAAATACAAAGAGCTCAACCATATTCCAGCGAACACTGATTTATGTTTAAAAAGTACACCTCTGCGAGAGATTTTTAATTCTCCCTTGCTGTCTAGGCCTGCTGCAAGTTCTGTTACTGAGCACAAACTTCAAGATAAAGAGAGGCAAGATCATGATTATGATAATAAGGATAATGATGTTGATCAAAACAGTAGTAAAGGGAAAGTAGAAGAAGAAGAAAATTCATTGCCATTACAGCTTGATGATTTTACTTCATTTCCTAAGCCTACTACACGTTCTGTCGAAGTGCAAACATCTCAAGAAGAGATGCAAGGTAAAGAAGAAGGAAATTTCAACGCTTCATCGCTATCGAAACAAGTTATGTTTGTACCTAGAAACGCTACTGCTGAAGCACGTATTATATCAAAACAAGTCCCTGCACATCAACTGTCTGCATATAGACTCAAAGTTCACAACAAGCCTCTGTTACCCTATGTAGATATAAGCTACTGTAAAGACCCCAACGTACTGGTAAAACGTTTACAACTGCTAAGAGCCTATCATGATGCTGGTTACACACAGTACAAAGAAGATATTTTTGAAATAGAGCATGAATTACGTCGTGTTGGTATTATTAAGTAAGCGCTTACCCTCACCTAAGTCATCCATCTGTAGTATATAGTCGATCGAGTAGCTATATTCGTATAGATTATTTCCCAACATTCTCCCTTCCTTAGGGTGTTAACTCCGCCTCTAGTTGTAGAGCCGGTCTCAAGCCCGGATAAAGAGAGGAGAGGCGCCCTAGCCCTTTAGCCCATTAGCCCATTAGCCCTTTAGCCCTTTAGCCCTTTAGCCTTTTAGCCCATTAGCCCTTTAGCCCATTAGCCCTTTAGCCAAGGAATGTGCGGTAATCTAATCTTCTTAGAACAAAGGTATCCCCTGACATGTTCTAAACACATGTTGTATCGAGTACAGTGTTCTATTATAGTCTTGATCACTTATTTAGTGTTCTAAACACTTCAATCAATGTTCCGATCACATGATAAATTTAACGGCATAGAGTGCGGTGTTCGATTCTAGTCTTGTTATGTTTCTTTAGTGATTTGCAAGTCTAAACATGCATAATGACGTCATCACTGCAGCACATGCTTACTCTAGCTATCCCGATGCAGGTTTAAACTTGTTCGATAGAGCTATACCTTGACATAAGAGGAGGCCTTAACAGCTTATGTATAGCCGCTATTGTTTAAAGATAGCTGCTGTGAAGAAAAAGCACGTCGAATTTTTCAAATTACCTGCTACCACATTTCAAAGGTATGAGGTTTAGTGCTGTAAAGATACCTGCACGATGCAAAGCTAACTTTCTTCATCAGAGCAGCCACCATCTTGTGTGAGCACCTCTAGGCCGTATCATAAGCAGCTGTGTATAGTCACCGTCTTGTCGCTGCTACCTCCCGCAAGCACCCCTAGGGCGTCTCATAAGAGTAGCAGCCATCTTGTGCAAGCGCTCTTAAGCTGTCTCATAAGAAGCTATGTATAGTCACCATCTTGTAGAAATAGATAGCTGCCAATGCCAAAGGGCCTAAGTAAGGATCGAACCGTCGATCTCATCATTAGACTATGTTTTTTTCATGTTCCTGATACTGCAAACCTAGGTATCAGGTAGAAAAATTTTATCCGTTTTCGAGATATTTAACATTTTGCATTTAAGCCCCAAATTTAATGAATCGAACCTGCACGGCACGTTATACTCTCTACCATAGCTAGACCTGATCATGTTACGAAGACTTACTTCAATACAAGCTAAAACAGAGTGAATGCCAAAGGGCCTAAGTAGGAACCGAACCGTTGATCTCATCATTAGACTATGTTTTACTTGATCCTCGTACTGCGAACCGAGGTATTGGGCGGAAAATTTTTTGTCCGTTTTGCTCTACGATGCACTGCTTTCGAGATATTTAACATTTTGCATTTAAGTCCTAAATTTAATGAATCGAACTAGCACGACACGTTAGTCTCTAAGCTAAGAGCAGCAGCCATCTTGCGCAAGCACCCTTAAGGCGTCTCATAAGGAGACGTGTATAGCCGCCATCTTGTGTCCGCCATCTTGCGCAAGTATCCTTAGGGCGTCTCTAGCCATCTTGTGCAAGGACCCTTAAGCCGCCTCATAAGAGCAACCGCCATCTTGCACAAGCATCACTAGGGCGTCTCATAAGGAGCCTTGTATAACCACCATCTTGCGCAAGCATCCCAAGGGCGTCTCATAAGAACCTGTGTATAGCAGCCATCTTGCGTAAGCACCCTTAAGGAGTCATGTATAGCCGCCATCTTATGCAATTAGCGTTGAGAGAGGACTGCTGTAGAATTTTTCTTTTTAAATTATCCACCACCACATTTCAAAGGTATCTAGCTAAAGATAGCAGCACTGCGTATGACAGGTGACGAATTTACATCTACTGCGATAAAGAGGGCAGCACGGTGCTCAAAGATGGCGGATGATAGCTGTCAAAAAAGCACGTAGCTATGTTTACCAAACAAGAGCATGTGGAATTTGCCGCCACCACATTTCAAACTAAAGAGGGCAGCACTATGCTCTGTTGATTAAAGATGGCGGATGGTAGCTGACAAAAAAGCACGTGAGTTTGTTTCCAAACAAGAGCACGTGGAATTTTTCAATTTGCCGCCACCACATTTCAAAGGTATCTAGCTAAAGATGGCAGCACGGTGCTCTCTTGATTAAAGATGGTAGATGATAGCTAACAGAACTTTTCAAATTGCCCGCTACTACATGCTTAAGGTAGTAGCCATAAAGAGGGCAGCACGGTGTTCTGTAGATTAAAGATGGCGGGTGATAGGTGATGAAATTGCCCGCATGATAGCAGCACGGTGCTCTGTTGATTAAAGATGGTGGATGACAGCTGTCAGAAAAGCACATAGCTTTGTTTCCAAACAAGAGCACGTGGAATTTGCCGCCACCACATTTCAACTAAAGATGGCAGCACGGTGCTCTCTTGATTAAAGATGGTGGATGATAGCTAACAGAACTTTTCAAATTGCCCGCTACTACATGCTTAAGGTAGTAGCCATAAAGAGGGCAGCACGGTGTTCTGTGGATTAAAGATGGCGGATGACAGGTGATGAAATTGCCCGCATGATAGCAGCACGGTGCTCTGTTGATTAAAGATGGCGGATGACAGCTGCACATGGCTTTGTTTCCAAACAAGAGCACGTAGAATTTACCGCCACCACGTTTCAAACTAAAGAGGGCAGCACTGTGCTCTATAGATTAAAGATGGCAGATGACAGCTGTCAAAAAAGCACGTGAGTTTGTTTTCAAACAAGAGCACGTGGAATTTTTCAATTTGCCGCCACCACATAGAGGGCAGCACTGTTCTCTCTGGATTAAAGATGGCTGCTTGTCGAAAAGCATTTTTCAAATTATCCGCCACCACATTTCAAAGGTAAGTAGCTAAAGAGGGCAGCACTGTGCTCTATAGATTAAAGATGGTGGATGACAGCTATCAAAAAAGCACGTGGCTGTCAAAAAGCACGTGGATTTGTTTATCTCGAGCTAGTGAGGTTAAGTTGGTAGCACTAAGGTTTAGGCCCGTCAAGATGGCAGCACTGCCGATGACAGGTGACGCAAGAGGGCAGCACAGTGCTCTGTGGTTTAAAGATGGCGGATGACAGCTGTCAAAAAAGCACGTGGCTGTCAAAAAGCACGTGGCTTTGTTTATCTCGCGCTAGTTAGGTTAAGTTGGTACTACTGAGGTTTAGGCCCGTCAAGATGGCAGTACTGGGGTTAGCGATGCGTTGTTGTCGATGACAGCTGTCAAAAAGCACGTGGCTTTGTTTACAAATCTGTCGAAAAGCACGTGGCTGTCAAAAAAACACGTGGCTTTGTTTACCTCATGCTAGTTAGGTTAAGTTGGTACCACTAAGGTTTAGGCCCATCAAGATGGTAGTACTGAGGTTTGCGATGCGTTGTTGTTGATGAGAGCTGTCAAAAAGCACGTGGCTTTGTTTACAAATCTGTCAAAAAGCACGTGGCTGTCAAAAAAACACGTGGCTTTGTTTACCTCATGCTAGTTAGGTTAAGTTGGTACCACTAAGGTTTAGGCCCGTCAAGATGGTAGTACTGAGGTTTGCGATGCGTTGTTGTTGATGAGAGCTGTCAAAAAGCACGTGGCTTTGTTTACAAATCTGTCAAAAAGCACGTGGCTGTCAAAAAGCACGTGGCTTTGTTTACCTCGCGCTGGTTAGGTTAAGTTGGCACTACTGAGGTTTAGGCCCGTCAAGATGGCAGTACTGAGGTTTGCGATGCGTTGTTGTCTGTCAAAAAGCATGTGGCTTTGTTTACAAATTCAAATTTCCCGCGGGAGGTGGAGGAGGCATCTGGGAGGCCTCTGGCTGAGGTGGAGGTGGAGGTGGCCACTGGGAGGCCTCTGGCTGAGGTGGAGGTGGAGGTGGCCACTGGGAGGCCTCTGGCTGAGGTGGAGGTGGAGGTGGCCACTGGGAGCCTGAGGTGGAGGTGGCGCAGAACCCGTATATTATACTACTCATAGCTAATAATTTGTGGTCGTATTTGAGTCACCTTGGAGAATTACATATTAAGATAGTATCAGCGCAAAGAAGACTGTAGCGAACTGTTTTGGCCTTACTTGAAACACTTCGGAAATTGTCTTGAAGTACTGCGCTGGTATAAACGTGGAGAAAGGGAGATTGATATATGTGTAGCCTTATTTTAGTCACCTTAGAAACTGTCTATGGATACCTACTAGAGAAGAATGGAATGATTTCTTGGCCATATTATTTTATGTCACACCGACAGAGATAGGTTATATGGCAAGGATGGGACAGGAAAGGTCTAGGAGTGGGAAGGTAGCAGCCGTGACCTTAATTAAGGTACAGCCCAAGCATATGCCTGGTGTGAAAATCGGAAACCACGGAAAACAATCTTCAGGGCTGCCGACAGTGGGGATCGAACCCACTGTTTCCCTGATGCAAGGTCACAGCTGCGCTTTCTTAACCGCACGGCCTTATCTGATTCACCGTGGAAATTGTCTGCAAGTACTATGCTAGCAGCATATCGATGTGGAGAAGAGTGTTGTGAGATATTTGTGGTCTTGTTGGTCTCCTTGGAAGTTGCATTGGAGCACTACGCCAGTACCTGTGTGCAGAAGAGTGTGACGAATTATTTGTGACCTTACTGGAGTAGCCATGGCAGTTGTATAAAACTGCTACGCTAGTATCAGCGCGAAAAAGTGACTAGCGAAAGATCTGTCGTCTTATTTGAATCTTCTTGGAAGTTGTACTAAAATATTAAACCAATATCAGCGTGGAGACGAGTGTAGTGAACTTTTTGTGGTATTGTACAATGCAGACTAGCACAAACAAGGAAGGCTTTTCTTAAGAAAAAATTTACTCACTTCGAACATTTATATAGAAATGAGAAAGGTGCTTTTGAAGAATTTCGTGTCTAGCGTGGCATCGTATGAACGTGAAACGTGCACGGTAACTAGCTCTCAAAGAAGGATAATAGAAGCTTTTGATTTGTGGTGTTACAGAATATTGCTGAAGGTGAGTTGGGTAGAGCGAATTACGAATGAAGAGATAATGAATGGAATTGTTGGGAGGAGATGGATTTGGCGAAATTTAGTGAGAAGAAGAGATAGCATTATAGGACACATTTTAAGACACCCAAGGCTTGTTCATTTGCTTTTTGGCGGAAATTTACGTGGTAAGAACGGAAGAGGTAGATCAAGGTATAAATATAACAAGCAGATTAGAGCAGATGTAGGATGTAGAAAATAAGTAGAAATGAAAAGTTTAACACAGGATAGGGTGGCATTTAGAGCTGAATTAAATCCGTATACAGGCTGATGACATAAATAAAAAAAATTGAGTCAATTCGGAAGTTTCATTAAAATATCTGCAGTGAATGAGTAAGATGAAAGTCAGGGGAGAACTAATTACTTGGGTGACGACTGTGTGTGCACTGAGTCCAGTTTTACAGCCGGATGCTACTTCTGATGCCAAACCTATTAGGAGGTATATATTCACTATTGCGTGATTCTGTGGTGGCTGGTAGTGTGCTGTGTTGTGAAGAGGAGTGTGCTGGATTAAATACAAACACCCAGTCCGCGAGCCAGGTGGATACCAGACGTGGTTAGAATATCCAGCCTAAACTTTAATTGAATCCGCGGCCATCTGAGCCAAAGTATCTTCACTGATAATTTAGGTAAGCAGCCGTACAAACCTATACACTGACTAAACTTCGACATCTATTATATTGAACCTAATTACTACAATTTCGACACACTGACTCTACCTGACAAAACATCCCACAAATGAATACGGTTGACCATGGTAACGATCGTAAATTGTTGTTTTAAGGGTTGTTTGCGAATTCTAACCCCTTCTTCCCAGTCCCAGTTATGAGACTATATTCGGTTTTGTGAATTATTTTAAAATCACTGCCGGAAATTAATTTCCTTAATCCTCAAGAATCAATATCTCGGAACTTCAAGTTCCACTAATATGGATAGAAGAGAGACGGTAGACAGTCCATCTAAATTTAGAGAAGTGGAGGAAACATTTCCCACCTAGGATTATGAGACTGTCATTTTCTGAATTCACTAGCCGAAAGCACTTATGGATATCGCCACATTGTTACGAACCAAGGTGCTTGGTTGAAACGAGGGTTACATAATTCTACCTCTCCACTAGGTTCTTAAGTCATGCAGGTAGACTGTGAGCGTATTCTGACTTCTATGGTAGAAAAATGGAAGAGATTATGGGGAATTTAACCCTTGGAAAAATAGAGTTCGTGTTCAGAAAATGTCAATGCCATGAATATCGATTAACTGAAAAATGTCTTAAGACTTGGATAACTAGTACCGGTACCATTGAGGTTAGAGGAGAACGCGAAACTGAATATAAAATTTAAACAAGAGGAATTCGGTACACGTAATTACCCAGCTCGGGTCCTTGTGCTTGATAAGCATGTCTCAATCTTTGTTCGGCCCTGGGACTGAGCTTCATCTCTGATGTGAATGTGCCAGTGTTCTCCAATAAAATGGAACTCCCGATCTAAATAGCTATGGTCAAAATAAATTTGCTTCCAGTTTTCCCGACGGAATATGACGGTACTAATAATTATTTGGCACATGCTGTTACACATATGCTTTTATTGACACTAAATACTGCGTAAATTGACTAACAATACCTGCACATCAAATTACGCATGTTCAGTTGAAACACAATAAACATTACGCATAACAAGCAACTAAACAGGAAATTATATCGAAAATACATATGAGCTCAGTGTCGGGTTGTTTCCCCTGGCGAGTTTCACTGCGACAGGAATGAATGGCCGTGCTATCATGAGTTTCACCTGTTAATCTATTGTATTCCCGCAACCCACCCATTATCCTTTTAAATAAATGTAGCTATTGAGTTGCCTATTTTCTCTAATTCCACGATCTTACATATCACTTGGGATACTGGCAAGGAGTAAGGAAGATGTGTATATGACCTTCGTCTCTAACGGTCTGAGCTACAATGTGCTGTATATGATGGCAGAATATAAAGGAGCTGCCATTTTCTTCTGAAATTTGATGCCAATCATAATTTTAATTTTTGAAGGAAATTGCAATGTTAACTATCACCAGTGCTCTGTTACACTAACTACAAATTGCAGTTTATTTTCTATATTGACAATATTAAGATCAACTGAACCAGGGGTCGTGATAATACAATGCAATCAGAATAGCAGAATCATACGAAATTGTACATTACATTAATTACAATTATATAGTGTCCATTAAAATCAGAAATTATAGGCCGATATAGAAAGCTAGTGGCTTTACTTCGCACCGACACAGATGGGTCTTATGGCGACGATGGGATAGGAAAGGCCTGGGAGTTGGAAGGAAGTGGCCGTGGCCTTGATTGAGGTAATTTGCCTGGTGTGAGAATGGGAAACCACGGAAAACCATCTTCAGGGCTGCCGACAGTGGGATTCGAACCCACTATCTCCCGAATACAAGCTCACAGCCGCGGGCCCCTGACCGCACGGCCAACTCGCCCGGTAACGTAGGAAGAAAATGTAGAATTTACACCTTCATTGTACAACATAATAACGAGGGCGTCCAATGTAATCAGTAAACAATATAAACACTAGATAAGTGCATTGACAGTTGCCCCTTAAAGACAAAGAATGTAGGAGCCAGTCGTATATCTTTGGGTAGAGCATAGAATATATATGAAGAGTAATACAATAGAGACTTCTTTGCGGGCTGAGTGGCTCAGGCGTTTGAGACGCCGGCCTACTGACCCCAGATTGGCAGGTTCAATCTGTCCGGTGGTATTTACAGGTGCTGAAATACGTCAGCCTCGTATCGGTAGATTTACTGGCACGTAAAGAATTCATATGGGATTCAATTCCGGCACCTGTTCGTCTCCGAAAATTAGTTAGTGGGACGTAAAGCTAATAACATTATTATTAATAGGGATTTTCTGCCATATATCGCGGAAGGTATTGATTGCATGTGGATATCATCAGTACCTCTGGTGTTATAGGAATGAATATTCGCGTTCGTTATACATAGCGAATTGAAGTGAACTGTTGCGTTCCTTATATTGTAAATAATGACTGATGATGCTTTTTTTTTGTTGTTTCTTAAGTGAAAGCATTTCCCAAAACTTGTAAATTTGTAAAATTGGTGTTCAGTATACGTAAGTTTAAAACGTATTCTTAGAGCTCTTCTGCGCATGCCTACATGTGTATTAGGTTACAGATATGGCTTCGGATAAGAAAAATGTATTGTCTTTAACAAATTGTCAATTAGTATGTATTTTAGTCGGATAATATCTCCAATAGCAGGGGTAATTTCTTGCATATTGCAGTTACCTGATGAAAAAATGAAATGGCGTATGGGTTTTAGTTCCGGGAGTGTCCGTGGACAAGTTCGGCTCGCCAGGTGCAGGTCTTTTGATTTGACGCCCGTAGGTGCCCCCCGCGTCGTGGTGAGGGTGAAATAATGATTAAGACAACACATTCACCCCGCCCCAGTTCCAGAGAAATTAACCAATGATGGTTAAAATTCCCGACCCTGCCGGGAATCGAACCCGGGACCCCTGTGACCAAAGGCCAGAACGCTAACAGTATAGCCATGGATCCGGACGCAGTTACCTGATCATTCCATGAAAGTGATTCATCGGTAAATAATCATTTAAAAAATGTCACGTCAACTCTCGGAATTGAGTAGTCAAGGAAATGCAGATTAAGGTACACAGATGTTTACTTACTGACTTATGGAATATCACGTAATTACTCTTTATCAAGTTAATTGTTAACTGATTTTTCACTGAAATCAACTGTCAAAAGGAAACGTCGGACTGTATCATCATTTCAAGGTATCTTTTACATTTACCAAAACAAAATATGTTTGTAGGAAAAAAAAAGGATAGTCGTCGTGAAGTTCCAGAGACCCAATACCCTTTATGAAAATAAGAAACAAAATAGGTCCAAACACTTAACCCTGAGACACTGCAGTTGTAACGCGGAAGATACAGTACATAACTTGAAGCCATACAGAAACACTGATGTATCTTAGTTAAACAATGCTGTGTTCTGAGACGGTGATTCATATTTAGAAGTAGTAACTCGTAGGTTGTGTGGTTGATTACTGTAATGTAATATCAGATTAAAGTGAAAAGAACTCTACTATTTGAATTTGATGTCTTATTGTGTCCCAATGTTTGAAGCACTCATTACCATTCCAATGAAATTTAGGGGTAGGAGTGTTGAACTTCACGATAAGCAAAATTCTTCTGATGAATATTTACATTTTAGCTATTGTAAGCATTTCGAGTACACATTTAATTTTGATCAACGTAAGGCTCCCTCTACTCGGTACCACGGCAAGTTCAGTGCGTTGTTTATATATAGGGGCTTATAGTTAGTTATTTATTGTCAGACATGTAATGTGTTGATTAGATTTATATGCCTGCGTATTTGGAAAGGTTAGAGGAACTGTTTATTGGCATGTTTCAGCCTGTCTATCCTAAATTTCAATTACATAATTATATATTTTTGACGGATTAGAAATTATTTTACATTCCCGAGGACCTTCTATTTAAAAGGTAATTCGATACTGGAGCAGGTATAACTCAGGGAAACGGTGTACATCTGTTGACGTGCCGTGTTTAAGTGGATGTTCTTCGCAACGATTAATAAGTTTCTTAGTTGCTGCTGAATTACAGTTTTGTGAGTTCAGTTACTCATTCTGCTGTGTTGCTTACCAGGCACTGTACATATATTACAATGCTGAGTATGTAGACATGCACTTCGTGTATGGGATAACGGATGGAAACGCAGTGGAGACACGTAGTTTCTACCAAGAATCGAAGATGCCCCGATACAGAACCATCAAATGCGTCAATCGACGCCTACATGAACATAACATGTTTACACTGAGCCCTTATTCAGTGTTCATACCGATTAACACGGCAAAAATCAATGATAAATTGCCAATAAATTAATGTTATAACCCTCATAATTTTATATTTCATTCTGTGGCAAACGGGGTAAGTTGACAATATATGAACAGCGCCAACTATGTAGCGAAAGGATTAGACAGGTGTGCCCCTCTCACAAAAGAAATGACTTGGGAGCTGTCTTTCAAACTAACGTAACCTCTAGGAGGCCATATCTGAAGCGATATGAGAAGGCTGGGATGGCAATGGAACAATGCCTCACCTGTTAACGGCCTGGCATGAGGTTAATTGTGGGCTGGACTTGAGGTGATTAGCGCAGACAGCGGAGGGACTGAATTTCGAAGAAACTGGAGAGAAGCGCTAAATCAAATCTAATGGAAGTAAATATAATGCAGAAATGTAAAAATGATTCGACCGGACATGCTTGGTGCTCCTATCGAGCGTGATGTGATGAGAGAGTCTGAATGAATAAATGCACTAGAACGAGCCAAGAGAGCGTCTTATTCTTAGAAAGAATCGTATTCTTTGATCCAGAGAGGTTCGTATGTCGATTATACCAGGTGTATGGATAAGTTATTGCCGTTTTTTTTGAGGTAAAGAAAACAGGTAATTTTCAAGGGATTTTTTTTTGTTTATTCAAAATATTGGCCATCGGCTTCTACACACTTCGCCCAACTTTCAGGTAAGTTATGAACACCATGGCAGAAAACCTGCTTGTGTTTTGCGGTAAACCATTCGTCCATCCATTTTCCAACTTCCTCAAAATTGCTAAAGTGCTGCTCTGCGACCGCGTGTCCCATTGATACGAGCAGGTTATAGTCACATGGCGCCAGGTTCCGGCAGTACGGCGCGTGCGGAAGGATGTCCTATCCAAACGATTTCAAGGTGTCTTTCACTGTTTTTGCTGTGTGAGACGGCCCATTGTCATGTAACAAAATCACTTTGCCATGTCTTCTGGCCCATTCCGGTCGTCTTTCGATCAGTGCGTGATTTAAATTAATCTTTTTTGGCGATAGCGTTGTGCCTTAACGTTCTCGCCGGGCTCCAAGAGTTCATACTACACAATACCGCTCAGGTCCCACCAGACACAAAGCATGGTCTTCTCGTCAAAGCGATTTGTCCTTGGTGTTGAAGGACCGGCTTCGCCAGGTGGCAGCCACTATTTTCTCGGCTTCGAGTTTTCAAAATAAATCCATTTTTCGTCACCCGTCACAATTCGGTACAGAAATGATTTTCTTGCGTGGCATCGAAGCAGCATTTCACAAGAGACTTTGCGATTTTCCATTTGCCGTTCATTCAAATCATGTGGGACCCATTTACAGAGTTTACTGATCTTCCCCTTGATCGTAAACGTCTGCTGATTATTTCTTGTCACACATTTAATGCTTGTGCCAATAACTGTTAGTTTGAGTTGGGTCATCATCCAGAGCGCGCACTGTCTTTCACATTGAAATCACAACGTTTAAATAGTCAAAACCATGTCTCACATGTTGTAATTATCCTGATAGATAATCTGTTATCATAATTTGATAGGATGATTTCCTAAATTTTCATTAAGATGGAGCGTATTCACCTTTTTTTCTACCAGCAAACGATGACTTTCTCTTTTTATTTTGATTAAATAAGAAAAGCAATGCGTGCCGCAAATGTTCTTTGTAAGGCAGAAATGTCGACATGATCACTGAACGATACAACACAGACACCAGTGTTGGCGGACTCAACTTGCGTGTGTTGGTAGGTTAATGTCAGACGAACAAAGTGATGTATGAATCAAATTCATACGCTGCGTACTGTTTTCTGGCGCCATCCCTAGTTAAACCGTAAAAACTTATTCACGCACCCGGTAGTAAAAAGTGTTTCCGTCTTACACTTTCAGAGTGAACGTGATGTCTTTGACCTGGTTCGTATGATTGTAAAATTCAGCTTTGGTACGCATGAACTATACCAAGTGATAACTTTGCTGTCGGGGAAAATAACAGCACACTTAACGTGGGACTATGTATGAGGGACAGAACTATGGCTTCGTTTTCGAACTACAGGTAATGTGAAAATTAATAAGAGGTAGATACTTAGTGATGAATAAACAATCAGACATTTATTTAGCAATGTGATATTGATCAGGCGAGAACTTTTACGAGGAATTTTCAACGTTTTATATATTAAGGTTTCGAGGCACGCCATTTAGACCGGCCGCAAAATGAGACGCAGGTCCGTGAGGTGACGCAGGATGACTCACGGTGAGTTTCTACGAACCACAGAACTGACTGGACCCGCGCATGTTAGGGCGCAGGGTGACGTGACGCAGTTGCTGCGCGTGGTGTCCCTGCGATCGCAGTCTCTCTTCCGCAGTTTCCTGCAAGACTCACGGTGATTTTGGTTGTTCATATTATTGATAAACCATTTTTCTGACTCAGAAATTATTTTTGAAATATCATATTAAATGTCCTTTTTATCTAAACCACCGTAAACTATGTACTGTGTTTTGAGGAAGAATTAATGTACAATATAAAGCAACAGGATACCAATTTATTGCAGTCAAATATTTTATCTAGTGATGAATGCAAAAATAATTGTTTTGAAATGAGAAATTCCAAAAATAAACTCATGTGACAAATACAAATTATTTGTAATGGCTAAGCTGAGATATACAAATTGAAAACAACTTTTTCCATACACAAAAAGGTGTGTTTTAGTGAGAAAAATAAGTAACAAATAATGCGACGAAGTCATGACCGAAGGGGTATGAGAGAGGGAAGTAATTCTTTTTACAAGTTGTCTTACGTCGCACCGACACAGATAGGTCATAAACTGCGTACTGAAACTGCGATCCAACTTGCGACGATTGTCGCCGTGACTCACTCTGCCGTGAAGAATTCGACGTGAGTCACCCTGCGTCACCTCACGGACCTGCGTCTCATTTTGTGGCCGGCCTTAGAGTTGCTATGCAATTTAGCCACGGACTTGGGAGACGAGAATTCAACTGCCAGTGTAATATTGTGTAAACTAGAAACTTGTTTAGGGAGATAAGAAGGAACTTGGTCAGTAAGTCAAGAGATAACTAGTAGCAGCCATTGAACTATGTTATTATGTCATACAGGTTGTGGAATGCAGGCAATTTGCTATCAGTGCCAAGTAGTCCAGGCAGCTCCAGGATGTAACTGTGCGTATTTAAGAGTGGGCACGAGACACAAGAAAGAAGCGAACAGAACGAGCGTTGCAGTTTGGACTGGCAGATATGGAGTCGTGACGGAGATCTTTCGCCTTACTTGTTGATGCTACTGTAGTGATTTGTAGTCACTGAAACCATGGTGAAGCCTGGTTAGAGGTGAAGGTGAGCAGAATGAGTACTCAATTATGTATTATTTTATAATGAACATTCGCATTATCGTCCATTTGTTAGCATAATTTGGCAAGATGATTTTCTAAATTTTCATTAAGATGTAGAGTCATTTCATAATTAATTATAAATACTCTAATGTAAATAATGAACAGCGTGTGAGGTCATATTTTTGTATGTATCATTTACTCCAAGTGGGTTAACTTGATTTTCATTTAATTATTTGGAATTGCTTACTTTGCTATTTTATATTGTTTCGTTATGGAGATGCTATGTACATCTCAGCGATCAAAGTAAATGACATGGGAATAATTTCATTCAAAATGATCTCTATTAAACTCAGTACAGTAATTATGGGAATGTATAAGGGCAAACATGCTGTCAGATTTCACCATGCATGCGTATGAGTGGGAATTTGGTACATTCGGTCGGATCTCATGTTCGATACCAGGACAATGTCATCGACATTTATAAAAGTGTTTGTGTGAATGTTTATATTCATGTAGATTCACGTCTGCTGATGGTGCTTTCAACTTATTTCCAATGTGTAAATATGTGTTTGTAGTATTGAATTCTTAGTGTTGTCATAAGATCGAGAGAAGGTATAATTTATGAACCGGCAGGATCTCTCTTTCAAATCAGCTGATTATTAGCGTGTTAATTGGATTTCAAGTCTCCATTTAAATATTCATCATTTGGAAATGCTCAGTAATGTTTGAAATGTAGTCCGGTAATTTTCTTGATTTATTACGCCAGGTTAAATTAACAAAGGCGAAGTTTCAGTCATCAAGATTAAATTTAAATCAATGAAAATCTAATGGACACGATTATATTCATTCTATTACACGCGATTAAGATCATTGTGATACCTTCAAGGATATTATTGTGAGAATCGTATATTGTGAGATGTCTTCAGTTAGTTGTCATGCAAATTAAATTTAGGACATGAAGTTTGATTGATTCCGTGATATAGGAGAATTATTCTTCAGTTCAGGGCCAGTGTAATGCGCGTGTATATTTGTGATAGACTTGGCTTGGGTGGTATTTTTATTTCCAGCATCGTAGATCGAGCCTGGACCGGTTGGAAACCGGTGTGTTGTTTATTTATTTGGGAATTGTAATCCCGAAATTACTTAATTGCATTTGGAGCGTTGATCTCCGTGTCGTTGAGTTCCTCCGAGGGATATTCCGGTGAAGGTAATATTTGACTGCCAAGGGGAGATTTTGTTAATGAATAGTATTATTATATTTCATCCACGTTCCTAGAAGTTGTTTGACTTGATGATTCTTTGGTGTGTTCTTTAAGATTTTATTCGCTCTAATTCAGTTTGGAATCAAGTGCGAAATTGAGTTACTGCGTGTTGTGCCGTCTACTTCGGGAAACAACGTTGAATTTATTAGTGTGTTTAAGTCACCAGCGTGTTTATTTTAATTCGAGTGTCATATCATTTGTTTCAGGAAACAAAGGTAACATTCATTGAATTTTGGGATATTACATTTCAGGGAAAGTCGAGATATTTGTTTGTGTAAAAGTTGCATGTTTTACTGTTGTTGAAAAAATTACAACATGTGTGCAATTATTTCTTGTAATGTTCCATTATGTGTATTGTGTGTATGTGATTCCAATGCACAAAGTAATTTAAAGTTCTTGTTTACTCTAGCGGGTGTTGTGTATTATAATAATCGCTACCCCACTTAGGATATTGAGTATAGTTACTCCTATGAATTTCCCGAAGCGATTACATAGGTTTATAGCTATCATTCCGCCGCGAGGTCATGCTCAGACATGGGACACGGGTATTCACTGAAATGCTTAAATAACCTATATAGTAACCAGCAGCAACGATGATGCTTTTATAATTCAAGCCCGACTTATTAATGTTTAAATGCGTGGGTCCGCGCATTGCAGGATGCATATGAGGCCCCAAAAGAGGCACCAACCATCATACAAGGGAGGTGATATTGCTTATTTGGTGGTATACAGTATTTATTTGAATGTAGTGAAAGTGAAACAATTAATACAAAGATGTACCGCACCTATTTGGAAGAAACGCATTATTAATTATGCGTTATGCGACCAAGATTGATCGAAGGAGATACAGTCATAACACATCGTGCCAACGAATAATGTTCCAAAACCTACAAAACTTGCATTATGCTACCCTTTATCAACCACCACACTTACTAGACCCCCACCAACCATTACCTTTCAAGTATTTGAACGACATTTTGACGGACAAAAGCAGCCATCATAAAGTCTAGGAGGAATTCCGTACGTGCAGATAGTATGACCTCTAGGAGATTTGTACCTCATTTGAAACGTTGTATTGCTTTTAACGGTGCCTATCATGATCAATGAAGTTTCGTTGCCCGCTGTTTGATTTCCATCACAAAATCCGACATTTCATGTGAAGATATCTAATATTTATCTTTTACGTAGATTCTTCTTCTATTGCCCAAAACTATAAATATCATTTGATGCAATATCAGTATAGGGTCGTCCAGTACTTCACAGCGACAGCATTTCATATCATTTGTTCAACAGTTTCAGATAACTTTCGGTAGCCCTTCAATAATACGAACAATTATGTATCGTCCTTTCCACAATACATTACTGTTTCAAATATTAATTATATCTTTCAAACTTCGTTCCAGTTGAAGAGGTAAAACATTTTCACTGAGATAACCATTCCCGCTTGAAGTTTATTCAAGTGACACTGGATAATAAGTATCCTGTCATCTTCCAGGGTAATTTGAGGTAACGAGGAATAAATAGGAGATGTTAAGGTATTCATAACAGGTGATAAAAGGGGAAGGATAGAGTGTGGGGTAGGACTGCTCATTAGGAATGCTATTTCACGCAACTTAGTTTCTGTTAGGCACGTGAATGAACGAATGATGTGGGCAGATTTAGCTGTTGGAGGAATAAGGACAAGAAATACCTCAGGCTAATCACCATGTGAGGATGAAAATATAAATGAAACTGACAAGTTTTATGAGCATTGAGTGACATTGTATTCAGGGACAACAACAAGGATAGGATATTGCTAATAGGCGATTTCAACGCCAGGTTTAGAAACAGAACTGAAGGATATAAAGGGTTGGGGTCAAATGTGCGGAAGGTATGGAAGCTAATAGGAATGGGAAGCATTTAATGGACTTCTGTGCTAGTATGGGATTAGCCACTAAGAATATATTTTTCAAGGATAATGATATTCACCGCTACTCATGGAAGGGTCAGGGGCACCATATTTGTGTCCATATTGGTTACTTAATTTGCGGTGTAAATTGTGAGAATGGCTTCGTTTCGGTACAAAAACGAAGAAATTGCTGAAATGCATCTAGCCCATGGCGCAGCAAATGGCAACGAGAGAGATACCGCACTGTCTTATGGCCTCCGGCACGCCGAACGCTGTCCACTTCACCATTAAATTTTCGTGTCTAATGGCAGACAACTGCGTGAAGTAGGGCGGAAGAAAGTCCTCATGTGAAAGTAGTGCGCACATTTCAGCATCGGTTTAGTGTCAATATTCGGGCCGGCATTGTTGGTGACTATTTAGTTGGGCCTCGCCTGAACGTTGAGGAATGCTATCGTTTCTCGATAGAATCAATGCCTGGATTATTGAAATATGTTCCGCAGCGAATACGGCTGGACCGTAATGGCGCTCCACCGTATTTTGCTCGCCGTGTCACGCAGCACTTAAATGATTATTATTCAGGGTGACGGTTAGGCCGTGTTAGGCCAGTTAAATGGCCTCCGCGCTAGGCCGATTTAACTCCCATGGACTTTTCTTGTTACGTAAAGATCGAATGTTAAACGGGGTGGGATTGTTTCTTTCGTTTATTATTTCATTCCTTTTACAAATTTGTGAGTAAAGGAATACGCGATCGTGTGGCGACAGCGATGCATTTTCGTGCATGTTAAATAATAAAGAGATCAACAGACGAGAGGAGGAATTATCGAGTACATTCCTCGGCTGACAAGTGTGTCTATATTACTGTGTGTTCTTACACTCTGTGTGCAATTGTGGCTGCTTAGTAAACAAAGTGTGGATATTGCCTGCAGGAGACAAGGACAATATTCTGCTCGAGTCGAACGAAGAAACGTGTGCGTTCACGTGGAGCATTATATCTGTCTCCGTCTATCACACACCCCACTTCCGCTCCCTTGTCTGTAGCACAGGAGTGGGCAGCGATTTGCGCTCTAGCACAGCAAATACAGCTAATTCGTCAATTTGTATCGCATGGCGGGAAATTACTAAGTAAACTCCTATTGTCGAAAAGACAAATGTTCTCTTCCAATCTGATTACGCCATCGTTCTTTATATAATACGAAGAGCATCACTTATTTTCTTGTCGGTATTATTTAGATACACCGTGTATGATGAATATGTGAGTCGTTATTTCCAAAGTGGGGCCTCCTCCAAACTTCATAATTTTTTAGTTAGTGTAGCGATATCCCCTTGAAAGCTTGCATGAAAATCAGAATGGAGTATATTCCTACAGGCACCCATTTCATTGTAATTACATAATAAATTAAATAATAAAAATCGGAGTTTTTTCTTCAAAAAGTCCCTTATCCAACATCCTGTTTGTTCTATAAGGTATCTTATCCAGTTTGTTCCAAAATGATCCTTTTCTTTTGTTTATGCGGTAGCTGTGATTGAAACGTGTTCCATAACAGACCTTCTCCTTTCTAATTTTAGTGTATTGCACGTTACTGAGAGTTAATGCAATATTCTTTGCCACTAGGTTGGTGGAAGTACCTGCTGTAGTATCGTCGTTGAAAGCAAAGTAGGCAGTGAAGTGCCAATTTAATAATGACAGTTTATTTAGCATTGTCGGACAGCAAGTAGCATTCTATGAAAGTACCTAAATATTTATCGACACGGATGTAAATAGTAATTAGTGAATTAATACAGCAACCAGAAAGAGAAAACGAAACAGAGATCCAAATAATTGGGAAAGAAAATGTACAGATAAGAGCTCTGGTACTATTGATGTGTAACGGAATACCTACACCTTATCTAAATAGTACTTTTGTTAATTACTTAACCTTTAATTTTCTAAACACTTTTTTTTCTTTTTTTTTTTCATAATTCCACATTAGACTATGACTATGGCTATGGCTATGACTATGAAATAGTATTTGGTGACAACGGACTTAACATCGGCAGTCTAGATAAGTACATACGTTTTCATTATATTAATGCTTGTATATATTTTTATTTTTGTCATTACTGTTTCATGTTATCACTAAACTAGCTATCATTGACAAGTTTACGCTACGTAAACAATACTGTACATATATAACATTGTTTTTAAAAGTGATTTATTAGAATCTGAAGATGTTCTTGTAGAACGAAACATGTCATTCTTTGTATGTTAGTGTGTTTTAAGGTATGTTTATAGTGTTATAATTTACATTATATTTGCTCAGTGTTTGACAGACTGAAAAACCTTTGTTACATTTAACGCCTTGGGGTGGGTCATGTCCCCACCCCTTCCTCTTCCGTTGATAAGTCACACTCCATCACATCTTTCACAGTTTTCATTTTACCAAACCATTTCTACGGTACTACATTACCCACTTCGGCTCACATAATTTTCCATTCCATACACAGTCACTTACATCACCTCCTCAACAAAAATTCCTCTGTACCACACCGCATTTACACACTAACAAATAGTTTGCCATTCCAAGTCAGTATATTCAGTCAGTCTTCTCACAGTTATTCTCATCTTGTTTATCTTATGGCTCCCACCTACACAAACCAGTAATCTACAGCATCACACACACATCAAACCGATTTCTTACCCAACTAGTTTGTTCACTCATACTTTTCTATTTTTTCCATCTTATTAAGCTTAAGACTTAAACATAAACTCCACCATAACACATCTAAAGCAATTTAACATTTTTTTTACAGTTACCTACTTTCACACTTTCCAAAATGCCAACATTTTCTGCTTAACTACAGTCCCACTTAGTATATCTTAATTGCTATTACAAACACCTTTTTTATCCTCCCTCCTCTCACATATACCCTTGGAAAACCCGTTTTTTTCACAGCTCGCTTACACACAAACAAACAGTTTTCCAATCCAAGTCCATTTGTTCATTCAATCTTTCACAACTCTTTTAACTAGCTTCTAATTAAGCATCATTACAGCCATCAACGGTAAACTTCAAACTATATACCAACTTAAAATTTCACTACCCTCAGAGCCTACTCAACCTCCCCTTATCTTCACTCCTGCCCAATATACGCAGGCTTTTCTTTGTTACAAAATCTTTTCATAAATATATCTACTCTATTATTCCTCATGTCTTATATATACTACACCCTCCCATACTACTACTCGTTGATCTACTTCCCAACAACTTGCCTCTGGCGGATCACCATTCCACAGGACAAGGTGCTCTCCCCCTTACCCTAACACTACAGGCCCCCTTCTGATATCATGGTCACCGTGATACCCTACCCGCAAGTGCTCAGGGCGGATATCCATTCCTCTGAGCAGAATGCCTTCCCCATTCCCCCATCGGCATGAACCACTTCATCTGAACAACCCCTGTTATTCCCTCAATTTCTTTAGAAATCTCGCTCTAGCCACTTTTAAGAATTTTGCTATATTAGTTCTTTCCTCCCACTCTTTGCATAACCAAGATGCCATCTTGTAGCTTTTCCCTACACTATCCACCTTCTATTTACTTAGTAGTTTAATCTTTATCTCCTCCAAGGCTCGACACTCATTGAAAATGTGCAGGTCCGTCCATCTCTCTCCACTTAACACACATCTATCCTTATTCTCACTTCCTACCCATCGCCTGTTTCTCAGAACTTCCAGTACCCACAATACAAACCTCTCTTATCCCTTCTACCCTCGAACTCAGTTTTCGGGTTTATTATTTCCACCAATTTATTTAATGCTGATAAAGAGACTCGCTCTCTATCTTCCCTTATCAAGTAGTCTTCCTCTTATCTTCTCCCATACTCATTTATTCCTACCTCCACCACCCAAACCATCTCCACATATCCCCAGTCCAATCACTTGTAACCATTTTTTAAACTTATTCACTCAATAGCCTTCATTCGTCACAACGTTTTGAAAATTAAACGTTTCTTGTAATAACAACCCACCCTTACCTTCCTCTAATATAATCCAATAAAACACCCTCTTAGCTATTTCAACCTCCATCGATTCTTTACACACTAATCTAGCACCGGCATTGGCTGAATAGTTTGGGACGCCCGTCATGATCTTACTAAATTTCGCCACTACCTGGTTTAGTTCACCCCCACCTTCCTCCACCCCCATATTTCCACTCCAAATAGCATTTTGCCCATCAACAGTGATTTAAACACCGTTTTCTGAATTTTGTATTTATCATCTGAAAATTTCTTTTCTAGAACCCCCACTACCGCAAGCGCTCCTTTTCCCTTTAATTTAGCCCTCCCACACTGTTATTTCCAGCAACCATTCTTACTAATTATTTCATCTAGATACTCTATTTTTCCCTCTGGTCTAATTTCTTCCTGATCTAGCCTCCAGACTTCCTTATTCTTTCCCCCACCCCTTTTCCTATAAACCATTATCTGAGTCTTTCTCATATTTACTCTGAGAGACCACTTCCTACTATACTCAACTACATTGTCCAACCCTTTTTGCAATCCACTTTCCGTCAATGCCAAAATTAATAGGCCATCCGCGAATTACAACCCCGGAACCCCCAGTTTCCCTATCCAAGGACATTGCCAATTTTCTCCCCCATGGCCCTCTAAAATATTATTTAGAAATAATATAAATAATATCGGGGATAGCTTACACCCTTGTCTCACCCCGCTCTTCGATTCAAAACACCAACTCATCCTTCCCCCCTGAAACTTAATCATCACAAGCACTTCTCATATATTGGTTCTATTGCCCCCTCATTTTCTTCGACATTCCAACCTCCCTTAATCTCATAATAGCGCCTCCCTACTAACCGTGTCGAAGGGTTATTCTAAATCAATCGCTGCTACATATAATCTACGCCCTGCTATCTTCATATACTTTGTCATCAAGGTGTCCAGAATCCAAACATTATCAACTGCATTCCTTCCTTTCCTAAATCCATTTTGAAATTCAGACATCTTCCCATACTGTTCCGTCCAATTTCTTATCCTATTCAGAAAACCCCTGTGTATACCTTCGACAACGCGTCTAGGAGTGTGATTCTTCTACAGTTGTTAGGAACGCTACTAGCCCCTTTATTTTTATAAATTGGGCATAATACAACCTTCCTCCATTCCCTCGGAAATTTCCCCGTTTCCAGAAAATATTAAAAAATTTTACAATCCCCATCAGCATTGGTTCATTTGACACAACCTCCTTCCACACATTATACCGTTCAAACCTCCTGCTGCCTTGGGTCTTGCATTTTTTAATACTCTCATTACCTCATGCATTGATATCTCCTCATCCAATATTTTAATTCATACTTCCAATCTACTTCCTACATATAACTTGTCTATTTCTATACCCGAATTCCCCTCTCCTTCCAAGAGCCTTTCCAAATGCCTAACCCACTCGTTTTCTCCTATTTTATACCCCTTGCCCACCGGCTTCTTTCTTCTAATCTTATTTATATACTCCCATATCCTCTCAAAGTACTTCTCTCTACAATATCTATTTATTTGTTCAGCTTCCATCCTCATTTCTTCTCATTCAATGTCTCCTTGTATTCTCTTCTCAATTTACTAAATTTCTTCCTTCTTTCTTGCACCCCCTCCTTCCTAAACTCCACTAGGCCTCCCATTACAACCTCTCGTTTCCTCGTGCAGTCTTCGTCAAATCATCCATTCATTTTATTCTTTATTCCCTCTACACTTCTCATTTTTTCCCCACCCTCCGTACAGAGAGTTCTATTAACTCTAGTATCCTATCCATGTCATTTCCTTCTGCCGCCCTTTCAATTCCTATCCTTAATATTTCTCCCTCGTCTTTTAAACTTCGTCTCAATCTCTGTTTCGCTTTTTCACCCCAGATATACTTCCATCCTCCATTACTATATCTTTCCCTACTTTCTTCCATCTTGCCCTCCTCCTCTTCAAGCGCAGTTCTCAGTTTTATTTTAATGGGCATATGTTACGTTAACCCAAATTCTAGCACCTCAAAACTTATTATTCTCCTTAATGCTATCTCTGAGTTTATTCTTATATCCACTACAGTCCCTCCATTTGTTGTAATATACGTCAAATCTCCCATACTATCCCCCTTCATCCACCCATTTAAAATAAATAAATGCTCTATACCACATAACACTAATAACCTTTCTCCATAACTATTTACACCATTATCCTTACTCTTTCTTTGCAGCACCCCGTCTGCTTTTATTTCCTTTCCGTACACTGGTACTCTATTGTTCACTCCCGCATTCCAATCACCCAATAAAATCATCCCATCTTCTATATACGGCCCATTAATTGTGTTTTCTTTAATCAGTTCATCAAAGAAATGTTCACTTGCATAAACTGAATCGCACGGATGGTTATAAAGCAGGGCCAGACAAATTGCTCCCGATGCCCCCTTCCCCCTTTTTACTCTCATCCACACTAACCCGTCAACCCACTCTGTAACATCTCTACCCATTCAGCTACCTCGTTTCTTATTAAAACTACTGTGCTCCCAGGGTTTCTGCCACGCTTCCCTATTTCTTTCCTTAACACGTTCATTAATCTATAACCGTCCCATGTAATTTCAACCCCTTTTCCTAACCACGTCTTCACTAAAGCAATGATCTCAAATTCTTTCACTAAATCCACAATTTCACTATTCTATAACTTCCCATTAACCCCTCAATATTCAGCACCCCTATCACCAACTCTACTTACTTATTTCCTCCCCTTCCCTCTCTATGCTTCCGCGATTCACTACTTCCCCCCCCCCTTACTTCACGTAATTCTTCCTTGTGGCTCCTCCTCATCTATCTCCACTTCCTTTCCTTTCTCCTCCCCCTCTCCTTCCCCTTTCCCATGCCACAGCCTTCTTTCTTCCCCGTAGATCTTTTAAACTCAACGATCTCCCCTTATTTAACGCCTGATTTCTCTTCGAGTTTCTTTCGACATTTTTCTTATTCGGGGAGGTTAAGTCACTACCCTGACTCCTTTTTCCTTCCATCACCTCTTCACTACATAAATTCATTTCACTTGGGTCTCGTGTCATATTTGTTGATTCACTCCTTCCTGCGTTGTTATGACTCACCAAGGTTTCTGCTGTCCCCTCCACGTGGCCGCTCACACTAAAGTCCAGTCTTCTCTCTTCCTCCTCTCCACTGATGACATCCTGCTCTCGAATTCTGCAACTCATTTCCTCCTCACCTTTTCCATCCTCATCAGTTTCTCCTGTGTTCACGATCGGGGCCAATTTCTGCCTGAAGTCACCAAACACCACCCCACTACCTTGGCTCGCAATCTCTGCGACCTAGCCCGCCACATGTGCCCTTTTAAAATCTCCAACCGTAGCCTGTCTTCCCTCTCTGTCTCAGCCTTCAAATAAATGTTCGATCCTTTCAAATTTACGGCATTCTTCAAAGTTATATCGGTCATCAGGGTTGAAATTAATCTAATATTCACCGGCCTATGACCCTTGTTTCTTCCGACTAAATATATATCATCTATATCTACATCAGAGAAGTTCATCTTCATTTTATTCGAAGCTATGTCCACCACTTTCAATACAAAGTCCACTTTTGATTCTACTCCTTCCTCTGGTACACCGTACACAAACACAATTTTTCTTGCTGATTCGTTCATATTCAGCCTCACTTCTCTCTTCATTGCTGTCAATTCTTCTTCCATTCCCAACACCTTCTTTTTCAAACTCCCTGCCTCATCTTCTGTCTCCACTAACTTGTCATTTACTCCTCCAATTTCTTCTTTTATAAATATTTTCAAGTCCTTCATCTCCTTCATTTGGGTTGCCCGGTGTTCCTGCAACATTTCCTTTATTTCTTCTCCTTTGCTCGCATCCTTCACCACTCCCTTGAACTCTTCAAGCTCCTCCCAACCGAATCGTACCTAATTTGGACCCGGGTTCTTTTCTATATCTCCTACTACCAGCAACGTCGCAATAACCATCACACACAGCAGATTTTCCAACAGTCTTTTAGAACCACTAATTTCCCCTCTCTTTTTCCCACCTTTTTTCCAACACCACCTTGCACCATGCCATCTTCCAATTCTTGTCCTGTATTGCTGTAGCGTTACTCCCATCTTGTACACCACAGCTCACTCCCACGTTCGCACTTCCCACTGTCTCGCTCGTGACTGATTTTCGTGATATGAAGTAATTGTCTTTCTATTTTCATTCCTTCTTTCTTCCTTTCTTTGTTTTAATTTTGAAGAAAATAGTTTAGCTCTTACATTGTGAGGTAAAGGATGAGAAAAGCGAATATCCTCTGAATTGTGTGGTAGCGATTTGAGGTGAAAAAGGCTTATTTTTTGTCGGTAGATGTGTCTTAAGCTGTAAAGTGAGTAAGATTTGGACTACTGAGTTTAGAAGTGGGATTATGCGTCCGGGATAGCGATGGTCTAGGATTTCGAGGTAAATGGAGAGATTTGGGAAGGGAAGAATGGTATTCAGTTCGTCCGTCTGGTAACGGGGATGCGGATCGAAAGACATCCACGCGATTGTGAGATTTATTTGTATCCGTTGCTCTAAATATTTATCTGTTTCACACGTCCAGGCAAGATGTCCATACGTGATGTAGGTACGGATGAGGATTTTGTAGGAGAGGTGAATGGTGTTGCTGTGGAGACCCCACATAGTTCCCTTGAGTCTTACGTGGAGATGGAAACGTTTTATAGCTTTCTGTCTTAGTGAGACTAAGTGGTGACGAATGATGAAGGAGTTGATCGTAACGTACGCCAAGGTACTAAAGTGTGGGTTAGGTATGAACACTCTGGTCGCATATTGGGATGCGGAGGTGGGTAGGATTACGAGTGGATGCATTGGCTCGGCGTATAGGGCGAAAACAAGTTGCTGATGTTTTTGAGACGAAGATGCCAGCGATCACACCTTTCGGCAAAGGAATTTGCACAGGGTTAAACGCAATACTTGATTTGTTGGAAGGCTGGGAATGGGGCGAGTATAGCAGTTTCGTCAGCATATTGGAGTAATTAGAGAGGTTATGTAGGCTATGGGATACCTGCTATGTAGAGTTTGTATAGCATGAGAGATGTAAACCCTGAAGGACTCTTTGGATCATAGATGTGGATCGAAAGAAGTGTGGACTGACATTCTAGATGATCGGTTGTGCAGAAAAGAGACAGTGACACAGATATATGTGTGTGTGGAGGAAGAAAGTAGTGGAGCTTAAGGAGGATATCGCAAAGCCAGACTGTAAGGAAAGCGTTTTGTAAACTGAATGTATGGAGTCTGATAAGATAATTTGAGACATGGGTGGAGAGCTCCAATAATTGGTCACGGGTGGATAGATGCTAACCTAAGCCGCACTGCGTCAGAGGGACAAGTTGATGTTCGCGGAGATGTCAAATTCTCCGCACTAGTATCTTTTGGAATTAATTGGATAGAACTGATGTGAACAGATTGATTTACATGTGTCAGGTAGCTTAATGGGTTTTGGGGAAAGTAGCAATGCGGCGGTTTTCCACTGAAATGGAAAATTGTCCTTCTTTTAAAATCTCCATTCATGCTTATTAGTTTACAGTACTGATGTAATTCGACGTCATCTCTTCATTGACAGCTCGGAGTATACCGCTTAGTCGAGCAGCTCGTCTCCTTATTCCCATGCCTTCCTAACCCGAAGTTTGCAACATTTTCATAATAATACTTTTATGTCAGAAGTCACCCAGAATGATTTGTGCTGCTTTCCTTTGGATTTCCTCACTTTTCGAATCAAGTAATCTTAGTGAGTGTCCCACACACCAGAACCATACTCTAACTCAGGTCTTGTCAGTGACTTACACTTTCCTTCACGTTCGTACTAGAACCCCTAACTGTCCTCACAACCATAAGAATTGCTCTACAACCTTTACATCATTCCTATTAACGTGATTACCCCAATGGAGACTTTTATGTATGTTAACACCTAGAATCTTACAGATATCTCCATGATGTACTTCCTCTCTGTCAACACTGTAATGAAAACTGAGAGGACATTTCCTCTTCATGACACTTACAACCTGACTTTTCATCCCATTTACAGTATCATCATACCATTGTCTGTTGTCCATCTCGCAACTTTGTCGAGGAGTTATAGATTGTGGCGAGTAATATGAGGAATAGTGGAGGAGGGTCTTGAGATGTTCCCAAAATTCGCTGGGAGAATGTATATGGTCCTTTAGTAGATTATATGTTTGAATGCCCGATCGGATTTCATGGGAACTGATGTACGATTTAACATGGTTTATTGTCTGTCGATGAAGTACTGTATAGTGTAATATCGATCTCAAGTCCGTCGGTAATGATGTAGGTTTGTATGAGATAGTTGGAGTAATTGAAGAGCACGGGGAAGCAAACTGTTTTGGAGGGAGTGATGGAAGTGATAGATATGTGTAGGTTCGATGCGGCGGTTAGACTGCTTGGAGTACGGATGCAGAATGATCGACTAGCTCCGCTGTGATCAGCGTGGGCGGTGAGTACCGAAGTTGTTCAAGGATATGAATTCCATACGATGGCCAAAGGGCTTTGCGAAGTTTTTAATTTGGATGGATGTTGAGAGCAGATGTCGCTTACGGTTGAGAAACATTGACTAGGACTGGGCTGTGATCGCAGCCAATGTTCAGAATGAATTTCGTATCTATTAGATGGACAATAAACCCCATCAACGTGGGTTAAACATTTGGGAAGCCAGGCTCTTCCTGTCACATGTCAAGGCAAAAGGTGGGTGATAGAGGAATAACACCTCTTTAAAATCCTTGGTCCAGCTGACCAGGCTGCAAGTCCCTTGTAAGGGTTCCTTGAAAGGGGGACGGTGAAGACCTCAACGGCAGTGAAGGCGGAGAAGAGGGAATTCGGAACAGTGGAACTGGCGGAAGAGGCAATCCTCCTATTCGGGATAAACAGAACAGAAAAGTCTGCCTTGTAGTTAGAAGTGGGAACTTAAAATGTTAAGGGAAGAAACTCCGACAGAATATCGGCCTGGTGCCTCAGGCATAGGATGGCAGCCCCATCAGAGCACTCGCAAGCAGAGGGTTAATCACTCGATCTTCTTAAATAACATGATTACAGAAACTAAAGCGGAATTACAAAACCGGACGGATAACCTAATGGCGACCTTTGGCTTGAAGAGGATAACAAGAGGTGGTATCTCAAATGTGAGGACCTTGAGGGTGAACAGCACACTGACAGAAGTGACACGGGAAATGAAGGATTACGAGCTGGACATTGCTGGATTGAGTGAGGTGAGATGGGCAGGATTTGACGAGATACAGACGGCAGAACGAATTACATTTCTATATTCTGGTAGTGAGGACGAAAAGTACAGGGATGGAATAGGGTTGCTGCTCAGTAGAAATGCAATGAGAAGTCTTATTGAGTGGAAGCCAATTTCTAGTAGGCTACTGACGGCTAGGTTCAAGACCAAAATCAGAAACGTGACCATTATCCAATACTATGCGCCTACAATACAATCGGATTTGGAAATAAAGGAATAATTCAACCAAATGCTGCGAGATGCCACAATGTAAAAAGTTAGGAGGACATTCTCGTTGTTATGGGTAGACTTCAACGCGAAGGCTGGCTCAAATAAAGAGGGATGAAGTACATCTTGGGTAAACACGGTCTTGGCAAGATGAATGAACATGGCGAAAAACTTCTGGATATTGCTCCAACCAAGACGTGGTGATAGGCAGCACGCTGTTCACTCAGTTCCCTCATAGGAGGTGTCACAAAGTCACGTGGGTGTGACCTGATCAAGTCACGGAAAATCAAATTGATCACATTGCGATGAGCAGGAGGTTTAGAAGAAGTTTGGTAGGTGTTAGGAACAAGAGAGGAGCAGACATTGGCAGTGGCCATCATCTTGTTGTCGCCAACTTCCGTATAAAGATCGTGGCAGTCCACCAAAAGTTCAACACTCGGTGAAAGGAGTTTGAAGTTGGCATGCTAAAGAATCAGCAGACGTTGGAACTATTTCAACTGAAACTTAGCAACAGATTCCATGTGCTGTATGTCGAGACAGAGAAGGATGTGGAGACTGTATGGGGCGAGGTGAAGAACATTTGTTTGGAAAGAAGTGAGAATCAGCTTGGGTACAAGAACTATCTGCGGAAATAGTGGATATCTGATTAGAACTGGGGCAAGATAAATTACAGGAAGGAGATAAAGGCCAAGCTAAACATCTGTAAGATTAGACAACAGAAGGGTCAAACACAAGCAGAGTATTAAATAGCAGATAGGAAAGTAATGAGGAGTGTGCTAAAGGATCATAGGAAGTGGTTATATGAGAAAGCAGATAAAGCAGAATAAGTAGCAAAAAGGGTGATGTAAAGGAACTTTACGTCATCACTAAGATCTTTCGAAGAAAGATTTTAATATAACAAGGCTTGTGTAGAGTAAGACAGGTGAGATCCTCACTACGTGCGAACAACAGCTAAGTAGATGTAGGGAACAATTTGCGGAGGTTCTTAATAGAGATGTGGGACTGAAAGATGAGCAGCAAGGAGAAGATGAAGAAGAATTAGCAGAACAAGAAGAAAGTGACCAAGGCAACAGCCTTGACTCTCCATCCCAAGGTGAGATACGGACAGCGTTGAAGCAGATGAAAAATGGGAATGCACCAGGTCTGAGTTACTTTCCAGCGGAAGTACTGAAAGCAGATCTAGATACTACAATCAAATTGCTGCACCCCTTGCTGGAGAAGATATGGAATGAAGAGAAAATACCGACCTACTGGAAGAAGAGGCTTATAATTAAGTTACCGCAAAAAGGTGATACAACAAATTGCAACAACTGGAGAGGTATCACCTTGCTCTCCATTCCAAGCAAAGTGCTGTCACGAGTCATCCTGAATCGTACAAATGACTATGTAAAACGAAGGCTTCAAAAGGAACAGGTCGGATTTCAGCAAAATTGTGGCTGTGTGAATCTCACCAATACACCTAGAGAAGAGTGTTGAATGGCGGAATACTCTCTATCTCGCATTCGTGTGTATCGAGAAAGTCTTCTATTCTGCAAATCAAGGAATTATGTGGAAGACACTCGAGAAAACAAAATTCCACCGAAGATCATCAAGATCATGAAAGATGTACGAGAGTCATGAGTGTCAGGTTCTTCATGAATGGAAACTAACAGAAAAATAAACGTCAAGTCTGGAGAGAAACAGGGGTGTGTTATTTCCCCCACTTTGTTTCAGTTTGTCCTGGATAGCGCGATGAAGAGGGTAATGGGGGGACGGAAGAGGGGTGTTCAATGGAGGATTAGAGACAGGCTTGAAGATATTGACTTCAAAGACGACATTTGCCTTACGGCACAGCGGTACTGGGACATTGAGGACAAACTGGGGAGGTTGCAGAAGGAAGTGGAACGTGCAGGTCTCATGATTAAGACAAAGAGGACCAAGATGAGGATTAATTCTGATGTCATGATCAGCTTGACAGTAAATGGAAAAGTAACTGAGCCAGTTGAGTCCTTCCTCTGCCTTAGAAGTATAGTTAAAACGAATGGGGGGAGCAGAAGAAGATTGTCGAAGCCGTATCCGGAAGACAAATTGTGCGTTTGTCCAGCTCTACCCCATGCTGAAGAATGGAAACATCCCCAGGAAGACTTAGCTCCGCCTTTTCAACAGCGATGTAAAGTCGATTCTTCTATACGGCTGTGAAACATGGGAAGTTACAACACTGATCAACAACCAGCTACATGTGTTCATTGATAGATGTCTGCGTCGCATAAGAAGTGTGAGGTGGCCGGACGTAATCTCAAGTGAAGATGTTTGGACCATGACCAATCGGCAGCCGACTGACATCCAGATCAAGGAGAGCAAATGGCGTTGGATCGAGCAGACACTAAGGAAACCGAAGAGAGCTGTTGAGAAGATGGTGCCTAGACTTGAATTTTCAAGGTAACAGAAAGCGAGTTCGACCCAAGAAGACCTGGAAGAGGAGGATTGGGATAGAAATCGCACAGGTGGGCATGACCGGGAGTGAAGTTAAGAGAATGGCCAGATACCGTACTGTGTGGAGAAATTTCGACGAGGCCCTATGCTCCAAAGGGAACAACAGGATATAAGTAAGTCAAGATGGACAATGGTGTTGTGAGCAATATTAGCGTCACATGTGGTGTTAAACTACAGTATGGTTGGTTGCGGTGTAGACACGAGTGTGGCATCGATGTAGCTGAAAAGTATTCTTAGACCGCTTAGTTTATTTTGAGAGCTGGGTCGGAGATTGCTATCAGCAAGGAGTATAAAATGGGGAAAGTGCTATATAGATGTGTAAGAATTTATTTAGAGAAAGGATGGCGTGGGAGACTGTGTAATATGATCAGGTGAAGAACTCTTGTGTGGCAAAACAGAACTTAACGACGAGCCTCTCCGAAAATGATAAAGGAGGAGAAGGGGGAGGAGGAGGAGGAATGATACAACGATGGCAGCTTCCCCTATACCGGTATCGTTGGGGTTATCTGCACGGCGAAGAGCGTAGTCAGGGATACGAGCGAGATGATAGAGGCAAAGAAAGGTTTCACTAAGTAGGATGGCTTGAATGCGGAGCATATGGGTGGGTCGAGACGCTTTCCGAATGGAGAACACCCGATGGACCTCCACGCATTTGTTGAGGAGTTAATCTAAAACGACTCTACCGTAAGGTCAGAATCAAACGCTCAAATCACACAAGAGAATAGATTTTCGGGTGGTACCAGAGAGTACGGGTGTAACAGTGGCGTAGGTGAATACTGAGTTTAAGCTCTGGTCTCCTCTTTCGCCGTGTTTCAATTCTTCTTCAACAAAAACGTTCACCCGTAGTCTGGCCGTGCACTTGAGAGAATCATCAGTTCTCCAACGTGTGGTGCATTCCTCTTCAAACGTGGTGGAAGACCTTGATGAATCCCGGCTGAGGTACCAGATAGCTGGGTTGGAGTGGGCTTGGCATTTGATGATGGTTAGGCATCTTCTTGTCTGAAATGCTGAGCTTTGTTTTTGGCTTCGCCGTTTAGGAGAACTCTTCTTTGCCTTCCCTCCTATAGCCTATAAAATAACAGGACGTTCAGTAGAAAAGGAAAAGTTACTCAGCAAACTGAGAAGAATAAATGTAAGGAATATCACCGAAGCCAAATTAATAGTAGAATAACTTGTTAACTGCTCAAGCGGTTTCACTAATCAGTTCACGAGCTCGTGCTCTGTGCACGTAACCCATCGGATATGTGTTGGAATTGTGTGATGGGCATCAAACCATGTTTGCGCACTTGCACAGTATATCTCTTTTAGTCTACTAGTCATAATACAGAATGAGATGAATGGAATTAAGAATATTGAGAAGAAATAGAGTTTGATGCTCCATTTTCTGGTAATGGAGACTGTGGGAAAGCGACCAACAGGTTTTGCTGAGCAGCCTTCATTTTAAAGAGTGCAATCGGAAGATCTTTGGAAAACTAGATGTTATAGATATGCTGATTTTCCTACATAATTTTCTTATTTTTTTAAGTTGTTCCAAGTTCTTTTGTTAGGTCGCATGGCGTGCAGCAACTGACATAATTCCAAATCCCTCCGCTACGACCTGTGTTGCAGCTAGTATCATCGATACTGTAATCTTTGTAACGGGAGAATCGCACGTTTTAAACAGTAGCGTGTTAGTGTACATTGAAGACGGCAGCGTGAAGTTATTACAGCTTGAAGCTTCGTTGTTACGAATTTACGGAAGTATTTTCGTCATACAATATTTAATATATAACTCATTATACTGCCATGTCTGCTAGGGAACATGCCAGTAGATGCGGGAATACCCACTGAGACTCATCTGACATAAAAATGATTCCTGAGAGTTTCGGTAGCAAGACCACCTGCATTTTAACCCAGATACTGGTTCACCAAGGAACTGGTGAATAAGAAATATCGGTGACAATTTATCTCTCACGAGCATGAGCCAAGTGGCTAAGATGTTCTTGATTTTCGAGTAATGTCTTCACTGGCTTGTCACTTAAGTGTCCACTGCATTATTTCTAGTCAATATACGTGACATTTTAGAAATGAAAAGTCACGTTTCTATGGTTTCAATCGCACGTGAAGCTTGAACTTCTGTGCCATAATCATGGTAGATGAGTCACGTGAAACTACAAGCTAATTTCATTCATATTTACGTCTTCCAATTCTTCCTCTTCTTACCGACATTTTCCTATTAGAGTCGGCACTACATATGATTTAGCCTACTTCATCCGGATGTCCCTCTTCATAGCAACCCCATGAGGAGGGATATATTCACTGATAAGTGTTTCTATGGTAGTTAATAGTGTGACATGCTGTGTGTGTCTGATGAACATGAATGACTTGTCTCCGACCAAGTGGTATTAACCAGATGCGCCTAAAATCCACTGCCTGACAGCGAATCGAGCCCGGGAACCTCTGAGACAATGACCACTACGTTGACCATTCAGCCAAGGAACTGGAATCATGACCTCGCCCAATACATAAGAGTAAATCGATATATTTCCTCTGTTCAACACCTAAGAGTAAACTAGTCTCTATACTTCGTCCACCGAGCTCGATAGCTGCAGTCGCTTAAGTGCGGCCAGTATCCAGTATTCGGGAGATCGTTGGTTCGAGCCCCACTGTCGGCAGCCCTGAAGATGGTTTTCCGTGGTTTCCCATTTTCACACCAGGCAAATGCTGGGGCTGTACCTTAATTAAGGCCACGGCCGCTTCCTTCCCAGTCCTAGCCCTTTCCTGACCCATCGTCGCCATAAGACCCATCTGTGTCGGTGCGACGTAAAGCCAATAGCAAAAAAATAGTATACTTCGTCCAATACATAAGAGTAAACCGGACTCTTTACTTGGTTTATTTATGTAGGCCTATTTATTTGTCGGCCGATGACCTCGATATTGTACCCTTTCAAACATCAAGCGACATCATCATCATCATGATCATCATCATCATCTTCACTTTGTTCTATACTTCAGAATAAACCGGTATTTCTACTCCGTCCAATACATAAGAGTGAATCAGATACTTCATTTCGCCCAATAGATGAAAGTAAACGGGGACTGTTTATTTTGTTCAGTACCTAACAGTAAGTAATGGGGCTGATGGCCTAGATGTTAGGCCCCTTCAAACACCAAGCATCATCATCCGTAAGAAGTCAGCGACTAAAATGTAACACGTTTCTGCAAGCAAATTCTGATGTACTCGAATACTATTATTGTTATTATTATATGGTTCCTTGGATGAATGGTCAACGTAGCCACCTTTGGTTCAGAGGGCCCAGGGGTTGATTCCCTCCCGGGTCGGAAATTTTTATCTTAAATGGTTATATTTCCTGGCTCGGGTACTCGGTACTTTTACTGTCTCCAACAATCCTGCAGCTCACACACCATACACAACACTATCCTCCACTACAAAAGCACGCAGTTCCCATATGGCAGATGTCGCCCACCCTCTTTGGAGGGTCTGCCTTACAAGGGCTGCACTGAGTTAGATAGCAGCGAGAAATTATTATTATTATTAATATTATTATATTATAGTCCGCCTCTGTGGTGTAGTGGTTAGCGTGTTTAGCTGCCACCCCCGGAGGTCCGGGTTCGATTCCCGGGTCTGCCACGAAATTTGAAAAGTGGTACGAGGGCTGGAACGGGGTTCACTCAGCCTCGGGAGGTCAACTGAGTAGAGGTGGGTTCGATTCCCACCTCAGCCATCCTCGAAGTGGTTTTCCGTGGTTTCCCACTTCTCCTCCAGGCGCATGCCGAGGTGGTACCTAACTTAAGGCCACGGCCGCTTCCTTCCCTCTTCCTTGTCTATCCATTCCAATCTTCCCATCCCTCCACAAGGCCCCTGTTCAGCATAGCAGGTGAGGCCGCCTGGGAGAGGTACTGGTCATTCTCCCCAGTTGTCTCCCCCGACCAAGAGTCTGAAGCTCCAGGACACTGCCCTTGAGGTGGTAGAGGTGGGATCCCTCACTGAGTCCGAGGGAAAAGCCGAAACTGGAGGGTAAACAGATGATGATGATGATGATTATATTATGATTATTATTATTACTCTTAGCATTTATTTATTTATTTATTTATTTATTTATTTATTTATTTAATTTATTTATTTATTTATTTATTTATTTATTTATTTATTTGGGAATTGACCACTGAAGATCACTCTCAACTTCATTTTTTTGTCTGAAATTTCTTAATCCTCCATTACTCCTTCATATGGGCGCTATGCTGTTTCTCCTGTTCATCCGTCCAGACTCTTCCTGTCTTTGCTGTTGTTTCGACTTGAAACCCTTCCAAATTTTGAATCATGATCCGAAATGTTTTACTGTCTAACATCTGAACTTCTTGGATGTTGGACTTCTCTAGATCTTTTACGAACTTCCTTAATCCATGCCGTCGTTGTCTCATTGTTCCACAGGTAGTCGAATAACATTTTGCTTAATCTGGTTTTGTCCATTCTGTACAAATGTCCAAGAAATTATTATTATTATTATTATTATTATTATTATTATTATTATTATTATTATTATTATTATTATTATTATTATTATTATTATTATTATTATTAGCTGACATTATTAGCACAAAGGCGCGCACGAACAGCTGCACCCCTGCCGACCACTCGTGAAGACAAACGACGGTCGGTCGAGTGTCTCCATGGGCTAATGCACAATGCGGCAGCCAGGCAGCCGGCCGCTGTAGGCGCTCTTCATATCCAGGGGGCCATTGTTAGAGCGTGCTTGACCGAGGCAGAGACGCTACTCAAACGGGAGCTAGGAGAGGAGAAAAGAATAGTAGACATGAGACAAGTATTATGAAGAACTCACAAGTAGATAAAAAACAATAGAAACTGAATCGCCTTGGGTGAAAAAATGAACAAGACTTTGGGGTGAGTGGAGATATAGCGCAGTACTTCATATTATATGAACATAAGGATAGGGGCAAGCGAGACACGAGGTGGGGGAACGTCAAAGTGCAGTAGTCAAGCAAGTGGAGAACACTCGTCTTTCTAAATTATGACAATAACAGCAAATGTATGTTACCTCGCAGAATTTTAAAACTGTCTTTGTTAGATGAAGATTTCAGTAAATACGGAAACCATAGATCCTGTGTCGTAAAGGAATTCGTGTTACAGATAATGGATCCTGTTATTGTTGCGCTTGTTGTCTCATGTCAGAAATTTGGTATACGTATACAAGGTGGGTGAATAATAATGTAATTTTTTCAATCTATGTTATAATAACTGATGGTGAAGGGTCGAAATTTTGTCCCACACGAGTGCATTAACGTGTTGGAAGTTAAAGACTCTGAATTATCACCTTTTGCACACCGAACCTGATATATTGGGAGGAGAAGTACAAGGACAAAATGAATGCACTACTGAGGTCAGTCCTTATTGATGGATGCCAAGACTGTCTAATAGGCTGTGTTATAGGGGTGCCAGTTCAAATATGCTCAATTACTTGTAATTCATTGCATTTAAATTCCTGATCCTTCAAGATACTTAGACACTGCTGAAGTCTATTTGTTGAGTCTTCAGTCAGAAGGCTAGTTGGATCCTTAAGTAGTACCAACGAAGTTTAGTCAGTTACAATCAGTTATAGGGAAACCGCACGGTGCCACCACTATGGGGAGTACAAGGCATGATAAGACGTGAGGTAGTTCGCCATTGATTTCGGCAGTGATTCAGAAGATGCTATTGCATTACAACCGGCAATATTTGCAGCAAGTTTCCTCGCATACGTACGCTGCGATTGTGCTCACAATATCATTACTCAGCACCACCCATAGCCTATCTCAGCAGCTTCCACACTGTCGCAGCCATAAATGAGACTGAGACTTCCGAGGAAGCTACATTTTGCTCTGTCCTGCGCCGAACGTCAGATACAATGATATTGCATCCATCAAGAAATAGCAACAGTCTAACTGCTGAAGTAGGTACGAGCAACTAAATTGCGAATATATACACACAGATTAACCACTTTGAACGCCAGAATTCGAAACTCTAATCAGAGTTTTAAGAGTGAATTATTGCACTCGATTAAGACGGTCTGTTCTTAAGCGTTACAAGGATAATTTTATCATAGTTACGCACATTATTTTGAACAGTTAATTTTATAAACTCAGTATATACATAGAAAAGAATATAGCCTCCCATTCATTTGTAGGTAAGCACGCACAAGTTTCCTAGAAAATCTTTAACATTTTCTCCTTTTTTCAATGCATACATATCATGAATGTCGTTGGTAGGGTTGCCTTCGTTTGCAACACTTGAATTGTTTAAGGAAAAGGTCATACAGTTATGCTTAATTAACATAATATGGTAGCGCTGCACCAAAATGCGAATTATTTGACAGCATGAGCTGTGTTTCTCTTACGAGCTCGGGATACTGCATACAGACATCGTCCTGTGTTAAGATATATGTCAGTGTACCATTAAACGTGAAATAAAGAGAAATAATGAAGGACTTTAAGCATATTAAACTAGAGAGGTTTTCTTCAGTAGAACGTTGTCTGTAGATTTGTGTCTACTTAGGAGTACCCGGCGAACTGGCTGCACGGTACGGATCATGTAGCTGTTAGCTTGCATTCGGGAGATGGTGTTCTCTAAGCTCAGCATTGGCAACCGTTAAGAAGGATTTTTATGGTTATCCGTTTTCACACCAGGAAAATATTATTATTATTCATTATTATTATTAATTATTAATTAAATAATAATAATAATAATAATAATAATAATAATAATAATAATAATATTTCGCGTGGCTGGTCTCGTGCAGTCCTTGTAGGGCAGAACCTCTGACAAGGGTGTGTGGTGGCTGCCATGTATAGGAAATTGCATGTTTGTGTGGTGGAAGATAGCGTTTTGTGTGGTGTACAAGTTGCAGGATTGTGAAGAAAATGGGAATTAACCGTTTAAGATTAAAATCCATCGACCCTGCCGAGAATCGAACCCGGGGCCTGAGGCCGTGTCACTGATCACACAGGTATGGAGCAAATGTTGAAGCTCTACCTTAATTTAGGCAACGAACGCTTCGTTCCCAGACCGAGCTGTTTCATAATCCAGGTATATATGTAAGTTTGAGGAAGTAAAATGGCCACTCTTAACTTGAGATATCACCATCTTTTACTGACATATTTCGTGTATGCATAAATACCAAAGAAAGGTGCTTTGAGGTTATATTTTGAATATACAGTATGACATTGCAATGATCTTTATCTTTCTCGATCTTGTAACGCTTTGCTACCATCTGTGTAACGTTTGCTATGTAACCATTTGTCACGTTGAGCGAGGGCGGAATGTATGTTTCAATACTGTTAAACTCTATTGTTATCTGCGACGCTTTGTAACCCTGGGAATTTACTGGGTACACATGCAAGCTACACCGGAGGAGGCGACGATCGTAAAATACCTGTATTATTTTTTGAAGGTGCTGGGCTTCCAGAAATTACCGTGAATTGTAAAGAATAAAAGATTAGGGGTATTCATAAAAGTTGCTCAAAAGAAAGGAAGAAACTGTTTTAATGGCACTTAGAGTATATTATGTACAAGAAACCAACAACAACGAGTTGCAAAGCACATATCTGATATAGCTTCCTCTTCCAACAAGTCTTCTACCTCAGATCATCATCATCATCATCATCATTTTTCATTCCCCACCCTGAAGGGGTGGGGTCAGCCCCCTACATGGTTATAACCTTTTTCGGGCCAAGAGATGTGGGAAGTTTTGGGAGATGTATGGGAAGAAGGAGGTGGGTAAAGGATGTGAAGAAGTAGGAGATGGGAGGGGACTTATAGCCTCGTGGCTAAACATTGCACAGTTTTATTTATTTTGTTAGTTACAAATTGGTCATGGATTTGTATACATTAATTGTAGGCCTTTCTTGCTACATGTACAGTTACATAAATTCATAAGTAAACTCTGAATTTTAACAAGGAACTGGCTGGTATTTTTCCGTTGAGTCTTACGTCTCGCAATACTAATACAAAAGGAGACAGTTGAATGTGCAAATATGCTAGGATGTGGTACAGTTGTTCTCTTAGTACACTTTCAATCTACGATGAACATAATGCAAGTGGCACACTACGTGTCAGATGGAACTTATTTGTTAAGCTGGGATACCTGTGGGTGGGTTTACACAAGGGTTTTCAGATGTGTAAGACTGAACTGAGAATTTAATCCAGCATAAGTGAATGAGAAATGAAGGTTGAAAGTTTGATTTGCCGCGGTTTGTAACTAATGAAGGACTAAAGATCTGTTGTAGGGATGCATATTGAGTAATGAAATGGTTAATGAACGGATGACATCTTCGATTGTAGGTGGGGAAAAACAAGAAAGGGCGGGTGATGTGAGATTGTCGATGGTTCCAATAGGGTGTATGACCTTAGGTTGGTTTTTGGGGGGGGAGGTGAAAGGCGACGTCTGCGGCGCCGCGAGTATACTGAGTGAGTACCCCGACAAGTGTGACAAGGGGGGGGGGGGAAGGGCGTTTTGGTGTGTGTTGGGACATCGGGGTTTAAAATGTTGTTGACTGCAGTGGCAGAATATGGAATTTTTAGCTGTGCAGTGAGTGGTGGGGTGCTTGTTATAGACGGGGCATCGCTCACACCAGATGCATTATGGCACGGGGCATGGGATGGTTCAACATTGTGGTTATGTCGGTGGATGGAGACTGCGCTGGCCAATACGCGGTCGACGTCTTCGCCTGATGGTAGAAGAATCCGCATCATGTAAGGCGAGGCCTGTTGCGTTCTTGATCAGCAATGTCTTTTTTATATGGGATGCCTTCTGCGTTGAGTTCTGAAATGACAGTGTCTTCAGTAATGGAGGGGTCTGCACCTCCTGTAACACAGCTGAGAAGTCTATAGCACGGAGGTGGAGGTAGAGATTTAATAGGAAGGGTGTGAGGATTTGGAAGGTGATCCTTGATCCATGGTGGTGAGATCCTATCACAATGGTGAGCAGATGGGCAGCGGCGTCTCCGTTGACCTGGATGATGACTCATGTAGCAGTTCTTTTAATATATGCGATGTCCTCCCGGCGTATGTTGAATCTGAGTATAGTGGCGTGGGGGCACTGGAAGTCGGGGGGAGAAGTGGGAGAGTAAAAGGAATATGTGCCTGATGTAGTAGGTTGGAAGAAACGGAAGTGACTGATAAGGCGTTTAGTGCCGGATATAGCGGAAAATGCGAACTGGTAAGGAGTGGTGGTGCTGGTGGTGGTAACAGTTGGAGGGTCATTCTGCATAGTGACGTCCAAGACAAACGGCGGATGACTTATCGGGGCTGTAGGAGGTGCTGGTTCCGGATGAGCTACCGGGTGCTGTGGAGCGTGTTCCCCTTCTGGAGCAGATCGTGGGGCCAGCATCGTGAATTTGAACTTAAGTCTCGAGTTATCTCCTTTTGGAGCTGGTGTCATTTGAAGGAATCTGGCTTGGTCATTAGGCGCTACATAGCTGGACATGACAGCCGAGTGGTATGAAACTGCGGCTGATTGGATGAATTCAGTGATGGGGGTGGTAGTGATGGTGCTAGTCGTGGCTGTTGTGGTGGCCATACAATAAGGCGGATAAGGAAACATGGTGATTATTGATGTCCCTGTAGACTGGATGGAGTTCTCAGCAGATTAATCCACCTGAACTGGCATAGTCGTTGGCACGTCCTGAGGTGATACCTCCCAAACTTTCTTTCGTTCACCTTTTCAATACGCGACTGACTCATGGTGTTGAAAATCATTGGAGGCAAAGGATGTGTCTCAGACAGATTACACAATCGAACATACAAATAAAATGAAGTAACCTAACACAAGCTTCTGTGAGTCGAAAGAAGCTTCCTAGATCTTCAAAGTTACAGACTAGAATTTTACAAACAACTGAGCCGAGACCTCGAAAACATCGAAAAATAATAACTATAGCCTACACATCCAATACTCAAACAAAAATATATCATGACGAGACTCTATAGGCCACGGCCACCAACCCTCTTACTTTCCTCGATCCTTCACCATCTCACCGTCCCATTCAGAATGGAATGGAAACGTCTTTAGTTGTATTAGGAAGTGAAGTAAGCTTCGCACCCACGGAAAAGTGGCCCTTCCCATCAACAAGTGTCCCTTTATGTTCACTATGCAGGAGCCCGTTGTTAAATAAGAAACACTGGAGTAGCACCTACACGCACACCGAAGCCGATGATGGACTGATTTAACCAGGTGCTTGGTCGGACTTCTATATAATGTTCATAAAACATACTGGAACAAAGCAAAATATTCTGGAAGGAGCAGGTGACATCAGACGCGGGCCAAGTATCCGGCCAGCAGATGAGTGTGTTCGAGGACGGTGAGCGCTGTTTGACCCGGGGAAATGCAGCATCAAATTTCATGAGGTACAATTTGCAATCGTTATAATCCTAAAAACTCTCTTCGTTTTTCTTTGTGTCTTTCTTATCCTTCTTCCCTCTCATTCATTGCGGAAATTACTTCTGTTGTATTATTACTTGTTTTCATTTTAACTGAAGAAATTCCGTGCACAATTCACAACCTTGAGATACTGTGATAAAGAGAACGATGCAGCTTATACGAGTATATTTGCTTTTGCTATTATTGTAAATTAGTGAAATGTACTCATGTTGGCATAAGGTAATTGGGGGGGGGTAATATCCGGACAGCTCCTATTTCTGGACACTCGTAACGTCTATGTGGTTTACATTTGAAATAAGCGTCAGATGTGTTTACGAAACAGATAACTAGATGACAGCACCCTCTTGCAGTAGAGTGGAACGGTAGCGAATGGCAGGAGTCGCGTGGTTCTTGCTCCAGACAATATAAAAAAGAAAGACTTTTCCTTGACTGTATAATTATTCTGATATTTCATTTCACTTAAAGTGAGAAAATGTATAACCTGGGAGTAAGAGAGTCTGTACTATTGAAGATGACAAGTTTAACCAGACAATGTGTGGTTGGTAATATGTAGGTCACGGTTCGTGTATTCATGGCGCGAAATTTGAATGATGAACAGAATTGTTCCTATTTCCGGACGCTCGATTTTCTCAATTCCGGACACCAATACATACCAAAGATATATCAAAGCTGGTTAATTGTACAGGTTAAGGAGACCACCGACGTGTATAAAGCCAATTGTTAAATATTGTTACTCTTTTACGTTTGATACCTTTGGTTCTCAAACTATCACTTCAACATAGAGGGATGCCCAAGATAAAGGGATATGACTTTTTCTTCACATGTCAGTACAGTAGAACTGTAGATACATTCTGAGATGATGGAATTAATCAGTAAACGCAAGATACTATCTGCGTATGACGGGAAGTCGCGGCAGCTTGTTAGTACGGCAGGAGTAAGAGATATTGTACTCATTACAAACATTAGTCGTGACAGATAAATCAGGTCCATGTTCATTAAGCAGTACCTGTAGTAAATGTATAACTATGCCACAATTGTACTACAACTTTCAAACTTCACAACAACACCTTAATTCGCACGACTCACCACGGACGGAACAGATGTTTATTGTCAGGCCTTGAGACTTGGGATAGACACATGCTTGGCAGGAATGCTTACCTATCGCACCCCTTACCCCGCAACCATTTTCTTCTTATTCGAATGCTAGGTGGAATAAGGAAGATACAGTTACAGGAAAACTCCTCAAAAGCTATTTCTCTAAGCCCATTGTGTATTGAGTTCATGACGACTGAACCTTATCAGGCAGTTTAGCACTTTTAACAGGACAGACTTGATATGACCCTCAGGGCTGACCACCGTCGGTCATAAAGTCGTGTCCAAGATAGAGGGGGAAATGAGGCTCTACTTCAACCCCGTCCTGAAAAATTAAAAAATGATACGAGAAAAACATGTTTATGTGTTTTTGTGGTATTGACTATTTCAGTGACGTTTCCGCACAAATAGGATCATGGATTTAGTGCGGCCCGTGCCAGATATGTTTTCACGAAGTTTGTGTGAGAACAGCATGAAAGTGTGCTTTTGTGTGTGGCAAATGTGTTGTAAAACAATATGAAATGTAAATTGTAATGTACCGTGCATGTGTTAAGTTGAATAGTGGGGAAGGAAACCGTCGTAACTGGCAAAAATATGATGTCCGGAAAATGGCACACTGTGTTTCAGTGCTGTCCGGATTTAAGAGCATATGTTCCTATTATCGGACGTTTTCATTTAATTTTAAAAATATTGTTTTTGTGTAAGTATGCAATATTATCTACATATTATTAAACCCACTAGTATCATTAAAGCATATTATATGAAACTGTATATATTTCAGTGGTAGAAATATTCACTGCTATGTGATACATCCAAAAACATCTGAACGTCCGGATATAGCGCCCCTACCCTATGCATTCACAACTGACGGTAGTTTGGAACATCTCAATTAAGTTTATACGCTCTGTTATTATGGACTATTAAAATTTTCTTTTGAAAACTATGCCATCTTATGTAAAGGACAATCTCGGCAAAAGTACCAATCACATGGAGAATTCCTTTCTTAGTAGGGATATCATCTCCTAGTGCTGAGCGTAAGACTTTTTCATTAGAGCATGACAGAAAAAAATAAAGAATCGTTCATATAAGAATGATAGTGTATTCATCCTCCGCTTATTAAAGAGAGACTACGGCGAAGTCCAAGCCAGCAGGCACGAAGCGCAGACATACACTCCATATTAAGTAAAATTTATACGAATTTTTGAAGTTTATATAAAGAAACGCATCCAAATATAAAGACAAAGAATCAGTCTCAGTATTCGAACCGAGCTGAGTAGCAGCAATGGCTTTCTGAACGGAGGTTAGCGGGTTCGATCCCGGCTGACTCCGGTAATATCTGAAGGTGCTCAACTACCTCAGATTTGTGTAGGTAGATATACTTCCACGTAAAAGAACTTGTTTGGAACAAAATTCGAACACTTAGGCGTTTCCGAAAACGATAAGACAGAGTTGGTAGATTTTAAAAACCATAAATATTATTCTTATTGTTCCTTTGTCGAGATTTTCTCTCCTTAAAAGACATATTGGTCTATATTAACGCGTCAAAATAAAACAAGAACATAAATGGAACAATAAAAGGAACCTCTGTTGCTTTTAAATGAACCAGAAAATAATCTGATGAAATGAAAATTGTTTACTGTTTAATTAAGCCCATTGAGCTAGAGAATCTAGTATCTAATATTCTGAGTGAATTGCCAGAAGATCTAAACAGTGCATTTGTGATTTATATCCCGTAATAGGTTGCCTTCTACACTATCATGGCACTGATTAGAGATAGCCAAGCAATAGCTTTCAAACACTCACCACACTGTAGTTCCTTGTGAACGAAAATTATTTCCGAAAAGAAAACAACCCATATTTCGTTTGAAATCTACTTAGATAAAAGTTGTCGTCCGAAAGTAGTAGTTTAGATTGTCATTGGAATTAGCATTATATTCTGATTTTTTCCCAGTGTGTTTTTAGTTCCTACAATCACCGAATTAAAAGCATGGAAGGCATATTTCCATTCTAACAATATCGCTTTCTGTTATTCAGTTGTTAAGTCATTTTATAATAGTACCCTGTTTTCCGTTTCGTGGAGGTAGTTCCGTACGTTCAACAATTCAACGCTAAAAAATTATGCCAACATCATAATATTTCAACTGAAACATGACTCAGTGTGCTAAGTTTTACAATTTCTCTGTATGTATTATTATACTGCAATAATTTACACCTGATGTAATTCTTAACTTCCGAAGAGACTTCGTAAATTCAGATAGCTCTGTATGAATACCAGCAAACGAATATTGAATGACTTCACTGAAGATACGACCTTGAGGAACAACGCTCATAGAAAAAAGTTAACCAACAACGTATCTTCCAATGTATCAATCAGCGGAAATACTCAAGAAGAAACAGAAAAGCTTACAAACGGAAACATGTCTCTTGAGTGAGTGTTAAGTTCTTCCCTGCAGCCTGACTATATGGCATGAACAGCCATTGTCACTGTGACTCATGGTTTTTTAATTTCCACGGTGCTGCCTATGTTCAAGAAGGACATTTATATTGTGTTGATACTATTATTTTTGTGTATGTAAGTTGGCAATTGCCTTATTTTTGTGTATATAGGTTGGTATTTGTATGTTATATTGTGATACATTAAATGTGAGATGACCGGGCGAGTTGGCCGTGCGTGTAGAGGCGCGCGGCTGTGAGCTTGCATCCGGGAGATAGTAGGTTCGAATCCCACTATCGGCAGCCCTGAAAATGGTTTTCCGTGGTTTCCCATTTTCACGCCAGGCAAATGCTGGGGCTGTACCTTAATTAAGGCCACGGCCGCTTCCTTCCAACTTCTAGGCCTTTCCTATCCCATCGTCGCCATAAGACCTATCTGTGTCGGCGCGACGTAAAGCACCTAGCAAAAAAAAAAAAAAAATTGTGAGATGTCACCTACATGTTGGTCCACCGGACGAGTTGGCCGTGCGCGTAGAGGCGAGCGGCTATGAGCTTGCATCCGGGAGATAGTAGGTTCGAATCCCACTATCGGCAGCCCTGAAAATGGTTTTCCGTGGTTTCCCATTTTCACACCAGGCAAATGCTGGGGCTGTACGTTAATTAAGGCCACGGCCGCTTCCTTCCAACTCCTAGGCCTTTCCTGTCCCATCGTCGCCATAAGACCTATCTGTGTCGGTGCGACGTAAAGCCCCTAGCAAAAAAAAACAACATGTTGGACCTCAAAGTGCCGGATAAGAAATCTGCACCCATCGGTTTTATACAGTTCTCCAGAGTAATGAATCGCAACGAAAAGACGGGAATACACTATGAGAGTGGCACAAATCGTACACGTTCTTCCTGAAACATTCGTAACGAATGAATAAGACGTTGAAATGTTAACCATGTGCAGTCGCCTTAAGTGTAATGCGGCCGGAAATAAATCTTTATGAAGTGCGACTATTCCACGGTACTCCAAAGTTTGAACAGTTAATAACGAAGTGTTAAGTAGCTATACATTCTGAAAGTGACTATGATGTATGAACAAGGACGCAGGAAATTATTCTCATGTAACTAAACTCTGTGTCGTAATATGGAATGAGAATGCGGGAGATGCAACAATTCCATTGCGCAACAGACTTCAGCAAGGTAAGACAGGCGGTTTCCTTCCTAAATGAAAATGAATGAAAACCTACAACCTGTTTTCCAGTCATTGACCGGGTCAGGGATGTAATGAATGAATCATATATAGGCTGTTAGTACGATGGGGTCGCCACTCCCAAAGTGATATATTAATGACTGATAGATACTATGAAATGAGAATGGAGAGTGTTGCTGGAATGAAAGACGACAGGGAAAACCGGAGTACCCGGAGAAAAACCTGTACCGCCTCCGCTTTGTCTACCACAAATCTCACATGGGGTGACCGGGATTTGAACCGCAATATCCAGCGGTGAGTTGCCGACGCGCTGCCGTCTGAGCCACGGAGTTCCTTCCTAAATTTGTCCTAAAATGACTCATCCCCAAGTAAGCCCATTCACTGTAAAGTTACCATGGCTGAAGATAAGGTTAAGGAACTTGTTCGCCTCCGGGCAGCTACAAAATCGGCGTTTACAAGAGTAGAAAACTTCATTGCTAGTTACGATAATAACCCCCTACCTGCTAATTTAGAAGTTAGAATAAACTCACTAGAGGCGCATTGGGTGAAATATAATGGCACTCAAGATGGGATTGAACGGGGTCACATGGAAGGTAGGTATTGCAGTACTGTTAGCTTCTTTCACTCTTCAATGAAGAAAGGCGAATCTAACCAGCACAGTAGTTCGGATCTACCACAACTTTCTATTCCTGATTTTACTGGCCATTATCAATAACGGGTTACATTTAAAGAAACCTTCACGTCTCCCGTTGGTAACAATACGAATATTCCTAATATTCAGAAATTCCATTATTTGCAATGCGCTATTAAGGGAGGTGCTAGAAGGGTTATTCACCTCAATCAAGTAAGTGAAGAAGGCTTTGATATAGCATGGGAATTATTGGTTGAGGGATACGAGAATGATAGGCTAATTGTTAATACACAAATCTATATATATAAAAGAACTTGTCCTGACTGACTGACTGACTGACTGACTGACTGACTGACTGACTCATCATCGCCGAGCCAAAACTACTGGGGATATATTCGTATTAAAATGTAGGTGCTCGCTAAGAGAGGATTATTGGATAATCCGTAGCTAAGGGGGTGAAAAGGGGGGTGAAATTTTAAAATGAATGTATCTACATCTCAAAACTTTAAAAGTTTACAGTTTTTAGTTTTTAGTTTTCGGAAATACCACTTGGGTGGAGGGGGGGGGGCGTAAGTGACTGAAAATGGCGTTGAATTCTTTTAATTAGGCTACTGATATCTCAATGTTTAAAAACAAGGAAACACGTATTTTCTTGTTTTCAGAAAATCCCAATAGGAGGGGTGAAAAAGGTTGAAAAAGGGGTTGAATGCCTTTAATCAGAATACCGGTACTTATATCTCAGAAACTGAAGATATTACAGACTTGAAAATTGGTACTTTTTTTCTCTTTTAAAAAGAAAGAAACACGTGTTTTTTGTTTCTGGAAAATCCAATTAATGGGAGTGTGAAAAAGGGGTGAATTTTTAAAATGAGTGCATCTATATCTCAAAACTATTAAAGTTTACAGATGTACAAATTGGTATTTGGAATCTTCATTAAAAATAAAGAAACACGTATTTTTTTTGTTTTCGGAAAATCCCAACAGGAGGGGTGAAAAGGGGTGAAAAGTGCGTTGAATGCCTTTAATGAGGATACTTATATCTCAATAACTGAATATATTACAGATCTGAGAATTGGCGTTTGGGATTTCCTTTAAAAATAAAGAAACAAGTACTTTTTTGTTTTTGGAAAATCCAATTAATGGCGGGGGTGAAAGGGGGTGAATTTTTAAAATGAGTGTATCTATACCTCAAAACTTTTAAAGTTTATAGATGTAAAAATTGGTATTTAGAATCTCCTTTAAAATAAAGAAACACGTATTTTTTGTTTTCGGAAAATCCCAATAGGAAGGGTGGAAAAGGGAGAAAAGCTGTTAAATACCTTTAATGAGGCTACTTATATTTTAGAACCTGATGATATTACAGACCTGAGAATTGGTATTTGGGATCTACTTTAAAAATAAAGAAACGGGTATTTTTTAGTTTTTGGAAAATCCAAATAATGTGGGGTGAAAAGGGGGGTTAATTTTTAAAATGAGTGTGTCTACATCTTAAAAATTTTAAAAGTTTACAGATGTAGAAATTGGTATTTAGGATCTTCTTTAAAAATAAAGGAACACGTATTTTTTCTTTTCTGTAAATCCCCAATAGGAGGGGTGTAAAAGGGTGAATAATGGGTTGAATGCCTTTAATGAGGATACATATATCTCAGAAACTGAAGATATTACATAACTGAAAATTTGTATATGTGATCTCCTTTAAAAATAAAGAAACACGTATTTTTTTTGTTTTTTGAAAATTCAAGTAATGGCGGTTAAACAGGAGTGAATATTTTGAAAGACTATATCTACCGAATATCTGAGAAACGTAAAATGTTACAGACGTACAAAGTGGGTATTTGGAATCTCCTGTAAATGTAAAGAAACATAGGTGATTTGTTTTTGGAAACTCCACTTAAGGGGAACTAAAAATGGGGTGAAATTTTAAAATGAGAATTTCTACAGTATATCTCAAAAACATAACATGATACAGAAGTGAAACATGGTACTTTTTATCTCTATTAAAAATAAAGAAACGCGTATTTTTATTTTTCGGAAATACCAATTGGGTGGAGGGGGGGCGCAAGTGACTGAAATTGGTGTTGAATTCTTTTAATTAGGCTACTGATATCTCAAAAATGAAGATGTTACAGACGTGAAATTTGATATTTGGAATCTGCTTTAAAAGTAAAGAAACACGTATTCTCGGAAAATCCAATGAAAGGGGGGGGGGGGCAGTTTGCAAGAATTGAAAAATTAATTGACTTAATTGTATGAGAATACATACATATAATGAAAACTAAAGTTGTTACAGGCGTGAAAATTGGTATTTGGATCTCCTTTGAAATCAATGAAAAACGCGTTTTGGCGGGGAAACCATCTTGGGGGGCGGGAGTGAAAAGTGCTTGTTGAGGGCACTATGAATGCTCGACAGTACGTTGATACTTCAAGCATCCTGTCAATAAACTATGCTTGTTGCCAATGAGTGATTGAATTTTATTCAATTTGTGTTTCTCTTCCTTTTTCTGTTTTTCTAAATGTCCCAGTTCAGGTGGACCAAGGTAGTATCCAATCGAGAACTTTCTGGTGCATTAACATGCCTCAGTGTTGGTGTTTAAACGTTGCGTGTAATTTACTCTAATTAATTACATTAATTAAGTGGGCGGCATATTCAAGGAGGACATTCAAATTGTTGTGCTGGTACTGTTATTTTTGTGTAAACAGGTTGGTACTTGTACACCGAAGAAAATGGAAATTGCAACACCCAGATGGAGTGGTGCTACATTGCTGCAATTCAACATGCAGAACGAGTGTTTGTTTGTGATTCGATGGTTACACTTTGAGGTCCCTATGAACGCAAGTTTGGACAACAATCAATACAGGATATGTTCACCACGAGCTGCAATACATTGATGAATTCGTCGAGGCATGGAGTCAATGAGGCCCTGGATCGTTTCCTGAGGAATTATGGCCCATGCTTGCTGCACTGCACGGGTCAGTTGTTCCAGAGTTGTGGGTGGCTGAGGACGGTTGGCCAGTTGTCGGCCCATCATGTCCCACACATGTTCAATAGGACTGAGGTGCGGGGATCTGGCAGGCCATTCTAAGGTTGTGATGTCGTGGAGAGCTTCTCTGGAGATGCGTGCAGTGTGAACCCGGGCATTGTCCTGCTGAAACATCCCATTAGCAATGTTCGCCATCATAGGGACAACCACTGGATTGAGTACCCTATCAACGTACTGTCGAGCAGTCATAGTGCCCTCAACAAGCACTAATTGTGATTTCACATTAAAGCCAATAGCTCCCCAAACCATTAAGCTTGGTGTTGTCCCCATGTGCCTCTCGACAATAAGATCTGGACGGCTCCTCTCCCCGGTACGTCGGCGCACACGATTCCGGCGATCACTGCGGGCAAGACAGAAGCGCGATTCATCACCAAAGACAACCCTATGCCATTCGTCGAGCCACGTCGGTCTTTCTCGGCACCAGACCAGTCTTATACGTCGCTGTTGTGGGGTCAATCGAACACCTTCTGCAGGGATACGGGCTCGTAAACCAGCTGCACGCAGACGATTACCAACTGTTTGTTATGTAACGTGGGGTGCCACATTTGATCGAATTTGCGCTGCTGTTGCATGGGGTTCCATCCCGGCAATCCGAATGATGCGGCGATCCTCTCTCAAAGTTGTCCGTCGCGCTGGGCCTGTGCCAGGTCTACGAGTGTGGGTACCTTCATTTGACCACTGCTGCCATACCCGTTGTACCGTAGATGCCTGTCGGCCAACACGTGCAGCGACATTCCTTAGCGATAATCCAGCCTCACACAGCCCAATTATCCGAGCCCTCTCAAACGGCGACAGTTGTTGATAGCGTACTCTTCCCTGTCGTCGGGGCATGTTTGACGGGTAACTCTTCACTGCAGAGACTAAAAGCCAACTACGCTACACCAGAGTCCGTATACTGGAGTTGATTCCTCCGCCACCAATCACGTGGGGAGACGTGTAGCAACAATCCAATGGGTCTGAAACCTTGATCGTTTACATACCTACATGGCGTCGTTCCATATCTTGAAAATCAACACAAACGACCAATGCCTTCATGGTGTTGCAATTTCCATTTTCTTAAGTGTATGTTATATTGTCTTTCATTAAATTCAAGATCACACCTACAGCCTATCCATAATCAAACAAGATGAGGGAAGAATCTTGTTGACGTGGGGGGGGGGGGAATAATTTCTTTCACCTTCTCCCTGCAAACTACAATCAGAAAATTCCACAAGCCTTAAAAGCCAGAGGGGGCCGATGACCTTCGATGTTAGGCCCTTAAAACGACAAGCATCAGAGCCAGAGGCAGAGAATGAATAAACTTTAAGAAAGAAACTGTTCGAATCATGCGCAATGGACAGAGAGGAAACTGGGAAATAGTCAAATTAAAAGAAAATCCATCATCTCGAAAAGGAATTAAGTTTAAGTGAAGGTGATTAAGTGATGAGGATACTACGAGAACTTCTATTCGATCTCCAGTAGAGACTGGTGAAAAAAGTGAAGGTACACTCGTGAATAGGAATAAGAGTGGAAATGGTGAAATATAGTGTATACGTACAGGCCGCGACCCCACCAAATTGTGGTAAAAGTTGTGGAAGAAGTATATTAATTCATGGTTATGACTATCATGAACATCTTACTTACCTACTTATACAAAATGTTAAGTACTCAAACCACCCACGGACCCTCTGTATGTCTACCTAACTGCTCAGTAATAATTTCTAGTAACAGGCTAATTTGTGGACTTGGAGATTTTTCTGGCAAACATCTGTGAATATTTGAGTAGGGGACCAACTGATGTATAACTTGCTAAGGTGAAACACAGGTATTTTGAAATTGTGTGATGAATGACCTGATTATATGCAATTGTGGAACATCTAGAAAACAATATATTGTAAGAAGCACAGACAGCTTCCGCATAATAAATTCAGTGATGTGGATTACAATTTTAAAGGAAGTAAATGAGAAATTGATTGAATGGAGAGGAATGAGATGGTTTCAGGACGCACGATATGACTAGAACCAATTACTAGGCATTCTGAACCTGTGAATGCTGCGTGTTCTACTCTGAGGTGCCAGACGAGCAGTTTCAAATTTACCAACGGTTCAACTAATACTGCTATTCCTGTCACCGATGACTATAAATATTGAAGTTTGATGAAGGTATATGTAAAGTTTATATTTTAGTGTAATTCCGCAAACAAATTGATGGTGGCTGTTGATTGGAAACGTTTCTTAACAATATGTAACTGAACTAAAATATAAAGGAAACTGTTGATTAGAAAAATAAATGTTTGAATGACTGGTGCATATAACCTTTAGTTCCTTGGTAGCAAACTATAGCACCAATGCCGTCCATCTCCATGGAGAACACACATTTGAGAGCACAAAAAAGGGAATAGAGAGAGGCCAGAAAGCAAGACATTACTTTTTCTGACATCTTAATTAAGACGACACTATATGCCACTTGTTCTTCTTTCTCGGACTGTATCCCAATTTTCCACTATATGTCAGTGATAAATTGGTAATCATTAAGGTAATGTTTAACTAAACGTCGAACTTTACCTCCCTGGCACATTAGAGTAACTGGGATTCCCAAATATTCGTCCCTTGATACTTGTTGGGTTAATATGACGGTAAACATGAACAATGCACCACTGCTCGGAAGAAAACAACTTCTTTGAAGACGTACTTCAGCAATGCGCATTCACTACGTGCTGATTATTGCTCAGGAGGATAGTTATCCTCAAATAAGTTACTAATCGAGTGAAACAGTGACACTCATTTTGCGGCTGAGCGGGGAAATTACACAGAAGAATTTACACAACTGAATAAATTATGATCACTATTATTGTCATAGGAGAAAGTATTGGAATTTTCCGAAGTATTGACGATTAAAGACTCAGGGATGTCTTATTGTATGTACCAGGCAGACGTATTTAAGAAGTCATGGTAGAGCAATTGTAAAGCGATTCTTTAACTTTGCCATATCTTCATTTAGAATATCAATGTAGTCTACTTCATGCAGCAATAATTTTACTTACACATCCCTTAAGAAAAAATTATCAAGATATATATGGGTATTTAATTGCACTAGATTGTGTTATATACGATGAAGGAGATGTAATGGAGAAGAGAAGAATCCTGGATGTTTGAGAAAATTCATGATAACTATCCGGGGGTTGAAATGAGAAAAACAGGAAGATGGCATTTGAGCACACTAGAGGTGAATGGGAGATGAACGAGAATGGGTAGATAGGAGCTGGAGGTTCAGAATTCTAACTGGGTCATTCTTCGTGCATCTTTTATTTTAAAATATATGATATATTCCTTAGCGCTTTTGACTCTGCAAAAGACGAAATTATTCCTAGTTTTGAATAAAGTTTCTCTATGGTTATATTTTACGGAGTAAGCAAATTGCAGTGAGATTACATAAACAAAAGAATGACACAGGTACAATGTGTCTAAATACTTTGTTCAAATATGTACTGCAAACATCCGAGTTAAAAATTAGAAAATCAGCTAATTGCATGTAGAGTATACTAAAATAAATATGAGGGATTCCAATTTGTTTACTACTGCATAATGAGTGCTGTTTGCTTTTAACACATGTGAATTCTATTTTTTCACTGACCAACTTCTGTTCTATAACATATGTTACCCATATCAGGGTTCGTTTAACATAAAACTTTTCTACAGTTATAAAATAACAATGAACAAATAAGACAAGTAAAAGTGGAACCAGTTTCTCTTTCACTTATTTAAATACGAAATAAATGAGTAATGTAAGTGGAAATCGCAAAGTGTTTTCTAGAATATTACCTAACGTACTGATAACATTAAATTTCATTCGTCATCTTTCTCCACACGAAAGTTAGATATGAATTTAGATTAATGTTTCGTGTATTTCAACATCAAATTGTTCTATTTAATAAAGGTTATATTAGAGTTTGTTCCTGAAACTCTCAGGTCGTAAGGGCAATTATAGGTAAATTTGAATGATTTTTAGGGAATGAGGATAGCTTGAACCAAAATCCTGTATGCATAAACTATGTAATCGTTTGTGATATCCGTGTTGTTTCGTGTTTGTCTCAGTGTATATAAATGAAACTACTTTTCTGTAGTTTATAAAAGTTCTATACATAACACGTAGTATGTAATGGTCAGTATTTGCTTGGAATAAGTGCTTTACTGGCGCATAATTACATATCAGTTATAATGGTGCATAGCTAGGTATACCTGTATCTACGACTTAATATCTCTTTATGTATTTAATTAATATTTATTAAGTTAATCTTTGAACGATGGCCTTGATTAATGAAAGTCTTCTTGGTTTCATAACTGGAAAACAATACAATTCAAAACTGCAAATAAAATTTGTGAGATAACTTACTTTTGGAACTAGCGCTCTCCTACAGTGCTTGATCCGATGATAATATTATTATTATTGGTTTCACGTACATCTAACTACCTTTTGATGGATTTCGGAGACACCGAGGTGCTGGAATTTTGTCCCGCATGAGTTTTGTTGCTTGCTGATAAATCTGCCGACACGAAGCTGAGGTATTTGAGCACGCCAAATGCCACCGGACTGAGCCAGAATCGAACATGCCGAGTTGGGATCAGAATGCGAGCGCCTCAACAATCGTAGCCACACAACCCGGCTTGGCCCGGTGAACCATATGACCTACAAAAGAAGTGACTTGGACCGGCGTATAGTTCTTCGTTGTATTCAATGATGACAGTCTAACACTTTGATATTTTAACACAGTTCATTAGCTACTCGCTAGAATATTTAAACTATTTAACTGCTCCATCTCTCATTTGCAAAAGGGTGCAGATTAGGCATCTGTTTGTTTCATACACTGTTAATGATGTAGAAAATTAATTGTATCCTATTTCACCTAGGTAAATCAAAGTTAAAGCTAAATCCTATTGCGTTATTTTACATGTTAGCAGAGTTAGCTTTCCACACGGTTTTTTTGCAGTTATTACGAAACACATGTGTTTTAAGTGCTTATTGCTTTCATTTTCACGAACGGTGTTGTCTCTTAAATGCGTCACTTCCCTGAAAAAATCGGGATACTTTTTCCGTGAATATCGATGACATTAATCCATTCCTTATTTAAGATAGATGTGTATTTTCACTTACCCGTATTAATATACTCTACGCCACAATTTCTAATTGCTTTGAAGAAGTCCATATTTTGATCGTGGGAATTAACAAACCAGTTCTTCTTATTATTATTCTTCTACTGGTCTTCCCACACCTGTTGGGTCAACGGTGCGAACTGTGTCGCACATATGGATTTGGCCAAGTTTTTCTTCCTGATGTCCTTTCTAACGCTAACCCTATCTGGAGGGGTGCATTCATTATAGCGTGTTTCTGTGGTGTGTTGTCTGAATATGAAGAGGAGAGTGTTGGAACAAACACATACAACCAGTCCTCGAACCTGAAGAATTAATCCGTCGTGAATAAAATTCACGACCTTACCGGGAATCGAACCCGGAACCACCTGAACCGAAGGCCTCTACGCTGATCACTCAGCCAAGGAGTCGGACGAATTAGAAAATCAACGAAAATGAAAATAATTTTGTGTAATAGTAAACATACCAATCATTATTAAATACTTCGTGTGGCTATTACTAGCCAAGTGCAGCCCTGTAAGACAGACCCTCCGACGAGGGTAGGTAGCATCTGCTGTGTATGAGGAACTGCGCGTTATTGTGGTGGGGGATAGTGCTGTGTGTATCGTGTGCATTTCAGGGATTTTGTAGGCAGCACGAACACCAATATCCTGAGCCAAGGACATTAATTATGTAATCGTTACTCCCGGCTGGGAGTTATTTTTGGGGCGGCTACAACGCTGACCATTCAGCCGAGGAGTTGGACAAATCAATGGCGAATACCGTTCTTATCACTGTCAGTAATTAAGACCTACTAAAGTACTGGTACAAGTAACAATCACAAACTTCGCCCTTATGAATTTCAACATCCTTCACCGTTGTGAGCAGAGAGATGCATGTGTGAATCATCAATCCGTAGACTGGTTTGATGCCGCTCTCCATGCCACCCTCTCCTGTGTTGACTTTTTCATTTGTACCTAACTACTACATCCATACCTTGGTCTACCCCTACCTATTTTACCACCTACACTTCCCTCAAAAACCAACTGAACAAGTCCTGGGTGTCTTGAGATGTGTCCTATTCTTCTATCTTTTCTTCTTGTCAAATTTAGCTAAATCGATCTCCTCTTGCTAATTCGATTCAGTATCTCTTCATTCGTGACTCTATCTACCCAACTCACCTTCAGCATTAGTAGTATGAGTAAAGTATGTTCTGGAACAATAGGCGCAAAATCAGCATTTACCGACGCTGAGTAAAGTATGTTCTAGGGGGAAAAGAACCATATTGGTCAACGCCTCGAACAAATAGCATTTATAAAAAGAGTATGTTCTGAAACAATAGGCACAGAATCAGCATTTTTCGACGCTGAGTCAGCATTTTTAGTAGGACTATAAGGGTACGAAGACAATGGGTGTAGTAGTATGACTATGAGGGTTCTCGAACAATGGGTGCAGTGACCCATAGGTGAGATTAATACATCATAATAACGGCATAACTTTGCATGCGAGGGCAAACTTAATCTCACAAGTTTCTCTTCGAGGAGACCAATCGGTTAGGGCAATGGGTGCAATGACCTGGGGCTTTTGAACCCTAGGTGAGGTTAGGACGTTATAACCTCGCGTACGAAGGCAATCCTAACCTCACGGGCTCCGATTCAGGGAGCCCAATCGGTCAGTTGGCTTGTACATTAGGTTAGGACGTAATAATGACGTGTAAACCTAACCTTGCCTACGAACGCTGATCTAACCCCACACAGGCCCTTTACGAGCTTCCCCTTGGAGGAGTCGAATAAGTCAGGTGACCTGTAGGTGAGGCTAGTACGTCATTATGACGCGATAACCTAACCTTGCCCACGAACGCCAACCTGACCTCATGCAGGCACTTTAATGGCACCCCTTGGAGGAGTCGAATTGGTCAGGTGACCGACATGTGTGGTTAGGACGTCATTATGACGCCTTAACCTAACTTTGCCCACGAACACTAACCTAACCTCACACAGGGTAATTACGGGCTACCCTCGGAGGAGCTCAATCGGTCAGGTGACGTGTTGGTGAGGTTAGGACGTCATTATGACTTCTTAACCTAACATTGCTTCGCAGGAACTCTAACCCAACCTCACAGCGCAGTTCGTAATTTTCTACGTGTGGATTTTTGACTTACAAATGCCGCATTATGCTGCTTGGATGCTTACAAAGTTCGGCTTAAAATCTGCTGTTATTTGTTCTCTTTTACCCCTGACGCTGTGTTTTGTTTTCCATGTTTGGAACTCCCCATTTCTGGTTACAGATTTGAACAGAAGAGATTTTCGGTAACCTACTACAGCTTTTTGCAACAGTCTAAGGTGCTATATGTTGCTTGCAGGCTTACAACAGTCAGCATACAATCAGCTGTTAGGAGAACGTTTGGACCTGTAAATTTATTCAAATATCTGTATAGCATACCTTTTTATTCTTTCTTGAAATATGTTTCCAATGTCATGATAAACTACCTTGTTTCATTGTTACAAAAAACGACAGTTCTTGATTCACAAATCGAAATATTTTAAAGAAAATAATAAGGTCATTCATGTACGTGAATTCACATGTATCTTCTTCCGCATCAGCAAACAAGTTTCGGAAGAGAAGAGAATGAGCCTAACGGACCATGCATGGCAAGTTTCTCGTGTTACTTGTTTCAAGGACTGACAGTAATAACGATCATTGCCCCCTCAACTAGGGACTGCCTGGCCGAGGCGGTAAAGGCGTGCTCGGTTCGCCCGGAAGGACGTGGATTCCAATCCCGGTCAGGAAGTCGTAAAATTTGAAACGAGATTTCCACTTCCGGAGGTGCATATGGCCCTGAGGTTCATTCAGCCTACACCAAAAATGAGTACCAGGTTAATTTCTGGGAGCAAAGGCGGCCGGGCGTAGAGCTAACCACTCTTACTCCATCACGTGCCGAGATTAACAATGGTGGAAGCCTTTACCTTTCACTCCTCCAAGGGCCTTCATGGCCTGTACGGAGGTGACATTGCTTAGCTTTGCTCCCTCAACTATGTTGGTACTTAGGCTATCACGCCTCTTAGATGGTGGTGGTGGTGGTTACTGTTTCATGAGGAAGCAAAACTGGGCAACCATCCTCTTTTAACGCAAATCAGAGGAGAAAAACGAACACAGTTCCAATACTTATAAAAATTGAAGTATCGACACAAGGAAGGGTCGGGGGTGGGGGCGAAAATGAAGTATTCCTCTACGCCTCGCAAACCTAATATCGTCGGCATCGGAGGACAATAAAAATTGACCAAGGAGGTCAGTTAGGAAAGATTAAAGTGACAAGAGTGACACGAGTACGTGGAAACAATGCCAGAATCAGTTAGGGCCCCGTGCTTGCCACCCACGTTCCAAAGTTGAGGACCACTGAGGACCCTTTTATTCGCCACTTACGACAGGAAGAGGATAGTGTGGATGTATTCTACCGTCCCCACCCACGGGTGGGGGAGGGGAGGAATACGCTCTACATAGAGAAAAAAAAGTAAGGCTCACACAATATATATATGATAGTTAAGAGCTAATCTAAAAAGGTTACGTCTATTGCCACATGGGAAACATGTGAGCTATTATTATGACATGAAGAACAATGGATTCTTCTTTCACTTAAATAGTAACTTCTTTGTTAAAACTGTTGAATACCGGGCGAGTTGGCCGTGCGCGTAGAGGCGCGCGGCTGTGAGCTTGCATCCGGGAGATAGTAGGTTCGAATCTCACTATCGGCAGCCCTGAAATTGATTTTCCGTGGTTTCCCATTTTCACACCAAGCAAATGCTGGGGCTGTACCTTAATTAAGGCCACGGCTGCTTCCTTCCAACTCCTAAGCCTTTCCTATTCCATCGTCGTCATAAGACCTATCTGTGTCGGTGCGACGTAAAGCCCCTAGCAAAAGAAAACCAAACTGTTGAATATGTTTCTAGGTAATTTTTGCTAATATTCTCAAATTGTGTTTTGAAGCCATAGAAGTGGGAATATTCTCCGTTGGAAAACTCAAGTTTTCCTTAAAATGGTAACGTGATACGTTGATCATGTAGACTTCACAAATGATGTGGGTTAATGAGGTCGGGAGTGGTGATATACTTGAGTGTCATACTCAGTCTCATTTACGATATTCGCACCACTCGATGGTACAACCTTCGTCATATTTCCTGTCTGTTCATAATAATGGCTCAATTAAGATTCAATTATAGTTAATATTGGACCAAATGTTCACATGTTAATAATCAAATAAAATAATCTAATTATTTTAAAAAAAATACTCAATGTTTGTGATTTATTTCTATGATGATGTTAGCAATGTCATGATTGAATTTTATTGAAATTAATTTTTCATAAATATTATGCCTAGTCCCGTGTACAAATTAATTAATTGATTAGAAGAAGTATGTTTTAGTTATTTACTGGTTTAATCACATGAATTCTATATAAACCTGATGCCCCAACACAGTTCAAGCATCATGCATAATTTGTTGAGAGTTGTATATGTCATTCAAACGCAAAAATGCTCAACCGATAATACCTTGAATTATATCCTGTACAGGTTAGCGTTGACAGCACTATTTGGGACACCGGAGAAAATTAATTGACATGCAATTCTCACGTAAGACTATTAGCAATGACGTTGAAAATACTTATTTTCTATCCCAGATTAACTTAAAGGGTCCTCACGTTCACACTGGATATTCTGTTACGTTTAAAAACGTAGTGTCAGGAACAGCTTTTCACAACCAATCACCATGTGAAAAGATCTTAACTCTGCTTCGAGAAAAACTGCCGCTCTGGATTTCGGTGACACCCTACGGAAACTTGAACATTCTTATTCAACAAGCAATAGCACCTCAAATGTATACGGACTGTAATATAAACCATCCACATAAGGATTATTAACTACAAATAATTTATTACGTTAGGTTTAAGTTGTGTAAAATATTCAATCAATCACTACTGATCTGCATTTAGGGCAGTCGCCCAGGTGGCAGATTCTCTATCTGTTGTTTCCCTAGACTTTTCTTAAATGATTGCAAAGAAATTGGAAATGTATTGAACACCTCCCGTGGTAAGTTATTCCAATCCCTAACTCCCCTTCCCATAAACGAATATTTGCCCCAATTTGTCCTCTTGAATTCCAACTTTGTCTTCCTACTTTTAAAGACACCACTCAAACTTATTCGTCTACTGATGTCATTCCACGCCATCTCTCCACTGACAGCTCGGAACATGACAATATTAGATAACACGCAGTTACCTTTTTTTTTGCTAGGGGCTTTACGTCGCGCCGACACAGATAGGTCTTATGACGACGATGGGATAGGAAAGGCCTTGGAGTTGGAAGGAAGCGGCCGTGGCCTTAATTAAGGTACAGCCCCAGCATTTGCCTGGTGTGAAAATGGGAAACCACGGAAAACCATTTTCAGGGCTGCCCCGATAGTGGGATTCGAACCTACTATCTCCCGGATGCAAGCTCATAGCCGAGCGCCTCTACCCGCACGGCCAACTCGCCCGGTAGCGTAGTTAACTACGGTAGTTAATTTCGCATAGCATTTTAGTACACTTATCGATGGTCTCAGTCTCAATCCACAAACTACTAGGCCTACTGTTTATTATTATTATTATTATTATTATTATTATTATGGAGCCTCCGTAACTCAGGTGGCAGCGCGCTGGCCCCTCACCGTTGGGTTGCGCGGTCCAATCCCGGACACTCCCTGTGAGGTTTGTACTGGACAAAGTGGAGGTGGGAGAGGTTTTTCTCCGCGTACTCCAGTTTTCCCTGTTATCTTTCGTTCCATCAGCACTCTCCAATATAATTTCGTTTAATTTCTCAGTCATTAATCATTGCTCTACAAGAGTGCGACAGGCTTCACAGCAGTCGGCACAATTCCCACCGTCGCCGCTAGATGGGGCTTCATCCATTCCATTCCTGATCCTGACGAATGGCTGCAAACAGGCTTGTAGATTTTCAGTTTCATTATTATTATAGTTTCAAATGGTGATATGGGTGGCAGTTGCAACGTCAGGAACCTGAAATATCGAGTACTTATGACTTACTTTATATTTAGAAAGAATATTTAAGATAGAACCTAATTTTCGAAGAAAATATACCCTATGAAATATTGCCCTTAGCCTAGCAGTGAGAGCATTGCTTTCTCTACGAACAGAAGTACGGACTGTCGGTAAGTAGATGTTTCTTGACAGAGAATTTTGAAGCTAATGGTGATTTATTTTTTTGCTAGTTGCTTTACGTCGCACCCGACACAAATAGTTCTTATGACGACGAAGGGACAGGAAAGGACTAGGAATGGGAAGGAAGCGGACGTGGCCTTAATTAAGGTACACTACCTTCCTAATCCTATCACTTTCCCTTCCTTGGGTCATGAAAATCCTTCAGTATATTAGTGCGACGTTAAATCGCTAGAGTGTCCTCACATAATTTATTTTCGTCCCCTCATATTAAGCTTACTAATTTACTGGTCGACGCTACAGTCCTTGTAGGTGCTTGGCCTCCTTTATCACCTGCCTCCATTCGTCTCGGTCCTCAGCTTTTCTTCTCCAACGTTGAACTCCTAGCTTTCTAAGGTATCCTCAACATCATCAATCTATCTATTACTGCGTCTTCCTTTCCTCCTCCTTCCATCAAGTTTTCCTATAAACACCTTTTTAACGGTGCAAGTTTCTGCCATTCTCTGAACATGACCGGGTCATCTAATTCTTCCCTGCTTAATTTTAGTAACATTATCAGGCCGGCCAAAGAGTCCTTGCAGCTCGACATTTGTACTCATACTCCACCCATCCTAATCTCGTACTGGACCAAATATCTTTCTCAATATCTTCCTTTCCCACCGTAACAGCCACTGTTCTTCTCTGGAGGTCATCACCAAGCAATCTAATCCAAACATAACTATTGGTCTTAGTACTGTTGTGTATATTTTTATTTTTGTATTCCTGCTGACATCCCTGGATTTAAGCATATTTTGCAAGGCGTAAAAGCATCGGTTTCCACTTATTATCCTCTCCTGTATTTCCACGGAGGTTTTATTGTCCTCTGTTATTATAGAGCCTAGATATTTGAAAGATGTGACTCTTTGATATTCCTTCACATTTAATCTTACTGTGGTCCTTCCTCTTACTCCCTCTGTATCGTACCCTCCCCTACCCAAAAAGGCTCCGGAAAAATATCTACAGGGCGTTAACGGGTTGAAAATATAATAAAATAGGCGCTTATCTAATATTACCATAATGGCATACAGGGTAGGAGAAACGGGGCATACTTAACTACAATGAGAACACATTCAAATTAAAGTTTAAATTAATACAAGCGGTTTATTAGACCTTGATGACGATGGGAACGACGCATCTATATTCACAAATGAATTACATTACTTATTAACAATTTTTGTGGATTATTTATCGTCCTGTAGTTGCGTGTGATAGATCCGAGTATTGTTGTCTCAAAGCGATTTGCCATGACGTGATGCGAACGGAAACATTTACCATAACACTCGTGACTTTCATTATTGGCAAATGAAATTAACATTCATGCAACAAGTCTCAGCGATCCCTATTCTAAAAGCACACAATTATTTCCCAACGAAATACCATGAAAGAAATTATACAAATGGGAACAAACACACGTGTTTAACCCGACCCTCACCGGAATGCAATTCGCCGCGCCGATGGGTTAGAACCATCCCCGACGCTAATTATAGTCACAACATGTCACATAAAACAACATAAAGAATCACATATTTTATACAATAAACACGTGAGGCACCCCATTCTTCATTTTAGCATTGTGGTACACCAGTGCCGGCGTAGGGAACTGAACTGACCACCCTTGGGATGAAAATATGGCACTGAAATCCCTGGCTAAATTATACTCAAATGAGTAACAACCGTAAACTAACAAATACTAGTACCAATTACCGTGTCATTTCTAAGCGAATGTTTCATTCTGGCGTGTTGAATATTTCCCATTATTAGCCGAGTCATACAGGCCTTCTTTTCTTAGCTCAGGGTCCCCACCTACAGTGGCGGACACACACACACAAAAACACGTCTGTTTGCAAGGTCACTCGTCTCAACACCCTACCACGGGCGGTCAATAGGCTTGCCCTCCACCGGAATAACAAGCCTTTGTTTAAACAAAACCACCTCTTCCCGAGGTGCGTTCACAATAAACTGAGGCTTATCCCTCATTAATCAAATTGCATCGGCGTCAAATAAATCACCTCGATTCAACACATATATTTTTCATGGCCCAATCATGAATTCAAATATCTCACTTATCTTACAACACGACACCGATTACCGTCATTACAATTATTATTATTATTATTATTATTATTATTATTATTATTATTATTATTATTATTATTATTATTGTCGGTTTCATCATTACACTATCTTCCCACGTGATTTACCTGGTAATTAGACTATACTGAGTCATCACACCGACACTTCCTCGTAATTACGATGTAATTAAATAACCCAACGGCAATTAATTCATAATTAAACCCTAATCAATTTATGATTAACATATAATTAATTTCTAATTAAATCGTCACACGGTAATACAATAATGAATTAAATATTCACACGCTAATCAGCCCAATCAAATATTCACACTGTAATTAATTTCTAATTAAATATTCACACAGTGATTAACCCAATAAATATTCACACGGTAATGAACTCAATCAAGTTGTAATTAAATTATGATAAACCAGATTAAATAATACAGCTTAAATTGTAACACTCCCTAGCTAAATATTTCAAAGGAAGCCTGGGTATCAGTTCCGTCTATATATCTAGTGACTTTGGGACAACACGTAGCATACTTATATTACTTACCAGTCATGCATTTACTAACACTGGATCAACTACAACCTAGCTTGAATTACCCTGAATTTACTAAAATGCTAGTCTCCTGACGCATTAACTGACCACAAGTCTCCAAAAATAAAGTAAATCTTTTACAGCATACAAACCTATTAGGTTATTGTTTCCCTTATTTACAATTAAATCACTCAGACCTGTTATTAATTAAATAAAATAATAAATAAAAGCTACATGCCCCATTTCGGCACTTCTACTTTTAAATGAAGTTATCCCTAACATGATGGCGTCAGCTTATGACAAATTATTCCCGTCCCCTCTAGTCAGGCCATACAAATATGAAAAATACTCATCTCCATCTCTTGGCGACACCTTTGTCAGCTTGGGAAAGCCATTTCTGGTTTTGCTGTTGACCCATTGGCACCAAGGCGATTACTGGTAGTTCCATTCGTTCTTCGAGCTGGAAGTCCATAGTTCCTGGTCGATGAAGCCGCTGGCAGTAATCCTGAGCACACAACACGTCACCATTTATTTCAAAATCTCTTTAATTGCGTTCAGCATGAACGTCCGGCCACGATTTCGGATATTACTTCGTAATCCACGGTTCAGTATCGGATCCCGTGTACCTCTCAGCCACTCTAGCTTTGTTACTACCCGACACAGTCTTGCCGTAATAATAATAATAATAATAATAATAATAATAATAATAATAATAATAATAATAATAATAATAATAATAATAATAATAATAATAATAATAATAATAATAATAATAATAATAATACGATTCGCACTGAATGTTCGCGACACGTTACAATTTTTTACGTTTATCAAATCTATGCAATATTTACATAAATTGCACTATTTCACTTGAAATTTGAGTTTGAAGTCACTTAAACAAAGAATCACTGGGAGCTTAGCTAAACACAGCTCCACCCTTGATAAGCTGAGAGTCCCGAATGAAGTGCTTCGCCCTCGGTAGTGCTTTTTACAAGGAGGCAATTTCTCCCACTTAAATCCACGGCCCTCTAGAGGTCAAATAGTACGACCATCAGGTGACCAGTATTCACCTGATGTGATTGAGACATCGCCGTACGATTATTCTTCGTAGGATCTCCTGTAAATAATTAAAGTTTGTCTTGCTTCCCCTTCCAGGCGAGGGTGAACTCCCGTTTCAAGGAGGTGTCTTGAGAATAAACAGATGGCCCCTGGTAATTTTCCATGCAAAAACAACACAGTATTCTTTTTCTCTCTGAAAGTTTTCGAGTAAGAGGACATTAGACACTCTAAATAAATGTCCCAATTTTAGTCATATCTTTTAAATCGAAGGACGACTCCATAATTCGAATTTCATTATTTTTTAACTCGTAGATAATTAAGTAGGCTAGGGTGAATTAAAGATGGCTCCCATATTTCGTTTCGAAAAAGTTTGCTTTCTCTCATTCTCTTAGTCGTGAGGAAGGGATGTCTTCTCTCGAATTACGTCCTGGTGAATCACCGATTGCAGCCCCTCCCGAGTCTAGGTGGGTTTGACTTCTGCTGCGGGTTCCCGCTAAACAAAGGAAGGTATTGCGCAATAGATCGCAAGTAATGAAATTCTGTCGAATAAATTTAAAATGCTCATTTTACCTGTCTTAATGATATGGATATTAATTAGTTTTGGTTTTATTCCCTCAAAGATCATTGTGTCTGTAATTTCAAAGACCAGTATTAACCAGAGGTCCTTGGATCATGCCCATGTCGGGTTCAGTATCTCCCACCTTTATATATTTTGTTTTGTTTATATTCACTTCTAGTCCTAGGTCCCGTGCTTTCTCTTCTAATACTGAGTAGCTCTCTTCAAGAGCTCTTTCATTTCTTGCAATTATTGCTACATCATCAGCATATGCTATCACTTGTACTAATCTGTTCAAAATGGTTCCTCCTGGGTTGATGGGCAATTGACGGATTACTTTTTCCAATGCTAGGTTAAAAAGCAGTGTGGAAAGTACATGTCCCTGTCTTAGTCCTCCCTCCACTAAAAAATCCTCTGACAGATCTTGCTCCACTCTCACCTTGCGTACTGTTGTTTTCAGGGTCATTTATGTTAATCTAATCAATTTCCTCGGGATTCCAAATATTTTCATAATTTTGTAAATTTTACCCCTAACTAGACTATCATATGCCTCTCAAATTAAACTGTGAATTATTTATTTTTAGATATGGTGTAAACGTATGTCAACTAAAATTACTGGTCAAAATCTACCTTGAAAATTAACTGGTTATTCTTGAAGATTGTCTGACGGCAACGTTCCTGTCGTTTACTATACGTGGTCGGAAATAGTGTCATTGACATGTTGGTAATTCCAACGATGTAACTTGTGCTACATAACCGTATATTGCACATACACAGTTTAAAATTGGCATTCGAACCACAGTCCTGCTGGTGGTAGGTCGTGGTGGTGTCGCTCAGGTATCATGTCCCTTTGACGAGATTAAAGTTTAAGGCCATAAAATGAGATCAACGCTCCTCCATCTTCTCAATCCTATTTGCGATACGAATAGTGTCTTCATTTATTCAGTGTATCTAATATTTTCAATTGATATGGTCCTCGTATTTGTATTACGGAATATTTTGTCCGCATTCCTGCGAGGGTTATCTTTCTTCTTCTTTTTTGCTACTTTGTTCTACGTCGCATCGGCTCAGGTAGGTTTTATGACGACGATGGTATAAGTCAGGTCTAAAACTGGGAAGGAAGCGACCGTGCACTTAAGTGCCCTTTAGAAATAATTATCCTGGTGTGAAAATAGGAAACCACGGGTGAACCATCTTCATGATTGCCGATAGTGTGGTGTGATCCCAAAATTCCCCGAATGAAAGCTACCAGCTTCACTCCTCGAACCACTTAGCCACCTCGGTATGTGCCATGATGATCGATGAATTAATGCAGAGTAAAATCTCCAAATATGAGACCCTTGATTCTATTTTCTTTCATGTGATGATATCTTCTTGACATTTTTAGAACTCACCCTTTTTCGTGTGACAGGCCACGTGTGAACCCCCCCATTAATATGACGAAAGCCGGCATGAGGAGAAGTGTATTACTGCATTACAGTACAGGCAGAGTTTTGTTCTGGAATTATTTTTTCAGGTAATCCCTTCAAGTAAGGACAGGAATAATAGTTTTTTCTTGTATGCCTATATGTTCGCGTGATATTAATGTATGCATCGATCTGTGTTGGATAATTTTCACATATGCGTTCAGATTGCGATTTTCCCTGTTTGAAATCCCAGCTGTCTCCTAATATGAGACCGGTTTCATATTAGGAGCTTACTAAGGTGTATTGCCTAGAGCTGATACACATTACATCCTCAACCGATAAGTAATGCGTCAAAGCGTTGATTGATTTTTCTAAAGGGTTAATTGACGGCGGTGTTTAGACGCGATTTTCATACAAAATTCTAGCATGCTGGGTTACTTTACGCAGATTTCTTTCAAAAACCTATTCGGTTCCTTAGTAGAATCTCCTTTTCTTCTTATAAAATGAGACCAACTTATCTGACTTAGTTACAAAACAAAATTCCAGTTCACTTTATTTACATGCGCTCGTACTCTGCATTTGAGAGCTTTCGTGAATCTCACAGAAAAAAGAAACACTTTGGAACATGCGAAAGATGGTTTGTGCAGTAAATTCGCTTCGAGCTGATGAAAAGGTAGGTCCGTGCGACCCCGCGGTGTAGGGGTCAACGTGTCCGCCTGTCACCCGGCGTCCCGGGTCCGATTCCCGGCTGGGTCAGGGGTTTTTAATTGTAAATTATTAATATACGTGGCCTGGGGACTGGGTGTTTGTGTCGTCCTTAACGTTCCGTTCCTCACATTCAACACTTTACACTTCCGCAATTTACATAATACACGCAGGCTCCTCACATATGGTGCAAGTAGGGGCAAAAGATTTCCTTAGGTCGACTCCCCGAACAAATTGCATTTTATAAAAAAAAAGGTACGGCCCATAAGTAACCATGGATAAATAAGAAACTGGTGGGATCTTTAAAATATTGCCCCCCAATCCATCCATCGCCTCTGCCCCCCACCCCCACATAATTTACCTCTCTGGGCAAACCGCAAGAAATGTGTTGACACTCCCGAATAAAAGAGCCCTGTCGAGATTATCTGCAAAATTCATTGATTTATTCGAGAGCTACCAACAAAACCTATAGTGGATAAACTGATTAATGGAAGATAGTGGCCAAGCAGCTGTTTATTGGAATGCGAAAGGAAAATCTACCAGATCAAGGAGACCGGTGAAACGTTCATCACGTTAGAATCTGGCCTAACTTAACCTAACCTAACCTAACCTAACCTAACAGACATCTCTGATGAGGAGGGCAATGATGAAATGGCGTATGGTTTTCAGTGCCGAGATGTGTCCGAGGACTTAGGCTCGCCAGGTGCAGGTCTTTTGATTTGACTCCCGTAGGTGACCTGCGCGTCGTGATGAGGATGAAATGATGATGAAGATGACACATACACCCAGTCCGCGTGCCAGGGGAATTAACCAATTACGGATAAAATTATCGACCCTGTCGGGAATCGAACCCGGGACTCCTGTGACCCCAATTAGCTATGGAGCCGGACAGGGCAACGATGAGGAAAGTTAATTTTTTTGTTGCTTATATTTCAATGACGAGGATGGAAAATGATGGATACAATGTACTGTATGTTACCGAATTTCTTGTATACACTTCTAGGTTTCATTGATAATTAATTTTAATTGATGCGTATTGCCAAAATTATCTTGTTCTATTTCCTCTTCTGGAATTTACTCTCTTCTATTCAAATTAAAATATTATTTTTGTTCACTTATTGGTCATACTTCTATTATTACGTTACATACCACCAAGGATGGTGAAGAGAGTAAAAATTTGCCTTCGTAATTTCCTTCCTGCGGATGGGGTCACGACGAAAAACATTCATCGGACAGAATATGCCAAAAAGAATGAATCGCTCAAATAATGAGTATTGATATTAGATAATATTTGGTCACCCATTTTGCATTTCATCTGCAAAATAGAAGCCTAATCAATAACTCACCACTGATCTGCATTTAGGGCAGTCGCCCATGTGGCAGATTCCGTATCTCTTTCCTAGCCCTTTCAGGACTTCAATGGAATTGGAAATTTATTGAACATCTCCCTTGGTAAGTTAATCCAATCCCTAACTCCCCTTACTATAAACGAATATTTGCCCCAATTTGTCCTCTTGAATTCCAACTTTATATTCATATTGTGATCTTTCCTACTTTTAAAGACGCCACTCAAATTTATTCGTCTACTAATGTCATTCCACGCCATCTCTCCGCTGACAGCTCCGAACATACCACTTAGTCGAGAAGCTCGCCTTCTTTCTTCCAAGTCTTCGCAGCCCAAACTTTGCAACATTTTTGTAACGCTATTCTTTTGTCGGAAATCACACAGAACAAATCGAGCTACTTTTCTTTGGATATTTTCCAGTTCATAAATCAAGTAATCCTGGCGAGGGTCCCATACACTGGAACCATACTCCAGTTGGGGTCGAACCAGAGACTTATATGTCCTCTCCTTTACATCCTTACTACAAACCCTAAACACCCTCATAACCATGTGCAGAGATCTGTACCCTTTATATACAATCCCATTTATGTGATTACCACAATGAAGATCTTTCCTTATTTTAACACCAAGATACTTAAATTATCCCCAAAAGGAACGTTCACCCCATCAACGCAGTAAAACGGAGAGGATTTTTCCTATTTGTGTAACTCATATCCTGACTTTTAACCCTGTTCATCATCACACCATTGCCTACTGTCCTTCTCACAACATTACCGAGGTCATTTTGCAGTTGCTCATAATCTTGTATCTTATTTATTACTCTGTAAAAAATAACATCATCCGCAAAAGCCTTATCTCTGATTTCACTTCTTTACTCATATCATTTATATATATAAGAAAACATAAAGGTCCAATAATACTGCCTTCATGAATTCCCCTCTCAATTATTCTCTGCGATCTATTTTCTAGAAATATAGCAACCCATTCAGTCACTGTTTTGTCTAGTTCAATTGCACTCATTTTTGCCGGTAGTCTCCCATGATCCACCCCATCAAATGCTTTGGACAGGTCAATCGCGATACAAGCCATTTGACCTCCCGAATCCAATATGTCTGCTATACCTTTCTGGAATCCTACAACCTTTCCTAAACCCGAACTGCCTTCTATCAAACCAGTTATTAATTTCACAAATATGTCTAATATAATCAGAAAGAATTCCTTCCCAAAGCTTACATGCAATGCATGTCAAACTTACAGGCTTGTAATTTTCAGCTTCATGTCTATCACCCTTTCCTTTATACACAGGGGCTATTATAGCAAATCTCCCTTCGTTTGGTATAGCTCCATCATGCAGATAATAATCAAATAAGTACTTCAGATATGGTAATATATCCCAACCCATTGTCTTTAGTATATATATCCCCAGAAATGTTATGAATTCCAGCCGATTTCCTAGTTTTCAAATTTTGTATCTTATTGTAAATGTAATTGTTGTCATATGCAAATTTTAATACTTCTTTAGCATTAGTCACCTCCTCTATCTGGACATTAGCCTTGTGACCAACAATCTTTACATACTGCTGACTGAATACTTCTGCCCTTTGATGATCCTCACATACACACTCCCCTTGTTCATTAATGATTCCTGGAATGTCCTTTTTGAAACCTGTTTCTGCCTTAAAGTACCGATACATGCCCACCAATTTTTCACTTAAATTTGTATGACTGCCAATTATGCTTGCCATTATGTTATCATTCGCTGTCTTCTTTGCTAGATTCAATTTCCTGGTAAGTTCCTTCAATTTCTCTTTACATCCACAGCCATTTTTAACTCTATTTCTTTCCAATCTGCACTTCCTTCTTAGTCTCTAGTGCTTTATTAGAAGTTAGTCATCGTGCAGTAAAATTCTAATTGCGGAAAGTATGATGCTAACTTTGCAGACAAGTAATATCACGTAGTTATAGACTGTAGTTTAAATAGTGTAGGTCGATAACTGTCTCCTATGGAAATATGAATATACTTTTCGGTATTAAACCTTCTAACTTGTCTGCCTGCTTTCAATATGGCCATCATTAAGTTAATTTGTCTTTCTGATACACTGGCGGAAACAAATCCCAATACCAAGAAGGAATTTTGTCGGATAAACGAAATTCAGGGCGGTCGTTTTCACATCTGAAAGACGGTGCCTAATCAGATTTGAGCTCTAGTCGACAATGTGTGCTACTAGTGGCACCACTATGGCCTAGGAGAGCAAGTTTCCTTTAAATACGCTCTGTACACTTCGTAAGCATTAGTCATTGTCCGGTGTTAACGTTTTAAATTAGGTGTGAGTCAAACATGCCTTTAAGAAGATGAAGAAGACAGTATCAGCAGCTTACTGACTTTGAACGAGACCTTGTAATAGGGCTACGAGAAGGGGGGTGTTCTTTCCGCGATATTGCAGAAAGACTTTTCAGGGTTGTATCCACAGTATATCGGTGTTCGCAACAATGGTCATAGGAGGGCACTGTCTCAAGAAGACCGGGGTCAGGCCTCACAAGAGCCGCTAAGGAGAGGGGAGACCGCCGTATTGGTTGCTTGGCTGTGATGGATCGTACTCCATCTGCAACAGCCATTAAAGTTTCAGTTGTCGTCAGAGTGACACAATGAACTGTAACAAATCGGTTACTGGAGGGACAGCCCCGAGCCAGATATCCTGTGGTCTTCATGCGACTAACTCCGAATCAGTGCCATGTGCTACTTCAGTGGTGTCAAGCTGGAGCTCATTGGAGGGCAGAGTGGAGATATGTTGTGCTCACAGATGAGAGCCGTTTCAGTCTTGGTGCCGGTGATGGCCGGAGTTTCGTAAGAAGTAGGCCAGGTATGAGCCTGCAACCAAGCTGTCTGCGGCGTAAACTCTCTAGATAACAACAGGAGTTATGCTCTGGGGGGCGATTACCCTTGACAGCAGGAGCACTCTCGATTGCAAGGAACTTGACAGGGGATTTGTACGTGAGTCTGGTGACTGAATCGGTTGTGCTGCCATTTATGCGCAGTATTCAAGGAGGTGTTTACCAACAGGATAACGCTCGTCCTCATATGGCTGCTGTCACCCAACGTGCTGTGTACAGTGTAGGCCAGTCGCCTTGGCCAGCGATATCATCAGACCTTTCACCCATTGAATACGTATGGGACATTATTGGATAACAAATTCAATGTCATCCGATATCAGCATTAACCGTTGCTAATTTGACTGAAGAAGTGCAACAGGCGTGGAATGCCATCTCAAACAATAACTTACGGCAACTATACGACACAATTCATGCACATTTACATGCTTGGTTTCTAAGTCGTGGCGACTACACTGAATATTAATAGACCAACATGTCACATGTCTTCTCGCGCATATTGAACCTGTGATCTGGAAACTTTAATAAAATAAAATATATCTTGCCTAGACAATTGATTAGCCTAAATTTTATTCTTCTAAACTAATCTCTTCTTGGTACGAGAATTTCATTATCTACATTAGGGCTGCCTAGACGAAAAGGGAAGGAGCGTTTAGCTTACATGGAAGACCATGGATTCGATTTTCGGTAGAGAAACCAAGACATTTACAAACTAAACTTACAGTGCTGGAAAGAGACGTGGATCTGAGAATAAATTAGCATGCAACAAAAATAAATACTATATTAATTCAAGGTTCCACAGACGGTCGGGTATAGAACTATCCACCCTCTATCTTTCATTCCTCAAGGGCATTCCATGATCGGAATATATAAAGACTAGTACTGCGTACTTCACGGAGGAAATAATTGGAGACGTTATAGAATTCATTAAGTATGAATTTAAGAAGTGAAATCAGTCTGAACCTGAGACGAAGGGCAATATTAACGAAGTGAAAATATAAACTCACTATTTCTGATTTGACTACTGAATTGGCAGCCACACCGCTCAATGCACGCCGAGAAATTTCAGAGGAAGTAATTATTGCACCCAGTTATTCATTTTCACTAGGACTGCAATGGAACAGCTCACAGATCACGCAGTAGCAAGGTCTAGATGATTCATACCTAACCAAAATGTCTCTTAATATATACTAAAATGTCTCTGTAGTGACTGGAATTACTCATTCAATGTGGTCATCTAAATGGAGGAGCTCCTGTACATTTATTGAATGAACACACTATAGCCTAGGTCCGGGATTTTCATTTGCGCGTTAATATTTTAGGTAATACCATTAAACCAGGGAGATTTTCTGCATTACCCCATATCGGAACCTGCATTCGGCTGTATTAACGTCACTCACGTTCTGACATTTGTTTCAGCGATATATTCTGGGCCTAATTTCTCAAACATTACCGCCTCTTGTAATACATTTTTCCTATTGAATTGACGACGCTCATTCGTGTCCATGGATTGTTCTTAGGTAAGTTACATTTTCAGTTTAAGAGTGACATCTACAAAGCGTAGGAGAACCAGAGAAAACAAGAAATGTTAAGATTGTTTGATATTGTTCTTAGGTAAGTGATATTGTTCTTAGGTAAGTTACATTTTCAATTTAAGAGTGACATCTACAAAGCGTAGGAGAACCAGAGAAAACAAGAAATGTTAATATTGTTTGATATTGATGATATAAACACTGACAACGCCAAAAATAGCAATAGGACTACTTATAATCAGGTGTGATCAAACTTTGTAAATGAGATGAATTTTGAAAATAAGTTATCGTCGCAGAGTAAGAAAACTATGAGCACAGCCATCTCAGTGCAGGCCATTGAGGCCATTGGAGGAATGTAAATGTTATGGTGAGTGTGAATCTTATTCAGTAACTAATTTTTCCACAAGGTAAGAAGTCTAGTTGCTGAACAAGGACTGTGAGTGGCAGAAATCACGTATTAATTATGGTAGTTTTTTGGTTTTCATAGCAGCTAAATAATTATTAATAAATAACTGGAAGTTACCCAAGAAGCACTATGACCATATAAAAATGGAAAATGTACAAATACATTAAGTATTGAAGGGCCAAATGAGGTATGCTGAAGTTCAATATTACAGTTTATAACCCAGTGTCTTTTTCAATGTTTTAGGAATTATATTTCGACGGTAGTCACCCACATCAACAGGCATTTAAGAGGAATAGCAAATATATAGATTTGAGTACTATATAATGAGTAGTTTACTGTGCTATAGAACGGGTTAGAATCTCATAGATAAGGAAACGCCACACTTCCGTTTTAATAGACGGTATTGCTTGCTTAACGAGCTCTTTAAATACCAGTACAACACCTTTTGTAACTCACAAATTATTAATACATCCACATTTCTTCCCTCAATTGTTTACTTCGTCTTCATGATCATGAACGCAATATTACTACTGTGTAATCTTTTGTTTGAAAGATCATGCAACGTTGATATAATTTTTAAATAACATTTACTTCAAAAAGAGTTCTGCACCGGATGTATTTTGGATGTTCCTGAAGGATGTCCGCTGAGAGAGTAGTCTAATAATTATTAAGCAAGAGACATCGGAATGCTATTTATCATAGCTTGTCAAGTGTACGTGGAAGTACGAAGTGCAATCTTAGGACAATCCATAAGAATTAATGGAACCCTTGGACCCAACGTATACAGAACTTAGCTTATGCCATGTTCGCTGTGCATATATGCCTCGATGAGTCATTACAGTATTTGTTCGTCCGCACATTGTTATATAGTGTCAATAAGGCTTCTCTGTAAGGAAACTTGCCCTCATGGCTGCAGTACACCAAAGTGATATAAAGACGTTATCGTGTGACACAAAATTTTGAAGATCGTTCTCGCAATGTTTTCCCGCGGTCATAAACAGAAAGTGATGACCACCACTTGCGAATGCCGAGAACATTCCTCAACAGGGTGTCGTAATGCCTTTCTGGCGGTAACTGGGATGGCTTTATCTATTCGGACAATCCGAAATCATCTTCAGAGTGCCCACCTACACTCCAGGGTTCTTTGCCGAGCAGGTAAAGATGGGCAAGGGAACATTTTTTTTTTGCTAGGGGCATTACGTCGCACCGACACAGATAGGTCTTATGGCGACGAAAGGGAACAGTTAGGCTGAACCTTGGTGTCATGGCGTCAGGTCTTCTTCACTGATGAATGCAGATTTTTTGACGTCGGATAATCGTCGGAGGAGGGTGTGAAGAGACCGAAGCAGTGCCAGACAAGTCATATATACAGTACCACGTGTCCAGCAGGGAGGCGGACCCTTCATGTTTCGGGTCTGTTTTATGTATTGTACCCGTCCAAAATTGTACATTATTAATGTGGAGAGAAAATGAGACATTTCTCACATAATCTGTTCTTTTACGAATATATGTTCCTTCGTATCAGGGCGCAATGCAAGTGAGGGACCAGCTGTGTGCTTGACCTTGAACGTATGCACTGCCAGGCAAAGAAATCCGCTACAGGCTGGTGTCATTTTTATTTCCTTTCTCTATCTAACTCTCCGTGAGCCAGCGGAGTACAAATCACATGATTCACACAGGAACCTTCGAAAGGAAGACGAACATTACTTCCAGAATTATCGAATGTGAACATATTGAACCAGTAACTATTTGATCGTATTTTACCAACCAATAAGGATGTAAATTAACATACATTCCTGCCTGAACTGTAGGTGATAATAAACGTGTACAGTCGAAATTAGCTCTCTTCTTTCTTAATTACTTACATATATTTGAATTGTACTCTTGAATCTATGAGCTTACAACGAGAATAATTCTAAGACGGACACGTTTAGAACATTCTGCAGCCACGATGCTAAAATGTTCGTAATATTTCTACGAGGAACTTTAACTCTGAAGTACAATGTACTACAATAAACGTGTGGTAGATTGGATATTTTCTAATGTACTGTAGGGATGTGCCGTAATAATCTATACAACTACTTAATTTCAGATTCGGCAGAGATAAGTTAGGTGTTACTCAGTCTACACTAATTAACATGATTTATTCTGGCTTTGTGCACATTTTAAAATTAAATGTCAGTTGCAGCTGTGAATGTGATGAAACTTATGAACGCAGTGCAACGTACCGATATCAACGTGGAAGTACGATGTTCCGAAACAAAGGAGCATTTGTTCGACAATTTGACCTTACTACGAGGGTCATTAAAACTCGTACCATGAAGACACACTAAATGGATACGCAGCCTTAATTAGGAAGTGGATCGACCAGATTCAGCGATGAACCTGACTAGCCATGAACTAGGAACCATGAGGTGACCGACTATACACAGGAAAGACCGAGAAAATGTTGACTTTCATCTGTTATGAATAATTACACTAATGTATCATATTCTTTCATTTGCATTCGATAGTAGACTGATCTTCTATGTACATATAATATTTCTACTAATTTTGTAGTAGGATATCATTCTTTTTCTCTTACTTGGTGAATGGTAGCTTAGAGTGTGTTAGTGTAGCACAATTTTGTTGAAATAATATGTGTAAAGGTCAGCTAAAATGATAATTCAGATTGGTATTTTAAAATTATCTTATTCGAAAAATAATTAAAGAATTGAACAGATTGACTGAGCTAGATTTCAGCTCTGTCCATGATTATTTTATATGTCGTTAATGAGGTTCATCAATTATAAATATTCCTACGAATAAATTATATCAGTCATGTATTAATCTCAGAGACACTTAGGGAATATTAATAGAGGTTGTAATAATAAAACTGGTAATTTTATACAGGATGCCGGGAATCTTGCTCGTAAATCAAGTTGTTGAGATAATACATTTGGCAGTAATAATTTACTATCAATGCGAAAGTGTTCTATTCCCCTAGTAGACGGAATGGCCGTCTATTTAAGAATTACGGACCGACAATGCTGATCGGAATGTGTTATTGAAGCAGGTGGTGACATTAGAAGCACACGCTGGTTGATTTAAATGTAATAATTTTTCAGTAGGTGGCTCAACAACTATTTAAATATAATTTAAAGTACTTAATCCCAAGTAATGAATGGTAAGAGATTAATATTCTTCCAATATGCCACTATGTCATGATATTTGAGATTGAATGACTAGTTAAAAATGAGCTATATCTCTAATTCAGTCACGAGATGTAGTCAAAATAATTTATGGATACGTGAAGGGTACTGTCATCTTGGAAAATGACATGCTAGAATAATAATAATGATGATAAATAACAATCACAAAAATTAAAACCACGTAACCACTCTATTAATGCGCGTATTTGCATGTGTGTGTCTGGATGACATCTGAGTGCTGATACTTTCATATTAATGTTGCAATTTGGCACGCATTAATGTGTGGAATTTCTGAACTTCGCATGTAATCACATGGTAGAATATTTCAAATCTGGTCGAAGTTAAGAATTTCTACAAGAGAAAATAATTTGTGTGCATTCTAATGGTGAATAGGATTTGGTTCCAATTATAATTCATTTTCAGACTTAAAGTTACTGAAATTGAAGATCGCTCTGCAATCTAGTAAAAGCCGAGAAAAAGCCACTGAAACAAGACACTGAAGTAATGTAAAAACATGGACAATAATACAATGAGAAAAATAAGAATTGAATTTTTTATAAATATAAAATATTGTAAGGACATGTAATTCCATAACTGCGTGTAATTTGAAGTATGACATTGCTAGGATGCATTGACAATTCAGGACGATATTCCCAGGGGATTGAAATTAAGTGAAGGTGATATAAGCCTGTATTTATGTGGTGGTGTTGATCATTAAATTTGTAAACTGAAGTCACTGATATAGATTAAAAATCAAGCTAAGTAATTTAGAAAGACTAATAGTCAGTTAATCTAAACTAGACTGAGGAAATTAATCTCAATAATAACATAATTCATTAATTAAAATGATAAATAGTTCTAACAATGAATAAATTAAGGCAATTATTCTATTGGTTTAAAATGAAGGAATATTAGGATGATTAGGTAATAATTAGGGAAAATACACTGACTGACAGAGCAAATGCAACACCAAGGAGGAGTGGTTCGAAAGGGATGAAAGTTGAGGAGAAAACAGAGACGGCACGGACGAATAATTGATGTTTATTTCAAACCGATATGCAGGTTACACAATGCGCACGGCATCGACTCAGTAGGATGTAGGACTACCGGGAGCGGCGATGCACGCAGAAACACGTCGAGGTACAGAGTCAATAAGAGTGCGGATGGTGTCCTGAGGGATGGTTCTCCATTCTCTGTCAACCATTTGCCACAGTTGGTCGTCCGTACGAGGCTGGGGCAGAGTTTGCAAACGGCGTCCAATGAGATCCCACACGTGTTCGATTGGTGAGAGATCCGGAGAGTACGCTGGCCACGGAAGCATCTGTACACCTCGTAGAGCCTGTTGGGAGATGCGAGCAGTGTGTCGGCGGGCATTATCCTGCTGAAACAGAGCATTGGGCAGCCCCTGAAGGTACGGGAGTGCCACCGGCCGCAGCACATGCTGCACGTAGCGGTGGGCATTTAACGTGCCTTGAATACGCACTAGAGGTGACGTGGAATCATACGCAATAGCGCCCCAAACCATGATGCCGCGTTGTCTAGCGGTAGGGCGCTCCACAGTTACGGCCGGATTTGACCTTTCTCCACGCCGACGCCACACTCGTCTGCGGTGACTATCACTGACAGAACAGAAGCGTGACTCATCGGAGAACACGACGTTCCGCCATTCCCTCATCCAAATCGCTCTAGCCCTGCACCATGCCAGGCGTGCACGTCTATGCTGTGGAGTCAATGGAAGTCTTCTGAGCGGACGCCGGGAGTGCAGGCCTCCTTCAACCAATCGACGGGAAATTGTTCTGGTCGATATTGGAACAGCCAGGGTGTCTTGCACATGCTGAAGAATGGCGGTTGACGTGGCGTGCGGGGCTGCCACCGCTTGGCGGCGGATGCGCCGATCCTCGCGTGCTGACGTCACTCGGGCTGCGCCTGGACCCCTCGCACGTGCCACATGTCCCTGCGCCAACCATCTTCGCCACAGGCGCTGCACCGTGGACACATCCCTATGGGTATCGGCTGCGATTTGACGAAGCGACCAACCTGCCCTTCTCAGCCCGATCACCATACCCCTCGTAAAGTCGTCTGTCTGCTGGAAATGCCTCCGTTGACGGCGGCCTGGCATTCTTAGCTATACACGTGCCCTGTGGCACACGACAACACGTTCTACAATGACTGTCGGCTGAGAAATCACGGTACGAATTGGGCCATTCGCCAACGCCGTGTCCCATTTATCGTTCGCTACGTGCGCAGCACAGCGGTGCATTTCACATCATGAGCATACCTCAGTGACGTCAGTCTACCCTGCAATTGGCATAAAGTTCTGACCACTCCTTCTTGGTGTTGCATTTGCTCTGTCAGTCAGTGTAAATAAGAATATAGCCCCTAACATTGAATTAATTTATTTGTTAATTAAAATTTAGAATCTGCAAACTATGATAAAATTTAATGAGCATTGCAAACAGGAATAATGATATTAATCGGATATTACAATATATTTAAGCTAAAATCTTGTAAATAAATAAAATTTTGAACATTTATTAGATCAGGCTGAAAAAGTATTGTTATGACATTTCTAAAATTGAAGGTAGAGAATATTGTATGGGGAATCAATTGATTTATATATTGATGAAGATTCATTCAAGCAATCATGCCCCCATGAATGTAAGCTATTATTTTATGAATCTGGACCAATTTAGTTGACAATTAAGATCATTACGAAGAATGCTAGTGCTGGTGGCTTTACGTCTCACCGACACTGATAGGTCTTATGGCGACGATGGGATAGTAAAGCCTAGGAGTTGGAAGGAAGCGCCCGTGTCCTTAATTAAAGTGCAGCCCCAGCATTTGCCTGGTGTGAAAATGGGAAACCACGGAAAACCATCTTCAGGGCTGCTGACAGTGGGATCCGAACCCAGTATTTCCCGGATGCAAGTTCACAGCTTCGCGCCCCTAACCGCACGGCCGACTCGCCCGGTATTAAGAAGAGTGAGAAATTAATATTTATATAAATATTTCTCCAATTAATGGTGTATTCATTTGATTTTTCAGTCCATAATCTGTCGAATGGAGATTCCAAGAGAAGGAATTATCATTTTGTGTCACAACGTAAACTAATAAGGTATCGTCACCTCACCGGTAAAACGTTTTATCCCACAATACTCTTCCTATCTATAATTCTCCTTCAGACTGGTCACGCCTCCCAGCCACATATGGATACGCAGTCCATCAGAAAAATTTCCGTTGTGTTCGTTTTCCTATGTCGACGATTAAACGAAAATGAACCTTACATGCATTGTACACTAGGAGTGCGTAAATACGTAATGCAAACCTACATTCCTACAGTACGGTACTGTAAGGTTCATTTTCCTTTACACATGGCCATAGGAAAATGAACACAACAAAATTTGTTCTGATGGACTGCATATCCATACGTGGCTGGGAGGGGTGACCAGTCTTAAGGAGAATAATTGATAGGAAGAGCTTTGTGGAATACAACCTTTTACCGGTCAAGAGACGATATTAAAATGAGATTTCAAAGAAAAGAAAACAATATGAAGCTACGATTTTGTAAATAGGCAAAAGTATTGTGGTGTGTTGTTATAAATGTTGAATTTATGTGGGATTCATGTGTCATTTGCCACGGGCCTATCCTTTTACTCCCCTAATGCCTAAAATTTATGACGCTGTGAAATGATCTTAAATACTGCTCGCAAACATGAATGTACCGTCTCTGGGTACCTCATGTTCTCCAACTGAGTCCCCGGAAACTGGGGCAGTACGGATGACGGGACGCCACTTACCGTCGTTGAGGGCACTGTGGCAAGAGTACGATAGCCGGAATGAATACTTCAAAGCATTGTTCGGCCTATCGGAGTCGATTTCGTTCTTCAAGACAGCATTGCGTTAGCGCACAGCTCCCGTAATATTGACATCTTCGTTACTGAGGCCAAAGTCTATCGAGTGAAATGGTCTGTGGTGACTACGGGCGTGAATACAATTGAATATGCTTGGGACTAGCTGACCCACCTCACACCCTGGAGGACTGACGTAGGATAGTGTGACAGTGTAGAGCAGGACAGAGAATACGGTGAGTTCTTCAATTTGAATCGCGCGCCCGGAAGAAACAAAGTAACCTAATTTTAGCGAAAAGAAAACTTTTCTCCGCCAATTCAATTGCATCATCGTTCTTTATATAACACGAAGAGCATCCCTGTTTTTTTGCCGGTATAATTTTGACACGCCCTTGCATACTGTGATAGGAAGCCCAGCCAACAACTTGTTTTTCCGATCGCGATTTCCATACTTACTACCAGAATGTACTGGCATAGTACCCCCGGACAATTATTACAGTCCTGGGCCGAGAAAATTACCGTTAATGCCATTAGGAAATTCTTCATAAACAGAATTTATCAGAGAGTATCATGTTCGAGCCCTTGGCTGAATAGTCAGCGTTGAGGCCTTCGGTTCAGAGAGTCCAGCGTTCGATTCCCGTCTGGGTCTGGGAATTTAATCGCGTCTGAATAATTCTTCTGTCTCGGGGACTGGGTATTTGTGTTTGTTCCAACACTTCCCTCTTCATATTCAGACGACACAATACACTATCAACCACCACAGAAACATGCAATAGTGATAACATCTCTCCAAAGGGTTAGCGTCAGGAAGGGCATCCAGCCGTAGAACAGGGACAAATTTACATGTAGCACACACCTCGCATCTTTGACCCCATAGGCGTGGGAAGAAGTGTAGAAGAAGTAGAAGCATAGAGTGTCAATATTTTTCAACATAAGTTGCCCGTTTTATTCTAGCAAATGGCGGAATGAACGGGATCACAGTTGGATTGTCTATGGCCCAGTTTTAATAAATTTTAACGTGTAAACGTGAAATGTCGATGATATACGACATGGAGTACAGAACGACCTTTTTCTACTTTCCAAGGATCCGCTTCTTCTGTCGGATTTGAACCCGTAGTCTTGCGATCGGGGGACCGACACTCTACTACTGATCCATAGAGGAAGCTTGCCATGAATGAACATAAACGGCAATAATCGTTGCTAGGATGTCTATGTGTGCGATGCATTGTGGTAAAGTGTACTGATCAGCGTTGTTCTTACATTCTCAATTAACTCTTCCCTCAGCGAACATAACCTGTAGCGTATCAATGAAACAGAACAATAACTTGTGCTCTCCCATCGAATGTATAAAAGCATGGTGTGTGAACCTGTTGTTAATAGAATTTGTCGAACTGATGGTGAAGAGAAATGTAAAGCAATAAACTGATGTAGAATTATGGACCCTTCAGGTAAAAGGGATATTAAAATATTACTTCATTCGCAATCCAAGCCCTTTCCCACCCTTTCGCCACCAAAACCCTTCAATGTGTTAGTGCGACGTTAAACCACGAGGAAAGAAAATAACCCATTAAGGTTACTCTTACGTTTCCTGTGTGTATTGCAATTGTGAAAATGATTTTAACTTCCAAAATGGCATTTCTAGTAGACACTAATTTTTACTGAAAACTTTCATCCAGGCATCTTTAAAAGTTTCCGAGAATCCAGGGTTACATCTTTTTTTTTTTTTTTTTTTTTTTTTTTTTGCTAGTTGTTTTACGTCGCACGGACACAGATAGGTCTTATGGCGACGATGGGACAGGAAAGGGCTAGGAGTGGGAAGGAAGCGGCCGTGGCCTTAATTAAGGTACAGCCCCAGCATTTGCCTGGTGTGAAAATGGGAAACCACGGAAAACCATTTTCAGGGCTGCCGACAGTGGGGTTCGAACCTACTATCTCCCGAATACTGGATACTGGCCGCACTTAAGCGACTGCAGCTATCGAGCTCGGTAGGGTTACATCATTACACTGACGTATGCAATTAGAAGGTATCTATAAAGAGAATTGAAAAAGACGGAATTTTCCAACTGCCAATGACAATATTATTATTATTATTATTATTATTATTATTATTATTATTATTATTATTATTATTTTGCTAGTTGCTTTACGTCGCACCGACTCAGATAGGTCTTACGGCGACGATGGGAGGGGATAGGGCTAGGAGTGGGAAGGAAGCGGCCGTGGCCTTAATTAAGGTACAGCCCCAGCATTTGCCTGGTGTGAAAATGGGAAACCACGGAAAACCATTTTAAGGGCTGCCGACAGTGGGGTTCGAACCTACTATCTCCGGAATACTGGATACTGGCAGCAATTAAGCGACTGCAGCTATCGAGCTCGGTATACAATATTATTATGGCTTTTCCTTTACATTCTATGTAACGGCTTGCCCACAGGTTTCATTGTAGATAGCCACACAGTATTTCCTGCAAAGTTATTATTATTTATTATTATTTGATTTATGTCGCACAGACACCGATAGGCCTTATGGCGACGATGGGATAAGAAAGGCCAAGGAGTGGGAAGGAAGCGACCGTGACCTTCATTAAGGTACAGCCCTAGCATTTGCCTGGTGTGAAGATGGGAAACCACAGAAAACTATTTTTGGGGCTGCCGGCAGTGGGGTCCGAACCCACTATCTCCCGAACGCAAGTTCACACCTGCGCGCCCCTAACCGCTCGGCCAATTCGCCCGGTTTTCCTGCACAGCGTAGGAAAGAAGAGGTAATTATTTCGTTAGCGGTATGTCAACAGCTCCATGCGTACAATGAATAAGTCTAATTTTTCAAATAATTCATAGATTTGGTTAAGCGAAGTCTAATGCAACGGATAACAAAGCACGTTTTATATTCAAATGTAAGAGTAAATGCAAACTACGCACATAATGCACAATAATAATAATAATAATAATAATAATAATAATAATAATAATAATAATAATAATAATAATAATAATAATAGTAAATATTACTGCAATGGAAGAGTAAAATGAACTTCATAACCTGCATTTTAACTAAGGGTCGATTGAAGGAAGAACACCACCTTCAATACTTATTTGTTTTTTTATTGTTAATCTATATAGTTATAAAACGTATTCCAGCTTAAAATCTAGTTAAATTATTGAAGAAAGTACACGTTTTTCCTTCCTAACGTAGAACATCTTCAACTTAAAAAAGTTGGCAAAAATGAAGTAAAAACACTGATGATGATGATGATGATGATGATGAGATAAAATATTCCTTCATTTGGAGGTAAAACATTTAACTAGCCAATGTTCAAGTTTGGGATTAAAATCTGTTTGTAAGGGATCTTCTTTCTTCAAAATACTGTTCTTTTGAATATCTAAGAAGATATACTTTAAAAAATATTAAAGTACGATAACCGGTAAACTTCTTAACAGTAACCGAAGTTGAGGTTAAGTTTTTGTAATAAATATTTAAGATGTTGAAGGCAGTCTCTCGGTCGGTCCCTCTGTTTACTTCGTCCCTTACGTCGTCAGCTGACTAGTTACATAGACAAGCAATAAAGACAAATACGTATTAGAAGGTGGGATTCTTGCTTCGACCTAACCTTAGTTGAGTCGATGCCAATACGGGGACAAAAATGACATTCTTAAGTTGCATTTTAAAATAAGGAAAAATATATCGTGGACAGTAATATGCCAAATTCGAATTATTAGGGCCTATACAATCGGACTGTATTTCAGTGGGACACTCGGACGAACCATGTGAGAGGTAAACTGTCCAGATCAAATCCGACACCTGGACATCCTAGCCGCAACCTTTGCTTTGGCAACATGACTGAGATATGAGTAATGAAAATAACGTTATTCCTCACACAGCCAGTCCTTAGTATGAATGATATGAAAATATCGTGTGTAGGGTCGGTATGTGCGTGTGTTTCAGTAGGCATAGCAGTCCGATATGTAATAGCAGCTTCTGACTCATTGAGGAAAGCAACGGTAAATTATCTCAAATCTAATTTCACCAATATAACTAGGCTTTCTATTACGGCTGGTGGTGTAGTTGTTGATGATTCAAACAACTTCAAGGCTAATCACTAACTACCATTGATGGTTTGAGGGAAGCTGAAGTGCCAATAAATCCACCGACATGTGCCTGGCATATTGAAGCACCTTCAAATACTACCAGACTGAACGGGAATCAATCCGGACAACTTAGACTTCGAAGGCTAGCGTTTTACAGTATGGAGCACTCAACTCGGCAGAACAATAGTCAATGTGTGTACAACTGGACGCGTGAATCCCTAGTAGAATGTATTTAAGTACTGGAGTAGGCCACTGCAATGCGTGTGTCGGAAAGAAGTGCCCAGCTGTTGATCGCGTGCGGTCTTCAAGCAGCTAACAGATGCAAGTATAGAGCGCCACTTGGTGTCATCGCGTGGTCCAGCATCAGCCTCAGCCCATCATTAAGGCGATGGAGTGAGATCGTCTCATGTTTTTAGCTCAGCTTGTATCACTCCAAGCTGTCAATGCGCCGGGTGTCTGCTACTTTATGTCATAGCTCGCTAATAAGTATTAATGAGATGTTAATTTTTCAATCTATATACGTTGCGATTGGCCTTCCCAACCTTTTAGTCATAAACAGCTAAGCATGTAAGTTATAATTAAGGTTCAGCCTATTAACATTATAATATTCATCGAGAGATAAGATTTGACTTCTCTTTATATTAAAAAAGAACTTTCTGGAAGGATAACAAATAGCTTTCATTATTTTTCTGTTTTTTGTAAAGAGAATAGCTACTCCTTCACTAATTAAAAATGTAATTTAAAAAACGCCGAGGAATGTTTTTTTTATATTTTATGGAACATTGAAAGCTACCAGTATTGTAATAGGTCGCTACGAAATGCATACAAATAGCCATATAGAATGTGTGAGGTGACGCCTTGTGCTGGCCATTAAAGGAGGTGGATCGTCGGGACTCGAACATACTGCAATGTGTAACCCTAGCTTTCGTATTCATCCCACAATCGACTTACAAGTCCTTCTAGAAATATGCATTGGACATCAGTAGTTCCATGGGCTGATTTAGGTACGGTTTCTGCAAACTTAGGATCAACTGTAGATTTCGAAAATTTCTCTGGTATTTTGAGGGCACTTATTTCTATGTTATGTAACATTTTCATCTTGGTCCCTTTCTACAAATTTAAATTAAACACATTTCTAGCTTCTGTGAACACGATAACGTTGTTTTTACGTCAACAAAATGCATATTTTATCATCAAGTCATACATGACCAAAAACGGCATAAAGCATATTTTTGATAATATAATAATAGTTTCAGCCATTTTCTCATTATTATTCAGTGTTTGGTTATTTCAGATTTCTGTTCTTAAGAATTCTCAAGGGTTGAATGAAGTTAAAACACAAGCCTCCCGAGCAATAACTTGATTAAATAAAAAGAATAAAAGGATGATAGGAATGTGACCAGTTTTCTGCTTGCTTCTTAAGCAAATTTTACAAAATATTTCATACATTTCCAAGTTCTTAAGTCACATTTATATCATTTATGTCATTTGTCATACTTTCGTCCTTTTAGTGTATAAGTGTACGTACATATCCATAGAAATTCGAACCCTAGTATCTATTTTCCATACACAGTTCGTAGTCTGCTCTGACGTAAAATACAGTCGTGACGAAAATAAAAGGTCATATTTATAAAGGAAAGACGACTTATTGCCGTTATAATTTCTTAAACGACCAGAAGTTATGATGTATGAGGGAAGGGTTATGCTAATTCTTTCCAAATATAGAAAAAATCATTCGTATTTTACCCTACAGGTTAACTCATTTATCGGACATTATATAGGCTATTGCTAGTTTGACATTGCCCTTTGTTTTTCTTCTTCCTGAGATGTTCCCCTATTTACTGGGGTAGACATGATGATTTAAGCCAGTTTTGCGGCCGCATGCCCTTCCTGAAGCCAACCGTATTTGAACGGGTGTATTCACTATTTTATGTGTTCGTGTGGTGGTTGGTAGTGTGGTGTGTTGTGTATCTGTGAAGAAAAGTGTACCAAGACGAACAGAAATATCCAGTACGCGAGCCGGAGGAATTTACCGTACGCATTTAAAATCACTTCTGACGCCAAGAGTCGAACACGCAACACTCTGAACTGAGGACCAGTAGGCTGACTATTTATACAAAAAACAGAATTTTTCCGTTATAATTAATAATAATAATAATAATAATAATAATAATAATAATAATAATAATAATAATAATAATAATAATAGCAAGGTAAACGAAGCGCTTGGGGAAAGAGTATGGAGGACGGAAATAGTCTTCAAACTCTGTGATCGTTCCTGCAATTCATCATCCATTGCCTCCCTGGTAAAACTGAGATACTATCACACAGTAGTTCAACAATGGCCAAAATTGAAGGTCCAGCCCTTAAGAGAAAGGAAATAATGTTTCTCAGGAAAATCATTGGACCCAGGAAAGTGTTATAAGTATTTATCTTCCACCTTTCACTTTCACGGAGAGAAAGGGAAACTGACCTTTTATGGACACCGGAAGAGGATGAAAGCAGAGTTATTTACTAATAAAACACTCATGCTTCAGGAGAAATGGAAAATCCAACCACGCAGGCTGACAGAAGTGAACAAAGATCAATGTGAAGGTGGTGAAGCAGAAATTCAAGACACTGTTTTTCCGAAAGAAAGTTGAAGATTTGAGGGATAACCATGAGTATAAAACTGCTAAATCATGGAACATTTCGACAGAAGGACGACGGGGGAGATACCTAACGTTGAAAAGCGTTTGGCGAGGATGTAGGACAAAAAATGCACATTCGTAGCATCTCTGTCGATGTAATAATAATAATAATAATAATAATAATAATAATAATAATAATAATAATAATAAATAGTGTTTTTGTTATACAGTGTGTTTTAATTATACATAATCATCTAATTGTTATCATAAATCACTGGGAAGAAATTTACAATAGACGAAAGCAAGCTATCACTTGGACAGGGTGAAATCAGCCGAAAGTTTCGAAAATAACTGTCCTAAGATATTTTCCGTAGAACTGGAAAACTAGCTTAAATTCCTGTAGTTAAGTCTATATCCATATGTATATCGTTAAACTTGCTTTCAAAGGAAATTCTGCCATGACCATCATCAGATACTTTGGGACAATACCTGTCTATAAAAGGATATTAATAAATTGCAGTACTGCTGAAGGTATAATATATTCTAAATTATGTTATTTTTCACATGTGTAGCTGTTAACGTATTCGTGTCAGGTGATGCCGATTTGACCATTCGTACAATGCATTTTATTGTTTAAATTCTTTTACAGTGGTTGTTAAATGATGAGAGTGTGTGTGAACTGTGTACTGTCCCCTTACAATGGTGTATGTTACTGTAACACCTTATGATATCAAACCACATGACTCACAAGTTTATGTTACTGTTGTGGTTATCTCACTGATTTTAAAAATATGAAACTGAATTAAAATGAAACAATATAAAAACATTCATGAAATAAAATACTCAATCGTCGGACTATGTTTTTACACTCAGTACTTACATGATTACTTACACATACAATTGTTGATGGGCGCCAGCTACAGATCAATGTAACGATAATAGAATGAGAGTCTTCAATATCTATGCCGGGCTGAGTGGCTCAGACGGTTAAGGCGCTGGCCTTCTAACCCCAACTTGGCAGGTTCGATCCTGGCTCAGTCCGGTGGTATTTGAAGGTGCTCAAATACGACAGCCCCGTGTCGGTAGATTTACTGGCACGTTAAAGAACTCCTGCGGGACTAAATTCCGGCACCTCGGCGTCTCCGAAGACCTTAAAAAGTAGTTAGTGGGACGTAAAGCAGATAACATTATTATTATTATTTTTATTGAATATCTATAGGGTGTAAAGTAATAAGCTTACCTTGACAGAATAATATATAGATTCTGGGAAAAGGACATTGAAGTTTTATTTCCCCATTAAAAAGTGAGGTTATCTGATCTACTATTGAAATGAAACAGTTAATTGTATTTGATACTAAACAAAATATATTCTCTAAATTGTTAATTGAAATGGCAAGACTTGTTGCGATAAAATGGACATGATATAAAACTCTGAACTAACAACGGAAGGAAACTCTAGGCATTAAATTTGAAATCCTCTTGACCGGACATTTCAAAGATGTACTAGAAATTTATCTCTCACTGGTTCACGTAACAGTACCTTCAACACATTGAGTATTATTACGATGCATTTCTTTTGAGTTGGTATCAGCTGTAGGTATCTCAAACCTATTTTGGTGATGTATCCGTTTAGTCCCACAAACGAGATATTGCATAACTTGAAATTATATTCACACTTCGCAATCAAACTTGTAAATTACTTGTAATTCACTGATAACTGTTAGCCTACATTACTTCTCCTTTTCAATCTGCTTACCCTGCAGGGTCGGTTCCCACCTCTACCACCTCAAGAGCAGTGTCCAGGAGGTTCACACTCTGGGTCGGGGGATGAAACTGGGGAGGATGACCTCTACCTCGTCCAGGCGGCCTCACCTGCTTTGCTGAACAGGGGTCTTGGTAGGGGATGGGAATATTGGAAGGGATAGACAAGGAAGAGGAGAGGAATCGGCTGTGGCCTTAAGTTAGGTACCATCCCGGGAATTGCCTGGAGGAGAAGTGGGAAACCACGGAAAAAAACTTCCAGGATGGCTGAGGTGGAAATCGGACCTACCTCTACTCAGTTGACCTCCCGAGGCTGAGTGGACCGCGTTCCAGCCCTCGTATCACTTTTCAAATTTCGTGGCTGAGCCGGAAATCGAACCCGTGCCTCCGGGGGTGGCAGTTAATCACACTAATTAATCACACCAACCACTACACCACAGAGGCGGACAGTCTGCATTACGACTTCTCCATGTTCGGTTGTCACCGAACTGACATAAGAACTCTACCGGACAGATACACGAATCACACTCCGAACATATAATCCATTTGGTCACTGGCGATTACGTATTCATGCGACTGCTTCTTCTTCATCTCAGTGACTCACTGACTAACTGTGGCCTCACTCTCCTTCCAACTGATTTCAGTACTACATCGCAAGTCTCTCCATTTAACACCTTCCAACCAACTGAACTATCCAGCTGACTCCAATTGACTTACGCTTACGGGTACAGCCCTTTTTATACACACAAGTTGTCACCTACGTCATCTCTCAAAGAGTATATGACTTCACTCCCACCCAGCAACAAGTGTTACATATTGTGATGAAATAGCCTCAGGCAGACTTGAAACTCCCAGAAATGATCTCATCGCAAAAAGCATACAATGACAGAGCGATGACTCGACATTTACTGTAACAGAATTACACCATATGCTGCAATGTCAAAAGGTTTCACAAAACATATCCATATCTGATATTAGGCATCAACTCTCACTCAACATGGTTTTAAAGCTGACACACACACACACACACACACACACACACACACACACACACACATATATATATATACATTGAATTAACTACAATGAAGCAAGCGATAATTAATTCATACCTAGCGAAATCAGATTATAGAATTGAATCAAACAATGGGTCTAATAATAGTTGCAATACCAGTAGTAATAATAATACAGATATAATTTTATTTTTATTTATTTATTATCGTTCCGGCCATCTATGACCACGTTTTACAGTCTTTACGTTATTCTTCACCAGTCTTGACTTCACATTTTGCCAGTACTTCTTCATCCTTGCACTGACTTCTTTCTTCTGTTCTTCTGTGTAGGTTCTCTTCTTCTTCTACTTCACAAGTTCTTCCCCAAGTCTCCTGGAAACCCTTGAACTCCTTCACTTTTTGTCTAAATTTGTTTCTGTCCAGTACGTCCTCTTTTTCTACTCCATCCTGGCCAGGTCGGTCCTTACTTCCCGAAACCATTTTGGTTCCGTTTTCCTTAAGCTGAAGAAGCTGAAAATCCTTTTTGTAAGTCGGTTGGTGTCCATTCTCTGTAGATGTCCATAAAATTGAAGCCTTCGCTTTTTCATCAATACGACGACTTCCTCTGTCTTCTGGTATAGTTCTTTGTTGGGTCTAAGTCTCCTCTCCCCACCTTTCATTTTCGGGCCCAAGATCTTCCGGAGCATTTTCCTCTCTTTCTTTCTGATGTTCTCTAGATCTCCCTTTCCAATCGTGTCCAATGTTTCTGCTGCGTATAAGCATTCAGGTCTGATGACTGTGTCCAGATGTCTTAATTTGGCTCCATATGACAAAGCTCAACGGTTGACTTGGCAGAGAAGAAGTTCTTCGGTATGGCAAGTGAGGCGCAAGGGGTAATGAACCACAAATCCAGCTATGGTGTCTGTTCCCGCATCGGGTGGCTTGCTGGTCAGCGTCTGTTATCTCATGTTAGGGGCGGCTGTTAATGGAAGCTCTGGGACTTACAATCTCAGTTCTATATCTGCGAAGCAATTCTTGCTTCGCCACGTCTAATGATTATACAGTTAACGCGTTATGGACTACCAGTGCATTGATGAAACTACTCCAGGTGGCAGCCCAAAAGGGAAATCCACCGCCACGATAAGTGGCGCAAGCAGGCCAAAGGGTTCTGGAGAGCCTGCACCACAACGCGAGGGGAAGTCGGAGTCCCCTGGGAACCACAGATATAATAATAATAATAATAATAATAATAATAATAATAATAATAATAATAATAATAATAATAATAATAATAATAATCCAGATAAAATAATATTACACATAATAATATTACAAATAACGATAATTGTAATACAAATAAAATAATAATACAGATGAACGCTTGTAACGGGATTTGAACCGCTACACTGTTAAAGATTTTAATCACAAATCAAATGATCTAGAGGTTAATGTTACTTTTACCGGGTTGAGTGGATGAGACGGTTGAGGCGCTGGCTTTCTGACCCCATCTTAGCAGGTTCGTTCCCGGCTCAGTTACGTGGTATCTGAAGGTGCTTAAACACGTCAGCCTCGTGTCGGTAGATTTATCTGCACGAAAAAGAACTCCTACGAGGCAAAATTCTGGCACCTCGGCGCCTTCGAAAACTTTCAGAACCTGTTAGTGAGACGTAAAACACAATAACATTAATATTAACTCTTGAGAATACAGATCACGTGACATACAGGTATATGCTACTGTTAAACCTTGTGATCACGAGCCATTAGATCAATTTTACATGGAATCGTATCCATGCGAACGTGACGTTCGATTTTCTAACCATTGACCAGGGCTAGAATATGGCTGCTTACATGTGACATACAGTAAACTAGTAACGGTATCTTTGAACCTCCTCGGCCCATCCTCTGCCGATTTCAGAGTTAACAGATCCATCCCAAAATCACTGGGAAGTTAACACCTATACTCGGCCTGTGAAGTGATGTTCACTTACCCATTCCCAGATTGAACCATGATCTTATCACCGAAGTTCCTGACAAAACAATATTTGCTGTAGGGTGTTGCAATCAGTTTATCACGAACATTTTACAGGTAATAATTGTTTGTATTATAAGGGCCGAAGATATTTACGGCAGAGCTGTTAGGCGAGGTCAGAATTTTGCAAAAAATACGCGAAACACACTGGTAGTGTTGTTTTTTTTAGTTTTACACTTCACGCCGCACCAACACGGATAAGTCTACGTCTTGTAGCAACGATGGCACAGGAATGAGCTAGGGGTGGTAAGGAAGCGACCGTGGCCATAATTAAAATGGAAAATCACGAAAAACCATCTTCAGGGCCGTCGAGAGTGAGGTTTGAACCCACTATCTCCAGAATACAAGCTCACAGCTACACGACTCTATCCGTACGGCCAACTCGCTTGTTGCTAATAGTTTAACGTTACGTTCAGTCTTTCGCAGCGAATGTTGTCAGTGAAAATTAATCTCAAGTTATAAACCAAAGGACCTACAATTTGATATAGAATTCGAATCAGTTAGATATGGTTTTTAATTCTTTAAATCTTACTTGCATTCAACACGAGAATGGGAATGTCCTGTACTGTATTTTTTCAATTCCATGTCTGCAAGTCGAAAAAATCAGAAACTACACATTCTACTCAGTGGAACACGTGGCATGTGAAAATCGGGATGATCTTAGGTTTTCTGTTAGCATGTAACTGCTAGGACATCCGTCTCTTTTGTAAAGTCATGTGACGCTTTAAAATTCAAAGGGTGGATTCATGTAAGGAGTCTGCATGCGATGAAGGTTATTCCCTACTGGGAACTTTTCAAACATAACGAAGCAAGGCTGTGGTACCTTCGTTAACTTCCTATCTACTTCCTATGTAAGTTTTTCTGACTGTTAAATTTTGTATCTCCCTTTCCTTAAATTTCTACTTTTACTTAGTCACATTATAGTATGGATTAGCCTCTGCTTCGTAGGGCCGTAAGCCCAATGAGGTAATTTTAAGCACTTGTCCTCTGCAGTGCGTAGATTTTGGCGCCGTTCATACTGTTTTCTCCCTAAATTTAACCTTCTTTCTTTCGCTTGCGTAGCACTATGGCCGGGTAGTACGGACGTTCTGTCCCTGTGGTTTGCGATGTGCTGATCCCATTCAAGCAATTAAGGAGTGTACGAACTAATTACATAATATTTTTTGTTTGCTTTTTTTTATAATAAGGTATTTCCCTGCCCTAGAACATGGGCAGATTATAAAGCTGCTTAAATGGATTCCGAGGTTAATTCCCTGCCTTGTTAATTTTTCTCCTGGGTTCCAAACCTAGAAATGTATTTTGTAAAATGAACTGCTGGATTCAAGATCAATTGTCTAATGATATTATTGTATCCGAAGCCCCGGCTTCTTTATTCAGTGGTATTTTACATACCTTGTCGAATATACCTTCTGAACTAATTACTTATATAACGAAGTGTAAGTATTAGAGTTTACTTTGTATAATTGTGAAGCAGGTTTGAGCCTTGATGCTCGTGTAGGGTAAGGTAGTTTGAGCTGTTGTGCTCTTACTTATTAATGACCTCTGAGCGTTCGAGCTCCTATGTAAAATTAATTTAGAGCTAATTAATCTCGCATCCTGATGTTTTCTCAAACTTATAATCTTAATTAGCCTTGTACTTTTGTTGTTGATGCCGGGGCCTCCTGCTCCCTAACTTTGCTCTGTTATTTATTTATCCCGTGGTGAAAAGGAAGAAAATATAACAGCCTCAAATTTTATCGGATCTTCTTGAACTAATTTGTGCTTCTTCAGCCCTTCACCCCTCACGCTTTTTATCCCTCTGTGGTCCACAACAATACGCGTGACAATTATTATTATTATTATTATTATTATTATTATTATTATTATTATTATTATTATTATTATTATTATTATTATTATTATTGCAGCGATTCCGTGGTGGACAGAGATGAAAGAAAATGCGGGTATGAATGGGTCTATCTACTATAATCAAAATATTAAAAAGCTTTAAAATTAAAGTTTTATTTCTTTTCTCCTCTCCTTTTTTTCAAATGCAAAATATTAACAAAACAAGTTTCTCAGAGACGGAACAAGATTTCTGGTATAGTAGTTTAAATACAAAGTAGGGGAAATCAGAAAATCAACAACATTTGTCAATTACACATCTGAGCTTGAAGCTCCCAATTTTACAAATGTTATTTGAACTCTATTGCTCCATACGCTCAAGAGTCAAAGAGACAGGTCTCCCAAATTCATTTACAGAGTATATTAACACCTCTACAAGAATAGCAAGAGCATCTATGCTCAATGAATTGTCTAGGAGACTGAGCTCCGAACCTTATACAATTACAGCCTTATCAAGGCTACCTTCAACAACCAGAGCATCTTTCCTCACTGAAATTTACCTATATTTCATAATTCAAACAGAATGCATTGTCTTAAACTCTCAACAGTCTAACCACTCAACATAAAGAATTTTACAGGAGTATCGAATACTCATTCTACCGAGCATTGGTGGGTCGAAAAAAAACCACAGGTTGAAGTTACTGGCCCAAAAATCAAAATGCTGTGGAGGCGGACATTTACACCCCTTGAAATTTGCACAAAATATTAAAACCCTATTTGGGCTTCTGGCCCCAAGTTACAGAGTCTAACCCTATTCTACTGAGGTGACTAGCTGAATAAATTTTTAAGTTACAAAACTACAGACAGACAACGGTTACAAAAACATAGTCACCTCAAATACAAGTTCATAGGGAACTCGAGAGAGTGTCACACTCTCTATTCCTGAATTTCAGCTAAGTTTATAGGCTAGTTTTGAGGTTCACATTTGAAGATGAAGTTTACATTATTGAAGATTGGATACTTAAGGTTACATTCTTAAAGACAGGAAAACTTACCCTTGAGCTACCTTCAGAGGTTATCACCTAATTAATAAATGGCTGCCATTACCTTACTGCGCTGGACTGCTCGACGAAGGGCAAGACGCCCCGCCTCCACTATTAGCACACAGTAAGTAAACTGGGCGATCAAGAAGACAAGGTGGCTCGAAAAGTTACCAGCATTTATACCCGAGAGGAAGGTTCTAGAGAGATCTGAGCTAAGGCGCGACGTACCCCCAAATTTTATGGGATAATCAAAGAAGTTCAACATAATTGGTGGAAAAGTACACATACAAAATTTCCTATTGGTTAATTTTGAAGTTGGCGGAAAGGGATCGAAATGTTGACAACTGTGATACAAAGAAAACAAAGACAAATCAACTAAGTTTAGGAAACCTTAAAATAACAAATTACTTTGTAGTCCTAATCGTTCCTCTTCGGACTAGAGGGCATTACATACTTTCTTTGTAGAGACATCTGTTAGGAAAAGTCCAAACTTCTTGCACAAGTTGCTGCAAGTTTATATCGAAGATGGCTTTTTTCAAGGCGCTTCATTTGAATGAACGGGGCGGGTTTACCCTCGCGGTAAAATTATTATTATTATTATTATTATTAACATATAATACTACCGTCATCAGATTCTGTATGATAATTGTGTTTATGTGGGGGTCTCTCCTACTATGATTAACGACATTCATTTAGGACTAGAATTTTATAGGTCATCAGGACTTGAAAGAACATATTATCTCGGAATTCTCCTGAATTTTGCGTAAGACTCGCGAGACAATCCACCTTCAACGAAGTTGCTCTCAGCAAAAGAACTGATTCGTCATTTTCATAGTGCATCTCCTTAATTTTATTCCTTGGATATGAAGGCTGTTAATTATTTTCTTTTAAGAGTACTCACAACAATCGTTAATGAGGTAGGCACTCGGAATGCTCACAATGGTTCATATATTCAGTTCACAGATAGGCTGAGAATTATGACTCAACCACCGTAACAAGGTGTCACAACAAATATCACATAGCTACAGCTGTATTAGGATAATTATTTCTGCTGGAAGAAATTGTGCTAAATAAAGCGAGGGTTTCCTCGATAGAAGCGCGTAATACGTCATGCGATACGTGAGGATGCGAGAGCCAACATTGACGTAGACCGTACGAGAGCCTCGATGAATTTGCTTACCTGTCTCTGTGGGCTTAAATCGGTGATATTTTGAAATCCAGGGATTGTAATTTAAGAATTCGTAGCGCAGTACCCACAATGGCGAACGGACGAGATCGTCTCAGAGGAGCGGCATAATTACGCCTATAGAAACTGAACGAAACTGAACTCATATCATTATGGAAAACTAGGTGGATAGAGACTATTAAGGACCTTGTCCTACCAAGGCGACTGATACGCAGCAAGATGGCCTTCATATACTTGAGTATTATGCAGTCAATATGACCACACCCTCAACCATATTGCTAGCGTTCTTCTATCTCATTTTCTTTGACTATTTACTTATTTCAAAACAAAGTAATTGGGCTGTTACGTTGCTGTGTTCTGTTCCTTATTTAATAATTTTAGAGTTTTGTCGATTTGGTGTTTTTATATCGTCGTTCGACCGGTAAAAGGTTGTATTCCACAAAGCTCTTCCTATCAATTATTCTCCTTAAGACTGGTCACCCCTCCCAGCCACGTATGGATATGCAGTCCATCAGAACAAATTTTGTTGTGTTCATTTTCCTATGCCCATGTGTAAAGGAAAATGAACCTTACAGTACCGTACTGTAGGAATGTACGTTTGTATTACGTATTTACGCACTCCTAGTGTACAATGCATGTAAGGTTCATTTTCGTTTAATCGTCGACATAGGAAAACGAACACAACGGACATTGTTCTGATGGACTGCGTATCCATATGTGGCTGAGAGGCGTGACCAGTCTTAAGGAGAATAATGGATAGGAAGAGTATTGTGGGATACGTTTTACCGGTGAAGCGACGATATATTGACCTTCTATGCCATGTAATGTGGTTTATAATAATAATAATAATAATAATAATAATAATAATAATAATAATAATAATAAGAAGAAGAAGAAGAAGAAGAAGAAGTTCCTGAGAAAAATAGAGGGTCCAAGGATCCTATTACATGAAAGGCGATGCTACAAACGAAACCATGAACTCTACAAACACAAAGAAACCCTCACACATGACAGCGGGAGAAAACGGCAGGATTTCTACGGACACCTGTATAGAACGGATTCCCACAGACTGTTCTATAAAATTTTCAAGGTGGCCAGCAAGTGTAAAGCCACTTGATCGCTGTGGATCCAGCAGGTAGGGAAGGATTTAGCAGAACTTAACATTAATGATGCCATCTCATCACAATTAACAGAAGCGACTACCCTCCAGCTATCGAAACGAGACACTTCCTAACATCTCTTACAGCAGCTAATCACAATGAGACGAGGAAATGGTCCGAGGAACTCAAAATAGATTTCAGCAAGAAAATAAACGATTACCAGGCCAACAGAAAAGGTGAAGGTGCCAAGAAGAAAACAGCAGCCTCACTTCTTGTACTGAGATATCGAAACACTCTTTGGAGTTCATTGACACTGGCTGAATGCACAGTGTCGTAATTTAATACTTTATATTTTTCTGCAGTTACAGAATTATTCCTCTAAACATTTCCTTTGAGATTTTCCCATAGATAAATGTCGCAGGTTCTTAAACGGGCGAACGAGGCCGTAAGACTTTACTGACAATCTTATTATCAGCGAGAACGCCCTGTAACCGTTGCACAGAGCTAGGCGCCGCATGGGCCGTCGCACCGTCCTGCTGGAAATAGCCGTACCTATTCTTCTTCTTGAGTCTGTTCAGCCAAAGAATGATTCGAGAATGTTCTGAATATAATGGTCGGAAGTAATCGTGTCCTGAAAGAATCTTCTTTCTTTTTCTTCTTCTTTTCCTACAGCTCTTTCCTATATCTGTGGGGTCGCGGGTGCGAACTGTGTCGCACCGTGGATTTGGCGCTGTTTTACGGCCGGATGCTCTTCCTGATGCCAGCCCTATATGGAGGGATGGGATCGCTATTGCGTGTTTCTGTGGTGGCTGGTAGTGTGGTATGTTGTCTGAATATCAAGAGGAGAGTGTTGGGACGGACACAAGCACCCAGTCCCCAAGCCAGAAGAATTAATCAGAAACGATTAAAATCCCCGACCTGGCCGGGAATCGAACCCGGGACCCTCTGAACCGAAGGCTAGTACACCGACCATTCAGCCAACGAGTCTCACCGTGTCCTGAAAGAATATCGGACGGATAATTCGCTGGGCAGTAATAAGGCATCATATACCCAACTTCCCGTCGTGCAGAGGTGTAAGATGTAAAATGTACGCATTTTCTGTATCCCAGAACCAACTATTCCGTGAAATCACATGTCCACTCAAATGAAACCATGCTTCGTCGCTAATAAGAAATAAGTTAGGATCCACGATACCATCGTGGACACTATTCATTACCCAACTGCAAAATTTTATTCTTGCATTGAAACCTGTAGGCTGTATGTAATGGACTGAACGAGTCCGGTAAGTTGGTAAATGTAATAATTTTGCTGTATTACGTTCCGACGAATGTGAAATACCAGTTTCCTGAGCTATTCTTCGAAGCGACTTACGTGCACTGACTTGCAGTTTTGCCTGTATATCTTCTAAATTCTCCTGCGTGAGACCTGTCTTTTCTTATGAGTTCCGGTACCAGTCCTATGCCACTTGTGTGTTAGTGGTTGTACGTAACGTGTTGATGGTACTGTAGAACCGGGAAACGATCTACGGAATTTTCGAAAGTAACTCTTAACTGGCTTCTTCTTGAGCAAACCGGGCGAGTTGGTCGTGCGGTCAGGGGCACGCGGCTGTGAGCTTGCATCCGGAAGATAGTGGGTTCGAATCCCACTGTCGGCAGCCCTGAAGA